>NC_139819.1:17851183-19051183 GCF_963457635.1 Microchirus variegatus
TACTTTTGTTTTTGTTTTGCTGGAACACCAGTGGTTATTATCAAGCTGTGGTTCCAACTTTATCCAACCAGAATATTTAAAGCAGCACTGCGTAACTTGACAGTGATGGTGAAACCTCCTTCAAAGTGTAAAAAGACATCATACTTGGGCCTTAATATATCGCCTACGCCAGTGTTCTCCAGGAAGAGAAGTGGTAGAACAGGAGGCACAATCACATCTCAAAGACCTCCTCATGCCCAGCTTCCTCATCACCATTCAGTGTCTCAGTCTCAACAGATGGGACAAGGTTCTTGAAATGGGGGGGGGGGGGGGTGGGGGGGAGACAGTGTGAGGGGACGAAGCCTCTGGGACGCTCAGATGTTGAAGCTCTCGCCACAGCCGCACATTCCCTTGATGTTGGGATTGTTGAAGACAAACTCGCTGGACAGCTTCGTCTGCACAAAGTCCATCTCTGTTCCCAGGAGAGTGAGCTGGGCCTTCTTCTCGATGAACACCCTCACACCTGCAGAAGAACATTTTTACACCAACATGTTGATGCTGTCACTCACTCTGTATTTCTGTTTACTATGGCAGTAAAATGTCATTTACCGTCCTGCAGCACCTCCTCGTCTGACTTGTCTTTCTCCTTGGTGTAGTCCAGTGTGTAGGTCAGTCCATTACAGCCCCGCGTTCTCACTCCAATCTTCAAACCAATCTATAAAGTACCAGACCAAGATAATTACTCAGTGTGATTTACACTTGAACAATCACACTTTCATTGATCTTTACGTCACATCGTCAAATCAGTGTTTGGAATGTTTCCACACTCAAAGTGAAACGCTGGAGATAAATATGATAAAGAGTAGGGATGCACCGATTAATCGGCCAGTGATCGGATATAGTCAGAATATTCCGATTTTAATAAGCCGATCAAATGCACCCGCATCGCGCAGCATCAGCAACACACGTGCACGCGACTACACGCACATGTAGTAGAGTGTAGGGCTGGGCGGTATACTGGTTCACACTGAATACCGTTTTTTTCCATTATGATATGAATTTTTAATATACAGCCGTACCGGTGTATTTGATTACACAACATCCGCGCACCGGCAGCGCTGTGGCGGTGCTGCGCCGCTGTTGTCTGCTTTGCGAGTGAGCGCTCTGCATGTAAACGTTTCATTAATGTTTATATATTTGTTTCAATCACTGAACGAAGCCTGTCATATTTGGGACAAGAGTCAGGATCTTAAATCACTTGCACAAAACTCAGCATTTGTTTGTTTGTCATTTAAACCTGTGCGCGCAGAGAGCGAGGCATTGTTGGCACGGGGCTGGGGAGGGAGGGAGAGGGAGAGAGAGAGAGAGAGAGAGAGAGAGAGAGAGGTAATTTACTTATTTGTGTGTAGGTATGTTGTTAAATATGTTTAAACTTAAATAAACTACACATACAGGTAGTGATTCGTTTTTGTATTTTTAGTTGTATATTGGATGTGAACAACATGGTTCCATAACACTGCACTTTTAAGATGTGTGTGAATATTCCACAGCATTATTTAGTTCTATTTTATAGTGGTAATCTGTTCAAAAAGTCACACTTTAAGTTATTATGTTCCATGGTAGCATGTTCAAATGTATCATGACAATTGTTTTTGTATTTTTGTATATACTTCTATTTTATAGTGATTCGTTTTGTATTTTTAGTTGGATATTGGATGTGAACTCATTGTATTTCTATGTTAAAATGTTCTATTAAAGAGAAAAGATGAAAAAATATATATCTTTCTGTATGCTGAAAAGTGGTTTAAAAAATTTAAATCGGAATCGGCTAAAATCGGTATCGGCAGGTCAAACTTCTTGAAAAATCGGCCCCAAAAATGGCAATCGGTGCATCCCTAATAAAGAGAGTTAAAGGTCCCATATTATACCCTATTAACCCAAGTTAAACTTGGTCCTGGTGCCCTAATGAACATGTCTGTGTCATGCTTTAGTGAAAATATCATAAGGATGAAGCACAATAGCATTTCAATAACTCTGCCAAAACAGCCTTTTTCAGAATGCTCGGTTTTGTGCCTGATCATTTACATGTGAATGGGACCCAGGTAAATACACATCCACTGCTTCCAGGGGAGTGTCGCCACTTATCACCTATTGTCATGCAGCGTTGTCACAACCCCCGCTCCATATACCCCATAGTAATGTCCGTTTACCCGTTGTTACTGCGTTTCACCGTAATGCATAGTGACCACAATTTTGGCTTCTCGCGATCATAAAAAAATCGAAGAAAAATTATTAATGTGATGCGCCGCGCGGCGTGTATGTAAATTCCCATGCTAGAAAAAGACCCTGAAAGCACCAGTGTAACTGCGGCTCCGACTGACGTGTGTGGATCAACAACACGAGGAGAACTGGAAACACGACAGAAAGGCAGCCTTTGGTTGAGAAGAAATGTAGGACAACATCTACATCTTTCTGCAGTGCTTTCAAACGCGTGCTCCTCATATCACCGATCCACACATGCCACTCACTAACTGCAGGCACATAACTGGTGCGTTCAAGGTGTCCCTCCAGCATAGGAATTTACATACACGATCAACAACAAAGGGCTTGTGAAGCTTGTGAACATAAATAAAATATATCCACTGGACACAAAAATCTTCTGAGGCTGGAAGTTTGTGTAAAACACTGTGCTCCGCTCTTCCTCCCTCGCCTGCACTCTCGTATTTCACAGGGACAAGGGGGAGCTACAGTGGAGCTGTGAAGGACTCTGCCTGGCGGGGTGCCAACATTCATGGTGAAATGTCGCACTGTCGTCACTTTGTCGGGAGGTGTAAACATTGTGTGTTTTATCGCCTATACTTACACAAAGTGGAACCACTAAAACATGACTGAGTCTTGTTTTTTCACATTTTGGGGACTGGTATGGCCCACTGAGTCCCAAATATAAGTACTAAAAGATTAAAAAGTTAATATGTGCAGAAAACTATGCTAAAATTTCATCTCCTGAAAGGCTGTTCACATGAAAAAGTGCCACAATTTGTTGAGTAACACATTTGCATTTTGCATACACTGCACTGGTCCAATATTTGCCAATATGTTTACTTACATATTCTGGTTCTTCCTGCAACAAAACCCTGACTTTGTTCACAGCTGCTGGAGTCTAAAGAAGAGAAATCAGAAGATACTTCACTAAAAGATGCTCTATACATGCAAGTGGGATAAAAAACAGTGGACTTGGGCAAAACTAAACTGTTATCAGAGAAAAAGACAATGTTGCAAGTCTGAAACTCCTGAGTGATCTTATCATATGCACACAGCCCTAGATGTTCAGGTCTGAATACTTCCAATCCAACCTGAACATCCACAGGGAGTGGGAGTAGAGTCCACTTCACAGCTGTTGTCCTCCAATTTACTTACTTCTAAGCTCCAATGGTAGGGGTGGGAATCACATTGTACCTCACGATACAATACATGACGTCAAGATTTCCCTATTTATTCACAAAGTCTATGTACTGAGCGTGGATGGGGCATCTCTTAGCGTAGTTTTCTCCGCCATTGTCCCCGACAGACTAAACTGACAGCAATCGTATGAGCACACCCCTAACAAAAACACACTAACACATCGGCAACAGATACAGCTTTGTTCTTGCAAATAGATGTGATGTGCCTATTTGGATACAGGGCAGAGGACACAGTTCTGATCACATGTGGTCACAGGAGAAGCATCCACAGGTGCAAACAGTCGTACTAGATGTACTCCACATGCAACTGGATCTCTCAGGGCATATATTATTATTATTCTAATTATTAATACCAGGTTTGAAGAGGGCCTAAGAAGCCCTCAACATCATCAACAGGATAGAAGACAAACACTGCATGTCTGTGTGCTTAATGGAAGCTAGCTAAAGCAACAAGCCTTTAGCAGTTACTGTAACAGGATGTTTATTTTTCTGTGTTTGTGGGTGTGTTTTGGGCCCTTCGGGAAAACTCAGAAACCTGCTGTGGATGAGTAGATGGGCATTTACAGTGTTTTGGGCAGTGCTTTTCTTGTGGAGTCATTTATGAGACTCAGACCAGTGGCTACATTAGCCACATAGTGCTAATCCTTCATATATGCCATGTGTATACGTCTCCTTAATCACTGAACATCCAACTGTGGCACAAGCTGGAGTTGTTTCATAGCTGTAATGTCAATCAAATTTACTTACAACATACATATGTAAAGTGCAGTTATAGCTTGGCTGCAGACTGCGACTAAACTGCATTGACTAGGAAAACCAGTGTGACTTGCTTTTAAGCTCTGTGTTATTTACAATGAATCTCTTACACAACTCAGCTGTTAGGTAGAGGTAGTGTGGAGCCACAGAGCAGTTCACACTATTCTTTATTCTGATAAGTCACTATCAATAATATATTTCAAGTCAAACAAAAATGGAATATGTTGCAGTGCTTGACAATTTAAGTTGTGGCCATATTTTTTTAGTCAAGGGAAGCAGTGCTATTAGTGAAAAACAGAATTACTTTATTGTAGAACATTTACTGCACCACTTAGTAACATTTATAATTATCATAACTGTCCCTGCCACCAATAGATACACATACATACATACAATATAATACACTTAACAGAAGCCTCTGTGTTCAGAGTTATTGACTTCATCCAGCTCCTCTTATCAGCTCACACCACCATGCAAGCACATTATCTTGACACAGCATCTAACATCATCCCACCTATAAAGTGTGACACTGAGCTGGCTATTCAGAGAAAATGTTTCTGACTAAATCTGGGAATGGTCCATCCATCCATCCATCTACCGCTTTATCTTCCACCGGAGTGTCTGGGGGGTGCTGTGCCTATCTCAGCTGACACAGGGCAATAGGAGGGGTACACCCTGGACAGTTCACCAGTCCATCACAGGACCACATACAGAGACAAACAACCATTCACTCACACTCTCACATCTACGGTCAATTTAGAGTGACCAATTTACCCAATCCCCATATTGCATGTTTTTGGACTGTGGAGGAAGCCAGTCTGTTGCAATATTTACCATTTCATGGTTTACAAACCCATGTGAAAATATACAATGATGAAATAAAATTATTGTTAGCTGTAGCTTATCTGTAACACCTCAGTCTATTTGACTTCAAAATTAGAATTGACGTCACACTCGATGACGACATTTGTAACACTGTTTAGTTTATGTAGGGCTGAAACAATTACTGGATTAACAGATTACTGAATTAATCTTTAACTATATTTGACAATTTACTAATCAGTTTGAGTGTATGTATCTGTTTTTTCAGCTTCTTAAATGTGGATATTTCCTGGTTTCTTTACTACATATAACAAATAAAATCATTTTATATCTATACATTATACATTTTGTGGACCAAACAATCCTATACCTTGTGTCAGTGGCTAACAACATCACGCTAACCTGCCTCAAAGTAACGTCGTCATGTAGTTAAAAACTGGACAACTACGAGTAAATTAATTCATATCGTCTTCATTCAATTGCTTTAGTGTGAACGTAAGCCAATACAAGGTAATTAACAGAATATACTTTTTACACTATATTCTGTGAAACAAGTTCTTCGTGCGACGTTGAAGTCATCGATGCTCAACCTTAGCTTAGCTAACGACCGATCACGTAACTCTAGCTGGTGACCAATGGTGTTTACGACATACTTCCTAGATTAAAACACATCACACTTAAACGTGGTGTTTACACACAACTTTGCAAGCAATGGATTGTATTTACCAGTGTGAGTGCGGCTCTTGTGGGCAATATCTTTCTTTTGTTGACCGCTCGGACAGTCGCCCTCACCAAGGAGGCAGACATGTTGCTGCAGCCTGAAATCAAAACATTAAATGGCGCACGCGCATAGAAAGACATGATCCTCTCAATACGTTCCTGTTCAATGATTGGTTGATACTTTGACAGACGGCCGTGTCAGCCAATGATATTGAAGATTATATCGACCACGGAGTTGAAAGTCAGTTTTACTTTGCGTAATCAAATAATCGATCTTCTTTTTTCAAACGTGAGCATGGATGTGACACTTGTTTTGGCCAAGTCATGTAATTCATTTTTCTTCTTTTGTATTAAATAGATGCTACGGTTACTGTTTACCTATCACGTGTATTTGATTCGCTAACAACTTCTCGTAACTGCTGTTTTTGGTACCTTTTTATATTTAATGCAATATAAGATAATATAGTGTGTGTAATGTTTAATGCTACCGACTCTTATTTGATACAGCGGAAATAGGAAGTACGTCATGACATGCTAGGAGGTAAATGTGGCTAGCAGAAGCTATAATATGATATATCAGGGGTGTGATTTTTCCGTTTTTCGGCCTGAAAATCAGCCTGGTCAGGTGCAGCGGTTTTAGTGCCTCTGCGACAAGTCTTCGTTTCACTCGCAGCATAGTCCAGCAGTGGCACCTCACTGGCAGTCCGTGACAGCCTGTGACAACTTCTGGCCTTTCCGTGGCATTTCCTGACACCCGCTCGGTGTTCAGAAACGCCTCCCTTGACTCGCTGCCAATAAAGGCGGGGCCCACATTTGTTGTTACGACAGTCACTTCCGCCATGGATCACGATAAATAGAAAATAAAACTACTTGTTTACTTATTTTTGTGTACAAAGTTTTGCATGATTTCTCTATCTTTTGTACTTCTTAATGTTATCTGAATATACATTAATATCTGTTCCATAACGTAAATGTGAATGTAAAATAGTGTACATATTGTACTATTCTTATTCTTATATTTAATATGTCCCTGTGTTTATATTATTCTTGTCATTTGTTACCTTAAGCAGGGACAGAGTGACAATGGACACTGACGGTGTTGGAAATATTACTTATACAAAATACAATTATGAAAATATTTTAACATAACAGTTGCTATGCAGTGCCAAAGCCTGCCACAGATTGCCAGAGCCTGCCACAAAATGCCAGAACCTGCCACAGAATGCCGCAGAGGGCCACATAATGCCACAGAGTGCCACATAATGCCACAGAGGGCCACATAATGCCACAGAGGGCCGGCCACATAATGCCACAGAGGGCCACATAATGCCACAGAGTGCCACAGAATGCCATAGAGGGCCACATAATGCCACAGAGTGCCAGAGCCTGCCACGAGGTGTCTTTGTAAAAGCTGGACTTCCTCCAACCTACATAATATAACTAGATACTGTTGAATACCAAGTTGTATCAAGTGCAATTTTACTCTCATTAAAAATACTGGCAGGCTCTGGCATTCTGTGGCATGTTGTGGCACTCTGGCATTCTGTGGCATTCTTTGGCAGGCTCTGGCATTCTGTGCAATTCTGTGGCAGGCTCTGGCATTCTGTGGCACTCTGCGGCAGTCTTTGGCACTGCATAGCAAATGTTATGTTAAAATATTTTCATAATTGTATTTTATATTAGTAATATTTCCAACACTGTCACTCTGTCACTTCTTAAGGTAAAAAAGGATAAGAATAATATAAACACAGGGAAATATTAAATATAAGAATAAGAATAGTACAATATGTACATTATTTTACATATACATTTACGCTATGGAACAGATATTAATGTATATTTAGATAATATTAAGAAGTACAAAACAGAGAAATCTTGCAAAACTTTGTACACAAAAATAAGTAAACAAGTAGTTTTATTTTGTATTCACCATGATCCATGGCGGAAGTGACTGTCATAACAACAAATGTGGGCCCCACCTTTATTGGCAGCGAGTCAAGGGAGGCGTTTCTGAACACCGCGCAGGTATCAGGAAATGCCACGGAAAGGCCAGAAGTTGTCACAGGCTGTCACGGACTGCCAGTGAGGTGCCACTACCTGCCAATGCTACTGGGAGGATCTCGCTCTCTCTCGCATAGTCCGTTATTTTAACTTTTATTTGTTCTTCATAAACGGTATGTGGTACATTTATTTTTGTTAAATGTAAATATATGTACCACATACCGGTGTATAAAGACAACGGCATATTAATATGTATGAAAACAAGTTGGCACGCTACTTTTATTTTTAAGTTTTTGCACTTCACTTCCATTTTTAAGTTATTTACAGTATTTTATTGTTCTTTACATTTATATTTTCACATACTTTATTTATCTTTCCTACAACAATATAAAGAGAAAATTTTATAATTTTTCTGGTATATTTACGAATGGTAATTAATCGTGATTAATCACCAGCTACACTGTGAATAATCTGATTCAAAAATGTAATCTTTTGACAGCCCTAAAATAAATAAATAAATAATTAATTAATTAATTAATTAACAAATAAATAAATGAATGAATTAATTAAATAAAGAGCATGCACTTTGAATTTTGAGGTAAACACTACCACAATAAGACCTGCAACCTTGTACGCAAAAACAACAAGTTCCCAGTTGACCAGAGGAGTCCATTAATTTGGGGAAAAAACACAACAACATAACGAACAAAAATGTACATGGACATATTTCACATTATGACTGGATTTCAGTTTAATGAGTGTTTGGGGACACAGATCGGATTGTAAGCCATATTCAAACGTTCCTGGCAGAACTGTGGTACTGAACATTAACCCTCCTATTTTCAGAACTGAAGAATTACTATAAGGCTGACATTTAAACAAAGCTATGTTAAAATTAGGAATTGAATTACAATACCACCTACAATACACTTTCTCTGAATAAAATGTAACCATATTAGGGCAACACGAAAGCCACACAGCCCATATCAAAGCAGCTCTTTAAAACATTAACTAGCAGCAACATTAAGAGGGCACAAGCTCCCGATTGGTGGCACCATTATTACAATAGTAATAATATTGCCTTAATGGCAAATAAATAAATTTTTATCTGCACTGAAGTGAACACAGCATTTTCAGCAGTGTCTAACAGTTGATTCAGCTTTAAAAAAAGAGGGGTTACTGAGTTACTGATAAAATAGAAGTGGATCCCAACAAAAACATTCAAAAAAACAAAAATACTTAACACCACGATCCTGAAGTTTTTTCTAACACAGAGACATGCGGCACAAAGAGCTGCTTTCGAAGGTGATGGAGACAGACCGGTGGACATCGGTGCACATGACAAATTAAACTGTATTTTAAAAGAATTTCTATTTAAAAAAGAAAAAACTGCAAGTCATTACAACGATACACTGCCATTCAAACATTTGGGAACCTATGTGTGAAAGTCTACGTCAGAATGCAAAAAACAGTTGGATCATTATTCATGCAAAAAAAACAACTTAACAATTTAAAAATAAAGTACAAGTGAACTTATGAGTGTGTGTTTTCATTTCAAACTGCCTCGATCTTAACATTAATTTGAAGGTAGCAGACCATGTACCATATCATCTTCTACTGACCATAATCTCAGTCAGATTATTTACAGTTTCTAATCTGGAACATAATTCAAATAAAACTTGACTGGCAGTGTAGGTAAACAAAGACATACAGTGCACGTATAATGGCTTGTTTTGTTAAAATGAAAACTTTAAAAAGCTCCTCTGAGGAGAAGCAATATAAGGGGGGGAGGACAAACGCATAAAAAGGCCCTATTTGGCTTCAAGTCAAGGCGTCCTGGCTTTGGCTTTTAATGTTGGATTCTGGATTTTCTGTCTGCCTGGACAAGAGGAGGAGGACCTTGTAGTCTACTGCTCATTCCACTGGACTCTTCCTGTGACCAGAGCGACCTGCATTTCGGGAGGATAGACTACCTGAAACAAATCAGAATGCACAACTGTTTAGATTATTCCAGAACAAGCTTTTAACCTGGACAAGTCACTTTTGTAATCTATCTATAAAGCAAGTTGTGTCTGTGCGTCTGTCTGTCTGTGACAAGCATATCTCGCTGACCATCAGTCAGGTCGCCCTAAGACTTTGGATATGGGTTGGTGTGAATCCTTGATTTTCATATTTTTTGGAGGAATTTTAATTTTCACTGATTTATCACGCTGCACTTTTCACTGATTTATCATGCTTCACTAGGCAGGCGACAGCTCATCAGCAGCAGCTGCACTGTCTAAAGTGGGGGGGTGGGAGGCTGTCCTCACGGTGAGTGAGACATTTTCCACACGGTTCAACACAGAACATGGTGTTATACTGAAACGACGAGGTGTCCATTCACCAATACGCAAGCACATATTTATTTTGCATTAGCATGCTACAACTTTGCGGCTAACTTGGCAAACCTGTTTCCAGAGGTATGCTAGCGAAGCTACAATTAGCATTAGCGTAGGGCTAACATAATACAAACACTGTGCAACCTCATTAGGCACAATGCAAATATTTTCATTTTCGATTATCATTAGCCTAGCTAGATGTTGTGACTGTCAGCCACTATAGGAATACATACTAGTGTTAAAAAAAATAAGTTTTATTTAAACAATTTATTGAAAATATTGACACAAATCTAATTCCATAGTGCAGCAGTGAAAAGAGCCATGTTAATTTTTTCATACATCAGTCTTGCGGTGCATGAAAATTAATCTCGTAAAAAATATACCACCGATATATACCACCCAGGACTAATTGGATAGAGTTCTAGAAATGTGTTGTGTGATGCGTCAAGTGGTGTAATAAAAAAAATAAAATAAAAAACAGGTAACACTTTATAATAAGTACATACTATAATCATTAGTTAAGCATTAATAAATATTATTATTATTATTATTATTATTAATAATGCATGAATAGTATGCGGTTTATAAACACCGTTTGAGGAACAGTGTCCAATTAGCTGCTGTACTCAAGCAACCAATCAGCATCCATCTCCAACATAAACTACATGCTAATGAGTATTCATGCATTATAAATGATGAATTCAATATTCCTTAATGCTTAACTAATGATAATAGTGTGTAACATCATCTTAAATCAATCAAATGTGACTTCACACACCTGCTTGTGGACCTAATACAACACTCGGTTGCTTCCTCTTCCTCTCTTCTTGTTGTGGTGAACCCTGAAGAACAGTAAGGTCAACAGGTGCACATGTGTAGAAGGGAGGGAGCAAAGACGTGTGCCCATTTCAATAAATGTTTGTCATCATACCCATTTCTCCTTTTCTCTAAAATTCCTCGTGTGGGGCGAGGTGGAGCAGGCAAAGTTGTCCATCTTCATGTTACCTGTCATAATCATTAAGAAAAAAAAATTTGACCAAATGTATGTTGTTTACCGCAGGTTCAACAATGAAAATGGAAAAATTAATGTGTCTGAACCTGCAGGGCTCCTGTAGAGCGGACAGTCCTTCTTTATGTGGTCACTCGATCCACACAGGTAGCAGCAGCGCATTTCCAGTGCATCTCTTTTCTTCCAGTGCTCACTCCTGTGTCTGCTCTGATCCTTCATGTCATCTGCAGTGTCCAGTTTGTCTCTCAGGTGTTCCGGCTTCTTCTCAGAGTCCCTTCTGTGCCTGAACCTGGGCAAACATTATCCACATTACAAAACAAACATGTAGCCTGATACACGGTACTCAAGTTTTACATCTGTGACAATTCCAGATAACGTATTGTGACTGCTTACTTCTTGCGCATGGGGCAGTCTTTCATGAAGTGACCAATCTTGCCACAGATCCGACAACAGCGGTCGTTAGGAGCTACTTCTCCCTCTGTGAGAACCTCAGGATCAAAGAAATACTCCTGGGACAATGATGAGGATAAACCACATCGTCAGTGCTTTTATAATGACATCAAAATATGTAAATATGGTGTTTACAGAGCAAATACTAACCATTTGACTGGGATACATAGGAGGAAAGACTTTAATGGGTGTGCCAAAAACTGTTCTGCCATTGATGAATGCCTTCATGATGAAGTTAGTCACTGTTGTAAAAGAAGTCAAGAAACAACAGGTCAGATGAGACAACCAAGGACATGAGAAAACAGGACTGATTCAAATAGATTTTGGTAAAGAACCATACTTTTCCTGGACAGACCAGCACCCAGATTATGGTTCAGGTCAAATGGATCTGCAATAAGCAATTCCATTGATTAAAAGTTATATCCATTTGATTAATCACATGTTGTTGAATGGAGGATTAACTTAAATCCACGCACTTACCTTCAATGACAATGTATTTAGATGTCCACTGCTTGTTGAAGGTGGTGAGGCCGCGGTGCTGACGGATACAGATAACGTGCTCTCTGAAGTCAAACTCCTCCGTATAAAATCGGAGCAGGCCAAGCCACAGCTCCCCCACTGTCTCTGAGTTTCTCCCATACTGTGACCAGCGACTGGGCTGCAGGTGGGAGATAACCAAATTGAGGCCTTATTAAGAAACAGCGACACACACGACGAATCTATAAAACCACCAAACACTCACTAATGTTTTCAAATCATCATGGAAGTACACGTTCCAGCCATCGATTAACACCTCTGGCTTCTTCTTTCCATCATAGATCTGCAACAAATGGACATTAGCAGTTAGCAATTATAACACATTTTCCTTTCTGCATAATACAGTCCCTCTAGATAGAGATGTATTCTAAAACAACCACCTCGTAAGTCATAAAATAACAAGATCTGATTATCAATTAATTCAATCCTTAAATCAAACTTTTAAAGGGGACATATTTTACCCTATTTCTCTAAGTGAACCTAGTTCCCTGGTGTCCTAATGAACATGTCTGTCACATGCTTTGGTCAAAATACTATAAGGATGAAGCACCACAGCAGTTCAAACACCCTGCCAAAACGGTCCACCTTAAAAAAAGTAAAACTAAACTTAATGGGACAGGAAATGACATCAGCCACAGAGGCTACTGGGATTTGGAAAAGTGATCATTTGCAGGCTCTAGCAGGCACATTGCTGTTATATATAACATGTATCCACTGGACAGATAAATCCTCTGAGGCTGGAAGTTTGTGTAGGACTCTGTGCTGCACTGTGGAGTCAAGAATTGAATTGAGCGGAGCTCCACAAGACAACAATTCCAGGAATTTAGCGCATTGTGACGTCCCAATGAGTGCGGAAGTCAACATCGTGTGTTTTATCTCCTGTACGTAGACTGAGGAGGACCACAAAAACATGAGTGAGTCATTTCTTTCACACTTTGCCGACTGATAGGGCCTCCAGTCCCAAATATAAGGATTTAAAGGATTAAAAAGTTGATTTTGCATAATATGTCCCCATTAACCTCTTCTTCACGGTTGCCCCCGGGACTGGGGGCAGCGTCAGACGCATCGACAAAAGCATCATAAAACCATGTCTAACTTTAACAAACACAGACATGCTGCATACCCACAGAAAGGTCAGAAACTAGGCTAAAATCTCATATAAACCAATCTTATGTTCACGAAACACAGTTAAAACACCGATGGATCAAACTGCAGGAGCGAAAAAAAACAAAAAGAGACTCTGCCGTGAAAGCACGTATCACTCTGCAGTTATTGTGTTTCAACAAGCAGCGTGTGTTGCCAGGATCACCTCCCAAAGCACGGTAACCTCCGCAGTCCAAGCCTACAGTCAGCGTAGAGACAGACAACCTGAGCACTCTGTGTCCAGGCTGCAAATGAATCGCACATGCGCATAGCCGCTGCTGTTCCGCCCTGGAGGGTGGGACTTTGAGGGAGGCGGAGGTGTTCATGTTCAAATTTTTTTCTCAAAGTGCTGTGAGACATGCAAGAAAGGTAAGTATAGCTTTAAAAAAAAAGTGCATAAATATAAGTACTTTGGAGTCCATCTTTTAATGGAATGGAATTACTATTTTTTGTGATACATCAGGGACGAGAGACCCAAATGTTTACAATTATACAATTGGTTTCATAATCAAGCAAATTTGGTATGGAAACTTAAATATCTCTAAAAGAATCGATATATCATTATAGAATCAAAGATGGACTTGAATCTGAATCGAAGGGATTCAGGAAATCAGCAGCAATGCCCAGCATTAAAGTACTTCAGCCAGTCACTCATCTAGTATGATTTAAAATATAAATTTGACGTCACATGTCATCTTTACCTCTTGCAGCACAGGGATAACAGGTGGGTTTCTCTGCTGCAGGAAGAACAGCACCATCAGTGTGTAAGCGTAGGATGACAGACTGCCACGTGACGCATCGCCAATGTCACACACCTGTTACAGGACAAAAACAACTGAAATAAACTTAAATCACTCCAAACAATATAAAGTTGCCTTTGTAACATGGAGTTTGAGCATATTCACCTTGGCAAATACTTTCATAACATAACAGAGGATCTTCACTCTCCTGTCAATGGCAGCATAGGAGGCTAGCAGGTGTGTGTTGTGCAGGGCCTGAAAAGAAAAATGTCACTCAAAGGCAAAGTTGGAATTTTTTATCTGGGGAAAACTGCACAACACACCACAAAAAAATCCAGAGGACAATCCATACCAGTGTGTTGTAGAGGCTGATGTCTCCCTCCAGGCCTGTGCGAACATGGTAAAACTTCACAATGGGCACTTTTGCCGTTGTGATGGGGAGGATGTTCTTCAGACCTGTGACAGGGTGGAGATGAAGCAGAGAATTAAGACAAAATAAAGGAGACATTAACCATTATGTACATTATACGACATTCAACGTTGATTAAAGCTAAGGTATTTAAGTATAGAATAGCTAACAACTTGCAAACAACATATCCCAAAGGGCCCCACCTCCAAAACACTGTAAATTGTAAATTGTTATGTCCTCTGCTTCAGTAATGCGTGTCCCTCAAGCTTATGATGGAAGACTCTGCGCATGCCACTTGTGCTCTTGCAGTGTAGGATCAATGGTAGGCGTGGCCAGCCTTCATTACATGTGGTATGGATGAAATGATTGGCTGTGTTATAACTTGTGAGGCCTTTACTGGTGGCTACTTGGGTGTAAGAGATATAGAGTATAAGAAACATACTACGGATTCTAGCGTTTAATGAAAGCTCTTTCAAAGCCATGTCTTAGGTTAGCTTGGTATTGTTCACTCCAAACTAAAAAGCTGCCAAGTAGACCAATAAATAACCAATCAACCAACATATGCCCTGCTCTGCTTTGCCTTACCCGAGTGCTTCTTTAGCAGTCTTGCCAGGCTTTCAATGATGGTGATGCAGTCAATATCCTACAAAAAATTATTCATCATGAAGGGGAATGGTATATTTTTGATCTCATAATATTCATTCCTCAAAATCAAAGATGACTTACATCCATGGTCTCCTGCCCCTCCAACACCATACAGATGTCTAAGTCACTCTGTCTGAATCCAAAGCCATTTTTGGATGATCCAAATAGTTTTAGCCTAGCTCCTGTACATGAAAAAACAAAAGGATCATACATAAGTCAATAAAATGCATTATCATGCTTATTTGACTATATAAAAAAAGTTATAATTTAGTCACCAGCGAACTGTCGTCTGACAAAGTTCTCCAAGTCTTGGAGGATGTGCTCTCTTACACCCACTTCCAGTTCATCTGGGGCGAAGTCACCTAAAAAAAAAGAAGAAACAAAATGTCAAACTTCATGTCAATCATTCCAAACATAAAACTATGGCTATAGACATGATCAGGGTGAACTAGTTCTGTTTTCTTTTTATTTACACAGGACTCACTGTAGCACTGCTCACAGACTTTGTTAAGGACGTTTAGAAACTCTGGTGTTAGCGGAGGCAGGGGTTCCAGTTCCACTTTCTTGAAGTCTTCTGGGCAATCTTTTTTGAGATGTCCATCACGCTTGCACAAGCTGCACACGACCATGTGTGACTAAAAGACATTTTAGACACACTTAAATGATGCACCCAATGTCATTTGTCTTACTTTTCTTTTCACAGGGGCTTTAATATACAATGTGGAAAAAATGTATGAGGTTAAGAACATTTACCTTTCCTCTGGTGAAAGCCTGCCTGGTGAACGCATACGACCGCCTTTTCTGTTTTTTATTTTTATTTTCTGTGCCCTCTTCTTTAGGTGAATGTGACAGACTGACAGACAGCAACACGGCTTCTTCCTCATCCTCCTCTTCTTCCTCGTCCACTGAACCTGGAGTGTCCAAATCCGGACCCTCCTCGTCAGATAAAAGCTCCTCTCCGGAGAGCTCATCCACTGGAAAAATCTCCTCATCCTCTGTGGTGAAGCTGTCCAAATGATGCCTGGCATCATGCTCTTCCTCCTCATCCTCAGAGAAGCTGCTTTTGCCCAGATCCACCTTTTCCTTCTCCCTCTCTTCATCCGAGTCAGTGTAGTCTTCAACTTCCTCCTCTTCCTCAATAATGCAGTCAGAGTCCTCTGGGCCATTCTCCGCTGCTTTAGGTTGATTCGTGTGTTGATCTTCATTCACAGCCTTTGCATTTGCCCCTTGACTGGATCCATGCTGTGCTCCTGTCTTACAGTTGGCAGATGGCATGTTGAGTGGAAGTGCAAAGTACTTGTATGTGGTTTTGAAGCAGTGCACGATGTACTCAAACATTTGCTGGCTGTTCACTGTGCGCGCCACGTTTCTCTTCACAGCAAATGGGTCTGAGTATAGAGAAATACATTAGTTAAAAAAAACACACAATAACCCTATGCACTAAACAGACATTTCATGAAGTTAATATTTCAAAATGCAAGAAGACTTCTGCAATGCCTGACAGTTGACAAATTGGTACAGTTATCCATACACAGTATATTCTAAACCTAACAGTTCTAATGCTCGCACATACAATCACTTGGTTCGGCATCTTGCCCCAGAATACTTATGAAAATGACGAGAGAAGAGGTGTAGTAGTTGTACTCGCTGTAGATACTGTGGAAGGGAGAAGTACAAAAGTGTTTCACCTACAAAACTATTATTCAATCAATCAATTATTAGTCCATTACCAAATAATTGGCAACTATTTTAATAATTAGGGACCAAGCACACAGGGTGCGAGGACCCTATTGTAATTCTAAAAAATATAACTATTTTCCTCCTGCCACTTTGATCTCGAATTTGACCCGCTAAACGCGTGTCCTATGGACCGGGCCTAAATTTAGTTGCGCCAAACTTCACGAAATTTGGTGGGAACATTGTCTGGCCCGAGAAACAAAATCATGTCAAATTGTACTAGACCCATCCGAGATCAAAAGTTATTGGAAACTTTGGCAGAGTCAAAAGAGCGTGCCACGGCAGCCATCGGAACTTTGGTGAATTCCGATGGCTCATCGCAAAACACGAAGTATGCTATAACTTTGCCATACATTGACCAATTGGCATGAAACTTCATAGGTCACCTTCATAGGTCACCTATGACGCGTTCAGCAGCATGGTCTGAACGCGTCTACAAACATGAATTTGACCCAAATGCGATGTAGGCCATCTTGGATTTGTTCTTCTTCCATGGAAAACTTTGCCATGTATATTGCCTTTCAGTTCAGGTTTTTTTAAAGAATTAAAACAAGCTTTCCGAATAACGACAGATTACTTGATAATGAAAATAATTGTGAGTTGTAGCTCTACCTACAAAAGTATACATTTATTTTTTTCAGTATCACAATGCTAAAACTATCAAGATTCATAGAGCACAATTTAAAAAAAAAAAAAAAAATTCTGACCCTCTACGGCGATCCGCTTCTTTGGCCAGTCTTTGATCTCTCGGGAGAGGATGGCATTCGTCCGCACACTTATTACATTGTCAGCCATGGGGAACTGCAGAGAGTAGAAGCGAAGCATTTCGACCCAGAGAAGCCCAACCTCCACAGGTAGATGTGGCCTGTGAAACACCAGCGGAACCTGCACGAATACACAGTGGACGAAACAGAGTCTCGGCTGTCAGTATGTGGACACCTTTTACAGAAACAGTGCAACTAAAAGTACATTTGTGCTTTCAAGGATTACCTTTCCCTTTATACAGGCACCCTCTGCTGCCTGTGATGATTCTCTGGTGGAAGGGGTGTAAGAAAAATGTAGATATGCATCCTCTACATGTGTGAGATTGAAGTCTGACAATCTGCTGAGTGAAAACACCTTAATCTAATGAAATAAAATAATTTGATTAGTTTATGTTGAAAAATGATCAATGTCAATGTATATCTTATTAGCATGCAGGGAAAGGCATACCTCTTTGTTCAGGTATGTAGGCAAGAGAGACTCTTTGCGTTGCTGTAAAAAGAAGACGACCATAAGGGCGAACACATATGGTGGGAGACCACCTTCCTCTGCACGGTCAATCTCACAGATCTGAAACAAAAACAAGAACAGTACATGTTAAAAACATAATGTGCGTTGTTTGAATAATAACAGCAATCACAAACATACCTGGGCCCAGTGTCTGAGTCCCAGAACCAGTGGGAGGAGATGATGCTCCCGACTAGCGAGAGCAGAAAGATAGGAGGTGGTTTGGAACGCATTTTCATTCCCTGCACTCACTCTGCAGATCAGGCCACTGTTGAGAACAACAACAATGTCACATTTCAGTCGGGTATACTTCAGGGTTTTACTAAATACTATTTGATTTATCATCTTATGTAATAAAAACCTAATAACTGAACAACTTTTGGAGATATACACCTCTTTTTCTCTTTGCAGATGACAACGGGCACCCTTGCATGAAAATCGGCTTCCAGGTCAACAAAGGCGGCTGAGGAAAGAACAGACAGAAACCGTGTTAAATTTAGAAACTTCCAAAACAGCCCTGTGTCTGACTGACATTTGTTTTTTTATGGTGGAAATCTGGCAGGAAAATGTCTAACTGGTGACTCACAGCTGACAGAGAGGCTCTCCTTGACCAACAGCAAGACATCTGGCTGATGCATCTGTGAATACATTCCATTTCAATGCCTTTACACAACATTAATATAATGTAAAAAAAAGAGAGCAAAACAATATCTTATCTATAAAACTTAATTTAAAACACCATCTTATAAAATTAATAGAAATTTACCAATACAAAATTCATGCCATCAACTTCATACGGGGACGACTCACGTGAGGTGGATATTGAACGTCAATGTTCACATCAGAATCCTTGAATCCAAACTTGGTGCAAGATGATCCATATAGCCTGAGCCTGATCTCTACAGGTGAACAGAAAAAGAGGAAATAGTGTTGTAAAAACACAACTCAAAGACACAATTATTGCTTTGTAGCAATATCACTATCTGGATGGATTTCTTGCTTTGGTGTCTTACCAGGCAGGACAGTCAGGAAAAGGTCTTGCATGAGGGAGACAACATACTGCCTCTTCTCAATATCCTGATCAGTCATCCCATATTCAAGGACAACAGCTTCAAGTGCAGCACTCACTGCACTGATCTGCTCTGGGCCAGGAGGCTGAATGTCATTCAACATTGCCTGTTCTTGCTTCTCCTGGAAACACAAAGAAGTTTGATGTCAATGTATGTTGTCATCATAAATATTGTGATTTGCATGATGAAACCACTTCTCACCTTTGCCCTTTTCTTGTGCCGCTTGTCTCTGATGTGCCTGTAACTGTCAGACACAGATTCCAGTAGAACATCACACAGAGTGCAGGTGTAATGTGCACCAGGGTTACTGTGAGGCTTCTGAAACCATAGAAAAAACAACAGACATTAGCCAACAGCTGCTAATTCCACAATGTTCAATATTTAGGATACCACAACAAATGTCTGAACCCTCTTCAAGGAGACGATTTCATCTTTTTTAAGTCGTTTCTCTGCTTGTCGTAAGCTGTGGATCTCTTTGGCTGTTAGTGTAATTTCTTCATTCACAAAGACCCTGTTCTCGTCAGTGAAATCCTTCTTCCGGTTTCTGTTTCTCCATCTTTTGCCTTTGGATGGGGGAAAAAAATACATGCGTCAAAAAAACAATGACACACACTTAAAGTGCTATACCAGTTCCTATACTCAGTCAAATATATACAAAGTAGCACATGATTATACATATGCTGTAACTCATTTTAAAAGGTGTCCACCATAAAGATCACCTAAAGCAAACAGCCCAAGATTTTTGTCAGTGTTGATAAACTGTCAAGTATTTTCCTATCATCTGATTTCCAAATCCTTACCTGGTTTCTGAGCACCATCCTTGTCAGGGTCATCTCTTCTTCCGTGCTCCCTGTCCTCTTTTGGACCCTCTGCCTGGACACTCCTCCTCCAGGGCTGCTGCTGTGAGCGCTCTCTCCAGTTATCTTCTCGACTACTACTACTCCCTCCTGCCGCTCCATCCCATCGCACATCATCCTTCTGTGAGGGGCTGTGACCACCTCTAAATCCACCAGGGGAGTAGCTTAGAGGTCCCAGTCCTCCCTTCTTAGGGCTCGCCCGATAGTGCCCACCGTGATTCTTCTTGCCCTGCTGACCTCCCTCCTGTCTGTAGCTTGGCCCTGGGCCCTGGTCATGGTCCCTCCAGTTGTCTGTCTTGTCAGATGCTGATGCTCCCCTGTCCCAGCCACCTGGCCTGGTCCGGAAAGGTCTGTCCGAGTTTTCCATGGTTCACTTTTGTTAAAACTGCTGAAAAAAATGTTCACAATCATGTTCAGGTTGAGCTATTCTGGGAGTAGTGAGTATAATACGACCAAACACACCTTGGCACAAACAACTGCCGCCACAGTTTTGACTTTATTAAATGCCCCATCTCTTAAACGGCAACATGGTTTTGTATTCGGCTTCTATTACTTATCCCTAGCTTTTCTTTAGTGCGAGTGATCACAGCTTTATCAGAATGTAACGCAAAAGTAACGCAACATAAACGACTGAAAACTGTATTTATGACTTACTTTAACGATGAACACAACAAAGCCGGTTTTCATTGGCAATGACCACAGTTGCTGCTACATGTATTAGCCTCCTTTCCTGTCCTCCTTGTGTTAGTGTTAGCGTTAGCTAGCTAACTAGCTACTGGAGACTGACTCGCCTGTATCGTTTATTCTTATTTCTCAAATTAAATGTATATACCTAGCCCACACGTCTAGCTCACATCCATCAACAAACTGGTAATGGGCATACAATTTAAAGTTAGCTAACTAGCCTCGTTTAACCTGGCAAAAGTATCCATGTAGCCTAGCTTAATGACCCGTTTAGCTTCTCAGCTAACACCTAAGATGCAACAGCTGGCGTTGCTGTTTATTTTAGGTCTTCAGCCTGTTTGACCTGCAGCTATGATAAAGCCCGGCGAACGTAACATGTCAACGGTGACTATCCATAAAAAGGAGTAACTTAAACAAGTCAAATACCTGTCGTACGTGCGCAAAGGGCATACTTGAAGCCTTGTTTAGGTCTGACTTGGCATGATCACTTAACGAGCATTGGAGTTTCAAAGGTAAAGTCCGGTCTCCGACTGTTTTGTACCCGCCAGCGTTTAAGTTCCGCCCATCGGAGTCATTTTAATGTTACACACAGTTATGAGTGCGTGTCAAGATCAAAGATCAAAGTAGTCACTCATAATATCCGACGTTTTTATTCTTCTTTGTCTGATTGGTGTTCCTCTTCTGCCAGAACATGTGTCTAAAACTGAAATAAGAAAACATATATCACAATATGCAGACTTTCCAGGAACCATGGCACGAAATCCCTATTGAAAATGAATGGAGAGATCAAAGGTAGATTAAATAATGAAGCAATTATTATTACTATTATTGTTGTTCACATGTGTAAAAAAAAAATATATATAACATAGTTCCACACATCCATTCAACCATTTGTATATCTATCTTGTCATTCATTCATTCATTCATTCATGAAGTATAGCTAAAGTTACAGACAGTAAAATGGTGATAACACATGGCCCAGGCCTGAGGGCAGCTCAATTAATTCCTACATGGAGCAAAACTGATTGTTTCGCCTCGGTTGCCCGGGGCAACGGGTGAAAGTTGAGTTGTACGAGCGGGGAGAACCCCGGGAAAAGTGACGTGAGCAGATGGGGCTCCGTCCTCAGCAGCATGCAGGAGAAGCTGTGCTGCTGTGAGAGCTGCTGTGAGATCTGCTCTGGCCTCAGACAGAGGAAACCGTGGTCATGGTGTCGTTTGTGGATGGTGACGGTGAATGTGAGAGCGTTTACAAGCGCAGACGCACGAACGGCGGCGCGTCTGCTCCAGCAGCAGCAGCGGCGGCGGCGGCGCTGTCACCGGCTCAGCAGCAGCGGCACACAGCCAGACACAGGAAACAGAAACTCATGTCCAAACTGAGTGACTCCGGGTTCGAAGACGATTTGGGTTCCACGCCGGCTTCACCCTCGCCTCAGAGTAATGTGTTTCAGAGTCCAGCATCAGAGCAGCTGTCCAGCTGGTACCTGCAGTACGGAGACATCGGCTTCACCATCCAGAGGCAGCGAGAGGAGCAGTTTCATCCCCGGAAAAGCTTGGCTCGTCAGCCACAAGTAGGATTATGGAAATAACTATTAATATAAATATGAATTTATTTTCCTGAATTGTCTAATAATAAGTTTTGCACACATGTTTGCATCTTTGTATGTTAACCATATGACACATGATGTCATATTTACAAAATGCTGTGTGTCAGGCCACCAGAGGTTGAAGCCACAGGGGCCCCAAGCTCCTGCTAAGTCCCCATTGTTCATTTAACAGAATATAAACAATGTAAAATGCAATAACACTGCATAAAATGCACTTAAATTGTTCTCATTTAAATTATAGACCATAAATTACCATCATGTCTTACCCAAAGAGTTAAAATAAAAGCCACCCTGATCATGGCAAACAAAAAAAACATTTACTACAATGAATTTATTCCCACTGCCATAAACATCTTTAACAAACTCTGTGCCTCTTACACACTTCGGTACTTTTATGTTAACCTGTTCTTTTCCATCAGTTGTTCTAATTGTGACCCTGTTGTCTTGCAGCTGACTGCAGAGGCGCGGTGTAAGCTCGTCAGCTGGCTCATCCCTGTACACAAACATTTCCATTTGTCCTTTGAATGCTGCTGCCTGGCAGTGAACATCATGGACCGGTTCCTGGCGTCCACAGCGGTGGCTGCTGACTGCTTCCAGCTCTTGGGTGTCACTGCTCTTTTCATAGCCAGTAAACAAGTGAGTCTTTCAGTTTGAGGAAGCATTTGTGTCTTGATTTTCACTCCGTTTTAACACATTTTCTCCTTCGTTAAGGTGGAGGTTTGCTCACCACGCATTAGCCAGCTGTTGTCCCTATGTTGTGATACCTTCACCAAGGAGCAGCTCTGCAACCTGGAGTGTCTGATCCTCCTCCGCCTCAACTACAGCCTCTCTGCACCCACCCTGGCCTTTTTCTTAGACTATTACACCAACTGTATTGAGGCTGCACAGCTCGGATTGAACCCTGACGCAAAAAGAGCCAGGCAGTGTGGCGACCTTGCACGGAAAGTGTGCGAGTTGAGTTTAGCGGACTACGCTTTCAACAAATACCCAGCATCTCTGATGGCTGGCTGTGCACTGGAACTAGCCAGTGAGATGCTTAGTGCAGAACAAGGGCATGTTGATGTTGAGCGTGCATTCGCCCACTCACAGAGAGACAGTTTGATGGATGAATCTGCCTCCTGTGAGAGTCCTGCAAGTCAGGAGAACCACAATCTGGTCCAGGAATGCAAAGACAACCTGAAGCTGCTGGTGTCATTGAACCAGGAGACGCTGCAAGTCATGTCCTCGATGTGACTCACATGTTCACTGAAAGCCCAAATCCTCTCCACTGTATTTCAACAAGCACATACTGTTAGGATAAAGCGCCTCGTTGTGCTCATATGTGTTGAGACGAAGGTGATGTTCACAAGTAAAGTGACGGCTTTCATCCAGTCCTGTCCTCCAAAACCTCAGTCAGTCATACTTGAATGTTTTTAGTTTTATATTGTTTTATATTTATGAAGAACCATATCTCAATAAAGAATGTTCATTTGATTATTTTTTTACTTCTAAATTTGTTGTATATGCACTGACATATCCTGTAACAATCACTTAATGAAGGAACTGTAAATAAACAAACCATGCTGGAAACAATAAATGTTGAGACAAAAGAATCTGTGCCGGTGTCTCAATCAGTGGTGAACATTTAGTTGCATTTCTTGCTGATGATTTGATGTGATCTTATTTGTACGGTGGCCCTGAGGTGCAAAACACAAACGCAAATCGCAAAGCAAATGAAAAACACAAACACAAAAGCAGAACACAAAAACATTAACTAATTTTGTGGGGGGGTTTATGCGTTTGTTTAGTGATTTGTGTTTTTGTTATGTGCTTGCGTTTTTTTGTTTGTTTTGTGTTTGTGTTTTGCACCTCAGAGCCACCGTATATTTGTGTCAGGAACATTAATGACAATAAACGCAAACTTTAATGGAGTTATTGGATAGTGTGTTGTCTCAGAATTACTTCAAATTTTCCTTTTATAATCTGAGATAATACACGTGTTACTTTCAAATCAAACAATGTGTAGGCCAAATGATGTCCAGATAGATAGATAGATAGATAGATAGATAGATAGATAGATAGATAGATAGATAGATAGATAGATAGATAGATAGATAGATAGATAGATAGATAGATAGATAGATAGATAGATAAAGTTGCATCCCTTGGCTGTTATTTGAGAGTGAACCGTGCCAACACGGCCTGGTCTTTATCTGATAATCCATTACGCGTGGCATCTCGACCTGCTGACACAGTGTCGACCACACAGGTGCATTCAGCGTTAAGGGGCCAAGTAGACCTGCTCTTGTTTGTTGACTAATAGAGGCGTTTGTCACGCGTGTTTACTGAGCTGTCTGCTGCAATTACCCTTTTCCTTTTCCACTGACCTCATTTGGGCAGGTATTTTACGCACAATGCAGAAGTAATGTGCTGTGACCGTGCGCTACTACAGCTTGATTTCCAGTAAGCAAATAAAGGCGAACAACGAAATGAAGTTACAGCAATAATAATAAGAAAAAAACATTAATTTGCCCTGTTTATTTATTTAATTACTACTGAACAGTACTTTAAATGTGCTCTATAAATAAATTAAATTGGGTTGGATTGGATTGCGTCTTCCGGAAACTAAGTGATTGAATAAGTTATTTATAAACAATGTCCTTTATTTTTAACTCTTAGTTTATACTAAGGCGTGCGCCTTGATGACGAAAACACTTGGTCATAGGCAACTATGACGCAGAGAACACCTGCTGCAACGGCGCCGTTACGCGCGCTACAACTTCACACTTCACACCAGAAAACCGTTAGTCTGCACCAATCTAGTCTCCGAGGACGCCGTCGCTCCCTGGAGACCAAACAATTGCATTTGATTGGGCCAAAAGTATGAAACCGCGGCATGCAGAGGCGCAAACCGGGAGAAGGTCCACTATATCAGTTCAGTCACAAATCATGTCCCGTCACTGCTGCAGTCAGAGGAGATGGAGGTGCCAAGAGACAGGGAAGTGTTTGGTGATATCTGCACCAGCCAAATGGCACAACACGTGAGGAGAGCGTCCGTCAATAGAAAGGTATGATTTCAATTTGAAATTGAATTCACTGATGCACATCACAGCTCTGAAGATGACAGGAAGTCTGTAAATGTCTAATCTTTGTTCGTGCAGGTGGATAAAGCGCTGGTGCCACGGAGCAGCAGTCCACTCACTGTGTACGTAGAGCTTCCCTGCGTCATTGAACAAGGTGCGTTTCATTTAGGGGCCAACAACAAATATTTGCCACATACTTTCACAACAACCCACTGACGCCAACAATGTTAAATTACTACACCAAACAAATAAGACACCATCCCTTTTATTTTATATGAATATTAATGTTAAAAAAACACATAGATGTTTTATTGCATTTTCATGAAAAACCACCTGATTTATATATATAAAAAAGGCATGTCTTATAAATCAACATCATGCCATTTTGGAGTCAATAGGTGATTGACTTGTTGGGCAATTCCCTGGGACCCCTGTGGTGAGAAGGCCCCCCTAAGGAAAAAAAAGACATGAGTTAATTTAAAGAACCCTTAACAATTTTATGATGGTCTATGTACATGAGTACATTATTTTTTCCTGGGGCCCCAAAGTCAATGCCTATGACCACAACAGAGTGTGGCATTAGTTTTAAGACATTGGGTCCATTACAAGCAATACAATATTATAAAACAAAGCAATAAAAGTGATAATCTCCTCATAAATCAATCCTTCAATAGCGGTCATCCAGAGTAGAAGACTGCTGAATGTCCAAACCAAAATTAACTTGATATTATGCCCTATCGTACATTCAGGTGAAACATATTAGTAAAACATATTTTACTAATATGTTTTTGCTTTGCAGCTTTTTCTACAATATCATGGGATGATTTGGAAGAGTGCGCCTCTGCAGTGAGGAGGGAGAGTGATTCCCTGGGCTCTCAGGTGAGGAAAACAAACCTTTTATGTCTGATTTAAAGTCGTTTTATTCAAATATATTTGTTAGTCTGTTCTCTGAGTGCATGTCCAACATGCCACATCTAACATGTCTGTTAGAGCTGTTAGAGGGAAATAAAAGGGACGTGGTGGCAGACCTGAGGTCCTGCTTCACTCCTGTTAATGTTTGACACGGTGTGCTGGAATCCTGCGCGAATCGCGTCGTCGTTCGCTCATGACACGCAGGCGACTGCCGCTAATTGGCTGGACCTCACGCAAGTTTTGTCCACAAATTGGCTCTTTGGCGCAGATCACCGTGCGCCCTTTACGCATTAGGCTTTGGCAAACTCACTGAAATGACCACCCGTTGTGCCATAAATTCACAATTCACCACTTGGTGGAATTTTCAGGTAGAAGTCTTCTAATTTGCTTATTATTAGAATATTTATCTTATTTGTCAAATGAAGTGTATTAATCAGTTTTAATTTATCAACAGATGAATGAATCGGATGGAGATGATCAAGATTTTGGAGAATATGCACTGGATTTCATGGCAGGTGAGAAAACTATAGTATTTCTATTCATGTTCATGTTGGCCTGTGTTTCTGAATGTCTGTGTCCTCTGACAGAGTCTCCTACCACACTGGAGAGTAGCCTGTCTCCGGCTGAACTGGTGCCATTTCATGGATGTGTCATTCCTCCCCTCACTCCCCAGCCAGAGTTCTCTGCAGAAGAGATTCATCATCACTCCGAGCACCCTGCTCAGGATGGAGCTGTGTGGAGGGGCATCGCTCAGTGTGAGCGTGGTGTACTGGGACATTCTGTGGAAGTCAACAATCAGGTGAATGATCCTCAAAATCTGCTGTGTTTGCATATGATTTGTGCTCAGATGGATCAAAATGATGTCTGTAGGTATCTCCCAGATACTCATTCACCTGCACAAAAGCATGCTCTATGTCAGCTGAACAGATTTTTGCTTCTTGCATCTTCAGCTCCATGAAGTGCTGCACAGGCGACAGGAGGAGATTGATTCTCTTCAGGAGAGGAACGTTCACCTCAGACAGTTGGCCAGTCGAGCGAAGCACTTGGCCTCAGTGCTCGAGGTGAGTGCACGACTTAGACGAGCACAACAAAGTACACAGTTTTCTCCACATTTGTTCATTCGCGTTGGTTGTTGTGCTTCTCTTTTAGAAACTGATGACAGTCAGAGACCCAAATGAAAGAGAGCCAGCTCTGTCATGTGGTGCTCAACCTTCACTGAGTCCCTGTAAGCGCCAGCGTTTGGATGAAGGATATGAAACAGAGTCTTCAGACTTGGTGGTGGACATGCTGAGGGACATCAGCACACGCTGCAATGCTGTGCTGTGCGGCACGGCCGCAGGAACGAGAACACAGCAGGAGTCGGAGACACATGTACGAATGTTCGGTGCATTCTCCGGCCTACAGATGAACGTTTACAAAGTCAACAGCCTGAGGCCTGAGGGAGCAGAGGCCGAGGAGAGCGTCTCTTCTTTCAGAACCTCTATCCGAGAACACTGCACCATAAGGACTCAGGTGTTTCCTCATGGCCGTGCCTTCACCTCCAGCACTCAGGACGGTGGATACCGCTTTCGCTGGGTCCCCAACCACAGCTGAAGCCAGGGTGAACTCATCCAAAAGCAGATCCATCATGCACTGGCAGACTGGGAGGAAGTGTGGGTGGGCAGAGACTGCTAATGCTTAACTGATAATCTATAGTGATATCTGTAAATGATTAAATGATGTCTTCCTCAGGTAGCTGGTGGTGCTTACACAAAGGAAATAACACTGCCCGCGCTCTTGTTTACATTTCTGTTTACAAGCATCAATGTCATGTTTGGTTTTGTCCCTCATTGAATTTTATTTCATATGGTTGTGAATAAAAGATTGGATTCAAAAGTTGACCTCGAGAGATTGTTTTTAACCTATTTAAAGAAATTGAAAGGAAGTGTTTTCCTTGTTTGAGCAGTGAAACAAATGTGACCCAGTGACCCCTTTAAGCAACATGGGACTTCCTTTGTTTTTTGTCTCTGTCTGAGTGACTGTGTGGGCATTGTGTCATGATGTATTACAGCCAACATCCCTGTTCATATCCTTGTTTTTCGTCGTCAAAATGTATGTTTTTATGTAGCTTATTGCACGATTATTTATGTATCCACTTTCTAAAACTACAATATGTAATGTGTCCATTCACTTTTATTTGACGGACAAAGGTTTTAAGTGTTTTTGCTGATAAACTTCTCTATATTTGATAAATATAAACACATTTAGAATTAGTTTTTTTGTGAGAGAGTAGGACAGAGCTAAGGCCTTTAGCACTTAAAGGTGAAGTAAGTAGTTTATAGTGCCATCTAGAGGAGAGGCTGAAATTTACAACAAAGAACTGCTCTTCTGCTCACCCCCTGCCTTCCCTGAGCGATACGGTATCCTCAGCCGGTCAAACGTCGTCCTCGTCATCTTTCTCCGTGTCAGCAGATGAGGTTCGTGAGGCGAGGGAAAGGGCGAGCTACCGCGGCCGTAGCAGATGAAGCGGAGAGAGTGGAGGCGGGACTTCCGCTACAAGGGAAGCGACATTTGATTTGTTCTCTCGCGTTTGTCCTTACAGGCTCCCGTAGAAACATGGCGTCTCGCTGCTAACAGTGGCAATGCAACCGCGGCCCCCGACCATGTTATTTTACATGACTTTTTGAAACACTACGAAAATGAAACAAAAACTATTATACAGCGACTAGACAATGCAGGAGCACATAATATGTATAAAAAAGTGGATTTTGGGTCAGATAAACCCATAAATACTACACAGTGTCCCTTTAACTTTTCTTTTAATTGTACTTTTGGAAGTGGAATGTGTGGATGTGTACAAGATTTCAGCTGCTTAACAATCCTTGATCGTCATCTGCTTCACCTCCTGATGATGTGACATACATTTTCAATTTCATGCTGAGTTTAGTCACTGTTGTAACTCTAAAATCATGTAAAAGTCATGGCATTTATGGTAAAAATCTTCTTGACAGAAACATAAGTCTCTCCAAATGGTACCTGATCATCTCTGATCATCCATGTTGTGTGCACTGATGCTCCCCCATACCATCACTAATGCATGGTGTTTGAAATAAGAGGAAACGAAAACAAGAAGATGCGATCTGAAGAGGATGTGACCTTGTGACCAGCGTGATGCTATCGCTGCTGTAAAAAGCATCTCATTGTGAGACAATGATGCTCCTCTGCTCAAACACCTGTTTAAACTCCCCAATAATGAGCCTGTTGACTTTAGAGCAGTCCTGGCTCCTCTGCATGTAACAAAACAAATCAAGATAAGAAGAGTCTGACGATACTATTTTAAAGTTTAGGATCATAGAGGGAATAAAACAAAGAGGAAATTCCGTTCCGCTGTGAATGCATCCATCGTTTTATTTGTAGAAATGCACAAATCAAATTATACATTTGATTATAACAGGTGTGTGGTGATTTTTGACCTAACAAATCGGTTAAATAGAAGTTTGAAAGTGTGATTAATTGATCATAAATCAAGCTTGCAACATCATGCATGCAGACTATTTAATTTTGTGACTGATGCATGGGGCGGGGGGTGAAATGTTAAATAATAATAATAATAATGCAGTCTGATTGATAAGGATGTCATTTGTGAAAATGTATTAAAATTAACATTAATTAATGTTTAACAACATTTCTGATCAGAAAGAGACAAACGGAAAAAATGAATGCTAGAAAATTGCAAACATACAAAATGTGTAAAAAATGGAGATGTGAAATGACAATAAAGACACAACACATGCAAACATGAGCACAACCAAACAGAAACTACTGGAAAATGACACACAACTATACTTTGTGACTCATTCATACAGAACTGCAGAATTTACACGCCTTTACTATAAAAACAATAACTTAGTGGCCATATTAATTTTTTTCAGTGAACACACTTGTCTCTTCTCATCAAACAATGAAAAATATTTTTTAAAAATGCCTAAAATTCTTTGCTTTTTAGATGTCCCTACTGTTTTGTGTCTATAATGTTTTAAGAATGGACTTTCAATGCGTCTCTCGCCACTGCATTTAGTTTCTTTTGTCATTTACACATAAATAAATCAAATTACATTCTGGAAGGGACTTGGGCTCGTGCACTGCTCCTGTGTGCAATTATATCATAAATGTTGACTCATTTGAACACCATTGTCCCTGACCTTAGCCCCCTCTCCACTCCAAACACCGCCAACAATTTAAATTCCTGCTGCTAGAGCTTTATACAGCAAACGGGTCAGTTTGTCAGTGAGCAGCAGCAGCAGCAGGAGGAGGAGGAGCAGGAGGAGGAGGAGGGAACGGACTGCTTTGTTTAAGAAGCTGCATGTGACACATTTGACCGGTTAAGCTGCCGCCAAACTACGGGGGGACAGTGCGGGAGGGGAAAAGGAAAACACGCACACACAATGAGTCTCTAAGGTGACTGAAGCCAAAACCTGGTGAAGGCTCCAAACAACAGAGTCCCGCGGGAAACTTGGCGCAGGAAAATGGAAAAAAGAATTGCTGGTGGATTAAAACTATTTAATTTCTATTAAAGCAACTGTAGTCGTGTTCTGCCCATAAATAAAGGTCTAATAAAAGAAAGTACAGTTCAAAAAACAAATGCGAATAATCAATATTGACTAATTTTAACTTCTTTATGGTGACTCTCCTTGACTCCAGGGACTGACCTGGCGTAATATTTCTGAAGCCAATTAAAGGGGTTTTAATTACATCCAATATGAAATATAGGAAAATAAATGAATTTAGCAACAATTTATAATCAATCATCACTGGGTAAAAAGGTGACCTTCAGGTGTCATTAAGCTCGTGTTCTTGGATGAATCTGCTCCGTGTGTGTGTGTGTGTGTGTGTGTGTGTGTGTGTGTGTGTGTGCGTGCGTGCGCATATGGAAGTGGCAGGTGGAGACGACGTGCGCCCTCTCGCGCGCATCGGCGAATTTAGCTCCACAGCAGCTCGATGCAATCCGCGGGACCATGGCGCGTGCCAGAGAGAGAGAGAGAGAGAGAGAGAGAGCGTGTGTGTGTGTGTGTGTGAGAGAGAGAGAGAGAGAGAGAGAGAGAGAGAGAGAGAGAGAGAGAGAGAGAGAGAGAGAGAGAGAGAGAGAGAAAGTGACCTGATTTCAATGAAAGTTTTTCTGTGTGTGAAATAATTACCTTTTTATAGCAATAATTATGACATACAACTAAAGTTATATACACTATCCAGCTAATACACCTAATTTGACTAAACTGACTTAAAATTAATTCTAATACTATTCTTCACAGTTTTAACTGTATTATTATTATTGGTATTATTATTACGACAACATATTTTAGATTGTTTCTGTCTGTTGGTGTTTTTATTGAAGTAAAAACATTGAATTTGAAATTTGGAAGTTGGAAATTGCCTGTTTGAAAGCATGAAATTCTCAGAGAGTGTGGAGTATAATGTTAATGTTACAATGCTCTGTAATATCAGTAATGTTGTGATACAGTCATTGTTGAGTATTAGTGTATTACACATCTGCATGCCTATGGTTAATGAAATAAATAGATAAATAAATAAATACATATAACAATATATAAATAATAATAAAAGAATGTTATGTTCAGAATTTGCCACTCTATGTGCATTTTTTAAATGAGCAAATATCCCTTATATTTCTTACTTGAGCCCCTGTCAACTCATCATCATCATCGTCATCATCATCATCATCATCAAGGTGCGCACACACGAGCGTGGGTGTGTGTGTGGTCCAGGTCATTAACTGATAACACGCTGCCGCCTCCACCTTACAATACTTGCCGCGTTGCTCTTTTTTCATTGTATCCGTTTTTTTCAGGACGCACACACACACACACACGCACGCACGCGCACGCACGCACGCACGCACACACACACACACACACACACACCCGCACGCACGCACGCACGCGCGCACACACACACACACACACACACACACACACACACACACACACACACACACACACACACACACACACACACACAGGAGGAGACACCTCCTCCTTTATACAAACAAGTCAAAGCGCCTATATGGCAGAGCAGAGGACGTTGGCCCCCTGCTTCCCGCTCCTCTATCCGCCCGGGGGACAGTATTTAAGGGTGACACCCGGTCATGAGGAGAGGAGGCAACAGGTGCAGCAGCAGCAGCAGCAGCAGCAGCAACAGCAGCTCAGAAAATATTACATGAAGGTGCCTCTGAAACAGCTGCAGACACATGACTGGGTGAGCCTTTATGTTGTTTGTTTTTAAATAATTATATATATGTATATAAAATGTCCAATATATGCTGTTTGTCTCCCCTGCTTTCACACATGTCCTGTTGCTGCTGCTGCCAAGCAACCACTTCAAAACATACGACTCGTCCTCATCACTCAGAACACATCATGTATTAATAATCCATAACTGAAGCATGTGGCAAATAATATGGTTGATGATGATGATGATGATGATGATGAAGCAGCATCACCTTGAGTTTCTTTTTCATTTAAAATGCTTTTGTTTGTTTGTTTTCCTGACCAGGACAATATGAGGGACATGTCCAGAGATTTTGTAGGAAAGCGGAAGCAGTGTCCTTTTAAGGTAAGTGGAGAAATTAGTAGAAAGTGTATGTACAAATATAGACACACCTGCTTCAATGTTACACTTTTCAAGGTACAAACATTTAGTCACGAGCATCCGAAGTTAGATTCTAATCATATCAAATTTTAATTGTTAAGTTCATCCTGCAGGCTGGATTGGACCCTCTAGTGGGCCGGTTCTGGCCCGTGGGCCATATGTTTGACACCCACGCAGTAACCGCTATGTATGAGATAAATCCCAGTTTCTGAAACGCTCGCCAACAACCTTTTCACATTCACACAAGTTCAAGTTAAATCCCCTTTCCTCCTCACTCTGATGCTCAGTTTGAACTTCAAGCTCAACCTTGACCATGAGCCCAATGGCCGATGAGTGTCCGCAGAGTTGTACGTGAAAACCAAAGCAGATCTGGTGGTGACAGTGTGGCAGTGTACCGCTGCTGGCTGTGCTCCGGCAGGACTGACAGCTGCCAGCTGCACTCCTCACTGCTGCTGCCACCTGACCACCAACTGCTGCACACACCGACACACACTGTGTGGAAAATTGGTAAAAAAGTGCTTTTCACACTTAAAGGTGCAGTGTGTAACTTTAAATGTGGGTTTGTCATTGTCCAAAATAGAAAAACTACCAATAAGGATGCTTGTATAAGTGTTTTGAAATGTCACCATAGTTACCCAATGCACTAGGAAACGGGCGGTTTGAGTGGACGAGTCCTCTGTTCTTTGAAGTCTCACCATCAGATGTCAGCAATAATAGAAATAAAAGTGCTAAGTAGAACCATATAAGGTCCTTCGGCTTGTCCTCATAGGAGAACCCTTTTATAAAGGTTCCACCTGGAACCCTTAGTGTTACCAAGAACCCTTTTAAAACCTTTTATTCAGGAAAGGGGTTTTAAAGGGTTCTCTGGATCAAAATGGTTCTTACTGGAAGTGTTGCCAAGAATCGGAGGCGCTAAAGGCGTGTTTATGCAGGTCTCTCTAAATCCCCTGCTATGTATAAACGTAGCCTTAGTCAGAGGAGTTTGAAGCGGGCTGAGGACTTGTGACTGGTTGGGAGGCAGTGTAATGTTAGCTGACGTTCCTCTGGTCAGCTCACACTGCTCTGCTACCTTAACAGTCACGTTGTGTCCTCGAGCATCCTTCAGCCATCAGAGGACAGTGAGGTTCACGTACAGTTTCAATGCTCTTTGCTGTGGCTGGCTGGTAGGCAGTGTCTTGTTAGCTGGTTGTGTGTGTGTGTGTGCCAGCTTACCTGCTGCTGCCCACCAGCTGTCTATTCAAATCCAGCACATTTAAAAACCAGTGGACTGGGATTCAGAGCTGAGATTGTATATTTCTGATCTGTGACAATTACCCCAAGAGAAATACTGTGTCTACCAAACTGTTTTGCATCAGAGATCTGGGTCTAAAATTAAAACAGGGTCTCTGAGATTTTATCAAATTAGACTTTTGAGACCATTCTGAAGAAATATTTTACATTTCAGGACTGCATTGGGCTTACAATGTGTTTGTTTAACTCACTACATTTATTATCACATTCACATAGTTAAAAATAACTATTAAAATATATAATATACGAGCAGAGACAGCGTTTTAAAACGTCCTTGTAGTTGGAGAATTAAGCATGGAGAATTAAGAAAGAACTACAACACAAAGAGAATCATTTTAAAACAATATAAACCCTGCTGATGTCCTCAAATGTAATGCTTGTGGTCAATTTGACCCCAGTAATTGAAACATCAAGAAAATCTTTAAAATCAAAATGTCTAAAATGGTTTGTATGGTATTTTAAGTGTCTTTGTTGACTACCTATATAATCCTCTTAAAAATATGAAAATCACCATACAATTTCACTGTTTGACCTAAAATGTGATCTTTTTAGTATTAATGGTGTTTAATGATTTGATGTAAATGATGTGCATTATTTTTTGGAGGCGTGACATAACAGAAGAGTTAATTAACGTTAATGTATATAATATTTGACATTATTTTAGGCTCTTCATGTCAGGTTGTATTTCAAACAGAATCTACAGTAAAATGTGCATACGTGTAATAAACCATTTTATTTTTGTTGGATGGATGGTATAAAATGTGCTGGGCTCAAATCAGCCAATAAACAGATTTTAGTGGAAATGTCAGAAAAGTAAAAAAGATGGCTAAACAGCTGTTCAGCTGCAGCAGTGGTCATATAAAAAGGGAATGATTGTCATCAGTCACTGCAGGTGACACAGCACTGTTACAGTTTTTATCTTCCACCACTTCGTATTCCCGTCCAAACACAGGAAGCAGCAGCAGCGCGTCGATCGCTTATTGATCGTCAGACTCCGTCATAGCTCCACGCGTTTCTTTAGGATGATTTCTCGCACCAGCACCGTCACTTCTTGTCGGATGCGTTCCATGGGCTCGTCGGTTCGCCAGTAGCGCACGACCTTCCCCTCTGGATTTACCAGAAACTTCCAGAAGTTCCACTTTGGGATTTTCTGCACAGAATCTAAAAAAATACAAATCATTAAGTCAGTGACGATACAGGAATCATGTATTACCAAATCTAATCAAAAAGCTGACAATATGCATTTCATTTAAATAATTCATCTTTTGTCACAATATCAAATTCCCCCAGTGTTTCCTGCCTTATTTTAACCAATTTTAAAAGAAGGGTTGACATAATAAAGTCCATGTCTGCTTAAGTCTTGAAATTTACAACAAAGACCTGCTGCTCTGCTCACCCCCTCCCTTCCCTGAGCGCTACGGTATCCGCAGCTGGTCAAATGTCCTCGTCGTCTTTCTCCGTGTCAGCAGATGAGGTTTGTGAGGCGAGGGAGAGGGCGAGCTACCGCGGCCGTAGCAGACGAAGCGGAGAGAGAGGAGGCGGGACTTCCGCTACAAGTAAAGAGACGCTTGTTTTGTTCTCTCGCGTTTGTCCTTACAGGCTCCAGTAGAAACATGGTGTCTCGCTGCTAACAGTGGCTATGCAACCGCGGTCCGCGGTCATGTTATTTAACATGACTTTTTGAAACACTACGAAAATGAAACAAAAACTATTGTACAGCGACTAGACAATGCAGGAGCACATACTATGTATAAAAAAGTGGATTTTGGGTTATATAAACCCATAAATACTACATATTGTACCTTTAACATCTATTTAACTCTAAATGTGCACATATACAGTCCTGTGTAAACGCCTTCAGCCACCATTAGATGTTCCCCTAACAGCCACATGGTTGGTGTAGTAGTGGTTAATACTGTTGTAATAGCGGCAAGAAGACCAGGGTTTGCAACCTGGTTGGAAAAATGGCTTTTTTGCATCATGACGCTTGCATGTTCTCCCCGTATGTGGGTTTTCTCTGGGTTCTCCCGTTACCTCCCACAGTCCAGACACATGCAGATTTAGGGATTAGGCAAATTGGACATTCCAAGGCAGGGATTCTCACTCCTGGTCCTGGGGAGTCACTGTCCTGTATGTTTTAGGTGTTTCCCTGTTACACACCTGATTCAGATGAATGTGTCGTTATCAGGCTACAGCAGAGCGTACTGAAGAGCTGAATCAGGTGTGTTTGAGCAGGGAAACATTCTGAAGCATGCAGGACAGTGGTTCCCCAGGACCAGGAGTGAGAAACCCTGGTCTGAGGTGACCTGTCCAGGATGTACCCCGCCCTATGTTAGCTGGGATTGGCACCAGTCCTCACTACAACCCTCGTGTAGAGGACAAAGCAGTAAAAGACCTTCCACAGACCTGTGAGGAATCTGAAGGCAGGTTCCGCCTCTGAGCCCATGATTTTAATCTTGCTGAAGAAAGGGAACGTGACTCCGTAGGTGGACTTGGCGAAGACCTCGATGTCCCGGCTGGTCCCGGGCTCGGTGTCCCCGAACTGTCCGCAGGGGAAGGCCAGCACGTTGAAGTGAGACGTGCCCAGATCCCGGTGCAGCTCCTGTAAGGACCTGTAGTTCGCCTCGGTCTGCTCGCTGTAACTCGCCACGTTTACAACCAAAGACGCCTGAGCAGCAGAAAGAGGGAACCAAATCATCACAAATAACGTACTGCATATACAAATACATATAATAACGCAGTGAAAGCGGATTAAAGTCATTACCAGGATACTCCCTGCACAGATTTCTGCTCTAAAGTGCAAACAGTGGTGATGATGTGGACTTACTTTTCCTCGGTACTTCTCCAAAGAAACTGTCCTCCCCTTCGCGTCTTTCAACTCGAACGAGTAAAAATCCTTGGGCTTGTTGGGCTTCAGCAGCTGCGTCTGCAGCAGGAACAAACAGCCCACACCCACGGTCATGCTCAGCAGCACCGTCAGCCGCTTGGCTTTGGGGCCGGAGGACTTGCTAGGGTAGCCCCCTAACGCCTCCATCTTGGAGGGGGAAGAACAGACCAAGCTCGGGTCGAGGAGGCTCCTGATCCTGCCCGGATTCTGGAGGAGGAGGAAGAGCACAACGTTAGCGGAAAAACAGGACAACACCACAAACTTAGTGCTGATTCCTTCAAAATAAAACCCTCTCCATCATGGGTCGCCGATTGTAAAGTTGCGCCGATTGTAAAGTTGCGCCTCAAACATCAAAACTGCGCTAAAATAAACTGAATTTTTTTTGTTTAGTTTTTACTAGATTTACAGCAATACTTCTCTTGTGAAAATATAATTACAATGTTTAATCTGAATAAAACAAATCTAAATTTTAAATATTAAATCTAAATGTTACATTTTTAAATACAAATATAAATGTTACTAAATCTAAATGATAAATAAACATTTAAATCTAAATACAAATGTTACATTTTTAAATACAAATATAAATGTTACTAAATCTAAATGATAAATAAACATTTAAATCTAAATACAAATGTTAACTCTAAATGCTAAATATAACTCTAAATGCTAAATATAAATGTTCAATCCAAATGCTGAATATAAATATAAATGTTAAATCGAAAGCAACACTGTGGCAATCTGAGAAAGTCTGTGCCTTACTGCAGCGTGTAGAAACTTCCGGTTTTCAAAATAAAACGGATGATAAAACGAATTTATGAAAGGATTTTCTTTTGAAAAAATAAATAAATAAACAAATAAAGCGGTGTGTCTCATTAAGCAAGTGTGAGGAGGAGGAGCACAACCTTAGCGGCGAAACAGGACAACACCAGCAACTTGGTGCTGATTCCTTCAAGATAAAACCGTCTCCGTCACCAAATCACATCTCATGACCTCACAGCGTTTTGCCCAGACTTTAAAACACTATCAAGAGAGAGGAAACTCAACAGTTCACACCATAAGCAAGAACTTAAAAAAGAAAAGAAAAAAAAAGTTGTATGTGCTCATACTTGGCCAATAAAGCTGATTCCGATTCTGAAATTACGAAATTAATTAAACCATGCCCTTTTATCCATAAAAACAGAGATCTAAATCAACAGATGTCTGTGGAGGTTCTCAGTCATCAATGTATCATCAGGAGTTATAAGCAACTAAACAACTAACCGACTAACTAACGAACCAACTAACTGACTAAGCAAGTTCTGTTGTCTATTATCTCAAGGCGTATTTCAAAAGGCATCCAGGTAACTCCACTGTAGCAACCCCTCCAAACAAAGCAGCATCCACATGGAAACTGAACTGCAACACCATAACACTATCTGAACAAACACACATGACCTTTTTTGGGACACTTTAATCACTGTAGTGGCATTCTTGCTAACAAAAGGCCACTTGAGGGAATTTGAAGCCATTTCCAACACGTGGTGGTGTACAACAATGATGTCCTCCATTGGCTTGAGTTTGACACTTTTATTAGCTTGCAAATCCTTTAAAGTCAATTACAAAGGCTGGGTCCCACAAGACTTAAAACCAGGCTTGTGCATAAAAGACTAAAAGTACTAATACTGTGACACAAAACAATTCAATTGCTGCACACACAGACAGGGTTCAATTGCTGCACACACAGACACGGTTGAAAAACTGTGATCCTAATTCCCTCCACCTCCTCAGCTGTGTCTCCCCTATCTAACTTTTACCATAACAACCAGTGCCTCACCACTGACACACCCACATTCACTCACACAAGCACACAGATCCAAATTGGCCCAACACACCGGCCCCTAATTGTTACTGTATAAAAACATAACAATTCAACACAATAGAAATACTACAAGTTGCAATAACACCTTTTTTTTTTTTTATCCGAGTTGGTAATGTTCACATGTCCATAGAGTCACATTTCACGCCAAGGTACGACGTGAGTTTACAAGGGTATTTCATCGGCTTCGAGCAGAAGACAAATCTTCGTAATTGGTCGCTCCAATACGCTGTATTTGGTCTGAACTTTAACAGACCGTACGAGCCCTTATGTGCCAGGAAAAGTCTGTAGTATCCTCCCTAACAGCCAAGACCCACGAGGAGCAGTCGAGTCCGCCACAAGAACATCTCCTGCAACAAAGCTTCTCTTGTCCTGTATCCACTGTTGTCGCTCCTGTGTTTGAGTGAAGACATCCCTCTTCAGACGCTGCAGCTCCGTCTCTAGACACAAGCTCCTCGTGAAACTTCACCATGTCTGTTGTTATATGGGTGACCGTTTCAGACAGTTGAGTGTTCTGCTGGTTTATCTCCTGCAGAGTCTTGTCTCTCTCCAGAGCGTCTTGCTCTCTGCTCCTCACCTCGTCCAGCAGAGAGGCCCGTGCTTGTTCCAGCTCCTGCTCCAGACTTGACACCTGTCTCTGTAGCTCACTCTGACCGTCCTCTAGTTCAGAGATGCGGGCAGTGCTCTCACTTAGCATGGTCTGGTGCTGCTGGAGAGAAAGCTGAAGCTGCATGTTCTCCTCACTGGATCTCTGACAAACCAGAATTGTGCAGTGGAGCTTCTCCTGCAGAGAAGACACCTTGTCAATGTTCTTTTGCAGCTGACTCTCATAGTTCCTCTTCACACCTTCAGTTTGCTGTATGTACGAGGTCCACTCGTCTCTACGCGCTGACAGAGATGACTGGAGCTCACACACCTTTGAAGCAGACTGTGCTGCCTGCTCTTTGAAACTCTGCAGCAGCTCTTCCTTGTATCGCACTTCAACCTGTTTCTCCAGTGTTGCGACATGTGCAATCTTACTCTTTACTTCTTTATCGGTGTCAGTGGTTTGGCTGACTTTGTCCTTCTTACTCTGCAACACTGTACACTTTCTCTCCACCTCTTCCTTTTCTTTGTCACATTCAATGAGGCTCTCTTTTAGTGGCCCAGTAATAACCCAGCCCAATAGGGTTTTGAAAGCATATGGTCCTTCACCATTGCTGTGTACCACCTCCCATGGTTCCATTACCTTTGGAACATTGGTTCCGATTCGCAGTTCCACGTCAGCATCAATGATGGGAATTTCAACAGAGTTGAGGTGAGACCAGGCACTTAACTCTTTCTGCCGTGGAATGTTATCACGGGTCACAGGCATCTTGCACTGTGTGTACACATCAGGTAAGAAAGTGTCACTGTTAAGTGCTGCTATCTCCAGTCCTGAGATGATGTGACTGTCAACAAATTTTTCTTGATTCATTGTTTTCAAGAAAAAGTTGGCACTCCTTCCTTTGACCTTTAGCTCCCTCGTGAGTCGCTCAGAGCAGAAAGTGGCTGTGCTGCCAGGAACAAAAAATGCATACGTGCTTAGTATCTTACTGCCTTTGTCTGTCTTGATCTGTACAGGTACGATTGCCAAGACACAATCCTGTGCTCCGACCCCTATATGGCCGCATGTCTTGGGAGAAACTACGTGACTGTTCTCCATTGTCTCCTGCTGTGTGTCCTCTGAGTTGATATTTTTCTTTGAATAAATGTGGAGGATGGTAGGATGCTTCAGGTTGCACAATTTGCAAGACAGACGCCTATGACAATCTTTGCTCATGTGTCCAATATTTAAACACCCAAAACAAACACCTTTCTCTCTAAAGAAGTCGATTTTTCTCTCGATGCAACTTCTTTTTCATTTTGGGACACAACTCCGATGTGTGACCCTCTTCACACAGCAGACAAGACACCTTTGTTGTCTTATCAGGTAAGTTTCTCTCATTTTGCATTTGAGCCACAGTTGTAGAATTGACAGCTGCCACTTGAGTTGCAAAACTACTTCCTTTTCCTTTGACTCGAGCCTGTGAGACTTTGTTTCCAACGTTACGATTTGGTGATGAAATTGCTGCGTCCTGAATGTTTCCAAAAAGTGGATTAGAAACAATAGACACTTGTCTCTCAATGAATTTGACAATGTCACTGAATCCTGCGTGACGGTGATGCTTCTCCTGCAGCTCATAAGCAGTGTTTCTCCATTTTTCCCTCAGTTTATAGGGTAGCCTCATGATAATGGCACGCATGTTGGATGGCATGTTCATCTCAGACATATAATTGACATCCTCCATAGCATTACAGCAGACACGGAGAAACAATGAAAAAGCTTGCAAAGCCTTGATGTCCTCTGACTTTACTGGTGGCCATCCCAGCGCTTTCTCCATGTATGCACTCGCTATTTTTTGCTCATTTCCGAAGCGTTCTTGTAAAAGTTCTTTTGCTCTTAAATATCCTCTGTCAGGTGGCATATGTTGACAGCTCTTAACCAGTTCTCTTGGTTGTCCTTTTGTATATTGTTCTAGGAAATACAAGCAGTCTATACTGCTAGCAGCCTTTGCTTCTACTCCGTGCTGAAAAGCTCTTATAAATGCAGTGTACTCAACTGGGTCTCCATCAAAAGTTTGTATATCTCGTGGAGGGAGTGACAGAGAGGACTGTTGCTGTATCAGAAGAGCTGTAATATAATTTTTCCGTTGCATGATGGTTAACAGATTGCCTTCATCCACATCAGTTTGCATTAGGTCAGTGCGTTGATTTGATTCCTGTGTACATTGCATGGTGGGTTCCTGTGTGTGATGCGCATGACATGTTTCCTGAAATCCTTGAGGCATACTTGAGTTTGGATTCAGAACATAAGACCTTTGTTCACCATGTACAAAATGATCCTTGGGTCGTGTACCCATTGATACATCAGCTTTGCTCCCTCCTAGAGGTGAATGATGAGACTGATGGTTTGAATACCTGAGCTGTGCCTCCATTGGCATTGCAGCTTTACTCCCTCCTAGTGGTGAATGATGAAACTGTTGATTTGAATATTTGAGCTGTGCTTCCATTGGCACTGCAGTTTTACTCCCTCCTAGTGGTGAACGATGAAACTGTTGATTTGAATATTCAAGCTGTGCTTCCATTGGCATTGCAGCTTTACTCCCTCCTAGTGGTGAATGATGAAACTGATGCTTTAAAGTTTGTGGAACAAATTCTATGGCTGAGGGTCTCGGAGATGATTTAAGTTTCGATCTTTTCAGATACGAATTCATTCCATCTGAATGGGCTCTGGAGCTCCGACCATCAGATCCTCTGTCCTTCAGCACAGCAACCTTTGCAGTATTAGCAGCGATTTTACTTTGCAGTTCCAGAAGCTCCCTTTTCCTTCTGATTTGCTCCTCATGAGCTTCCAGTTCATGTTTTTCTTTGAGGCCAGCTGCCATTGCAAGAAGAGCAGCCCTTTCAGCCTCTGCCTTTAAACATGCAGAGGAAGTTGAAGACTGGTGGCTAGAGTGGCCAGTTGATGAGCACGTTTTACGACCAACATTAGAAACGCTGTCACCAGGAGCAATATCATCATTGACCACAGAACCAGCAGTATTGTCATTAAGCACATTTGTTACAGCAGCAGCATCATCGTCATCATCATCATCATCATCATCATCATCATCATCATCATCATCATCTTGCTCCTTTTTATCAAGCAACCACTCTTCAATTTTGTGCATTATTTCTTTATTGCTTTGCATTCGGGTTTCATACCATTCTTCTTGCTTTAACATTTCATCCTCAGGTAATATTGATTTCAATGATTGATGCAACTCTTTGGTTTCCACAAACAGCTTTAAGAACACTTCACGCTTTGTTTGCACCTCAGACACATTTTCCTGTGCAGTCATTAGTTCCTGAACTTTCTTTGATAATTTATGGAGTTTCTTTATTCTGAGATTCCTTTCCTTTTGTTGTGATATTATTTTTGCTTCCAGTGCTTTAACAGTGAGCTTGGTTGATCTTTTATCACATTCACTTTCCATTTCACTTTGATTGACAGTTGCAGCCACTTCATTCATTTTGACTGATTTAAAGGCCAGAGGCTTTATTTTGAATTGTAGCAGGATTTACCTATATCCCATTTGTGCGAAGGCCATTCTCTTCCACACTTAACAATTCTTAATCAGTCCTACCGTGATTCTTCAGCGTTGTGGCTCAGGCTTTCTTTGTTTGTTGGAATCAGCTGGCATGAAGTATGGTGGACTGCAGCAAGAAGCTCAGTTTTTCAACAAAATGTAGTGGCATTCTTGCTACCAAAAGGCCACTTGAGGGAATTTGAAGCCATTTCCAACGCGTGGTGGTGTACAACAATGATGTCCTCCATTGGCTTGAGTTTGACACTTTTATTAGCTTGCAAATCCTTTAAAGTCAATTACAAAGGCTGGGTCCCACAAGACTTAAAACCAGGCTTGTGCATAAAAGACTAAAAGTACTAATACTGTGACACAAAACAATTCAATTGCTGCACACACAGACACGGTTGAAAAACTGTGTGGCTTTCCTGATCCTAATTCCCTCCACCTCCTCAGCTGTGTCTTCCCTATCTAACTTTTGTGTGACTACTTACCCAACCCATGCTCACAGGTGTGCAAGTAACCCATAACAACCAGTGCCTCACCACTGACACACCCACATTCACTCACACAAGCACACAGATCCAAATTGGCCACAACAATCACCATTGACAATGGTGACAATCATTTGTTGATTATTTGGTGTGGTTTAATATGGGTGATATTTTATTTATACTTTTAACAAGAGGTAAATAGAAGAGTCAGAGGTCAATGTGAATTATTTTTGACTTTGAAAGTTTTAACCAGAAATGTCATTTGAGTTATGAGTGTGTCAATGCCAGTAGAAGCAACCTATTCATAATTTTATTTTATTCTTTTATTACTTTGTTTATTTATTTATTGTCTTCTCGTGGACAACAGGACGCTCATCAAGGGCCATACAAGTGTTACAAGAGGCGGCTCATCTACAGCAGCAGAGATTCTCCTGTTGTAACTCCACTTGTGGCCTCTGGGAGGCGCCGTGAGTCAGGCTTTGACCTGGACACAGTGCGTCAGAGACTGGAGCTGGACGAGCTGGACTCTCCACAGCAGAGAGACCTGCAGAGAGACTTCCTCACAGGTAAACATGGAACCACAGAGGATTGTAGGAGACTGATCCTTTTTATCACACTTCACACTTCATTGTCACTTTTATTTTGAGATGACTACCGTGACCCTGAGTTGCAAAACCCAAACGCAAATCAAAAATCAAAAACGCAAAACAAACGCAAATCAAAAAACACAAACGAAAAACACAAAATGAAAAACACAAAATGAAAAACACAAACGCAAATCACAAAAACGCAAATCAAAATCACAAACGCAAATCAAAAAACGCAAAACACAAATGCAAATCAAAAACCACAAACGCAAATCAAAAAATCACACTTCACACTTCATTGTCACTTTTATTTTGAGATGACTACCGTGACCCTGAGTTGCAAAACCCAAACGCAAATCAAAAATCAAAAACGCAAAACAAACGCAAATCAAAAAACACAAACGAAAAACACAAAATGAAAAACACAAACGCAAATCACAAAAACGCAAATCAAAATCACAAACGCAAATCAAAAAACGCAAAACACAAATGCAAATCAAAAACCACAAACGCAAATCAAAAAACAGAAACGCAAAACAAAAAACAGAAACACAAATCAAAAACACAAACGCAAATCAAAAATTTGATTCAAACTGTTCTGATCAAACTGTTTTGATTTGCATTTGTGATTTGTGTTAGTGTTTTGCACCTCAAGGCCACCGTACATGACAGATTGGTCAACCCAAACTCAATCAGCCCACAGTGATACAGCTATTTTATAACAAATGCATTGCTTTAATTGTGTTTTACATGTTACAGACAAAAATATAGGATGAACAAGTTTTACTGTATTTAACATTCAGATCCAAACCAATGCATTTATAACAACAAAAGTTAGATTTCACAACAGTAACATGACATTCATTCCATAACTGTGTTGTAATAGATGTCCCCGCCCTCATCTGTTTGATTATCTATCCTTATCAGAGACAGCAGTGGACCGACATGGGGCTGTTTCAGCACCGATCACATCACATGGCGTGATCTGTGTTCCAACTCCGCTCACGCCATGTAATGTCAGCTGTGCACGAGAAGGACCTGCCACAGGAAACGCCCCACAACAGGTTTGTATGAGGAACTTGAACCTGTGCTAATTACTTGCTGTTTCTGTTTATAGCTTTCAACACGTTTCAAAATTGAGACAAAGGCAGAACAAATTATTCGTTCAACAACTGAAACGTAACAACAGCTTTCACTATGGTTCAAGTAACATGTTTAATATTCCCATTATTACACAAGGATTCTGCTTACTGCAGCTTTAGTGGAGCTACCACAAGATACAACAACAAAAAACACTCTCCAAACTCCACTATTATTGCTAATAATTCTACCAAGTCTCATGAATCAGTATGTTTGAAAAATGTTTAGAAAGACATTAAATCTAATAACAGTATTTTTCCACAGGGATGGACGTGGAGAGCTGCAGATCAAGGACATGTCAATGCACAACAGACCGGTACAACCTGGTCACTTTTATTAGTTCTCTTCAAACAGAAATGTCGTGCGATACCTTAGGAACAAGGAAATGGAAACAAATAGCTAAAACAAACAAAGAAAAAAACTGCTTTGCCTGGCTATATTTAGTGTTTTTATAATCATCCTGCAACAAAATGGAAGTATGGGAAAGTGTGTTACAAATGAAAGCACTGATGTTACCAATGTCAAACACTGTGTATTAGTCTCAATAATGTTTTTCCATCTCAGGCTCTGATGAGAGAAAACCTGGTCCTGTTCCATTTGCCGTTCTGGACAAACTTCATGGGGAGTCGATGGTGAAGCTGGCGGCACCGTCACTGCTCAACGATTTCTGTAAGTGAACACACACCAATCCTGTGTCGTACTTTACCTCAAATATCCGGCATGTTTTAGACGTTTCCTGGCTCCAACACACCTGATTCAGATAAATGTGTCATTAACAGGCTTCTGCAGAGCTTAGTGATAGCTTAGCATTTGAACTCAGCACTTGTTTGGGTTATTGCAGCCTGGTATATGTGAAAGTTTAGCAGAAACTTTTTTTTTTTCATTATTATTTTTTATAATCATCAGCATCTGTTCTTTCCATACATATCAAATATTATTATATATATTTTTTTTATATTTTAGACCAACATCAGACCTCATTATAGATACCAAATAAAAATAATAGTTCATTATTCTTTGTTCTGTAATGAAGAACTTCCATCTGTGGTATCCCACTCCTCCTGAAAAAATTGAAAACACTCAAAAATACACAACCTGGCACATTTTTAACAATATACATGAAAAAAAAAAAAAAAAAGATCTGCTAAAAAGTAAAAGTCAAAAACAGCAAAAGGTGTCTCGGTGTCCAGGAAGTACTACTTTTGGGAGACTATTTTCAGCCATGATATGACTGAGAATCTGAGAATCTGATTTCACAGCCAAAATATTTTTTTGTAGTATTTAGAAAACCTTATATATTATATAATTGAAGATATACACATAGTGTTTATAATGTGAATTCATTCCAATGGTTTTATGCTCAAAGTGTTTGACTGATCAATTTGATTTGTGGCATTTTAGGATGTCAAATACCTATACAATATATCAAGAAGTGTCTCTGAACTCTTTGACCTGATATTTGACCCTATATTTTTGGTAAAAGATAATCATAAACTGAGTTTGTTGATTTTTACATTTTGAAATGCTTAAATCAGGCCTTGTATTTATTGCAGATGAGCTTTAAAGCTCACAGTATTGCTTCAAATCAATGCTTATAACGCTGCTCTTCTCTCTGTCCTATCTCTTCACTTACAGACACTAATGTTCTCGACTGCAGCTGTGATGGTCTGGTTGCATTAGCACTGGGCTCTTCTGTTTACCTGTGGAATTCAGAAACTCAAGATCTGATGGGTAGTTTGTGCCTGAAACTGCAACGTCAGTCCATCTCGTGTCTGTGCTGGAGCAGAGACGGCAGAACTCTCTGCTTTGGGACCAAGTCGGGGGAGATACAGGTACAATTCAAGTAAATGGGTGCGATGTAATAGGCTGAATGAGCAGGGTGACAGTTTGTGGTGTCTTTGTGTCTTTCTGACTCTTAAGTTGTGGGATGTTGAAAGAAAGCAGACGACGAGGAGCCTGCCTTCACACTTCTCTGCAGTCGGAGCACTTTCCTGGAAACAGCAGCTACTCAGCAGGTTTGTTGTCAGTAGAACATATGACACAGAACATTCTTCTAGACAAGGTTAAAGGGATAGTTCAGGTTTTTTCAGTGTTGCTGTTTGACTGTATAAATGCAAAATTCAAAGCATCATTTATGTTGTGCAATCACAGTGTCTCAATCAAACAGCGGCTCTGTTCTTGGACGTATACATCACCTGGACCCTCGGGCTCCTGCACCGCTGTTTGGTGCTGCGGTGCAGACAGAGAGGATCTGTAGCCTGCAGTGGTCTCCAGGAGACGACTGGCTGGCCAGTGGCTCCACAGATGGCCTCCTGCATATATGGGATAGTGACATTGCAGGGCAATCAAGGTCAAAACAGCCGGTGAAGACGATGAAACAGCCCAGCGCTGTTAAGGTCAGTAGAAATGAGACACGTGAGTTGTGTTTTGTATGTGTATTCTGTATTTTCGACTCAACAAATTTTCTGTGCGCTAACAGGAATTCTGTCTTGATATGTAATCATTATTTTTGTGTCTCCAGGCAATGGGATGGTGTCCGTGGCAAGGAAAGGTGATCGCTACAGGAGGTGGATGGAAAGATGGAGAGCTGAGAATGTGGGACACACAGTCTGGGACATGTGTGACGTCTGCAAACACAAACTCACAGGTGCTTCAAGATATGTGTGAAAAGCAACCAAGATCCAATACATAGACATGTTGTGGAGAGAACTCAGATGATTGCAAAGGCATTTTACTGTGTGTACATATCAAACACATTGTTAGTATTTCATCTCCTTGCAGATCTGCTCTCTACGATGGGCTGAAAAGAAGCAATTTTTGGTCACAGGTCATGGCCTCCCTCATCACCAAGTCATCCGCTGGACATGGGAGTTTCCATCCCTCAACCCAGTACAGCAGCTCACAGGTCAGGGAACCTGAAAGCCAGCCGTATTCACACAAGAAGCCGCGGCGTGCCCGGTGGAAATGCTCACATTGATTAAAGTGGCAGCGATCAGCTCTGGTGACCGCGACGCTTACATTCGCGCCTGGTGGAAATCCAGGGTCATCCCGTATAATAATATCCCGTTAGTCTGGTTCCTGTGCCGATGGTCTTCGCGGTCTATTTTGGTTAGTTTAGAACTAAGCATATGTGAAAGCAAACCGTACCCGCGTCTGTTTGCTACATTGTAACATTTTTCTGACTGGTGTGGACCATAGCAATCGAGCTATAGGTGTGAAAGCGCCCTTAGAGTGTAGCCTCCTGGACCATAGTGCCAAAATGCCCACTAGTAGCACGAGTAAGGTGTTTTGGCCTACTAGTAGCACTAGTACGGGTCTAAATGTTCACTAGTTGCACTAGTAGACATTTTGATCCTCACTTTAGTACTGGTAAGGTCAAAACCTCTTACTGTGCACATTTTGGCTCTTACTAGTACCACGAGTGGGCATTTTGGTACTTACTAGTAGTACTAGTGAGGTTAAAAATGCCTTACTAGTACTACTGGACATTTTGGCTCTTACTAATACTACTAGTGGGCATTTTGGTACTTACTAGTACTACTAGTGAGGTTAAAAATGCCTTACTAGTACTACTGGACATTTTGGCTCTTACTTATACTACTAGTGGGTATTTTGGTACTTACTAGTAGTCCTAGTGAGGTTAAAATGCCTTACTAGTACTACTAGTGGACATTTTGGCTCTTAATAATACTACTAGTGGACATTTTGGTACTTACTAGTAGGACTAGTGAGGTCAAAAATGCCTTACTAGTACTACTAGTGGACATTTTGGCTCTTACTAATACTACTAGTGGACATTTTGGTACTTACTAGTAGTACTATAGGTCAAAATGCCTTTCTAGTACTAGTATGTATGTAAGTATGGTCCTACTAGTAGGGCCTAGTAGTGTTACTAGTACAGCACTTTAGTTTACTAGTAAGGTTTGATTGCGCACTAGTAGGCCAAAAGTGGCACCAGTCATGGAAAAAGCATTACTAGTAAGACTCAGTCATTCTACTAGTGCCCCCTAGTAGTTCTACTAGTGTGCCAAATTGTCTTACTAGTGAGGACAAAAAGCTTACTAGTACAAGGACCTTAAGTCTGACAGGATATTGAATAATGATTGTCGTTTCTGTCAGGCTTCCTTCTTCTTGAGAACACCAGGTGATGAGATGATGATGTAGAATGAGACTCCGTGACACAAGACATTTTACCAAACAAAGAGATCTTTATTCTGTAACAAGTCAAGTGTCAATTCCAGGCACTGCAGTTGCTCGGGAGTGCCTCAGCCAAAATCCTAAGAAGCACTAACTTCTCCTGAGCAAAGCCACACTTGATAAAGGTTACCTGCTCCTCCTACATCTTCCTATGCCCTTGGTTAGCCATTCGACCTTCAGTCTCCTCTAGGGAGCACATCAAAAGACAAATGCCAGGACCAATGCCTAACCTACACATCCACTTTATGGTCAACCGATAATCGACCTGAACAGTACCTGCTCAGACAAAATCTACAGACATCCGTCGTAAAACTTAATTGTAGGTCGTTGTAAACCCCAGTTCACAGAGTATGTGAACCCACAGAATTATAGTAACATATTTGCTGTGATAAAGTGTCTAATACACTTCATGATCAAACGGCTTGCTATCTGCCACAGCACTGATAACCAAAACAAGTTTTATTTTAAAGCAGTTATACACAACAAATATAGAGTATTTAATGTGTAGTTACAATTATTCAATTTCAGCTTACTGTGACACATGGGAACCTTGAAGAGTTCCCATCATTGTCATAGGCATGACCACATTCATTATTAGGTGTCACACTGTCACACTGTTCTGATTCATTCACTTCCTGAGCTTCCAGTGACTGTGAAACTGTCTGATTCAGAAACCATTACACTTGATTTGAAACAGTGTCTTTAAACAACACATTGCATTTGTTTGTTTGTTTCTAAGGTCACTCTCATCGAGTTCTGCACTTGGCCTTAAACCCTGACGACACTCAGATCTTCTCTGCGGGAGTGGACCACTTTTTTCACATCTGGAATATTTAATCATCATCATCACAGAACTCGGAACATGTCACTCACTTTTTTCTGTGTCAGGTCTTCACATTTCCCGTCATCTGCTTCGAAAGTCTGAAGTCAGAAGCCATACCACAATACCAACAAGTCATGCACCACAGTGTGAACTTGACTTTTGGCAAACCACCGTAATGAGAGAGCCAGTGATTGTCATCTAGTGTCGTAATTTACAAACTTTGCATCATGATGTATTGAAGAAGAACAGGAACGAGTGACTGAAAATTTTTACGGATGTTATAAATGAAGTGAGAAGTAGATTGATTCTACAACAGACTTATTTTTGCAATCAACATAGTCGCCCCCTGGTGGTTTTTTAATATGTCTTTATTTTTATTTTACCCGGAGGACGACATACATATTTGAGAGCGTGAGGACCAGCAAGCACATGTGACGTCCACTGTCAATCACACCAGAGGCATGCACTAAAGCAGTGTTTCCCAACCCTGGTCCTCAGGGAACATAGATCAGGGGTGTCAAACTCATTTTCACTGAGGGCCACATCAGCGCGTGTGTGTGTGAGAAAGAGTCAGTCGGTGAGTGACGTGCGAACGAATCACATCCTCCAGGAGTGAGTGAGAGCGGCAGACATTTCTTCTTACTAGTCACTCCCTCCTCGCTCGGCGCACGTTGGCCTGTGTCATTTGCTGAAGATTCACGAGTGAGTGACGGTGTCGGCGAACGACTTCACAAGTTATTCACAGAACAAGCAGTTCCACTCCCATGCTCGCTACTGAGCTCAACCGAACTGAGAAACGAACGAATCAGTTCATGAAGTGATCCCAGTCAGTCCGTTCACTCAAAAGACCAGTTCTTTCGAACGAATCGTTTGTGACCGACACAACACTTTGGCATACTTGGCTTGAAACTGCCTTCCACATACATCAATCTTTATCTTCCTGGATATTTTGGGATCTTTTTTGGATATTTCAATCTCAATTTCATTCGTCGCATTATGCATATATACAATGATACACTGCAGTCTAGTGCCGGGATGCCGTGACCATCGCCATGCATTGCGGGAAATGTAGTTTATGGTCAACACACGCCTTAAAGCAGCATAGACCTCACGGGCCACATAAAATGGCGTGGCGGGCCACATTTAGCCCCCGGGCCTTGCGTTTGACACGTGATATAATACATCCATGGTGGTGACTTGTGCGTACTTGGGAAAGCCATATATCCCGATATGCATTTCGGCGGAACAGAGCAGGATAAAATACTAATTAATATAAACCTGAAATAAATATTTTTCTGTGTCCCAGAACGCAGTTTTAAAATAATTTTTAAGGCTTGAATATAGTCATTTAGAATCCAAACATGTGGTTTGTGTAGATATGACGTATTTATAGTATGACAGCGGCGTTGTCGGAGGTGATCAGCTCCACCTCTGCGGACACTCGGTGCGCACAGTGACCGGCACAGAGCAGCGTCAGCTCGGCCTGCGCTGATGGAATGATCCGCTGGCTCAGACGGCGCCGTGATTACATACTTAGATACATAGATTTGTTGTTGACGCGTTGTTTTGTTTTTAATGCAAACGTTTTGACCAGACAGTGTGAAAGTTTGTATATTATTAATGTTTTATTTATTTTAACTTTGCATTTTAGGTTTATAATAAAGTCACACTGTCATTGTATATGCATTCACATAGATATATTACGTGTTTATATATAAGTCTAATATATTACTCTAGACTTTTCTAATTTATCTATTTTCCACATGGTACTGTATATTTTAATAAAAATGAATATCCAGGTAGTGTAAACGTAGCCACCTGCTTTAACTCGAAACTGGACCATAATTTACAAAATCTATGTAATCTTCTACTGAAGACGGCCTGAAACGTGTCATTGAGACCATAAACACTTCAGGGAAAGCTGTGCTGACATTATAAATGAGTGATAATTAAACACATGTTCTATAGAATCTCTTACAAACTGGCCATGGCCATTCATACAGGTTTCAGGCTCTTCAGCATTGGCTTTATTCTCTTTGACTGAAGACACTATTACATAATTCATATACTGTCCATGATTCCATATGCAGTATACATTTTAAATCTTCATCTTAATAAAAATAAAATAAAAAATAAGAATAAATACAATTACAGAAAATGTGATGAAAAATAATATCAGAACTGTATAATCAAACAAATTGAGCTGGGCCTATAACATGTGTTTTAGGGAATAAAAAGTGGGCAGTGATGACTGCTTAACATCAATAAAAATGAAAGCAGAGTTCTCCGGTGTAAAGGTTTGTCTCACAGTAGATGAGAATAAAGAGAATACTTTGTGGAAAAGTGGTCAAGACTTCCTTTAACAAAAGAAAAAAAGAAGGGTGAAAGACAGTGTGGCTAAGAGTGAGGTTAAGACTTCTGGTTCTCAGCCTGAGCTAAACCACGTTTCATCAAGACACAGACTTGTAGTTTGATGCAGAAGTCATGCTATGAAAACTGCATGCATGAAGTTTGGATTTGCTGTAATTACATATGTACTCTCAGCGTAAACCAATGAGAGCTTCTTGCAGAACAATTACATGTTAAAAATATGATTTCTCTGTCGTGTGAGTGTGATAAAAATGTCAAATAAAATATGTCAAATATGTAGAAACACTGTGGATCAGGTCAAAGATGAACTGGCTGAACAAGAAATCCTGAAACATGGTAGCAGGGTGTGTCCTGGCTGCAAATGATGTCATCTCACTTTTAGATGTTGTGATAAGAGGTGCTCATCATAACTTCAAGATGCTTCAAAATGTTCCTTTTTAGATGACGGTTGTTTCCGCAAACCATTGTCTGAAATTCACTTGAGCTAAAATTAGTATAAGGTGGATGTGGAAGTGGAGGTGGAGCTACGTGCCACTATTTTTAGCAGCTCGTATAAAGGCTGAACACCCTATTCTCGCAGTCATGACACATGGTTGATAAACAAGCACTTTGGCTGCTTATGTGAACAGGTAAGCAGCCAAAGTGGCCACTCCCACTTTCCCTGTGTCTTGCATCACACCACCTCTGCTCCTCTTTATGAATCAACACAGTTCATTCATAAAGAGGAGCACAGGGATTTTGGCAGACAAATGGGAGAGAGGATAAACATCGCAGAGAACGTTCATAGTAATACGATTTGAAGAAATCCTGCTGGATGGAAAAGCAAAGAAAGATAAAACACACCACCACGAAGCAGAGACAGATTCTACCATATGTTCACCTGTGAGACACAGATTCTGCGACTGGCTGTCCTGGGTAACTGTTTCCAACTATCATTTAACTCCAATTGCAAGTTTGTTGTAATTTATTGATATATTTAACCACAGGCAGAATGAGGTGCACTTGTATGTTTGTATGTTTGGTTGGGGCTCCATGCTATGAGCTTGCTGGCAAAAAGCTTCCTAAGTTCAGGATTTCTTTAAATATCTGAAAACAAGATCGTTGTAGGGGAGTTTGTGTAATACGTTTGCCTGGGTGATGCCGTAGTTCTTTAGTCTGTAAATATCCACTTGCATGTTTTGGCACATAGCCCTCATCACAGCGTTGTGCAAGTTGAATTTTGAAGCTCACAGCTGTGAACCTTTTTTTGCCCTTATGTCTGTAGTAAAACAAAGGCCTGTTACATCAATCATTCATTATTTTCCCCTCTCTGTTGTGTTCCTGTACACAGTGATGTGTCATGGCATAGCAGCAGGTCAGATCACCTCACACTACTACCTAGTGCAGAGGTCCATGTCCTGGTCTGAAGCCCGGGAGTTCTGTCTGAGGCACTATGTGGACCTCGCTGTCCTCAGCACTGAGCAGCAATACTTCACTCTCCTCAACGCCACACTTGCAAACAGAGTCAGCCTTTGGCTCGGTCTTCAGCGCGAGACAATTTTCAGCAGCTGGACCTGGATGAACGGGGAGGAGCTGAAGTACCAACACTGGTACAGGTGGAACTATGAAGGCCACTGTGCAAGTCTAGAGTCCATGATGGACAGAAATGAGAAGATGCTGGCACGTTACTGTGAAGAGCGACACATGTTTGTCTGTCAGGGTAATTCATGCTCATATTTCAATATTAATAATTAGGGCCCGAGCAAGAATGTGCGAGGAACCTATTGTTCCTGTTGAGATTATTATTATTTTCTCCGACATTGAGCTCATTTTTGAGGCGTTAACATGAATAAAAAATAAAAACTTGAAATTTGGCATGGAGGTCAGGTGGGGAAAAAATGAGATAGTGGCATAGGGCCCTAACCCGTTTATAGCCCCAGGGCTCTATAGCGCCCCAGAAGTCGGGTTATGGTCAGACAAAAATAGTCAGATCAGGTAAAAATTTGGTGAGTGTGTTTTTGACGCGAGATAAAGTAGTCAAAATTTTAGATTTTTTCTTTTGTGTCTAAGTCGCTCATAGTTGCATAGTCCCAAACTGCAGTTGTTACAGTTGTTGTTCTCATGATTCCAAACACATTTCTAATCCATTAGATCCACCCAGAAGCCGGTCATTTTGTAAAAACGAAAATGACTCGTCTATGCATTAGAAGGAACTCGTCCTAGCACGTTTGAGCTAGCCCCGCCAAACTTAGTACATTATGTTCTGGACAAGTTAATGATTAAAAGTTGTTCAAGAATGTTCTCTAACTCAAAATGCATGGCCTGAGTGCTCCAACAAAATTGACCTTAAAATTGTACCTTTAAATTCCAATTTTTGAAATCTTTAAAGGGATCCTTCCCTCCTTGAATGTGGCTTTGTATTGCTAGAATAGCAGTAGTATTTTTTAGAAAATGTGCTTCTCTCCCTCAGTTTTTCCCTGACTTGAAAAAAAATCAGTTTTCCCTTATCCAAATGTTCCCTACTATGAGTCAAATGACGCGTTTTGCATCACAGTAGGGCAAATTTTGAAAATGGAAAACAGATTTTTTTACAACTCAGTGAAAAACTGAGGGAGGGAAGCACATTTTCTAAAAAATACTACTGCTATTCTAACAATACAAAGCCACATTCAAATCGGTGAAGTATCCCTTTAACATAAACAGAACTACATGTTGATTATGTTTCTCACAGTTGTTAAATATGATTTTCATTAAAGCAGTTGTTTGCTCTGTCTCACAGGTCCAGTTTCACCTCAGCCAGTGATGGCCGATTCTGTGGACGCTGACCAGATAAATCTCAGCTGGAGTGTCTCCGCCTATATGCAGATAACATCACACAATTACAGCGTGACGACGTGCAGCAGCACATGTGAAACTCGTGTTTACCCCTACACCGAGGGCTCAGCCTCCATGAACATCAGCATTTCCAACCTGACTTCAGCCACTGACTACTTCATCAAGATTACGGCTTTTGTTGTTCGACCTAAGAACGACACTGGTGAAAATACAATCCTTCAAAGTAAAACAACGGTTTTACAAGTCAAAACAGGTAGGAGAGACTTCAGTGTAAATTTGTAACTACTTCTACCATGTTGCGTAAACACTGTCTCTAACTCAGATTTGTATTTCCTCCTCTGTAGCAGACTGTTGTGCACATAATGTCATCACTATCATTTTGAAGTTACTTAAGCTCATATATCTGGCTCTTCCACTCTGGATTCTTTATTGCATCGTGAAAAAAGGTAAATCTTCCTTTAAAAAAATAAATTAAAAATATCTCACTAAAATCATAATCCTAACACAAACATATTCAATATTCATCTGTTTTTTTGTTTGTTTTTCCAGGTGGTGAAGTTGATAATGATTTTAAGTTGGAGTTAACTGGGGACAGAGTTGTTGATCTGGTTGAGGAGAAACCAGACAAATCGGTTGAAATGGGAAAGATGTATCTATTACAGAATGTCTAGACTAGGTCACAATCGTATGTCAGTTCATCTAACTAGCTCAGTGATAGGAACATGAAAATGAATCGTGTGTCATAAGATAAACTTTCATGGCCAACTCACACCTATGTGGTAGAAACATGAAGTGAAACTCTACCCATTGACTTTGAATGGATCAGCATCAAGCATGGCCAACTGCATTGTGGATCTCTAGTCGGCAGTTTGAGGGGCAGCCAATAAAAACATACAGTTACACACAGGCCCGAGCCAGTTAAATCATGTTTAAGTGTTTGCTTAAAAAGAGTTCTCAGGTCACCTAAGCAATGTTTGCAACTCATCTGCGGTAGTTGCAGTGGCGTGCACAGATATTTGGAAGGGCAGGGGCAAAAATTAAAAGCAGCCTGGCCCTGGGGACTGAATTTCATGGGGCACCCATAGGAAATTAAGTCACAAGGGCCGTGTTCCCACTACAAGATTCAAGACTTTTGTCATTGAACAGTTGCCTGTCCAACAAAAAGTTTGCCAGCAAGGCCACAAAGGTTAAAACAATCTATTATCAAAGTACTACATGGTCTCGCCTTTGCAGCAGGAAGACCCAGACTCTACACACAGCACGGCTGCATGAAACTGCCATGTCTTCATTTTACACGTGATTAATCACAGACAAACTTGTAGTGAGTTGTAAAGCAGTTTTTAGTGTCATTAGAATCATTGTTCAGTACTTCCTCCATGACCGGAGCACAGACTCCATCTGACAGGGTTTGTGGTGCAGCTCGTCTGTCCCGATCGCAGGATTTCAGGAGTACTGTCGCTAAATTCACCAGACTGCTCTGTTAAATATTGAGATTTTAGATATTTACTTGGTAATTGTTGGAGATTAACCCACATTTGCAGGATTGTTAAGACTTTGTTTCAGCATTGTTCGCTTTGCATATGAATGGCAGCCTGTCGCACACTTCCTTATGTTTTACCACTCTGGCGGGAAACTTTAAGTGAGCGTCATTTTATTGAAGTGCTGATAAAAAGGGGGAAATGTATCTTTTAGTACATAATATGAAAACCCTCACAGGGATGATCCTGTTTATTTCAATCAGCAGAAGATACATGAATGTGAAAGTATTAGTCATTATTTTTAGGCCTTTTTTATACTTAGTATGTTTTTTTATTTCAACTTATGCTTGCTATCTTATTCTATCAAACTCTATATGTGTTACAATATATTTTTTTAGGAGAGAGTGTCAGTAATTTACTTCAAGAATATTGAAGAATCTGATTTTCAGTCACATTTTACAGTACTGTGATTATAACTATAATGTTTCTCAACTAAGCTTAGCCTACAGCAGTGTTGTCATAATTCAGGAAATGAAACAGTTTACATGTATTTTACTATAAATACTGCTATTGTTCTGCACCTTAGGTCAGGATTGGTTATTCTCTTCTTTTTTTTAAAAAAAACAACCAAAAAATAATCTCTGGAGTGCATTTGGGATATAATATTCCACTCTGTGATTTTTATATCACCTTACTTTGAAAGTCAAGTTTTTTTAAATATGATGAAGCATTGAAACAAGCTTGTTGTTCTTATCATTTGAATTTCTGCCAAATTCTGTCAAACTTTTGTGAAGTTTTGTCAATAAATGATCTCATCTCATGTTTTTGTACATTTGTGTTTAACTTTTTGGTGAACTGACACATGTGCACTGATACTGTGAGGTTAGTCACGTTTACGCCTGTGACGATGGTGGACAGATGATCAATGACAGTTGCTGTTACCACATTCTTCCATCTGAATTCACTCTGTTTCTCATCAAAGAGATCACTTCCATTAAGATGACATTTTCATGGTCAAACCACATCCTTTGAGCTGAACACATAAAGACAAGTGTGAGTTTCAGTGTGTCTCAGCACAGCAAAGACAGAGAGTTGAAATGTTCCACCTGGGGGGTTTCACTCGTTTTTCCTGCATTGTTCTCCTCATTGTCTGGTCAAGTAAGTATATACACAGTATATATATAATTAATTAGCACAATGTAGTCAATGCTGCAGGTTTTGTCCTGTTTGCTAATTAATCTGTTGTCTTCATCCTTTGTTTTTGTCGTAGGTCATGGTTCTGAGATCATTAATGGAAATGAAGTTGAGCCTCACTCAATGCCTTTCATGGCTCTGATTCACAAACCGCTCTGTGGAGGGGTGCTGATCCATCCATCCTGGGTCCTGACAGCTGCACATTGTGCTGAGTAAGAACAAAAATAATCACAAGATAATATTTTGCCAACACTATTCAAGACAGTGGTTAACATTGGTATACCTCACAGTAAGAAGTTATCCATGTGTGTTGGCTGTAGGTGTGAATGTGAGGGTGAATGGGAGGTGAATGTTTCTGTATGCTGTCCCTGTGGTAGCCTCCTGACCTGTCCACTTATACCCTGCGAGTCTACTAAACTAAACAACTAAATTGTAACTGATTCTTCAGCTGAGGTGTATTAAAGGTACAATGTGTAGTATTTATGGGTTTATATAACCCAAAATCCACTTTTGTATACATATTATGTGCTCCTGCATTGTCTAGTCGCTGTATAATAGTTTTTGTTTCATTTTCGTAGTGTTTCAAAAAGTCATGTAAAATAACATGACTGCGGACCGCGGTTGCATAGCCACTGTTAGCAGCAAGACGCCATGTTTCTACCGGAGCCTGTAAGGACAAACGCGAGAGAACAAAACAAGCGTCTCTTTACTTGTAGCGGAAGTCCCGCCTCCACTCTCTCCGCTTCGTCTTCTACAGCCGCGGTAGCTCGCCCTCTCCCTCGCCTCACAAACCTCATCTGCTGACACGGAGAAAGACAACGAGGACGACATTTGACCAGCTGCGGATACCGTAGCGCTCAGGGAAGGGAGGGGGTGAGCAGAGCAGCAGGTCTTTGTTGTAAATTTCAGCCTCTCCTCTAGATGGCACTATAAACTACTTATTTCCCCTTTAAAAGTGAATTTAACACTCTCAATCATCGTCTACTGCGTTATCCTCCCCATGAAGGTCACAGTGGGCTGGTGCCGATTCCAGTTGCCGTAGGGTGAAAGACGGGTTACACCCTGGATGGGTCAGCCAACACACAGGGACAAACAGTGTGACCTGTAACTTTAATTATTATATAAGTCATATTACAGTGATTATCATATGATAATAATTGCAGTTGAATCTACATATTATTTACCTGTAAATTCTGTGAACTATACTTGTGAATTGAACGCTATGCTGTGTTGTTTTGTTTTGTTTTTTTAGCCACGGCAGAATTAAAGAGGTGTGGCTGGGTGTACACTCCATCAAAGCTGCTGAAAAGAAAGCCAAGCAGAAAGTTAATAAGCAATATCCTCATCCCTGCTATAACAGAACAGAGAGGGTCAATGACCTCATGCTGCTCAAGGTAAACTTTACTGCAGCTGTGATGATGAAGAATGGATGATGAAAGTGGCTTATGATGAATGAGAAACCATTTTCTCAACGATGCCATTCAAAGCTATTTTATTTGAGTTAACATTCAGACAGTTGCTTGTCTCATTCATCTCCTCAGTTTATCACAAATATTAAGATTATTTTAAAGGTGAAACATGGGAAATATTGTGAATTATTTTAATGTGTTTATTCTATTGTATTCTATTATTTTCTATTCTATTCTATATCCGGAATATGGAAATACGGACTTTTATTTGGTTAAATTTAGTGTGTCGCGATAGCCGACAATTGACAGTGAAAGTTTTAACATGAATTATCACATGATGAGAGGAGACACCAAGGTGATAATATCAGCCTGTAAAAACATTGTATACATATATGTGTGTGTGTATATATATGTATATATATATACATATGTGTGTATATATGTATGTATGTATGTGTATATATATATGTATATATATACACTGTTAATATATATATATTTATGTATATGAAAGAAATAGATTTCTTTCATATAGCACCTTTAATCGTTCATCCCCAGCTGCAGTGGTTCAACATGCAGATGTTCTCACAGACACCACTTTGTTCATGTAATGTATTTTATTATTATTATTATCATTATTATTATTGTTTTTATCATTTCAGCTTCAAAAAAAGGTGAAGGAAACTGACACAGTAAAGTGTCTCAAGTTGAGTGAAGCTGCCAAAGACCCAGAACCTGGCACCAAATGTACGGTGGCTGGATGGGGCGTAACAGAAGCTAAGAAAACATCAGATGTCCTGAGGTCAGTCACTGTGACTGTGGTCGACAGGAGGACGTGCAACACTCCTGAATATTACAACTACAACCCTATTATCACCAAGGGCATGATATGTGCTGGTTCAGATGGTACAAATGTTGCTGATACATGCAACGTAAGTTACAGGGAATGTTTTACAGGAAATAAACTGCCATTCTTCACATCTGTGACTGTATTTTTAATCTCTGCAGGGGGATTCAGGAGGCCCGCTGTTGTACAACAAACAGCTGATTGGAGTCACTTGTTTTGGTGGCAACCCGTGTGCCGCCAAAAAAAAACCTGGCGTGTACACTTTCCTTTCAGAGGAACAACTCTCCTGGATCCAAAAGACGATGAAGAAATCTGATACATGAGCCACTGTTAAGGAGTTTCTATTTGCCTCCGAGGTAACCAGTTTGATTGCTTAGACTTTGTGTGATATATCCACTTTCCCTACTCATATATAATAGAGGGGGGCTTCTGCTGCAGTAAAAACAGGCAACGTCAAAGCATTAACATCACAGCAAATCATCACAGTGACCACAAGTCTTTGTATATTGAACTCCCAACAGGAAACAAGCAACATGTCTCAATATTGGAAATGTGCCTTTATTTGAAGACTGAAAATGACATTACAGATGAATACTGCACATACAAAAACTGGGAAATTGTGGTTTCGTTGAAAGCAAAAGGAATTTATGCTATATAATAACACACAGATTGCTTTATTTTGTTTTTCAATGTAAATTTTTTAAATTTGTTTTCATATATTCTGCTTTTAACAGAAGATGTACATATATATCAAGAATCAATAAATGTACTATGTGTAACTGTTATTGCATCTTTGTTTAATGTAGCACAATGTAGAGCTCCCCCCACAGTTGGTAAACGGAGTTGCTTCTTACAACTGTGATAAAATATACTTGTATATCACAGTAATATGTGCATTTGTGAACACTGACTTCTCCTGCTACTTAATTTCAGTATAGACATGCACTACTTAAGGGACACTTAAGTGTTAACTTAAGTTTGAATTAACTGCAGCTTGTTGTTTTCAGGTGAGTCATGACAGCGTTGAAAGAATCGCTGAATTGGGGTAAAAGAAAGAAGAGGAAATCCATGGTGTTGAAGACAGAGTGACCAGTATTGTACAGCTTGATGAAACAAAGTGCCTCTTCTTACATCGGGTGAATCTCTGCAGTGATGGCTAGAAAATGTCACACAGCTGTTGAGACATTCATGGCTTTTTCTCATGATGTCAAGTTAAAGCTTATTTTGAGAAGTTACCATGGTGAACCCACTCCTTCCAGACACGCAGCTATTCAGTGTCATGTTCAGCTTCAGATACTGAAAAAATTGTGAAAAATAAGTGATTTTTGCGGAGGTGCATTTATTAAATACATTTACAATCAAACTATGACTGTGTTGTTACCTTTGAGATGCTCAGTCAGCAGGTATTTCAAATCCCTGAGAGCATGGCTGAGATTGTCCAGCCGGTGCTGCAGGTGGAAGTTTTCTTCTCTCAGAGAGTGAATGGTGTCGTGGAGCTCATAGGCTAAAGTGCAGTGCAACAACACAGGAATCAACCAAAGCACAGTGCTGACCTGCAAGTGAAACAACATTGTAGTTTGTTCGTCACAGCCCAGTTCAGTCTGCAGCTCCACAATGTTCCAATTTCTGGTGGAAATGTTTGTGTTATTCAAGAGCTATTTTGATTTCTGTGTCAGAATCGATTCAGTGATGAGTATCTAAATGGGGCCTGGAATGCTCTTTACTTCACCAGCCACTTAAATTATCCATAATTCTTTTGTGAGAGACATAGAGTGAGCTGTTTTAGAGTTCATTTGCAATTTGTAAGGAAAATATCACGTTATTAAGCCTAATAATTGTGGCCTGTAATGCGAATCAAAATGACAGAACAGTAGAGGAAAGACATTTAACCACATTTAACCACCAGTGGAAACAATCAGACACACAAACACAGTGCTGACTTATTATTTCCACTATTCAAGTTGATACAACAAACCAATCAGAGATTAGCTGCCTATTTTGCATTGCTTTTGTAAATGAGAGTTTTCATTCTTAATTATAATTTCTGGCCCTTGAATGTAAAAAGTAAAAAGGTTTGTAGTATGTATTGTGTCTTAATTAAACTACACCATGCTTAAATACCGTAAAATAAAATAAAAATAATCTAAAAATAAAGTTACAAGTTAAATTAAACTAAGACTCATGTTGGTAGAATCTGTGAATTAATTTCAATTAAATTAACAACTCCAGATGGAAGGCTGTCATTACTATCGCATTAAAAGTAGTTAATGTATAATAAATATTATGTCGTTATTGCGTTATATGTTTGTGTCTTCGCCGGAAGTGATTATGGAGACTGTCATCATGTTCCGGGTTGATTACTGGTCACTGAAGCTCGAAGATGGCGACTCACATGTCGAGCTGTAGGAGCTTGTGTTTACGCTGGGGTCGTGTTCACAGGTAACATTTACACTACGTGTTTAACAGAAACGTGGAAAATCTAGTGTCACATTCGCTTCGTTCCTCCAAAGTATCTGAGTTCTTAGCACGCGACGTTAGCTCACTCAGTTAGCATGATGCTAACAGTCTGGGCTAATGTTGCCTCATCACTTTTTGTCAAATTAAGGTTTCATCTTCTTATAGTCAATTATTATGTAAACACTTTATAGAATGGTTAGATATAACATACAGGGTTGTTACTGCTATAAATGATAATGATATTATTTTATGCTGTAATGTTGAACACGAAATTGGATATAATGGTTCATGTTTTGCTTATTTTAGCTAAATCTTTCATCCACAAGACAACATTTACATAGAAATCTATACAAAGTCCCTGGAATCAATGATATATAAATTTGCCAGAGACCTTTATAAAAAAAACTACTACTCAATAATGGAGTACTCTTCTTTTTTTTTTTTGCTCTCCTTTAATTTGACAACAATACAAGTTTTTTATGTTATTTCAAGTTGTTGTACATGTTTCACTATTTGTCGAGGCACATGGGCTTATATTGATTGGTAAATTACATTATGTAATAGATGTTAAAAACCTTTTTAAAATGGTATCCCCTTATAGTCACAATTAATTTGTCTTAAAGTATTAAAAAAAATACTCTTCCAGATACTGTACATTAGTGTTTCGATGGGTGAAATGTTAATTGGAATTAATTAGAATTAGTTATCTGGGTGTGTTTCAAAGCTGTATCAGATTTCTGTAGTTTTAATAGTGCTTGGTTGTATGTGTGTTTAATTATTATTCAATTAATGTCTCATAAAGTGTGGACTAATCAGAGACGCCTCTCTGAAAACAACGCTTTTTTTATTAAAACCCTACAGTGACACTGTGCAACATTTTATTACATTTAAAATGGCAGCTTCTTCAAGGCAACATTCAAATTGCAAACATGGGATTGGAATTTGGCACGACAAAGACCGTTTGTCAAAAAATGGTTGCTTATATTGCCATTAGAATAAAGGCTTAATAAGTAAATGAAAAGTAATTATAATTGAGGCTAGTTGCTGTTTCCACATCTACCTGATGTTAAAGTATTGCTTTTTTTCCTGAAGGTTTGGGATCACATCTGACAGGAAGTACAGCAGTGGGAGCAGATACCCAAACATCTCCCTCTCCACACCATTGCCTGGCATCCCCAAACCAGTGTTTGCGTCTTTGGACGGTCATGAAAAATATGAGACCAGAATAACGACTCTAGAAAATGGCCTCAAAGTTGCCTCACAAAACAAGTTTGGTCAATTCTGCACAGTGGGAAGTAAGTTGCAGGAGTGACAAATTATGTTTGTATCCAGTCATGTTGTGATTTAAATGTGGATGTTTTTTCTTCTGTCTTTTGTAGTTTTAGTAAATTCTGGATCCAGATATGAAGCTAAATATCCAAGTGGAATAGCACATTTCCTAGAGAAGCTAGCCTTTTCTGTAAGTATCTTCCCCTTTGAGACTTAAACAAGCTCAACTCTGTTATTTGTTGTTTGGATTGACTGCTAAATGTCATTAGGAAGTATCTTGGTGCAATAGAAGTGCTGCATAACAACAGAGAAAATTTTGTTTTCCCAACTTAGCATTAATGTAGTTGCAACAACTTGATAAATACTGTTAAATAAAATGAGGAGTGTAAAGATTGTTTGGTGTGATTTGGTCCTGTGCACATTGAGAGTCACTGTGGCACAGTATAAAACAAAAGTGAAAACATTGACATACACCAATTCATGCATTTTGAAAGAGATATTTTTATATTTTATTGTATTGAAACAATTTGTATATATCATGGTAGATTGTTTTTTTTTTTAAGTCCACAGCTCAGTATGGGAGTAAAGATGAAATCCTGCTGACACTAGAAAAGCACGGAGGAATATGTGACTGTCAAACCTCAAGGTATGAGATCTTTCACTTATGTCAGTGTTTGAAAGTCCAACATGTGAGTAGAACATATGTTCTGAGTAATGCAGCCTTTTGTTTTACTGTGCAGAGACACCACCATGTATGCAGTGTCTGCTGAAGTGAAGGGTCTGGACACAGTGGTCAGTCTTCTCTCTGATGCTGTGCTACAGCCCCGCCTGCTGGGTGAGTCATGCGTGAAATGACACATGAGTGATTGACTCCTCCGCAGTCTTCATGATGAGATATTTTTTTTTACACAGATGAAGAGATTGAGATGACCAAAATGGTGGTACGCTTTGAGCTGGAGGATCTGAATATGAGGCCGGACCCTGAACCTTTACTCACCGAAATGATCCACGCTGTGAGTTAAATGTGATTTAGACACCAACACTGACATAAGTGCTGAAGCTTAACATAATGGAAACATTTTTTTATTGGTAACTGATCAAATCAGTTAATTGGTTGATTAAATAGCTATCAAAAAAAATCGAAAATCTGTTTTTAATTGATTAGACAAGATATGCCTTTATTGTCTCCCTTCGGATAACTAGGACAACTAGCAGTTGTCTAAGCTGTTATCAGTAAACTATGGAAGCAAATTTGTGCCATTATCCAAATTAAAATGCATTAACAGAAATGCTTTTTCATTTTCAAAATGCAGCTGCATTTTTTGACTCATGAATAAAATTAATAATCGATATTCCAAACTGCATTTTAATTTTCAACTTCTAGACTGCTTGTTCTGTGCCTTAATTAAAAGACAAAGCAAAAGAAAAAGAAATGCTTTTTCGTTTTCATGTTCGCATGCAAAAAGTGTCTCATAATTCAAATGAGTTCACAATACGGATGAGCGCAGGATAGTGACATCACTGGCCACGCCCCTTGTTCTTCTAATCGGGCTGAGCATAGATATTTAAGGTATAGATGTCCTATGGCGGAGTGTCAAACGACAGTATTGGCCAGCAGCGTGGACGACACATCTACCCTTTTCTATATCTTTGGTGCTGAGGAGGTGTTATGCGTGGTATCGCCACTTCGCCAGACTGCCAACGACTGATTGACCAGAGTGCCGTCACAGGAAAAAAGAAGTCGTACACAACGGTAGATCAGTTAAAACTAACCTAACAATCCCAAAAATGTGGGTTAATCACCAACAATTACAGGGGGAAACGTCTAAAATCTCACTAAGGAGTCTGGTGCGTTTAGGGACAGCTTTGCTGATTGTGACCAGCTGCATAGACGCTGCAGCTGTGTGTGTTTGTGTCACACGGAGTCTGCGCTCCAGAGAACTCCGACACAAGGATCGAGCCAAACAATAATGCTGAACTGTAGATCGCTAAAAACTACTTTAACAATCCTAAAAATGTGGGTTAATCTCCGACAATTACCAGGGAAATTTCTGACATCTCTATATTTAACCGAGAAGTCTGGTCTGCGATGGTCCTCCACTCGTTTGAGTGGCTGTGTGTGGCAGAGCCAGAACAAGGGGAGCGGCCAGTGACGTCTCTATCCTGCGCTGCTCCGTATTGCAAACTCATATGAATTATGAAACACTTTTTGCAGCAAACATGAAAAAGCATTTCTCTGTTTGCTTTGTCTTTTAATTAAGGCACAGAATAAGCAGTCTAGAAGTTGAAAATTAAAATTCAGTTTGGAATATTGATTATGAAAAATATTCCAAATATGAAAAAGCATTTCTGTTAATGCATTTTATTTTGGATAATGGCACAAATTTGCTTCCATAGTAAACTACATACACAGCCACAAGTATAATGGTACAATGAAAACCCACATCAAGAGTTCAAACCAACTGTGAGATTTGATTTTTAAATTTGGCAATTAGCTTCTCAGCATCACATTAAGATGTCAGTAGAGCTAAAAGTTGGAATTTATTTAAACTAGTGCATTGCCTGTAGGAAGTATGTGCTGTGGAAATCCAGAGTGAATTGGGTTACTGATAGTGTATTCATGGTGTGACTATCACCAAAGTGAGAGCTATGCACCTATCCTGAGACACGGGGTGGAGATCCCCGGAAACCTGTCCCCTTGGAAACAGTGAAGGGCTGCGATACACTTCGTACGTAAATGAATTCAAAAATCAAAGATGCACACCATTGGGCCATGCTCAACCCATATCCAAAATCTTAGATCGATCTGACTAACAGTTAGGGATGGGGCCGATCTGATCCAGTATCGTTCCGATACAACTAGAAATGTCCGATCCGATATGTCTGTGCAGTCTGCTGAAATGTCTCCACAAGTGATTCCCTGACTGCTCTGGACTGAGGCGTGTCTCAATGAGACGCGGAGTAAAGGCCACATTATACTTCTCCGACTGTGTAATGCGTTACCACAGAGACCCCTCGAGCCTTCATACTTCTTTGTCGGGGTGACGGATATGCACTGCAATTTCCCGCCCAATCAGTAGGGGTCGCTACGCAAGGTTGTTGTGCTTTTGGCTATAGTGAGCAATGGCGTCCAAGAGAGAAAGACTGTCGTTGTTGAAACAGTGGCCGTTTCTCACTTTTCTGTCACGGAACACAGTTTTAAGATAATTTGTAGCGAGAAATTAGCCATTTAGAGTCTAAACATGTGCTGTGTGTATTAAGATATGACGTATTTATAGTTCGGCGGTGATCAGCTCTGTCTCTGTGGACGCTAGGTGTGCACTGTGGCCGGCACAGAGCAGCGGTATCTCGGCCTGTCCTGAGGACCAATCGCAGCCCTTGCCGTCTCCATTGGCCCTTGACGGAGTGACCGACACTTAAAAATTATGTCGTGCAGTCGGAGACGACACAGAGGCTCTCCGACAGGCTCTCCATCGACGCAGAGGACTCTGCGTAATCTACGTAGAGCACTTTACACAGGAGTATAAATTGGGCTATATGATGCATGACTCCGCCTTCAGGTAATCCATTCCACAGTTTACAGCCAGCTCACAGGCGAGCATGATTGACAAGGAGTTAACCAGGAAAATCAGCTCCGCTGCAGGTCCTCGGCAGCCGCAGTAATCCCAGCCGTCACCATTATAAAACTTTTGCTCGGTGCATCCCTACTTACGGTCAGCGAGATATTCCCGTCACAGACACAACTAGTTTTATAGATAGATGAGGTGCTTTTTATGTTTGAACCAGTGTGTGACTGTTGCTTGTTTTGTTTCCAGGCTGCCTACAGAGACAACACAGTGGGACTTCCACGCTTTTGTCCTGTGGCTAACGTAGAAAAGATCAACAAAAAACTGCTGCAAAACTACCTGCGTACCTACTACTGTCCTGAGCGCATGGTGCTGGCTGGAGTGGGCATCGAGCATGAGCAGCTGGTTGAGTGTGCCAGGAAATACCTGCTGGATGTGAAGCCAGTGTGGGGAACGAGCACTGTGTCCAGAGTGGACCTGTCTGTAGCACAGTACACAGGTGGCATTGTCAAGGTAATTCAGCAGCTTAATTGTTACACATTTGGTCCTGAATGTTTTCCTCAGCTCACGTTTATCTGGAAAAGAGCTTCAAAAAGACAGAATCATGGGATGTAAAGTTTTTTTTTTTGCTTAAACCTGTACAAACTACTTTTTTGGTCACTGTTTTGAACATGAAAGTGACAAATTAGTTTTAACCTGTCACCTATTGGTTAATTTGCAAAGTTAAAATCAAAGTTTGATGAATATAAGCCCAGTGTTTCCTGGGGAAAGTATGTGGCTTTTTGATTGATACATGCTCCACTAACCCTAAATCGTCAGTTATTCACTAACTGTTGCTACGTTTACACGAGCACGATCATGGAATTCTGGGTAGCAGTAGCATTTAGGTTGGTGCACGGACTTTTTACATGTTTGCATTTGCAAATACAGCTCCAATAGTATGTAGAGGAGTGGAGAGGTGTTAGGGCCAGACTGTGTCACCGTCGGCATCGCCGGTTTTGGGTTCGACCTGGGCAGACTACTGTCTGGTGGGAGAACTTTGAGAATGAGGTTATTGTCCCATAGGAGTGGCGTGAGAATTTTAGGATGACGCGATCATCGCTTCTGTCACTTGAATAGTTACGTCCATACATCGAGGGTCAGAGGTCAGTCGTTGTTGTTGTTGTCGATGAGGATTCTGATTGGCTTGTACGGTTTTCTTCTTCTTCCTATACTGCAGTTATGATGGCTCTGGACAGCATATTTATGCGGGTTAATATAAACGGAAACTTTTTGGAAAACGATAATGTGTGCACAAAGTTATTTTGGAAAACCGATGGAGGAAAATATCAGTTTTTAAAAATATCCAGCTAGTTTAAACGTAGCCTGTGTTTACCTGCTCTCTGGTGTTGAGCAAGTTGTTTACTGCAGGTTTTCACTTTAACAGCAGTCAGACAATCTCTGAGTTTTTGGTTTCAGAACAGGTGATAACACTTAGTTCAATCAACTATCAAGGATGCTCCACTATAATAACAATAATAATAATAATGCATTATATTTGAAGGCGCCTTTCAAGACACTCAAGGTCACCGAGTGTCTTGAAAGGCATATATGGATTATATCACAGTGTATATATATATGTATATATATATATATGTATATATATATGTATATATATATATATGTATATATATATATATGTATATATGTATATACTCATCTTAAGTATATAAAATATAGTATATAAAAAGTAAACTTCAAGTATACTGCCTCAGTTTTAGTATAAAATACATATACTTGTAGTACACTTGAATAAACTACTTCTTTCTAAGGGAGGATCTGCACCGCGACATCAAAAACCAGAGTTTTTCCTCATCTCAGGGTGAACTAACTCAGTTTTCACTAAACCTGCTTTCTGAACCGGGCCCCTGGTCCTGTGGAGCCACTGTCCTGCAGGTGTTTCCCTGCTCCAGCACACCTGATTCAAATAAATGGGTCGTTATCAGGCTTGAGCAGAGCTTAGTGACGGGCTTACCATTTGAATCAGGTGTGTTTGAGCAGGGAAACAGGACCAGTGGCCTCATGACAAAGGTTGCGTACGCACAAAAACGTGGCATACGTTCTTTTCCACGCTCACATTCAGATGTATGAAACGTGATATGACTGTGGAAATGTGCGGTGCCCACGTGCGGGCGTGGACAGGGAGGAGTTTGGCACCTCTGCATGTGCGCTCAATTCCACATTGATTTGGGATGTACAAAGGAAACATCTTGGATCCATGCGTACGCACACTTTGATACATCTGAATTTATTTGTGCGTACATCAGTTTCTGGGTTTTGGCGTACGCCAAGTTTTAGTAGGAAATCCACGCAAGTCTTTGTACATGAGGCCCCAGAAGTGAGAACCTATGCTCTAAAGCTTTGTAAAGCAAAGGATGGCTGTTGATACTCCTTCACCGTCTGTTTTAACCGTCTTCTAGACAACTCTTTACTAAAACCTCTGTCATTTCACTCTGCTTCACTTCAGCACAGCACATGTCCACATGTTGTTACATGACCTCCATGCGTTTTTAAGCTCCTACTGCATATTTTAAAGGTGATATTTACTTTAAAATGCAATATTTTTTTAGGCGAAAGAAAAAAATTCATTTATGCTGTGTTCCATGTGCATTTACTCTGACACATTGACATCTACAGTGAAACTTACACATCTGGCGGAATCTCACAAGTGTTATATTTTGATACCAAGTTAATCCACATAGAGCTTGTAACTGCAGAGATTTACTCTATTTAGTTTGGGCATGTCATTTTCGAACAGGGACTCCAAAAAGAGGGTCAGGGAAGAAGAGGTTAACTACAGTATTTTTGAGAAAGAAATTCACTGTCATAAGAAAATGATCTGAATGCTGCTGTAGTTAATTATGTGATATAATAGCATTGTCTTTTTATCTGACAGATGGAGAAGGACATGTCAGACGTGAGCCTTGGCCCCACCCCGATCCCAGAGCTCACCCACATCATGATCGGCCTGGAGACCTGCTCCTTCCTGGTGTGTGTTTGTGGTTCCTCGATTTAATCGGTTATGTGATTCATGTAAAAATATAAAATAAAGTGTTTCTTTTTAATAGGAAGACGACTTTATCCCATTTGCTGTGCTCAACATGATGATGGGTGGAGGAGGCTCCTTTTCAGCGGGAGGACCTGGGAAAGGCATGTTCACCCGTCTGTACCTGAACGTGCTCAACAGGTGAACAGCTGAAGGGCCACTTTTTCATTAATACAACTGCAGACAACAGGATGTATCAGTTGTTACTAATTTAGCGTTCATTGTTTTGTGCAGGCATCACTGGATGTACAACGCCACCTCCTACCATCATAGCTACGAGGACAGCGGCCTGTTGTGTATCCACGCTAGTGCTGATCCCAGACAGGTTGGTGCAACGCTAGGACATCTGCAGGTTTTGAAACGTTAGATGTAGTTTCTGCTGAAAGGTTCCAACTTAAATAGTTTTCATTGGTTTATACATGCACCTGTTTTATCCTCTTAAAGCTCAGATCTGTAACTTGTTTTCTAAACTTATATTAATCCTCTTCACTTACCAATAGCCATCAATAAGTATAATTGTCTGGGAAGACTGTTGTCCTTGCGTTGTTGTATAAGGCAGCGAAAAGGTGCAGCCAAAATTCAGTTTTTAACATTTTTGCTATTTATTTACTTTTCCTAATTTCTTGTGACGTATGAGTGAATATTCTGACTTTAATGTCTAGTGGTTCAGTTTGAATTCTTTATGTTTATATCCAGGTGCGAGAAATGGTGGAAATAATAACCAGAGAATTCATCCAGATGGCTGGAAACGCAGGAGAGGTAATGTGGTCATCACAGATTCACAGACTCATTAGTTATTCTTACATGATTCATATTCTAACAAGCGTTTTCTCTTCTCACCTCTCTGTCCAGATGGAGCTGGAGAGAGCAAAGACTCAGCTCAAGTCCATGTTGATGATGAACCTGGAGTCACGGCCGGTTATTTTTGAGGATGTCGGTCGGCAGGTTCTCTCCACAGGAAAGAGAAAACTGCCACATGAACTCTGTGACCTAATAAGTGAGTATTGAATGAAACAAATACATATTTGTATTTTTATTGTGGTTTTTTTGGGGGGGGGGGTTTAAATGAAATGAAATTTAAAGACATATTTGGTTGGTGGTTTTGATTTGAACTGCTATAAACTATAATTTCCAGCCAACGTGACGGCCAGCGATATTAAAAGAGTGACCACGAAGATGCTGCGCAGTAAGCCTGCAGTGGCCGCTCTGGGAGACCTGACTGAGCTGCCGTCATACGAGCACATCCAGGCCGCACTGTCCAGCAAGGACGGCCGCCTGCCGCGCATGTATCGTCTGTTCCGATAGAGCCACGCCCACCGCGGCCACTCAGCCCATATGAACTGAAAAATAGAAGATTACGCTTATGTTCCCTCCCATCACGCAGCTGGACACGGCTCAGTCAGGGAGGACGCAACATCCCCAACACTGGGGGATTTAAAAAGAAACTGTCAAAAGCATATACAGTTGGAGTATATGTATTGACTGTTGGTGGCCAGGAAGCCATGTTTCAATATTTACTCATGTCTTTGCAGGAGATGGGTTTTAAAGGGATTTTTCAGCCCAAGCCACCACGTTTTGTTTTTAAACAGTGAAATGTTTGTCAGAGAGACAGATGAGGTCATAACGCTGGTACCGTCAGTTTTCAAACCTTCAGCTCCTTCAATTTCACACCTCACACTTTCTTTTCATCCAGAGCAAATGTAACTATTTATACAACGGCACTTGGTAATCTGCCTTTACTGGCACAAGAGATACAAGACACAGCACTCCTTTATTCAATAATTATGAAGAAATATGTATGGTCAACTTTCAGAGGGAAGCCAGTTTGTGTCCCAGACTGAAAACATGGTTTTTGTCACAGACGTCTCCTGTAGAGACTCAAACCTGATTCTGTGCGTTTGTGTCCGTGTGTGTGTGTTGTTACCCTTGTAAATTCCAATAAACTTTAAGGAGATCATTTACAGGCCGAGTTCAAGTCTGACAAGTCATTCACAATCTGGCACAAAGGAAGGTGAGATGTGGGCTGGTGCTCTGATCCTGGGTCTTATTTCCAGTCTGAATTTTAGTTGCATAATAAATAGTTGTAAAATAATAAATATTAGCATTGTCTTGTGTTTTAACATGCTGATGATTAAGTAAAAAAGCTGCAATTGTGATAGCACATTATGATAATGGCATACAAATATACCATCAAATATTTCTTCACTTCAACAGCAGAAATGTACTCGTACATACACAGTATCTGGTCTGAGAGGTTTACAACTGCCAGGTAAAACATTTTAAATGACTTATTACCATTATTTTAGTGGCTTCTCCCTATTTCTCCTATGTCTGTGACATGCTTTGGTCAACATACCATAAGGATGAAGCACCACAGCAGTTCAATCACCCTGCCTGTTCAGAATGCTCTGTTAAGTAATATTTATTTAGGTCCACCATAAAAAAAAGGAAAACGAAACTTAAGGGACAGGAAATGACATTAGCCACAGAGGCTACGGGGAGCTAACAGCAGTTGGCATTTGGAAAAGTGATCATTTGCAGGCTCTAGCAGGCACATTGCTGTTATATATATCATGTATCCACTGGACAGATAAATCCTCTGAGGCTGGAAGTTTGTGTAGGACTCTGTGCTGCACTGTGGAGCCAAGAATATAACTTTTCATGGACTTCCGGTTTTTGGATACCATTGCCAGCACTTTCGCGTGTTTTACAGACAAATCGGAGAGCCGCGAGACAACCGTTCCAGGAATTTAGTGCATTGTGACAATGTCCCAATGAGTGCGGAAGTCAACATTGCGTCTTTTATCTCCTGTACTTAGACTGAGGAGGACCACCAAAAACATGAGTAAGTCATCTTTTTTCACACTTTGCCGACTGACCCCCAGAGTCCCAAATATAAGGATTTAAATGATTAAAAAGTTGATTTTTGATAATATGGGACCTTGTTCAAAGTTGTTCATTTACTGTGTAAAAAATTTTTTAATAATCTAAATGAATTAAGAGTTCACTTAAAAGAAAAATGTTTATTAAAGACTGTAAGGTTACAGGTTAACATAAAAAAAAAATAAAGATAGAAGGTCCTGAGGAAAGACGAGACCCACAGGCACTTCATGTGGAGCATTACTGCTCTTGATGCTGGAAATGCAGCTTCATTAATATGTAACATATACAGTACATGGATACATTCTAATGTTTAGGAGTTTACACAGCGGTAAGGCAATAAGTTAAAATTAGCTGCAGAAGATCACTTGGCCTAATGAGAGAACATTAATGACAGGCTGTAACAGTATAAATATAAGTCTATTTTACACAAAGTTTACTTCCTCAATATAAACTGTCACACACTCCCTGAAATTCAACAATACCATGGAACACCTCCAGACTGCAGTGCTGTTATCTTTATAACTATACATTTGACTTTGTTTATCTAAAAGTGCTTCAAAACAAGTGTGAACATTTTCCAGAAATAATCTGGATTGAATCAAACAAAGAGTGAGTTTCACACATAAATGCGGAAAATGTGAATGGAACTGACCGAACACTATAAAATAAATGAATATGTTGGCTTTCTAGTCATTCCATGAACATAAGATTCTTGTTTATCACTTTAAAATGTTCATTTGTACCCAATCTTTGATAATAAAATTTAGTTTAAAGCAGTTTTTCAAGTTTAATTGACCTAAATGACTTAAAATGCACCTAAATGTTTGCTGCCGTTTCATGTGATGTTCTCCGTTATGAAAACAAATCACAACAAAGATGATCAAACACTGTGTTTCGTGATGCTATTACAATATCTATATAATATTATAATATTAATAGCAAAGTTAAAATGGACACTCAGCCTGCAGGGTTACATCAGTGTACGTTGCATCACGTGACTGTCTCACCAGGTGGCTGAATATATAAAGGTCAGACTGCTGTGTCTCTCTGACCTTAAGGTCCCTGCACTCAAGTGCAGCCAGCTGCAGGAAACAGTGTAGTTCCTCACAATGTCCAACAGAGGGCGCACTCTGCTCAGTCGTCACAACCAGGCACGTCAATGCTGGTTTTCCTTTTGGTCGTTTTTCCACCTGCCTGTTTGTGGAACAGTGTTGAACCAGTCCAGCCTGTTCTGGATCAGAGTCCACTTTAAGAGATGGAGCAGATGGTACTGCTGCTGTGGTTCTTCATCGCTTCCCTCCTCTTCAGCTCTCTGGTGATCCTTCTTCTGATGCCCTCCAGGTACAAGCCTCGGTCAAACTGTCCCGCACCCAGAGGAATACTGACACACACACACACAAACGCACACACACGGGCAAATACAGTATAGATGTTAAAGATGATGTTTTTGTGTAGTATTTCCAAAAAAGAAAAACTTCAGCTATCAAGTTAAGGAGGGTAGAAGATACAAATTCTAATCAGGTCATCATGTGAATGTTTGTGTCACATCCTGTAAAAATGAAACCCTGTCTGTGACTCACTTGTCTCTGCCTGGCCGCAGTTTGACCTGGAAGACCCCGATGACGGGCCGATGGTCTGAGGTCTTGATGTTGGAGCAGCTGGTGTACTTGACCACCTTTATGTCATCAGCCTGTCTGTTCCTGAACACGATCCTGTCCTGTGAACACAAACAGAGATCCAGTTAGTGCAGCTCAACACTGTTCATGTGTGACAAGAACATTCAACACTTTTCTTCTTACTGTGTATGAAGGCGTCCTCTGTTTGGAGGTCGTGTCGTAGATTTCGCAGCCAATGTCAAATTTGTACGTTGGGTTGAAATGTATCGGTGCCTCTTGGAATCCTTTGAAGACTGCCCCTGGAGAAACAGGTGTGAGAATTCATCGAATGCAAAAAGCTTCTGGACACGTGTTCACTCCTCAGATATGAGCGTACCGTCCTTCATCTCCTTGGAGAGCTGATCATGCTCCAACAGTGAGCCCATGTCTCCACCCTCTGTGCGACTCATTATGGCCTCCACGTCACTGCGCTCCTTACTCAGCCGGAAGTTAAAATCTCCAAACCAGAAGACCTGGTCAAATCTTGTGGTGACGTCAGCTGCGATCACAAATGAGATCTTGATGATATCAACATCACAGCTTTAATCTAAACTTAATAACGAGACCAAAGCTGGGACAAAGACAGAAGGAAATCCTATCATTTCAGAGTGTGGTCTTACATGGCGTTGAGCGGTAGGGGTTGGTGTCTGGAAGGCCTTTTGGAAGAGCCAGAGCCTCAATGATTTTGTTGTAATCAAGGATTCTCTCGTAAACTTTGGCGTCTCCAGCTGGAAAAAGAATGAAAGACACGTTTAAAAGCATTTATGGTGAGTGTCATCGCTGATAAATGCTTCTTATTGCATGTGCAGACAGTGTTATTTCACCTCCATTCAACATTATGGCCCCATTACATTAAAACACATTTTCATCGGGCTGCAGTTGCAGCCACTTGATGCTTGTTAAGACAAACCACTGCTTCAGCCTCTGCAGCCTCACTCACACACACAGATTTCTACTCACAGGTAAAATGGGACGTGATGAAGAGGAAGGACGTGCCGAAGAAGGTAAAGGCGATTCCCACGGCCCCTTTGGTCTTAATCTGCGAGATGATTCTGGTTGTGACTGTAGCGTGCTCCACTTCTGAGTGAGTCAACAAAACAAAACGTAATTATACACATGGATTACTGTTGAACGACTGGGTTATTGGTTATTATTCATTACAGATAATCCAATGTGTATTTCCTGCGTGGCATTGGGACTAACCTGAGCAGAACCAGATGAGGTCTCTCCTGACAAATACAGTGAGATACAAAACACCATGTGACGCAGCATACAGCATGACGTAATAAGGTCCCAGTGTCTCCTGAAGACGTGTCTCCCACTCTCTCCTGCACACACGGTCATAATGTATTGACAGCCTTGAATTATCCACCAGAATTGTGTTTTAAAAAGCATAACTTACCTGTCAGGACAACCCTCCTGAACCCCAATAATATAAAAGTCCTGTGCAATATCAGAGTCTGTTGGAAGGAGGAGGTCATCTAAGTTGAGAGGCAGCCCCTGCCAAAGACAGAAACCTGGTTAGAGCTCAGCTGTGGGATGCTGCTGCAGCACCTGGATCTCCTTGTACCTTTTCTCCCTGCATGTTCCATGTGGTGATGTAGACACCCAACCTCCTGTCAGGGAAGTAGCGGTCGAGCTCCTCAGCTCCGAGCAGGGCGCCGCTTCCCATCACGCTGCCCTCCAGAAAGCTCCTAGAAGATAGTTAGCACTTTCAGTAGCAGCCAGAATTAAGTGTATCTCCATTTTTCTGTCCATAAAGAAGTTTAAAACCACAATAAACTGGTTTGGCCTTTCTCTGGACTCATTTTATCTTTTCAGTTAAAACATGATCAGAGCTCACATTGACACACTACTGACAAAGTAACCTCGTAAATTACTATAAGAAAATTATTTTACAACATACATAGATCCACTTCTAATATGGCCTGTTTTGTGTTCTCACTTGTGGAGCTTAGACACCTTTGACATAGATTGTTAACTAAAAGCCTTATGACACCAGAATGGTACAAAAATCCTTCAAACCCAGCCTGGGCAAAACTGCACTTTTATTATCTACATGGTCTGCTATGCCCACTGTACCTGTTCCTCACATCCTGAGGTCTGATGGGGCTAAGCACACTGTAGGTGGACCTCAGGGAGTTGACAGAGGCACTGTCTGACCCCATGTTCTCCAGAAGCCGGCTGTCGCTCAGGTTTCGGTGCAGTCTCTCCCCGAGCTTCTCTCTGGCCAGCACAGCATAATCCAAACAATCCCTGTCAATCCTATTAGCGGCCCTTAAAGTGGCTGAGACAAAGTTCTTCTCCAGAGTGGGCAGTGGCCCTGAAGGTTGCACTGGGGACAGTCGCAACTTGGCAGGCCTCACCCCGAGGTCTTTGGGCTCGCTATGCTGGCTGTGGCTCATTTCATACTGAGACAGACTATTTCCTCTCCGCTGGAAGACTGGGGAGAGCGGTCTCACACTGGAGTCCTGGTTTTTGATGGTAGCAGCACCATCACGAGCTGGGACCATTCGATCATCTTTAAGTGAGTCTGTAGAGGAGCCAGTCTCAACCGGGTCACTCAAACTCTCCTGGCTGTTCCTCAGCGTCATGTTTTGCACCATCTCCTCAACAGAGCCACTTCTGATGGACTTTGACTGCCTGGGGAGTAAGGGAGGCCGAGGTTTGTATGAAATGACTTCTCCCTCACCATTTTTAGCTGTGATTTTGGCAGCAACGTTGTGTTCCTTGCAGGGTTTGACATCTGCTAAGGAGGCTTTGAGTGGCCTGTTGCTGTCATTAACAACTGCATCCTGTTTGTCAGGAGCTTCACAGTGCTGATCCAGGCTGCCATTCACTCCATTCTCAGTCATCCTCTTGTCATGTCTGAGACCAGCTGTGGTCGGGTGGATGGATCTCACTCATTGCATTGGAACACACACCTAAAGATGTGGAGCACAAAATAATTCAGTAAAATGCCTTCAACCAAATCTGCTGATCCAGAAATTCCTTGTTTGGTCTCAGGTTATGCAGATGAAGACATTCTTGTGTTTTTGTGTATAACAAACATAGTAAGAAGGACTTATATTCAAATAAAAAAAGCAAGGACTGTCAGGTATGGAGAGAAATCTGTCATTCTCTTAATTTCTGGGGCTTTCAACCACATAATAATGTCATTACTGCTTTATTCCAACTTCTGCTTCAAAATAGTATGTTTATAAGTGTGCATCCAGCTTAGAAAAATTGAGAATTTTGACATTTCCATAGAGATAATAAAGTGTTATATAAGTTGAATTATAATTAAACATAGAATAAATAAAAAGGATGTACATGAGTTAAATTTTAGGTGAGTGAAAACACTTTAAATTGAATTAATTATCACATAACTCAAGAATCAGACGCTTTAGATCTGAGGCATCGTTCAGTTTTGTTTACCGATTTATAACCATAGTAACAAAAAGGCGAATCTGTAACTTGTTTAAACTTACACAGATATCACCACTCTGGAGCTTCAATGAAGGACACATTACCTGTTTGCAGGTTAGCGTAAAACCAAAACTAGCAGCGGCGGCTAAATCATGTTAACCTTGTCCAGGCAACAAACAACAAGAAGAAAAAACAGTTTTCCATACACGTACATGTGAAATGATGCATTATATTGTGCTCACTACGCTGTCATCGGCCACAAGGTAAATGTACAAACACACGCAAATAAACTTTATGAGCTACAAACACATATAGTTCCTATAGGCTAATATGGATAAGCTAAATCGTAGCAGGTTAGCTAAGCTCACGTTTGAAGCAGACGTTTGTACAGTTTATTTAATAAGTCTGATAATGAAAGTCGCTGTCGTGTGTGGTAGTTTACGTGTTAACATAGTGAATGGAATTACCTCTTGTGAACTGGCGTTTGTTCCCGGTGCGGCTTATTTCATAAGCTAGTTCTACCTCGACTTCCTTAGCAACGTTTGACAACACAGATTTAGTAACTAAGACAAGAGAGACACACAGAGCACGAAGACGCGTCACAGCGCCATCCTGTGCTGAGAAGTGGAACTGCGCACTTACGCCAATTGAAAAATAAAAACATATTTTACTAAGTCATAATTATGACATACCAATTCACAATGATGAGATACCAAATAATATCAACCCTTCCACTTTGTACTGCTTTATTATACTCCACAGGAGGGTCAGCTGTAAGTCATATTTATGATGTAATATAGTAATGAGTCATGATTATGAGATACTACTTCATAATAATGAGATTATAAATCACAATAATGAGATGCTATGGTAACGAGATGCTATAATAATGAGTCATATGAGATACTAATTAATAATATTGAGATACTAAGTCATAATATTGAGATACTAAGTCATAATAATGAGATATCAAATCATAATATTGAGATACTAAGTCATAATATTGAAATACTAAGTCATAATAATGAGATACTAAGTCATAATATTGAGATACTAAGTCATAATATTGAGATACTAAGTCATAATATTGAGATACTAAGTCATAATATTGAAATACTAAGTCATAATAATGAGATACTAAGTCATAATAATGAGATACTAAGTCATAATAATGAGATACTAAGTAATTATATTGAGATACTAAGTCATAATTTCATATAGTATCTCATTATTATGACGTAGCATCTCATACTTATGCAATATAATCTCAAAATAATGACTTACTATCTCGTAATAATGACTTAGTGTCTCATAATTATGACTCTAGTATGTATTTTATCTTTCCCCATGTGGCAGAAACGGGCTTCCATACATATAACGTTTGCTTTGTACTGTATCTTCATTATCATCTATGCTAAAAAAACAAAAAACAATAGCCATTAGAAAGGTCACATCTGTGATATTTTAATAGGTGATTGATTCACTGAAGGGCTCAAAGAAAGTATATTTTTTGCACCAAAGACTTGTACAGTTGAAATGAGGTCATTTGGATCCATTGATTCATATTGGTCTTGACAGAAGTCAAATATGGACAGAAGTCTGTGAGCAGCATTATTTGAAACATCTGAAACAACATTATTTATGTTTTTAACTCACCATCTTACTGATTTGTATTTTCTTTACATGGAATGCAGTCAAGCTTAAAATAACTGACTAGAATGATGTTTTTGTCATACACAGATTTAGCTGTGTATTGTGTAATGTTATTTTTGTCATGTTTAGGGTAATGTCAACATTCTTCTCTCTGCGTTACAACATGCTTACATCTGTGACTTTAAATGTCATGAAAAATCAAACAATAGAAAACATGTTTTTGCTGACAATGTCACCGTCAAACAACAATGCCAAGGTGCGACTGGTGATTGTTAACCCTTTCACGAGTTCTGTGTGCCCCCAGAAGTGGTCCATATTCTGCACATTTCCATGGCACCGCTGCTGGGTCAGGGGGTTTTAGACAAAGGGCTCGCTCTGTGGGGCAGGTATAAAAGAGGAGGGTTAAACCAGGCAGAGTACAGTTTTGTGCAAGAGCAACCACAGCAGACACCCAGAGTCCAGCAAAATGACTTCCAGTGGAATGAACATGATGAGCAGGGTGAGTTTACTTACTGTTCTTGCTGCTTTACCTGTCACCAAATTGTAAAAAGTTAAAAATGGGAAATTCAAATGTTTTTCGATGTGTTATTTATGTATGGTTTATTTATTACTGGACAGATTACCCTACATGGCTTCTATGAAAACATTACACAGAAAACTAGTTTGCAAATATACATTCAATGTTTCCCAATCCTGGTCTTCAGGGAACACTGGCCTGCCATGTTTTAGATGTTACCCTGCTCCTGATTCAAATAACCCTCATCGTCAAGCTCTGCAGAAGCCTGATAATGAACTTTTGTCTTTTTTAATTTTTTTTAATGTGTTTAATGTTAAAATTAAAAACATTTTGTTTCAAATTTTGTCATATTGTTCCGAAAAAATTTAATGTTTCAGCAAATATATATATATATTTTACTCTTTTTTCCCCCCAAAAAATTAATGTTTTATCTGAATCGGGTGTTTTTGGAGCAGGGTAACATCTAAAACATGGCAGGGCAGTGTTCCCTGAGGACCAGGTTTGGGAAACACTACAATAACAGCTACCACTGTTTTTTCAGTCTATAATTTATTAATTGGTTATATGTCTGACATTTATTGATGTATCTTTGTTTGATTTTGAGCTCCACTGTTCTTCATATATGTATTGCATTGTTCTGTTCTATATTCATAGTGCAGGTTTGATCTTCATCATGTCATGTATACGCTGCATATAGTATCTCTAACCAAAGCCTCTCTGCCTCTGTCTCCTCAGATCACCTTCTACGAGGACAGGAACTTCCAGGGTCGTTCCTATGAGTGCATGAGCGACTGTCCCGACATGTCCTCCTACCTGAGCAGGTGCCACTCCTGCAGGGTGGAGAGGGGCTGCTTCATGGTGTACGACCGCTCCAACTACATGGGCAACCAGTACTTCATGAAGAGGGGCGAGTACGCCGACTACATGAGCATGATGGGCATGAGCGACTGGATCAAGTCCTGCCGCATGATCCCCATGGTAAGACCTCACACCTGGCTCGATGTCCTGTAGATGACGTGTGTGCTTAGCTTTAGAGTAAACCTCTGTCATGTCCTGCACACCACAGCACAGAGGATCCTACAGGATGAAGATCTACGAGAGGGAGAACTACGGAGGCCAGATGCACGAGATGATGGACGACTGTGACAGTGTCATGGATCGTTACCGCATGTCCAACTGCATGTCCTGCAACGTGATGGACGGCCACTGGCTCATGTATGAGCAGCCCCACTACAGGGGCAGGATGATGTACATGAGGCCCGGCGAGTACAGGAACTTCAATAACTTCGGCATGAGCGGCATGAGGTTCATGAGCATGAGGCGCATCAACGAGTCCTGGTATTAGACTCTTTGCACTGAATAAAACTGTCCTAACCTATTCTGAGCATTCATGGTCTTTACTTCACATTTAAGAGATGGTCCGTGTCTTTCATTCACATCAGCTTCTCCAATCTCCTGGATTGTTTTCAGCTATTTTCAGTTGTTGTTGGGCAGAATATATTCAATTGTCAGTTGTATTTATTGCACTGCCCATTTTACAGTATATTTATGAGGACAAGTGCAATTTACTTTGTGCAATAAGGTATGCCCATAATGTGCTATAAGCACTTCATAATTCATACTTTAACTTTTTATATTTGTAATATATATATATATATATATATAATTTATATATTTCTGGATTAGTTCTGAAAGAGTTAGTACGAAAAAGGATTTGTGTATAGCTTTTTTTTTAATCCTTTATCTTTTTTTTTTTTTTTTAAACTTCTTTTTATTATTTTGCAGAGAACAATCTCAAATGCAGAGTACAGAACAATATTACCATACGACAATTGGATAGAATCTGCTAAAATGAGGACAAAACAATCCCCTCCCACCCTCCCCTTCTCGGTACACTCCCCCAGCACATTACAAAAAAAAAATTGAGATAAACAGAGTGTGGAAAGACAGCTTTAAATGAGAAAACAAAACAAAACAAAACAATACAAAACAAATAAATTAAAAAATAAAACATTTTAGAAGATAAAACGTATCATAAAGTGACCTTAGCGTACAATGTTAAGTTAATTTGCAGAGTACAGAACAATATTACCATACGACAATTGGATAGAATCTGCTAAAATGAGGACAAAACAATCCCATCCCACCCTCCCCTTCTCGGTACACTCCCCCAGCACATTACAAAAAAAATTTGAGATAAACAGAGTGTGGAAAGACAGCTTTAAATGAGAAAACGAAACAAAACAAAACAAAATAAAACAGACAAAACAAATAAATTAAAAAATAAAACATTTTAGAAGATAAAACGTATCATAAAGTGACCTTAGCGTACAATGTTAAGTTAATTTATCCATTCAGTCTGGTGTAAATGTAAATTGTGTGTCATTATTAATCCTTTATCTTTAATATAGAATCTCGTGTTTGCTCCTAACTAAATGCCATTGTACTTATGTGCAGTGACAATAAAATTAAGTTATATTTTTCTTGACATTGATGTACAGAGAATCTACAGAGAATTAGAAATGCTCAGCTTTTAAATCAACACCATGTCTGTGACTATATCAATTAGGACGATTAGGTTGGTTGCAATGTGCAACACCACCACTATTTTCACCAATTTGTCCACACTTGCTAAAGAGTTAGTACGGAAAAGGATTTAGAAAGTCTGAAAATTTGAATTTAATCTTAGAATTCAGATTCAAATCTCTAAAACACTGTTTTATTTGACTTTTTTACATTTTTGGCCCAAATCCTCTTTACTAAATGAGGAAAAGTAGCTGTAAAATCCAGAAGATAAACTAAAGTATTCTGTTGTGTTAACTCCAGCAGGATGAATATTAAAAAAAAGAATGTTGAATAAATAAAATACGAATATCAGAAATGTGAGGGTTGAATTCAGTGTGCTTGGATCCAAAATAAGTTATATGCAATGTATTTAAAGCATATTTAAGAGGAATTGAAAAGATACAAGAGTTAAGGGGGATCATTTCAAAGTGCATATATACCACAGGAAGTATTATAAAGTATAGTATTATAAAAAAATTAAATTAAAATATAAATTCCAAGGTAAAATAAAAGTAAAATAAGAGTAAGAGCTGTCATACAAATATGAAGAATGTCAGAAATAAACATCAAATAATACATTTATCACTGTTACAAACAGTTTATCACCTGTTTAACATGAGTTTAATGTGAAATCTGTTTCTGCAAAGTGTGTGATTAACACTGTGGGCTGTGAACACGCATCCAGATGCTGCAACAACAGCATTAATATAGTGTTTTAGTAATAAATGCCAAATTATGCATGACTGCATTCTGAAATTCAGATCTATAAAATGCCAAAATCATCACTCTATCAGTGAGATATCAACATTTTCCTTCAGTTTCTTTATTCATGTCCTCCTCGGGATGAATCTTGCTAATATAAATAGAAAAACAATGCAAATGTCACAATCTCACCTGCACCCACACTCTGTTATTATTATTTTCGTTTTTTGGTTTTGTGGCTGCTATGTGCTCTTCCTCCTTCTTTGTCTGCAGGGGGCGTGGCTGACCCACTTTCTCAAGACGCCGGTGATTGACTACACCTGCGCGGCTCCGCCTCACCTGCTCCAGATCTGTAATCAGTAAGGACTCACCCCGGATTTCCACTGGACGCGGAACGGCCGCGGAACGGCATCTTTTCTCTTTAATAGAACATTTTAAAATAGAAATACAATCAGTTCACATCCAATATCCAACTAAAAATACAAAAACGAATCACTATAAAATAGGAGTATATATAAAAATATAAAAACAAGTGTCATGATACATTTGAACATTCTACCATGGAACATAATAACTTAAAGTGTGACTTTTTGAACAGATTACCATTATAAAATAGAACTAAATAATGCTGTGGAATATTCACACACATCTTAAAAGTGCAGTGTTATGGAACCATGTTGTTCACATTCAATATCCAACTAAAAATACAAAAACGAATCACTACCTGTATGTGTAGTTTATTTAAGTTTACATATTTCACAACATAGTACCTACCCACAAATGAGTAAATGACCTCTCTCTCTCTCTCTGTGTGTCTCTCTCTTTCTCTCGGTGTGTGTCTCTCTCTCTCTCTCGCCCCGTGCCAACAATGCCTCGCGCTCAGGTTTAAATGACAAACAAACAAATGCTGAGTGCTGATCAAAAGTTTTGTGCAAGTGATTTAAGGTCCCAACTCTTGTCCCAAATATGACAGGCTTCGTTCAGTGATTGAAACAAATATATAAACATTAATGAAACGTTTACATGCAGAGCGCTCACTCGCAAAGCAGACAACAGCGGCGCAGCACCGCCGCAGCGCTGCGGGTGCGCGGATGTTGTGTAATCAAATACACCGGTACGGCCGTATATTAAAAATTCATATCATAACGGAAAAAAAACGGTATTCAGTGTGAACCAGTATACCGCCCAGCCCTACACTCTACTACATGTGCGTGTAGCCGCGTGCACGTGTGTTGCTGATGCTGCGCGATGCGGGTGCATTTTGATCGGCTTATTAAAATCGGAATATTCTGACTGATCGGCCGGTCACCGATTTCGGCCGATCACGTGAAAATCGGCCGATTCCGATCACTGGCCGATTAATCGGTGCATCCCTACTATCGATAGCGCTGCGGCGCGGCGAGCCGCTTCTGGGCCGCTGCTGAGACGCGCCGTAGCGCGGCCGGTGGGAATGCTCTCATTGATTAGAATGGAAGCGATTTGCAGCGGCGACTGCGCCGCTGCCGTTCCGCGGCCGTTCCGCGTCCAGTGGAAATGTTTCCCGTCGCCGGCGTCAGATCGTTGTTTCTCACTCATGGGTATAGTCGCTTGTCAACCTGCTGTTGCTTTAAGGCTTGTTATCGCTGGAAACTTACCCGTCTCTCCTCGCTCCAGGTCGTCACGTCTCCTGCACTCCAAGGAACCACTGGTCGCTCTCTGCTTTCCCTATCTTCCTGGGAATCTCTCCTGCCGACTCCTAACCAGTGAGTTTGTTCCGTGGTGGAACATTGCCTGTTCGCCACGCGGAGTCAAGACTGTCGCTGCTGCAGCGCCACCTCTCTCACCCTATCTCTCTCTCACGACGCTGAAGTTAGCACCACATTCGCCTCCGGTTCTCTTTAATTTTCCGTTCCACCTTAAAAAATGCAAGTTTCGGCCACTGGGTGGCGAGCTATTCTGCAGAGCACACGGTTGTTGCCAATGCAAGTTTCGGCCACTGGGTGGCGAGCTATTCTGCAGAGCACACGGCTGTTGCCCGGGGTGGGATTTTTTTTTTCTTCAAAAATACTTTCCAGCATGTACAGGTGCATACACATACAATAGATAAAAACACTTGTATTTATCTATTTGTGTGTATTAATTAAAAACACACATAATAAACACTTTAGAAGAACAGCATTCAATAATATTTACTCATTTTAATATTTAATCATTACTAATTTTGATATCTTTTTAGTTCTGAGAGGGGGATATTGCTGACTTTGCAGTGCCTCCTAATGGACAAACATGGTTTCCCGTTGAATGTCTCACCTGATTTGAATACTACAGCTTCTCACCTTTCCAGTGATGCCCCATATGTCCATATTTACTGTGGAATTTTGGAGAAAATCCACTTCAAATATCAACATTTTGACGTTTTCATTGCAACACTTGCTGACTTTGCAGTGCCACCTAATGGACAAACATGGTTTCCCGTTGAATGTCTCACCTACCTACTACTAATGTCTCACGAATACTACAGCTTCTCACCTTTCCAGTGATGCCCCATATGTCCATATTTACTGTGGAAATTTGGAGAAAATCTACTTCAAAAATCAACATTTTGACGTTTTCATTGGAACACTTGCCGACTTTGCAGTGCCACCTAATGGACACATAAGGTTTCCCGTTGAATGTCTCACCTGATTCCCATACTACAGCTTCTCACCTTTCCACTGATGCCCCATATGTCCATATTTACTGTGGAATTTTGGAGAAAATCCACTTCAAAAATCAACATTTTGACGTTTTTATTGCAACAATTGCTGACTTTGCAGTGCCACCTAATGGACAAATAAGGTTTCCCGTTGAATGTCTCACCTGATTCACATACTACACCTTCTCACCTTTTCAGTGATGCCCCATATGTCCATATTTACTGTGGAATTTTGGAGAAATTGCATTTCAAAAATCAAAATTGTGCCGTCAAAATTATGATGCACTGCACATGCAGTTCTGCCTGAAATAGATGCCCGATAAGTGTCCAAAGTGCGTTGCAATATGGCTCCCGAGTGGAAGGACTTGCCGAGAAGGACATTGTGCCCCCTAGAGTACGCCTAAGGCCCTCTCCCATCTCCGTCCAACATGGTCAGTTGTATACAACATATTGTTATGGAGCATAGTGATATTATACACGATTGGACAGCTTGGAGTCTTGGAAATCCATGCATGACAATTTTTTTTTTTTAATGATTTACATTGTCAAATTAATCTTAATATGCCTCAATTACATTTAATAATAAAATGACCACCCCATTAATAAGTTTTATGTTTTAAAATAAGTTTTTCTTCTATATAAAAAATTGTTATGGCCGTTGTAACTCTGTGCCAGCACATCACGCATTAATTGAACCTAAGAAACTACAGGGTCTCAGCCTTCTAAAGAGGTCAAGCATTTGATGTTAGGCCAATATTAGTGGGAAAGGTGCCCTCAAATTTGTCACAAAGTCGACGAGGAAAAGTCTAGAAATGGCCCATACAAGATCATGTTAAGCCAGTAGATTTGTTTAAGTGTGGCACATCAGACAGTGACCAACATGAGGACAGTCCACCCCCTACATCATCATATGGGGCATCACTGGAAAGGTGAGAAGCTGTTGTATGTGAATCAGTTGAGACATTCAACGGGAAACCTTATTTGTCCATTAGGTGGCACTGCAAAGTCAGCAAGTGTTGCAATGAAAACGTCAAAATGTTGATTTTTGAAGTGGATTTTCTCCAAATGTCCACAGTAAATATGGACATATGGGGCATCAGTGGAAATGTGAGAAGCTGTAGTATGGGAATCAGGTGAGACATTCAACGGGAAACCTTATGTGTCCATTAGGTGGCACTGCAAAGTCGGCAAGTGTTCCAATGAAAACGTCAAAATGTTGATTTTTGAAGTGGATTTTCTCCAAATTTCCACAGTAAATATGGACATATGGGGCATCACTGGAAAGGTGAGAAGCTGTAGTATTCAAATCAGTTGAGACATTCAACGGGAAACTTTATTTGGCCATTAGGTGGCAGTGCAAAGTCAGCAATTGTTGTAATAAAAACGCCAAAATGTTAATATTTTAAATGGATTTTCTCCAAAATTCCACAGTAAATATGAACATATGAGGCATCACTGGAAAGGTGAGAAGCTGTTGTATGTGAATCAGGTGAGACATTCAACGGGAAACCTTATTTGTCCATTAGGTGGCACTGCAAAGTCAGAAATTGTTGTAATAAAAACGCCAAAATGTTAATATTTTAAATGGATTTTCTCCAGAATTCCACAGTAAATATGGACATATGGGGCATCACTGGAAAGGTGAGAAGCTGTAGTATTCGTGAGACAATAGTAGTAGGTAGGTGAGACATTCAACGGGAAACCATGTTTGTCCATTAGGTGGCACTGCAAAGTCAGCAAGTGTTGCAATGAAAACGTCAAAATGTTGATATTTGAAGTGGATTTTCTCCAAAATTCCACAGTAAATATGGACATATGGGGCATCACTGGAAAGGTGAGAAGCTGTAGTATTCGTGAGACATTAGTAGTAGGTAGGTGAGACATTCAACGGGAAACCATGTTTGTCCATTAGGTGGCACTGCAAAGTCAGCAACTGTTGCAATAAAAACGTCAAAATGTTGATTTTTGAAATGCATTTTCTCCACAATTCTACAGTAAATGTGGATATATGGGGCATCAATGGAAAGGTGAGAAGGTGTAGTATGTGAATCAGGTGAGACATTCAACGGGAAAATTTTATTTGTCCATTAGGTGGCACTGCAAAGTCAGCAATTGTTGCAATAAAAACGTCAAAATGTTGTAAACACAGTAAATATGGACATATTTATGTGTTATATCAGTAACATTATAACAATTTATATGAACAATCTCCCCCTCACAGAACTAAAAATATATCAAAATTAAAATGACTAAATATTATTGAATGCTGTTCTTCTAAAGTTTTAAATTTTTTTGTTGTTTAATAAATACAATTATGCACCAGCATATTTTTATCTATTGTATGTATATGCACCTGCATGTGCTGGCAAGTTTTTGTTAACAAAAAAAAAAAAAACACCCCCACATCAACAGCTGTGTGATCAGCACTGCTCTGCAGAATAGCTTGCCACCCAGTGGCCGAAACTAGCGCATGCCACCCAGTAGCCGAAACTTGCACTTTTTAAGGTGGAACGGAAAATTAAAGAGAACCGGAGGCGAATGTGGTGCCCACTTCAGCGTCGTCTCTCTCTCTATCTCCCATTCACTTCCGCATTTTGCGAAGTCGCTTTTTGTTTTCCCTTTTGTAAATAAATATTTTTATTTTTACAATCATACTTACCGTCTCCTGTCTGCTTCTGGGTCCACCTTAGATAAAACATAACAGCAAAGTTACAAAGGATTTACTGCAGCATTGTTTATTTTATTCACCAATGCTCCACTTTCTGTCGTTCTTTCTTTCTTGTGGTGCATGCTGGGAGAGAGTGTGAGAGAGAGTGACGGTGAGAGGAACGCAGAGCGATTGTGCTTTTTTCCACCTTTTTTCTTGTTTTCTTTTGCATGTTTTTTCACTTTTCAGTTAAAACAGTTTAATCACAGATACACTCAGTAGTGTGCACCGACAGTTAGCTGCTCAGTGGAGGAGTGTGGTTTGGCAGTGGGAGAGAAGGTCGGGTATGGCAGCGTGAAGTCAGCCTCCCGAATGAATAACGCGGTGGTGATCTTCCTGGATAGTGTCGAGAAGGTGAACCAGGTGGTGGAGAGCGGTGTGGTGATGCTGCAGAGCCCACGGCTGCAGCCCTGGGGAACTCCAGTGCTGCAGTCCTGGCCTCACGACCGTCAGGTAACTACATGTAAATGCACCCTCAGAAAGACTTTTGAAGCATTGGTTATTTCTTCAGCCACGATAAAGGCTTTTGTGAACACATTCTGCTGCAATGGCAGTTTGCCTTTTAATTCTTTTACAATTTGTTGTTTTTCATGAAGGCTAACTTTGGCATACTTGGCTCCTTGTTTGGTGTTAAAAATGCCGATATTCAATGTGAATATACTGAGAAACCTGAAGTCTTACGATCTTTTCTCTCCGGTCTGCCAAAGGTGCCAGAAACTGCAACAAACAGCTTGAAGCTGATGAGCTCTCTGAAGCTCTGCAGAGCTTGAAGCCTGCAGTCTCCCGTAATAGACGGCATTCCAGCGGAATTCTATAAGGAATTCTTGGCAGTGATGGGTGAGGACCTGCTTGGCAGTGCTCGGGGACAGTCTGACGCGAGGTCAGATGACCCTGAGTTGTAGGCGGGCGGTCCTCACGCTCCTGCCCAAGAAGGGAGACTTGCAGGACATAAAGAACTGGCGGCGTCCTGGTGTCCCTCCTCTGCACAGACTTCAAAATCCTCTCTAAGGTTTTGGCCAACAGACTAAGGAAAGTGATGGAGCAGGTTATACATGTGGACAAGACTTACTGTGTACCGGACAGGCTAATCACAGATAATGTTCATTTATTTGAGAATGTTTTCGAACTCTCTAGTTCATTAGACACCGAACTTGGTATTATTTCTATAGACCAAGAAAAGGCGTTTGACTGGGTGGAACACTCTTACTTGTGGTGAACTTTAAAAAGATTCAGACCTTGTATGAAGACATTGAGAGTATACTCATAAGTTAACAGTGGTTTAAGTGCTCCTTTTAAAGTCCAGAGAGGTGTGAGCCAGGGCATGCTCTACTCTCAGGCCATAGAGCCACTTTTAAAACAACTCAGAGCAGGTCTCTCTGGTTTTATTGTTCCCAGTTGTGAATATGGTTTTAAATTGTCTGCATATGCTGATGATGTAATTGTTGCTGTGGACTTTTTAACCAAAACTGTGCAATGCTTTGGCAAGATGTCCTCCACCAAAAGTGAAGCCATTATGGTGGGAGGAGGGATGGCAGGGATCCGACTCCCAGGCAACCTTATGTGGAAAAAGAATGGTAAATATCCGTTCTGTTCTCTGAGAGAAACTGTGTTTCATTGTTTCCTGGATTATCAGAGGCTCAAAAATCTGTTCCGATTTTTATTTCCTTTAGACTAATTTTTAACAAACAAGCGTATATCACTGTTTTTTTAACACAGAAAAAATCAAAAGAGAAATGGCCTATTTTATACTTCCTTCTGGGTCAAGATGGCAGTGCACGTCAGCAGAAGAAACAAAATAGAAACATCTTCTGATTTCATCGCAGAAAACATAATGAAAATAATGATAAAAGCAAGACTCAATAATGATTTTAATTTAAAATCAATGATTTGAATGACAAATTCAGAGATGTGTGGTGTGTGAACGAGGTTTTGTGTTCTGTTGTAAATGGGGGCTTGTAATTTGGGGGTGGGGGGGTCGGTTGGGTTAGTATATATCTTTTGGGTATTTTTTTTGGTGTAGTGTATATTTTTTAGTGAATTGAAGTTATGTATTTGTATATATTTTTTTCATTACTTCTACAATATTTTGTGTCTTGTATGAGTGAATTTAATTTGTTTGTTTAAATTTTGTTAGTATACTATATATTTGTATTTTTTTTACAAATCCCAAAAAATATATTTCTTTTTTTTCTTTTTTCTTTCTCCTCCAGAGAACAGCCAATCCAGCAAGCGAGAGGATAATCAATGCCCTGATATGAGATTCAGCCTAATGAGGATCAGAAACATCTTAATAAAGGTCTATAATCCACCACTTAATCCCTGATTACAGAATCATCTCCACTCATTGGTCCTGACTCCGCATCGTTGCAGTGACGGCACATTTAGGCCCATTGTTTCGCCTCTCCTCATCTCTAACCGGGGCCCACGTCTCCCTTTGTCTCCCCTCGGTGTCAGTTATATTTGATCTGCTCTTATTAGACTTTCAGACGAGATGAGCAGAAAAGAGTGCTTTTGTGTGCACTTCTCTGGTATCTGTGGTCAGAAATGGAAAGTGAGACATATGCTTAATGAGGAGGAGATGGACTGGGACTGAGTGATGTCCTTTACAACTGAAGGACACACTTTCCAGGCGACGTCTGTGTCAGCGATTATGATTATGTCAGTGAAAATGAATGTGAAGTGGAACACATGGATTAAAGTTTAATCTCTGAGAATGTGTTTGGTTTAGTTCGGCATTAACACAAAAGTTTGAGCCAAGTTAAAAGTATGAATTTGTGAAATTATTTTCAGTACATATACATGCATCCTTGATGGCCCCTTCAGATTAATGATTAATGGTCAGATTAATTATATTTTAGACATATCTGCATTTGGAAATTATAATCTGTCACAAGGTGCCAGATTTGTTAGGTGTTTTTTTATGTTTAGTAGTGTCTGGTTAAGTTTGTTTCATGTCACATTTTGGTGTTGGGTTTGATTTTGTTGTGGAAATTCTCTGCTGCAGGTGAAGAATAAAATAGAGAACTTCTGCCGGCCGACAAGATTTTTATTTTCTTTGCAAAGAAAAGGTCAATCTTCACAGGAGCGATCCTATCTGGAGAAAGACCAAGAGCATTGTGAGCCCTCCACATTTATACCTGAGCAACTCCCCTTTCGCATTCCTCCAATAGACAAGAGAGTCTGCCTTACCAGGCTGTGTTTTCACACCGCTTTGTCTATTGGGGAGCCGACTCCCTGCGGATGTTGTAGGAAGTTGAAGTTCAGTCTAGACATCCTAATTACACCATATACAATACACAAAAGGACCTAGTATTCTGAGTTAGGGAAAGGGTGATGTAGCTCTAAGAATGTTCACTTCCCCTTTTATTTTGGTAAGCGTTCATGTTTTCCTGTCACTTCACCTGTCTTGACACATCTCCCCTAATTCCTTCATGCACTTCACTTGGTGATCATCATTAATCACTCACACCTGCCCTTGATTCCCTCTTCCCTATATAGAGTTCCCAGTCGCTCAGTCATGTGACTGTGCGCCGTTTATGGTATGGTAAGTGGAAGTCAGTTCTTACACATCTCTAATGTACACTAACGAAGGAGGTTATTATAGAATTATGTGTTTTTTTATGAGTTTGCTTTTCCTCCAGGTGAAGCTGTGAGATGATCCTCATGGGCTTTGGATAATTAGCCCGATGAAGGTGAAGAGAACCCCCCCCCCCCCCTTCTTAATTTCTCTATGTACTGAGGTGAGTAGGAGGAGCAGGGGGATAAAACAAAACAAATAAAACTCATTAAAGTTGCCCATGTGGATACAAATCCCCCCTCAGCACCACAGACCTCATTAGCTCTGGTCAAAGAAGAAGCCATGATTATTCTGTGTGGATATGAACACAGATCAAAGCCTGCTCTAGGTCATTGTCTCACAATCACATCTCCCTTTCTGGCACTTTTCCATTTTTCCTCCCTGATCTCAACCTGTGGAGACACACAAAATCACTACAGGACTGTAAAGATTAGAAAAAAGAGGAACTAAATGATTTCTTTAAAAAAAAAAATACACCTATGGCGTTTTTCTCCTTGTGAAGACTTTAATGATTTTGTTGAAGCTGTAAAATAAAGAAAAGGTTCTTTTGTAGTTGCATAAGCAAACATTTTAGTGAATCCTTAACAATGTGAGCATCAAGCATATGCCCATTTTTCCCATAATTGTTAGAACACACAGTAGTATAATAACTTTATTTACAGTTAAGCTAGTTTTTGTTCTCCGCTATCTGCTAACATGTACATATTTCTTAGTTATATTGTTTTACGACTAATTTTCTATTCTGTGTTCATTGGCTCCAGCTCCTTCTGCTCCCTTTAAAGGCAGATAATGCAGAGATAATATGTTCCCATCATTGCTTGGACAGACTGAAATGAAACCTCATTTAAAAATATAGGTAGTGTATGGACGGATTCGGATGAAATGTCCGCAATGGGACCAGGAACAAGTGATTACATTTTGGGCATGATCCGTAGATGCTATCACTATTTTTATCGCTATTTTGTGGAGGGCTGAGCTGCCTTGGTGGAGGTCTGCGCTCTCCGAGTGCTTTTCTAGTTGTTTCTGTTGGAAAGAGTGACAACAGTAAACCGGTACCTGATAAAAATGGGACTGTATCTATGTTCCCCGGATCCCATGTTCCCCCGGTCCTATGTTCCCTGCTTTGTATGTGACCGGGGAACATAGGACCCTTTCTCTAACCCTAATCCTAACCCTACCCTTTTTCAAAAAAAGGGTCCTATGTTCCCCTGTCACATACAAAGTGGACCTTTTTTAGGAAAAACAGGGAACATAGGACCCGGGGAACATAGGTACGACCCCATAACAATCAGAATGCTGGTGTTGTTTGATAACTTCACTTCACACCTCCTCATTCCACACATATTTGCATCACTGTTCCTCTGCGTCCCTCATTTTTGACCTCACTGATGCCATTTTTGTCTCAACATGCCTTGATAACATGAACTCATGTGTGCAAACGACTCAATTTCCATTCCTCTTTCTCACAGAGGTTGGTTTCTATCTTGTTCTTTTATTTGTGTTGACATTATGCAGGTGCAGGAGTTTTCTCCTCTGGGCAGCTGTGATGACTGTAACTGCTTTCAGACAAAGAGAACATGTGCTGACACTAATGTGCCGCACACTAATCACACACGATAAGATCTGCAGCCAACAGATCAACAGACAGCAGGCATACGTTACACACCTCAGGCATGACTGGAGTCAACTGTGACCTCATCAAATACAATAACAAGTGTGAACACATCCTAATCTTTTTTAATGTTTTTTTTTTATTAGGAGGTAAGGCACATTAGAACAGGAACCAATGTTATAATTACATTGTGTATCACATCCACATCACAATTGAAAATGTAAACATATCGATACAGTAGAAATACTATATTGTGCATCATGATGACTGAAGGGCAAGATATACGGTCTGCCTCCTAGGATGTATTTTTTTTATATATATTTGTGTCTCAATAGGAACATGATCGGGTGACAAACAAACAATGTGCAAATAAATAAATACATAAATACATAACTGAGGATTCTTGTATGCAATAAGTGAGTAAGTGTTTAAGCTACAGGGTGTAAACGAAAAAAAACAAGGGAAGCCAAAAGACAGAAGAGAGAGGAAAATTAAATAAACAAACAAACAAATTAATTAAGTAATTAATTAATTCATACATAAATAAATACATAAATAAATAATCACACTAATAATAATAATAATAATAATAATGCTAAAGATAAGAAGAAAAAGAAAGAGAGGAGGTGGGGGTCCATCAATCAGGAGGTATAGACTAAAGAGAGTGAAAGAATGTTGCTATAGAAATCCTAATCTTTAAAGTCACAAATAAATAGAGCTGTTACAACACTGTAAATTAGGCTACATTTTTATTGTGTTATTGTGTTTACTAAATAAATAATTTGGTTTATACATCAGGAAAAAAAAAACATGTGAATGGATTTTCAAATGTGTTCTTTTTTCAAACATCTCAAATCTCATCAAACTTAAATTTAGCTAAATTAACATTACGTTTGTTTATTTTTTTTTTAATACATTCTCAATCCTCAATCTCTGCTTCCAGCTATCACAGATATAAGAACTCAGCTCAGCAGAAGGAATGTTGTTCCTGGTGTGTGTGTGTGTGTGTGTGTGTGTGTGTGTGTGTGTTGTGTGTGTGTGTGTGTGTGAGCCGCCAGTCTTTGGGGAAAGAAACGAGCAATTGAATCCAGTCTGCCACCAGATACTCAGGAAGTGACCACTGAAGAGTGGACGTGTGAGTAACCAGTGCATTGTGTCCTATTGTGTGTGCACACACACACACACACACACACACACACACACACACACACACACACACACACACACACACACACACAGAGAGAGAGAGAGAGAGAGAGAAAGAGAGAGCAAGAGCAAGAGAGAGAGTCTGGTTTCACAACATCAGAGGACATTACATTGACTTACTCTAACTTTAACCATAACTACTGGCCTAACCCTAACCCTAACCTTAACCCTAACCCTAACCTTAATCTAACCCCTATAATGTGACTGTGTAAACAGATTTAGGTCCCCCACAACATGAGTGATACCTGAAACACACACACACACACACAGACACACACACACACACACACACACACACACACACACACACACACACACACACACACACACACAGACACACACACAGACACACACACACACACACACACACACACACACACACACACACACACACACACACACCCTGCACAGGGCAGCAACAGTCATACATTGACCTTTGGCCTCTGACCTTATAATGAGCAGTTTGAATTGAACATTGATAACACTGACAGCTTTGACAAATGAGACATGTTTTCTGAAGAGCGTTGAGCTCATGTCACTCAAAATGATGGATTCAGTAAAGCTTGGTAGAAGACGGTGGAAACAGTTCATTCAAATCCATTTTTACATGTTATTGTTAGGGTCATGTCTGATGTTGGTATTTGGAGGACAGTTGACCACGGTGGTCTAGAGAGAAATAAAAGCTACAAAAATAGAATTTGGAATAAAACAACTCTCACCTTCCAGATCAAGAGTCAATGTACACTTTGAAAATATACATTCCATGGATCTATTGTTACTGTGAACAGGAATGGGAACAATCTATTGTTAATGTGTCCCAGGTCTGATAGTATTGCTTGGTAGAACATGTTTTCTGATGCAGCAAAAATAATTTTACATAATTTCTGTTCACGAAGACCAAACAAAGGCAGAATAATAATATAATAAACAATAATGACACCAAGTAACACACTGGAGGTGATCTTCACTAACTTGGTGCTGAGCAGGTCACGCAGACCATTTACCTGAAAAGACTTGTAAAATGGTCAAATACTTCTTCGAGAGAATCTAAACTCTTTTGATGTACTTGATTCATATATACTGAGCCCAGGCTTTTTGATATAACCTCTGTAGATCAACTATTGTGCATAGTCCACTTCTAACTCTCCCCATGTCTGGATCAGGAATTCCAAACCTAATAGGGATGATGATTATCAAAGGAGTTATTAGGATGCCCTGTAATTTAAAGACTCTGTGCATAATCACTACTTTACTTACTTTAAAAATTTGACAACCTATTTCATTCACTGTCAAAACACAGTCATTATGAGAGGAAGGTTCAACCTGGCCTTTAATACTACAAATGTTAGGATTTTTATAACCCATGTAACTCTTTGTGCAGTTAAAAAAACCCACTTCTTTTGAAATTGTTACCCACAGTTAAATAGTTACTAATTTTCAGCGTCTGCGGAGTCTGTGGCGTGGGCCGTGTTGTTGACACAGCTGCAGACTGGGTGGAAACTATACATGTGCAGAAGGCATGGTGGCGCTGCTCACTAACACAGCAGCAGCAGCATTTAAGCTATATTTAAACTATATTTTAAATGGAAATATAACGGTTTTTTTTAAATCACTTTGTACATATAGTTGACAGTTTCATGAGGTGGAGACTTCCTCTCAAACTCAAACTCTTTCTATTTACTTTTTTCATTGTATTTCTGTTTTATTTTCAACTGATTTCTATAATAATCACCACAGAGGCTTTATTGATCGAACATAAATTTATTTTTTTCTGATTTCTATTCAATCATCAGTATTATTATTCTCCAGTGTTTCTTTGTTTTACCATTGGTGGCATTTCCTCAGTTTAGTTCGACTTTGAGTTACTTTGTATGAAAAGTTATAAGTTATATTTATTTATTCAATTGTCATGTTCCAGATGTCAGGAATCCAGTAAAGAGTAGCTCTGCTCATTTACAGAAATAACAAGTCTCCAGAACATTGATATATATGTTATTATACACTTTAAATATTGCCTGGAGAACTCTGGTTACACCTATAAATGTCTGCTTACAATTGTTGCATTAGTATAAATAATGTAATATTGTGACATATAGTAATAGCCTTTTCTTATATACATTATAATTCATTTTTAATATATGTTAAGAACATTTTAAATGCAATTTTGCTGAAAATTCAATTCCTTCTATTGTTGTCACACAGTATTTTATTGAGTCAATGTTATACCAGTAATGACCAGAAGGGGGCAGAAATTCTATTCCTGGCCCTTCACAGTGAAGGTTGAGCTACAATGAGATTCTCCAAATCTATCAAACACAGTCTCACAGCAGACACCTTCCACAGAGCCAAACATCTGAAACTAAAGCTGACAAAGAAGCCAAACTCTGTCCTTTTGTCAACAACAAATCTGAGACACTGTGGGATCTTTCTCTTTGCTTTGGTATCATAGTGTCAGTGACAGAGAAGCCCTGCCCTGTAGGCAGAGATAGAGAGAGGAAGGCTCTTTGGTGCAGAATTTACCTTTTGTCTCACCCCTTCACACGTCCTGAAGCTGAGCTCAATGTGTGGCTGTACTCTGGGACAATGGCATCAGATAGGTGCTCCACAGAGACAACTGTTCACAGATCTATATTTAACACTGTGCAGCCCTGCTGTGTTGTGTTTCAGAGGAGTGTAGAATTTTCTGTATTGTTGTGTGAAGGTCGGGGCGGGGGGGGGGGGGGGTCAGTGAGGGAACATCCTCATGGTGATGTGAAACAGGTGCTGTAGGGACAAAGCCTCCCCATATATATCATATATATGTCACGTAAACACGTGTGTCTAAAATCGAGCTAGATTTAGTCTGACTAACTTATCTGGATAATGCAATTCATAGTCCGATTACTGCTATAACTAACAGTGTTTAACTGTAATAAGTATTGTTTACAGTCAGAACCAAGTGAAAACACAACCATCCTGTAATTTCACAATGTGATACTGTGAAAAATGCTTGCAATTATTGTAATTATATTTTACCCATAACACATTGAAATATACAGTTAGTCTTAGTCTGACTAACATACCTGGATAATGCAATTCATAGTCCGATTACTGCTACTACTAACAGTGTTTTAGTCAGAACCAATCAAAAACACAACCACCCTGTAATTTTACAATGTGATACTGCAATGCAATTACTGTAATTATATTTTACCCATAATGCATTGCAATATACAGTTACACCTTGTAAAATGTTAGAACAAGGAACTGCTGTAATATTTTACTGTAGAAATTACAGAAATGTGTTACAGTGTAGTCTTAGTCTGACTAACCTGCATGATGCAATTCATAGTCCGATTACTACCACTACTAACAGTGTTTAACTGTAATACCTATCGTTTACAGTCAGAAACAAGTGAAAACACAATCTTCCTGTAATTTTACAATATACTGTGAAAAATGCTTGCAATTACTGTCATTATATTTTACCCGTAATGCATTGCAATATACAGATACACCTTGTACACCTGTAATTTTTTTACTGTGGAAATTAAAGAAATGTCTTAACATACCTGGATAATCCAATTCATAGTCCGATTACTGCTATTACTAACACTGTTTAACTGTTATATGTATCGTTTACAGTCAGAACCAAGTAAAAACACAACCATCCTGTAATTTTACAATGCGATCCTGTAATGCAATTGATGTAAATATATTTACCCATAATACATTGCAATATACAGTTACACCTTGTAAAATGTTAGAACAAGAAATGAACTAATATTTTACTGTAGAAATTACAGAAATGTGTTACAGTGTAGTCTTAGTCTGACTAACATACCTGGATAATGCAATTCATAGTCCGATTACTGCTACTACTAACACTGTTTAACTGTAATATGTATCGTTTACAGTTGGAACTGAGTAAAACACAACCATCCTGTAATTTCACAATATGATTCTGTGAAAAATGCTTGGAATTAATGTCATTATATTTTACCCATAATGCATTGCAATATACAGTTACACCTTGTAAAATGTTAGAACAGGACTGTAATTTTTTACTGTAGGAATTACAGAAATGTGTCACAGTGTAGTCTTAGTCTGACTAACATACCTGGGTAATGCAATTCATAGTCCGATTACTGCTGCATGCAAACGCTTAGTTGGACCCGACCCACACGGCGGGCAACACAGCAACCACAATCTAATTTGTATCACGATGAACACGTACAGCATGGTACGAAACATACAGAACCACAGCGTGAGCCACCTCACCGTCCAAACTCGCTGTTCACTGTTTGTTTTTCTGTGACGTAAATGTCAACAGGAAACTTTTGAATTGAATGATTGAATATGCACTGGCATCATGCGTATTCAGAAATATATAACTTGATTTTTGTCCTCCGCATGCATGCAGTTTTTGAAGTGGCAGTGAATGAGTTTCTAATAAGGCAGCTGAAATGCACGTTTTCACAGAGGATCTGAGGTCATTTCCTGTTTGTTACTCCTGTTACTGTCATCCTGACAGGCACAGCGGATGTTTTCCTATCATCCAGGAAGTCCTTTTTATTGTGTTATGCCTCCATCACATCCTCTTCTTTTTGTCCTGTAGTTTCAGTTGAAACTTATCAGCCAGGGACTTTAAACAAGTTTATTTTCAGATCATCAGGGAGCTGGGGAAGAGGCCTGAAAGAGAGCTGTTTGCCCACTGGTCTTCAAACCCCAAGATCTGGTCCCTTGGTGCTGCGTCGGAGGCCGTGCTCCCGTTGCCATGTTTGATGGGTGTCGACAGCCTCTTGCAGGGCTTCAAAGAGAAATGTGGTGGCTGTAGATGTGTGACTGCTCGCAGAGTACTAATCTGTTCAGAGGAAGGGGGATCCAATCCGGATCTTTTTCATCCAGCTGCACAGAGACGGGGCTTTTTCCAAGAGGCCTGCTGTAATACTGTGCATTACTGAGATAAAGGCTTCTCCTCACAGCTGTCGAACACTGACAGACTCTTGGAAAAACTGGCTCTGGGCGGATCTGGGAGGATCCTTTCCTTCTCCTCTGCTCTATCTTTTCCACAGGTTTCTTTCTTTGCAGCCTCACACTTCCTTACAAACCCTTGAGTTTGGCCTTGTTTTCACCCACAAATCCCTGTTATCTTTGTTTTTGATGAGATCTTCTTCAGAACATTTTCTCAGACACATTTTGCTATGAAACAAGAATAACTTCAAACTGTCAAACTTCGGGCCATAATTTAATAGCATAAGATTATTTTATTTTCATTAATCAAGCGCAGGGGTTCTCAAAATTTTGATACCTGAGGGCCAATTTAGGAACCCAACATTGGACTGAGGGCCGCCAAAGGAAAAAACAGAAATAAATCCCATTTGTAATCATTTTAATGACCAGATTGCAGTTCTACAGTTTAGCGTTAAGTAATATAAGCGTTAATATAAAGTAATTTAAGCGTTAATATAATAACACTTTTTATAATTTACTGGGTAATTAACCAGTATTTTGGCCATTGTTCTTACCTTCTAATTACCGGTTAATACCAAGTAACACATTTCTGTTACCATATATTTACTGGGTAAATAGCTAGTAATTGGGGGCTGTAGCTACCTGCTTATTACCAGCTTATAACCCAATAATACACTAAAATTCACCATATAGAAACCAGGTAAATACCCAGTATTTTTGTTTACACTTATTGGTCTGTATCCAGTAATGTCCAATAAACATTTAACAAGCTTCGTAGCTCCTGGATTAAAACTATCAACTGTAATTCATTGCGGGCCGCCAGAAATGCTTCTGCGGGCCGCCATTGGCCCCCTGGCCGCACATTGAGAATCAATGATCAACCGTATTCAGTCACTTTTATTGGTGCATTTTACAGTGTGAGTTCTTACAGAATTAGTGAAATCTGATGGTATTACTGCAAACTATACCAAGGATATTGGTACATACCAGCTATTACCAGCTATTCAACAGTAATGAAACCAAACAATTTTTATTTTTATAAGTCATTGTACACTTACAAATATAGCCATGGGAGGTATATCAATTTATGTAAATAAACCCTTAAAACTTAATTTTTACACTCTGGATCTTCATTCTTGTAAATATGATTAAAATATATAGTATAGTATTCTTATAGTACATTTACATTGATTCACAATCTAAAAGAGACAAAATCTCACTCAAACACTTGTTATTCGGAGCTGACCAAGAATAGTTTTGGCTCTGTTGTGTTTGTGATAAACCAGAGTCTATCCTCTTCCAAGCAGACAAACTCGGACCAGGGAGGAAGGAAAGTAGGGTTGAAGGAAAAATGGAAGGGAGGGAGGAAGAGAGAGGGGGAGGGCTCCAGACGTCACATCTGTTACCACAACTCCCCAGAGGCCTGCAGGGCATGGGAATGTCGCTCATCTCCAACCAGCCCCCTGCCCCCATGCTGTGACCGGCCTGAGACCTGCACTCTGAAATCATTTCAATGGAAAAAAAAAGTACTCATTTACGCAGCTTTATTTTAAGGTTGCTACTAATTTATAGTCATTTTTCCCTCGAGAGTGAAAAAACGATTCCTTTAGTTTGCATGTGAAGACCACTGAACACCCTGATTGGGGGGGGGGGGGGGGTGATTAAAATTTCACAATATATTTTAAACTTTTAAGCTGATTATTCCTCAGATTTGTTTTACTTTCAGTTCTTTTTTTCAATTCATTCATTTTTAAGGACATTTGTTGACGTGGCTAATGTGTGACCAGATCTTCCCGACACCCAGAAATACAAAAGTCCAGGGGGGGAAATGTCCAGTTAATTTTTTTGTAACTTTATTCATCAAGAATAACAAATGTTGAAACTGTGGTGCATCATTTAATATGGTTGTTCAGTTCCACCCCGTTTTGTGATGCAATGCTTTACTCCGGGGTCTGCACCGTGTCTGTATGGACTCTCATTTTCAAGCTTAAATGTCTTCAAACCTAATTTATTATAAATTGTTGCATTCACTTCCCAGTTGTGACAGTTCAGGTTACAATGCCACATTATCCCCCCCCCCCCGTGTGTCTTTAGAAACACAGCGTTTAAACCCCTGCCAGCTGTTAACAATGGCATGCTGTGTGTGTATGAATGTGTGTGTGCACATGTATGTGCAGCAGCTGTCGACAGCATGTACAATTTCCAGCCAGTGGCCATAACACAGCAACCAGCTGTTCCTAAATCTCATATTTTCTCATACTTACTCATACTGCTGTAACTGCTGCCATTCTTTGAGACCGTGTTAACATGAATATACAGCAGTTCCACGCTTCACAACACTTGAGCTGAAAGTATATCTGGATGTAATGTGTCCACATTTAAATGATCAGGCTTGTCTTTTAGCTTTCATCTTGGGAATCCATTTCACTGATGTACTGTAGTTTCAGGTTTCTTTATTTAATTCTCTTTGACTGGAACTGCAAGGGAAACAAATAAAATGATAGTTGATCAAATCTCATGTAGAGTTAATTTACAAAAACAAGGAGAAAAGGTCAGTTTGTAATGCAATTATTTTGGCTATATTCTAGTTTTACTCTTGTATTCTACAGATTAACTGCATTCTTTGTGTGTCTGTGTCGTGTATAAAAGGACGTGACGGTAGTTTTGCATAGCCATGCTCTGACAACGGGGTTGGGGATGTGTAGTAAAGGAAAACAACGTGTCTGTTAATGAACGTCGCAAGTATAATTTTCAAACCATTAGAGTTCCGTGTGCACTTTAAATCCATGCAATATATCACAAAACCTGACAGACTGAATATATCTGACCCTTTCACTTCAGTAAGGAAGCAGCTGAAGTTTTATCCCAGACCTTCAGTATTCTGCATTTACCACGTAAAAAACAAACAAGATATTAAAGTTAATTAGCGTTTAATTCTGTAACAGATATGAAAGAAATCACTATATAAGTGGATTCTGTTGCCTGTGGGTTCCCACCACTCTCTCTCTCTTTCTATATATATATAAATTTATATATATATATATATATATATATGTATATACTTTATACAGTTTTTACTTTTCATTGATTGGACTTTCTGTTGTGTTTTTCAGTTGCTATAAACTTTGATTCTGTTTTTCTCTTTTTTTTTTTCTCTGTTGTTTATTTACTTGTGTTTTGTCAGTTTCCTGTTTTACTTTGTAGTTTCTTCCTATATCTCATCCTGTCATTGTTTAGTTTCCCTCTCGGAATTTTCTGCCTGACCCTGATATATATATACATACATATGTATTTCACCTGTGTTCAGATAAAAAGAAACAACCAACGACCAGAACATTTACAAAACAGGTTCTTTGACAGAGCGGTAAGACTCAATAAGTTAATACTTCTTCCTACTCCTTTTGTATACATATATATATATATATATATATATACATAGATTGATTCTTAGTCTATAAATATTGGCTCATGTCAACTTATCTGGTAAAATAAAAACTTTCAAACTTCAGTCTTTTATTAAGTATAAGACAATAATTGTTGATTGGTTGGTTCACTTGCATTCTCATGTTACCTTGTTTTCTGTATAGCTATGCACATTTTTATACTTAAATCTCAGTGTTTTATTCTTCTACCTATTCCTTGTATCGCTGTTTATGAATAAAATATGAAAGAAGAAGATATAAACTAAATATCAACTGTTAACTTATTTATTTCACATTCCATCACTTAAGTTTCTTTATATTTCATATTTGAATAGTTTTAATAACTTGGGGAGAAATAAAGTAGCTGACCCATTTTAAAAAACATTTCTGTCAAGACTTAAAATTTTGTTTCATATTCAAGTTTTTTTTCTATGTTTTATGTATGTGCTTCAGCCAAACCAAGACCTCAAACGGAGCCATGAGATATTTTTTGATGCATCTAAATGTTGAAGAAAAAGGCAGCAGAGGACGAGTGAGTGTCTGTCAGGCTGACTCATAGCTTATGGTTCTTTTTATGTCTGTGGAGTCAAACAGCCGTTCAGCCTGGGACAGACAGACGATGTGGTGAAAGAGCTTTTAAGTCGAGTATTAGCCTTAATGACAGATCTGACACGTTTGAGCTGCCTTCAGTTATTGTACATTATTCTAGATGCATGGGCAGAGTCATGAGGAGTATCAGGTCCAAACAGGTGTTCTTGTTTTCCAGAAGGCTGTGCTCGCAACCTTAGAACTGTGGTCTATAGTCTTCTTTCAAATGCACAGAATATATGAGAAAACAGAACTGAGTACTTTCGGTCCAAATTTGGAACCACTTTAAGAGTGCATTCACACCAACCTTGTTTAATCGAGTTAACGGTCCCATATTATACTCTATTTCTCCAAGTGAACCTAGTTCCCTGGTGTCCTAATGAACATGTCTGTGACATGCTTTGGTCAAAATACCATGAGGATGAAGCACCACAGCAGTTCAATCACCCTGCCAAAACAGCCCTGTTCAGAACACTCTGTTTAGTAGTATCTCTTTAGGTCCACCTTAAAAAAAAGTAAAACAAAACTTAAGGGACAGGAAATGACATCAGCCACAGAGGCTGCTGGGAGCTAACAGCAGTTAGCATTTGGAAAAGTGATCATTAGCAGGCTCTAGCAGACACATTGCCGTCATATATAACATGTATCCACTGTACAGATAAATCCTCTGAGGCTGGAAGTTTGTGTAGGACTCTGTGCTGCACTGTGGAGCCAAGAATAGAACTTTTCGTGGACTTTGCGGACTTCCAGTTTTCAGATACCATTGCCCTCGCTAACAGTCTTGCATGTTTTACGGAAAAAAGCAGAGCTCTGCGAGACAATTCCAGGAATTTAGCGCATTGTGACGTCCCAATGAGTGAGGAAGAGGACCACTGAGGAGGACCACAAAAACATGAGTGTCGTCTTTTTTCACACTTTGCCCACTGATAGGACCTTCAGACTGCTAACTGGTAGACAGACAGACCACAGTGATGCACATTCTCTGTTCCTGCGTCCTCAGTAATCCTGTGTGGAGCAGAGGCAGCTGGGAGATTGGCAGTTCTTCAATCTCTAATGAGTGACCATCTCCCTGACCCTGCTTCATTCCCCTCTTCCTCTCTACATCCTTTGCTCAATAAAGCCCTCAGTCCAAACCTCCAGCCTCTCCTTGCCTCACTCAATTAGAACAATCAAATATAATTGCAATGAAAGGAGGAGAGCCTGTGTGGCCCACAACGCCATCGGATCGACTGTGTCCAAGCCAGACGCCTGGATGAACTCAACACTGTCCGTCTGCACACAGTGAGAGCCTTTGTTCCAGGAGAAGAGCAACAAGAGTGAGGCGATGACCAATGCTCTCAGGCCAAGAGGAGGCCTGTCCAGCACAGTTAATCAGGCTTGTGTTTGATCTTGGGAACCAGCAGCAAGCAGAGTATGACCTGTACAGTATAATGAAACACTGGGAAAAGGCGACCACTTCTGAGGGCCACGGGGCAGCTGGAACCAATCTCAGCTGACATAGGAGATTGGGGTGCACCCAGGTCGCCAGTCTCCTGCAGGGTCAACAACCATTCACTCTCACATTCACTGCTACACTTTCTTCACTATGGAGAACCCACATGCAAACTCAACACAGAGAGGCCCTTGGTCAGACTGGGTCCCAAACCAGGACCATCTTGCTGTGAGGCAACAGCGCTAGCCACCAACCACCGTGTGTCCCATGGTAAAGAAGATATGATTATGAAACTACACTCTTAGAAATAAAAGTGCTAAGTAGAACCATATAAGGTTCTTCGGCTTGTCCTCATAGGAGAACCCTTTTCAGAGGGTTCCACCAAGAACCCTTTCAAAATCCTTTATTAAGGAAACAGGTTTTAAATGGTTCTCTGGATCAAAATGGTTCTTACTGGAACCATTAGTGTTACCAAGAACCCTTGAAAAAAGAAGCAGATGATTCCTGGTAGAACCTCAGCCCTTGTAGGAGAACACTTTTGGAATTTCTAAGAGTGTATGAACTTTTTAACAGGTCCTAATGAAAAACACGTCTTTAATCATTTGATTAATTTCATCATTGTGAGTTAATGCAGTTTTAAGCATGTATTTATGGAAGTCTCATCCTGACTTTTTATTATTTTTGGATGACCTTTTTGTTCAGTGACTCTTATTAGTTATTTACTTTTACTTACTTTTTTTTGGTGTCACGTTTTCACTGAGAGCAATCTGTCACGGTCACAGTCACATTATAGGGGTTAGATTAAGGTTAGGGTTAGGGTTAGGGTTAAGGTTAGGGTTAGGGTTAGGGTTAGGCCAGTAGTTATGGTTAAAGTTAGAGTAAGTCAATGTAATGTCCTCTGATGTTGTGAAACCAGACTCTCTCTCTTGCTCTTGCTCTCGCTCTCTCTTTCTCTCTCTGTGTGTGTGTGCGTGTGTGTGTGTGTGTGTGTGTGTGTGTGTGTGTGTGTGTGTGTGTGTGTTTTTGTGTGTGTGTGTGTGTGTGTGTGTGTGTGTGTGTGTGTGTGTGTGTGTGTGAGCTAAACAGGTGAAATTCTGTTATGCAAAAATCTCTCACTGTTAGCAGGATAAACATGTTTATGCAAAATGATACCAGCAGAATAGTGAAACCGTTTCTTATTTCTTTCTGACATCATCAAACATCATGCAAACTGTAGTGAACCACTCCCATGCATAATATAAACATACCCTATCCATTTTTTCTTTCTTTGTCTTTTTTTTGCAGACAACAGAACATTCTCAGGTAGGAGGGAAACTACTGTTTGAACACAAACATCAATAATAATTCCTTTCTTAGAAGTTTTTCCCAGGCTCTGAAGGAAATCGGTGTCTGCCTCCAAAAAGAAAAAAAGAAAAAGGAAAAATATCTCACCAATAATTGCAGTTGGTAAACAAAAGCTCTCTAACCTTGAGGCCTTTTCCTTTGTGTTGCAGGAATGGAGAGGAGAACAAACCATTCCCTGAGATGAAAAAGGATGACAGGTGTCAGATTTACAAACTGTGAGTGTGATGGTGTCACAGATACGAGATGGCAGCAGAGCGTAGCGGATTATTAAGCAAACAAACAAAGAATCATGCAGTGTCAGCATTTACACAACATTCACAAATAGAGAGGGAACTTTGTGTGTGGGAAAGTTTGATTAAGAGGTTGTGAGGCTGCCGTAGGTGTAAGTCTCACAAACATTGATCAATCAACCAAAAAAACTAATAATTAATCACAAATACGTTGGCCCAATCTCTGTGAACTGAGTTAGTGGCTAACATTGACCCCAATAAAATGGAAAAGCGCTGTCGTCACATACATTTCAACATGATTCAACATGTATGTACATCTATGTACATTTAAAAATGAATGAATTTGAGTTCAAGACCTTGAATCCAGTCGTAACAATTTGTCATTCAGTCAATGTCAACATGTGTTTGACTGCATGTATGACATGTAGGCTGTTTATATGCAGTTATTGCCAATATAGAGATAGCAATTTTTCACCCAAAGGGACATGTACACTCTTGGAAATAAAAGTGCTAAGTAGAACCATATAAGGTTCTTTGGCTTGGGATTCAGGAAAGGGGTTTTGAAGGGTTCGCTGGATCAAAATGGTTCTTACTGGAACCATTAGAGTTACCAAGAACCCTTGAAGTGTTTCAGAAGCAAATGGTTCCAGGTAGAACCTCAGCACTTGTAGAAGAACCCTTTTGGAACCCTTATTTCTAAGAGTGTACGCACAGCTGCTTTGAAGAGCAGTCACTGAGAGCTGCTTTGATTGTGATGGGTCAGTCTCTCCTTTCATTTGTTGCAGAAGTTCAGTTCTCAGATCACTGGAGCTCCATCAGGCTAAAAGGCTATCATGGAATTATTGATCAACAGCAGCAATAAAAAACTGTTGCCTTTACCCAGCTTTCAGACATCTTAAATCGTAGTTTTTGCAGTGTTTTGTTAAAACAAAGGTAATTTCAAGCTTGTGAGCTTTAAAATAATGTCTAGCTGATCTCTCTCTTTCCGCTTATGTATCATGCTGGGAATAACTGGCCGTTTCCTGTCATGCAGCCTGACTGCAGACATATGATTTCCACAAGCAGCCTCCTGCAGATGTTGGCCAGCAATGTGAGCTGAACCAGGGATGTGAGGCGATCCGGCTTTCTGTGTGCCGCTATAATTAGAGCCACTTAATGGTGACCAGCAAGTGCATTATGCTGTAATAGAGCCAGAGTTGACAGTGGCCATCGGGATGATTGATTGTTTGACTTGTTTATGGAATCCTCAGTAGCAAACCATGACATACATATACGTTATTTTAGTCAAAGCTTGATTTTTTTTGGTCCCATGAGAATATTTTAAAGGTCACTGTAATTCTAGGTCGCAGTGGAAAAACAGAGGAAAACCAACCAACTTCTCCTGAGCAATATGTTTTGACAATAATGTGCCTCTCAGCCTAAGTTGGTCCTTTTTCAATTTCTCATGTACTTGGATCTACTCATTGGCAACTGTGTGCTCCTCTGACACAATCAATGGCGTTAAATACCACAATACGAGGCTAACTTTTGGTTTTCCAGTGATTAAAAAAAAATATATAAAGGGTTAACATTTTCTTATAAACAACATATTTTCCTTCAGTGGTGAATTGGGTTTGCTCTCATTTTGAATCAAAAGTATTTTTTTCAACTCTCTGAAAGAGCGTTTGGATTTTTCCAGTTAAATAGGATAAGACAACAGGCTCCCGCTGGATAATTTTAAATGCATTGTAGCATCACCATGCCAAAGACTGTAATTTTCTTGAGCGTATGTGCTTTTCTTGAGGAGAATCGTCTGGAAAATGGCAGAACAATGACGCTGCATTAACGTTAAGTTGAGTAATTGTTATTTTCGGGTCTATTTAACGATTGATGAGCTTCCTGAAGGAGATTCCTAAGAACAGAGGATGTACGTCTCTTTCACTTGAATTTGCCTTGAAATGTAGGGTTTTCCACCCAATCTCCAGGATTATGCTGCTCTTCTGCGTCGCTACAAACCACTTATATAACAGTATAATGTTTGAACCACAACGAGGAAATGGCCATTTGGTTATGAATTTGGTACCTGCTTTTTTTGTTATTTCATAATTTTTATCAACATATACTGTCTAAATGCATGGTTCTCAATCTGTGGTGTGAGTACCACCAGTGGTACCCAAGCTTCCTCTGGTGGTACTGTATGGAAATACTGTATATACCAGGGTATGTGATATGAGTGGAGCGGTGGAATTTTGACCGGATTGTGCAGAAAATTAAACAAATAACTTAATAATAATAATTCACATTATCTCTTGCTTCATAATCTAATCCACTATACCAGTGTAAGGAAGTGGAGTGTGATGAAAGAGCAAATGATGTTACTGGGAATAAATCTGCCTCCTGTGAAAATTGCATAGCTTCGCTCGGTCTATTAACTCCACTGTATTTTACTGTTGGCGATAATGTTGTTAGTTCAATTTTTCTCTGCTAGCACTTGGTATAAAAAGTTTGAGCGCCAACTCAACTTCATATCATGATTACATAAACAATAATAGTGGCTTAATGATGAAATCGCTGTTAAAGGTGCCATATGTAAGAATGTGGCCAAAAACGGTTACTACATTCAAATTCAAAATACCGAGGACTTTTAGGTTTCGTTTTCTGACGTAACTGGCAACCTGTGGTTGCTCGGCAGCTGAGACTCTACTGACTGCAATGATTGGTAGACGGCGGTAGGTGGCGCCACATGCCAAAATATGATTTCAAAACATAAACATGATTTGCAGTCTGCAAAATATTTTTTTTAATGCAAATATTTTGTCTGTACTGTTGTTGTTGGTGAGTTCAGTTTGTTATATGAACGTTATTCCTGAGTCTCTGTGACATATTAGGAGGATTTTATGGCCAGTTGCTTTAGATTTATTACATAATGCACCTTAAAATCTGAACACCTGTCAGTATCTCTAAATAGGTCTTGGTTGAAAATACTTATTCCTTTTCAATGCTTCATTGTTCATGTTTTTTCAGTTGTTCCTTTTTGTTTGAAAGCGAAAGGCTAATTCAGTTAACAGCTGCAAAAAAAACAACTCTTCTGCAGAACTTTCTCACAGCCACTGTTTACAGGGATTAATGCCACTCATTTTTGAAGCTCAGGTAGAGAAATTCATTTCCCACCATTGTGAGATTGTCTGGTCATGAGAGCCAGTCAGGGACAGACAGGTCTATAAGTGCAGACTCTCTGGGATATTCAAGTACCCTGTGAACTACACTGTAGCTGGAGCCGCAAATAGCTGTTTGTCTTTTAAGAGCAGGATTAAGAACATTAGCATGTCTAAAATTCATCGCAGTTCCTCTAGATTTCTGGAGGTGAAAGTGGAAATCTGAAGAAAACTCAGATCTGCACTTCAGACCTGGAACAGAGTGTTCAAAAACAAGATGCCGCAGAGCTTAATTGCAGAAAAGAAAACATTTACTTCCTCTAAAGTGCGTACATGCTGCCTGCAATAACAACACAGTAGGTGATTCTGTCAACCAGTGAGAAGGAAGCATGCAGTCCATGTTTGTGCCCCTCTTTGCTGCTTATCATCCATTTTGTTAGCCATTGTTGTGTTTTAATGTTCTCATGCTGCTTCCAGGTCAGTGCTCTGGTGCTGTGCAAGTTATATAATGTTGTTTGTTTTAAATAAAGTTTTACTTTTACTGGAAACACAAAGTACAACTTGCTTTTTATTCAGTGACAAACACACAATATAACTGTATATTATACAGTATACTATATGTGAATAGAAATTCAGTCTGTGCTGCAGATTTGAGTGTGTGTTAGGTTTGAGTTTGTGTGTTTGTCTTGTATGTGCCTATAACACACTTGAACCACAGACGCCTGCTCTCAGTGAAAACATGACCGTCAGGAAATGGAAAACTTTTATTATCACCTAATAACTAATTATTGCTGCTTCATGTTTTTACCTACTGCCATAGTTAGTAATTTGTAATTATATATTAATTTGATAATTTTTTTGTTGATGTGGTTGTCTTAGCTACGCCACGCAACGTAGGTGTTCAAATGGAAGTTGCCGGGCAGCTGCCGGCATATTACAGACACTATCACGCAACTTGCAGTCTTTGTCAATATATTGTGCCGTGACACCCAGGTAGTTGTCAGTCCCGTTGCAAACCTTCAGCCCAACAATCCCTCACCTTTCTCCATCTTAAGCGATCTGATCTCTCTCTCTGATCTGACTGATTGCAGGCAAATGACTGTTTCGCGTGGATAATTTCTGGCTTTGATGTCACACCAAAAGTAAACAAATTATTTTATTGCATTAATCTCAGCTGTATTGATCACAATGATTAACTTTGACAGCCCTTTTTGTGTTGCTTTGTAAACCAATCTGTCAGCACAACAAATTCCATCATGAAAATGTGTCATTTTAAATCCTGACACAGAGGAGTCATTGCTCCACTGCTGCCTCCGTCGGTAAGTTCTAATGTACTGTGTAATTTCAGCCTTTGAAATCCTTCATTTAAGTGGCACTAACTTCAAACAAACAAGGCTGCAGTAGAATCTGTTATTAAACTAGAAAAGCACTCGGAGAGCGCAGACCTCCGCCAAGGAAACTCAGCCCCGTACAAAATAGCGATAAAATAGTGATAGCGTCTACCCATCACGCCCAAAATGTACTTGTTGCTGGTCCCATTGCGTACATTTCCCGAAAGTTTCATCCAAATCCGTCTGCGACTTTTCGAGTTATGTTGCTAACAGACAGACAGACAGACAGACAGACAGACAGAAAACATATACCTCCTGGTAGAGGTCAATTAATCGTGATGAATGAATAAAAGGCCAAGACAGAAAAAGTGTAACACTTCACACTTCGCTCTTAAATTAAATCAAATTAAAATATGTTTTACGGTAAGCCAACAACATGACCCTCCACCTGACTAAAAAATACATCTCAGTGTGGTAAATAAATCAGAGTTGTGTGTGAACTTTCTCCTTCCCATCACTTGGTCCACGGTGTCGAGCACTGAGCTGTAATCGTCAGGTGCTTCATTGTCCCACAGAAGTCCTGGTTTCCTTGCTCTTTGTGTGGCATCGTGTCACAGGCTCCCACACTGTTCTCATTACACAGCAACGTACACAGGAGCTCTAATCCTCACCCTTCCTTCCCTTGTACAAACTACAATTATGAGATTACTCTTACAAACAAGCAACACACTCTCTCACTCTCTCTCTCTCACACACACACACATTTCTGGAGCTTGTAGTTATATATTGTCCAAACTAAGTTGACTTAAATCTTAGAATAATAAACCAGAGAGCTTCAAAGTCTTGGGTAAACAGTTATTTCTCAGCAAACATTTTTCTCATTAAGATATACAGTGGGAAAAAGAGTGAGAGGGGGCAGTGAAGGTATTTGTGTATATTTTGCAGATACAGAAAAAGAAACAGGAGGAGAGAGAAAAAGTCCCTAATGAGAAGAAAGACAAAAAGCCCCCTCCTCGGTCTGAGAAGTGACCTTGCACCGGTTAAGTCCATATCAGTAACCCCTGTGCAGTCACAGACTTGACATGGAGCTATTTCATTCCCATGACTGGGCTGCAGATATTTACCCACAATCCCACAGGATCATGGAGCCAGTATGTCCTGGCTGCACAGCGATACTCCAGGCTCCCTCATCACGTCGTCCTTATCAGAGCTCTATCAGAGGAGAACAGCTATCACATTAGACATCTGTCAGTGATCAGCTGACAAACGCTTACTCTGGGAAAAAAAAAAAGAGGCACGAATCAAGGTGAAGAAAATGGGATGAGAGCTTGAAATTGAATTTTTTAGAGTTTCAATGTGTGTGTGTCACTTTTCCCAGGCACCCCCAAAGTTCTTTGAAACCCACTACAACATGCAGAAAACAGCTAAGAGTGTTGAAGAGGAACTATAACTCTGGCTCCACAAGGCTCTTATTAATGTTGCTCTTTTTAAGGTGAATCCATGATCGGCATCAAGGACCACACTATTGGTGTAGTGGTGAGCACTCTTTTTGTCCTGGGTTTGTGCTCCATACAGGGCCTTCCGGTATGTGTGTGCGTGGGTTTTCCCCAGGTTCACTGGTTTCCTCCCACAGTCCAAAAACATGCAGATTTGAGGATTAGGCAAATTGGACACTCTAAATTGACTGTAGGTGTGAGGATGAATGGTTGCTGTGTCTCTATGTGGTGACCTGTCCATGGTGTACCCCGCTGGGATTGGCACCACCGCCTTGTGCGACCCTCGTGTGGAGGACAACATTTGTGATGATATTTCTCAGAATTTCAACATAAATCTGCCTGTTTTTACATATTTTCATACTTTTCTAAAACTTGCCTATGGATTTTAAAGGAAGGCCGTTGCATTCAGAGCAGCTTTGTCCTCAAGTTGCAGTAAAGAACCACACCTTCACTTTCAAATGGTCAGGTCTCCATCCAGGCGACTCATGTCGTCCTTTTACCTCCTTGCTCCATTTCCTGTCTGTCAAATGTCTTGTAAGTGTGTCCAAAAGAGGGGCTGGGCCCAGTAACATGAATGCCAGAACTGAAAATGGAATGTGACTGGGGAAAAGGTGACACACCTAACTATAAAATGAGGTGGTGGCGCTTATTCTGCAGGAAGTGATTCAGCAGAGAGTATGGTGGTGTTCGGTGACATCACGGTGTAAAGTTTGGCACTTATGAATGAGTTTTTGTTTCAAAGATTTCTGGCCTGAAATGGTCACAGCTAACTCATGTCTATGTCTGACAGCACATCACTGCTCTTAAGTAGCAAAACAGGTTCTGTAATGACTGAGAGAAAGTGTGTTTTTATTTCACTGGGAAAAAATGTGAATTTAAGTTGCTAAAATCACCCCACTGAGAATTAAACAAGCCTGGACCACTGACATGGCAACCACCACATGATGTGTGGGAGTGAAATATTCCTGGCTGGTAACTGAAATGTTAAAAAAGAAAAAAAAGAGAGAGAGAGAGAGAGAGAGGAGGACTAAAAAGGAAGGGTAGGGCAAAGGAGAGTGAATGATATCAAGATGGTACAGGCCGACATGAAAATAGGTGGAACCAGCGATGGATGTCGGAGAAGTACAGTGAAGTCCTAAGGGAAAGGTCGCATGTTTTCCAAACTTTCTGGGATACAGTGACAGTGTAGTGTTTTTTCCTGGCTGCACCTCAGGCAAATCGCCTCAGTGCAACACTGGAAAGCCAAGCATTGACATCCCCAAAACTAAAGCTCCAATATTCCCCTTTTTTAACGCTAAAGTATACTAAAACAAGGTGGTTTGGATTTCACACAATGGAGACAGAACACATTAATGTTACACATGGTGGTATGCAGACGAGGGTAATTATGAAATGTTTGAGGAACAAAGAAATGGCTGGGAACAGTGGCGCAGAGGTGTGTCCCACTGCATCCTCAGCCACAAGAAGCTTAGTGCATTCCTTTGTACACGGATTTGTGTGAATGAATATGTTTATGCTGTTTCTGGAGTGAGCAATGCATCTGTTGTGTTTGAACCACTCTTTTAAGATTAAGAAATATGTTTTATGATGATATAAAGTTTTTTTTTGTGCACAGTCACTCTTTAACAGTGATGTGGTTAAGAGTGATGAAACATGACATCATGACATAATCTGACGATAAAGAATAATGTGTCATAAGGTTGTGGATATGACAAACGTGATTGTGTTTTCAGGGCAATACTCTTTAATGTGTAAATGTTTATTTTTACCATTTACGGTTATTTGTACAGTTAAAGAGCAGAAGAAAAAGAAAAATAGATTTTAGAATAGAACAAGGCCATGAAAGAAGATTCACTGACGTCGACTGGGAAACAAGTTTAGAGTGGATGCTGGAGCAGCAAAACACTAGTTCAACTTTGTCTTTGGGAGTTTAATTCAACCCCCCCTGTAAACAAAAGGAGGAAGTGGCCCTGTGTGACTGGCTTGCAGGGACTTCCTGTTTGTGACTCTAAGTCCAAAAACAGAACCAGGGTCCCTGGACCTCCCACGACACAGTTTCACTTGGAGCTAAAGAACCAAGTGACCTGCTGCGTCTGGCTGTCCCCACATTGTGCTGATGTAGCCGGGGTGCCACAATACTGGGAAGCAGCTGCAGCAGACGTTAAAGTTTAGTTAATGCGCTGTGTGGCGTGTAATTAGTCTAATAGTTAGGAGCACCGGAAACAGTCCTAATGACTGTTTAAATGTCCTGGTCAGTTTTGACAGGTTAGATGGAAAAACTTTAGAAAAGTGTGATTGTGTTTCTTCCTATTTCTTTTTGAAGTAGTCCAAATGATTTGCCATTAAATGGAATTAAGATGCAAAAAGACAGTTACACATTAATAGTAAGCAGTCCACCTGTAATAAGTGATCAGATAATAATGTGTAGTTATATGAGCATTAATGTCATTTTAATGTCTTGCTTTTATTCTATGATTTTATTCATGTATTTCTATGCCCTTGTAAAGCACCTTGAGTTGCCCTGTGTACCCACTCGTAGAAATAATGGTTCCAAAAGTGTTCTTCTACAAGGGCTGAGGTTCTACCTGGAACCATTTGTTTCTGAAAAAACCTTTCCTGAAAAAAGGGTTTTTCAAGGGTTCTTGGTAACACTAATGTTTCCAGTAAGAACCATTTTGATCCAGAGGACTATTTAAAACCCCATTACCCAACCCCATTCCAAACAGAAGATGAATGAATGATTTGACCGAAGTGAAGCATGTTTATTTTAGGGCCAATTCCAATTCCTATCTTAACCCTCAATCTTAACCCTTAATCTTAACTGGCCTCAAAACCAAGTGTTGAGAGTTATATGTCACTTAGAAATGGGACACCCCTTTAATGCAGATACGTCTTCAGACTCTGGGGGGCAGAATAACGCCAAATCTGCGTCCAGTCTGTCAACTCCAAAAAAGAAGAAGAAGAAGAACACATTTACGTCACGATTATTTATTACGATCCGTTTGTCAGTCAAGTTATTAGGTTGTCAGTTAGTTATAAGATGATACTCATACAAATACCACAACCACGAACATATTCAGCTGACAGTTACCACACACCACGGCTTATTGAAGGGTAAACGATAGCAAACGATCGCTTGTCCGCACCTGCCGGCTATTGACAAAAGATCGTAAAATAAAAATAAATGTTACGCAACAATGACGACAGTAATCCATAATATGGGCCTAAACTAAGATAATACAATGGTTTTCATCATTTTTATATGTCTTTTAACAAAGAAAATACTTAATTTGTAGCGTACTCGTTTTCGCTGCTTTTGGCACCATCTTTGTTCTGGCAAAACACGCAAAGCATTCTGGGTAGCCCTTGCTCCCAAGGGTGGTCTCGGAAAATCTCAATATTGAGGGCGATACAGCCCTTAAACTCGCCCCTCAACTTAATTTTTCTGAGAATCGGGACAGCACTTGCACTAGAGGGAGCGCGCATTTTTGAGATTGAGAGTTAAGCAAGGAATTGGAATTCACCCTTATACTCAAATGTCAAATGCACAGTCAAGATGTTACAGAGTTCTGATCTGAACAAACCAACGTGGAAGTCTCCACTGGGTGTTTTATGACAAACATGAGCGTCCTTCTCACTGGATTTTGAACATCAGTAAACATTTTCCTGAAGAGCAAAACTTCCGTCTTCAACATGGCGGTTTACAAACCACTTTGTGACCGTGTGACATTACAGTGGCTTAACACTTGGTCGGTATGTGCTGTCTTACCAGGATGATAAAAAGTGAGGCATCATGGAAAACACAACATTTGTGCTTTAGAGAAATGTAGATAATGTTTGACCATGAATAATAAACCCTAAACTCCTGAGATCATTTAATTCAAAGTTATTATTTCAGATTGTTTTACACTTACTCTTAAAGGCACAACACGCTCTCCAGACATTCTCAGCAGCCACCTCCTTCCCTTAACCTTGCTACTGCAGGAAAGCAGGAGTCAAAGACCCTCGTCTGCATTTCCTCACTGTAGGCGACAATAATCCATGATTCAACAATAAAGTGGCTAAACCCTCCTTTCTGATAAGAACAATATCCAGCAACACCAGGATACATTAATCTGTGTTTGAAACTCTCAGGAAATAATACAATTGCAATACAATGGTCAATGTTCCTTCCCTCAGGTATGCTTTGTGTCGTCGTGGACATCACACTTGTAAAAAAATGCTGCATTTTGACAATACATTCAGTGTCTGGTGTTGAAGGTATACGGCCCTGAAGAAACCAGCTTTGTATCCTGGGAAAAGGAAACACAGAAAAAAGAGGTGATCGAGCTCTTGTCCACTAGTATTGTCTTACAACTTCCTACGCTGGGAAATAAGAAAAAGGAGGAAGAGAATGGATAAACTGATTCAACACTTCACACAACATGGCCTTGAGGCATTTAAATCAAATGGTAAATGTATTCATAAAGTGCTTTTCTAGTCTCAATGACCTCTCAATACCCATTCTGCCTCACAACCATCTTGTACACCTTCTCTTTCTCTTTTCCTGCTATCCTTCTGTCACACATCCCCCTGGCATTCATCTCCATTCCACCCTGCCTGCACACTTCTTCACCTCTCTTGTGCATCTTCCATTGCTTTGAATGGTTGACCCCAGGTATTTAAACTCATCTACTTCCACTTCCACTGCCTCTACTTTATGCCTCTATGCCTTCTGATTTCTACCCCCCAGAAATCAGGAGGCATACAACAACTAAAATTGAAAAACCTTCAATCCTCTTCTCTCCCGTACAGACCTCCACCTCTCCAGGCTCTCTTCCACATGTTCCCCTACTTTACTAAAGATTACAATCTCATCTGCAAACAACATTGTCCACCTAGACTCCTGTCTGATCTCATATGTCAACCTGTACTTCAGAGCTGATCCCTGATGTAATCCCACCTTCACCTTGGACCCACCCATATAAGAAATATATAATATATAAGAAAGCTTCCTTGTTGACACATCTCCCCTAATTCCCTCATGCACTTCACCTGGTGATCCTCAGTAATCACTCACACCTGCCCTTGATTCCCTCTTCCTCCATATAGTGTTCCCAGTCCCTCTGTCATGTGCCAGTGTGACGTTTATGCTAACTGAAGCAAACATTGTGTCCAAGTCTGTCTCGCTCATTTTGTTCTTCATTAGCTCAGTGCTAAGTTTTGTTTTATTCTTCTACTTTGAAGACAAAGAGCTCCTTTCGCTTTGTTTGTTTTTGCAAGGGGAACAATTAAAATTTGCCTCCTGTTCCAAGCAGTGAATTAACCTTCCTTCCCCCAGATTTCCACTGGAAGCGGTTCTGCTTTCCACTGGAAGCGGTTCTGCTTCGTCCTCTGCCCGGCGTCAATCCCCACCGGGTGCGTTACGGCAGCGGCGCGGTACCTTGGGAGCCAGTGGTAGATCGCGCGATAATCTTGAATGGACGCGAGTTCGCGAGATCCCGCGATAGACTGTGTGTATAAAGGAAACAACAAAAACAACGCAGCTTCTTTTTATTCTCCGACGTAGAAGAACTGTTGATTTGTTGTTGATCTGTTTGATTTTATGTTTCTCCACTTCAACAATCAGTCTCTCGTCGGACTGTTGACCTAGCAGCACCGGTCACGACGTAATGTTGATGTGAAGTTAGAGACAGTATAAGACAGGCTATATGACCTGCGTATTGTGTTTTATTTTGAAAGGGGGGCGGAAATGTTTTACTTTGATTCTGTGTCGCTTTTCCTCGCTGTTGGAATTTACGCGGTTCAGCAGCGGCAACGGCAAAAATAGAACTGCTACCTATCGATAGCGCTGCGGCACAGCGAGCCGCGTCTGGGACACTGCTGAGACGTGCCGCAGCGCGCCCAGTGGAAATGCTCTCATTGATTAGAATGGAAGCGATTTGCAACGGCGACCGCGCCGCTGACGTGCCGCGGCTGTAACGCGTCCAGTGGTAATCCAGGGTTACATTACATGCACTTCAAAATACCTAAACTATCACTTTAATTTATGTGAATAGTTTAGCTCGTTTGCTGCTATTTATAAAATAATTAAACCTATATAAGGGTGCTTTCACACTTACAGCATTTGGTGCGCACCAACACGTTTGGTGCGCACCAAATGCTGTGGTTCGGTTCGTTTGCATAGGTGTGAATGCAATCTCGGTACTTTGGTGTGCACCAAATCAACCAGTCCGAGACCTGCCTGAAGGGGTGGTCTCGGTCTGGTGTGGTTCCTCTGATGTGAAGGCAACCAAACTAAATGGGACGAAACAGTCTAGTTTAATGCATTATGGATATGAGATGAGATACGGGATTAGCAGGCGAGTCAGCGGCGGGGAACGTCAGCGCTGCGGTTTTGCGCCCTCCTCTGCCCTCAATCCCCACCGGGCACATTACGGCAGCGCTGCCATGAGTGCTGCCTTGAGAGACAGCCATATTGACACAAGAAGTTGCGGTGTGGCCAGTGGAAATGCTCACATTGATTAGAGTGGCAGCGATCAGCTCTGGTGACCACCTCGTTCCGCGGCGGTGACCGTTAGTTCGTTTCCGGTGCCGATGGTCTTCGCGGCCTATTTTGGTTAATTTAGAACTATGCATAAGTGAAAGTAAACCGTACCCACGTCTGTTTGCTACATTGTAACATTTTTCTGACTGGTGCGGACCAAAGCAATCGAACGATAGGTGTGAAAGCACCCTAAGAAATACCAAAATGTAGATATACACTAATATCAGTCAAACAATAAACAGGCATCACCAATTGATCTCACATTGGAATCCATATTTGTCCATATTTTTAGCTTAACTGGACCTACTGTAAGTCATGAGAGTCCTTTGGGGGAGGTGAGAGTTAGGAGGTCAAATCTTTCCCCATCCTTAAAGCCTGTGAATGTGAAGTAGTAAACAGGACACTTCTCTATAATTAGACATTTCTTGGTTATAGGAGTTTTCTGGGAATAAAACAAGACCACAGCATTCCAGAGAAGCTTCAGAACGATCATGTGTGGGACTGCCCATGTCCTTTCAAGGGATAGTTTGATTTGTGGGAGATTTTGATTTCTTGACATCTGGAAGTCATCTTCTGAGGTATTCACCACACCACCAGCTACACATTCAGATAATGGATCAACAAATCATTAAGGCCCACCCACAACCATTGAGGATCCAGAGGAAAAGTGTCATCACAGCAGTTGCAGTGCAGTCGTCAACACTCAGAGAAGGAGTCAGTGGGATTGCAGAGTGTAGTGACAGAGATAAGGAACTCATCCTGTGAAGATGTGGATGAAGATAATGGTGTCAAACACACTGTGAGAGGTGAAAGACTGACACTGTTTTCTCACAATAAAACACATAACCCAAATACACTCAGGACAGTGGACACTTTTCTGCTTTTATGCCTTTATTCCTTTTGGACATGAAAAACACCCTAATCCATTACAAAAACTGTGTATGCATGGACCAGAGGCTGTGACTGTGTCTCTTTTTCTATTTATTTTGTACTATTATAAAATGCTGCACAATAATAATAATAAGTAGTAGAGAATGAGTTAATGAACAAAGTATTATTATTATCATTATTATAATAACTTTCTTATAAAACTTACAAAGTGATTAACAACAAAAAAAATTAAATTGAAAGAACAGCAACAGAAACAAGACACTGGAGTCATAATACAGACCTGGAATAAACCATTTTTTCTAATCTAATTTTCTTAAACTAATCATTATTTTATTAGAACTGACTAATGATAATTCAAATCATATTGATTCCCTTATAAGTCTTGCTTCCATGATGTTTTTCTCTTGCTTTGTACAATATCTACCGTCCTCCTCACATTCTCTAAAAAACGATCTCCGTCTTCATCGGTGTCGACCGCTGCGACCAAACAAAAAGCAGGGAAACAGATGTTGTTTGTTTCCTCTTTAACGAAGATACACACCAAAATAAACACAATAAACGTCAAACATTCGAAGCATTCTATTCTATTGTTGGTTTTGGTGTGTCTGTGGCATTTGTTGAAAAAAACACTGACTAGTAACAGTCTATGTGTTGTCTTTATATGCACAGGAAGCATGAAATGAGATTGTGTTGCAGACGTTTTAACAGACACTTTTCTTTCTCTGGCGCTTATAACATACATTCTATTTTTAAATGATGTAAAAATGTCCATTGAATGACTGTTAGCAGGTTCAAAGGGAGATCATCTCCACCCCAGCAGCAGCAGCAGCTCTATCTATCTATTACAGTGAAAACAAAGACAAACTGACTTGAGCTCTACAAGACAGTCAACTGCATGTCCTGACTTGTCCCATACACACAACATCTGCCGTCGCGGCGCTGCTCGTCGTCGGCCACCCACGTGTTGTGGGGTTGTGTGTGTTTTTTTGTTTTTTTTCCAAAAGGCAAAACAGAGGCTCTTTTATGCAAAGTGGTATTAACACTGTAGATTCTTGGCACGGCCCTCGTACATAAAATACACTGAGTGAAACAGCTAAAAGTCAAGAGTTATGTGGTCATCATTCTATTGAATCACAGAGTTCCTGAATCAAATCTGAAGTCTTTTGACTTGTCATATTCAGCCATGCCTCTGTCTGGGGTGTGTCGTATCTGACAAAGACTTTCCATCTATTACTGTGGAGAATCATTTTTCAGTCTGTTATGGGGGTGAAAAGGAGCTGCAAAAAAAAATAAAATAATAATAATTGAACAGCATTCTTGATTGTACTTTTTTGATACTTACTTTTTATTTACTTACTTACTTTATATGTATTTAAAATCAAGCAGAAATTAATAAAACATTGGAATGCAATTTAAAATCATTATTTTGAAATGATTAATATCATTAAAAAAGGAAAGATAAAGTGGTGAAAATTGGCAATATCAGAAAGCTGCAGTAAACAATAATGTGTTCAAGCCTGATTTAAGCGAGCTGAATAAGAAAAACAACAGCATTTTACAAATAAGGAAAGTATCATAACCAGGCACTTCTAGGTATCTTCTACATTAATGATGGACAGGGGTTTCTACATAGTGCTACTGAAATGGTACGCCATGTATCATATGGATATTTCATGCTCTCTGAAATAAAGTTTAAATGACAAATAAATAAAAAAACAAACACAAAGGTCATCAATAACCTTCCTCATTCAACAAAAACATTGTCCCTTTTGTCCATCTTGCACACAAAGTCTTTTCTTAACCTGAGTACATCAACCTTCATTAGTTCTAGCCAATTTGTGACTATATGTGGATCGGTCTGTAGCCGGCGGTCATTATTTTCAATAGATATCTATTGTTTCCTGTTATCACAGAGATAAGGCGTTGCAGTGGAATCTGCTGTCCAAGAATACGCTGCATCGTTCTTAAGATATTTTCCCAAAATGGTTGTAACCTCGGGCAGCTCAGACCATCATTTCTGTTTTATCAAAGCTTCAGGATGTGAAAAAAATGATGGCAGATTATAATATGTGCATTGAACCATAAATTAGGAGGTATTGTATGTGCTGAGTTGATGGATGTTGTTTCCTATCAAACATATTTACTCCTCATTAAAAACCACCACTGATTTTACCACATAAGATGATAATCTGTTTGACTAACGTTCAGCTTGGATTTATATTATAATCCCTCATTGTGAAAATGGCTATAGTCTGGGTGTTAAAGCACCACCGTATTTTCTAAATAAACCACTGTGTGCATCACTTAGAGGATGAGAACTGTTTTCCTATCTGATCTGACCTGATGCAGCTGTCTCTCTTTTATGAGGCTGATAAAGTAGAAAAGGTATTTCCATCTGTGCTGTGAGGACAGACCCCCAACCCCCAGGTCAACACAATGAGAAGGAAATCAACACAAATCCTGTTTACTCTTCACCTTACAATGCCACACAGTTTCCCCATTGAACAAAAGCACAATAGGGAGTCATTTAAATGAAGTGTAGAGTTGGAAATATTGTCAAACCTGTAGCAGAATCTGTTAATGTGCATTATTTGGTCACAACCAGTTTGATATTATTGAGCGTGAGGTGGTTGCAAGAGTTGGGGTCATCTTCTCATGGACCACTTCATTAAACACACAATTGTTCCCTGACCATCTTTTTTTGCTTAAAAGGTCCAGTTTATAACCTTTGTTGTTGCTTCTGTTAGGTCTTTGTGAGCAGAAACCATCTTCTGAATGACCTTTTTTCTCACAGTATTCACTCACTGCTTCATTGTGTCGGTCATACCTCAACCTGATCACTTCCTGTGTGACACGAGATCTAAACACCGCAATACTGAGAAGCTCAGAGAATTGTGTGGAACTGAAGTCAACTCTTTGTCAAATGTTTCTTTTTCTTTTGATGGAGCATAGAAAATGTGACGGTCTTTATGCCACTGTCTTTACAGCCTTCAACCAATCAACCACATCATCTATGCTGACTGTCTACATGTATCTATAGACTGTAAAGGAATCCATCATAAACTGAATTGTATGGTGGCCGACAGGGGCAAACGCACTGCAAACCCCAAAACACCTGTTGTAATGAGAATATACCAGCAAACGAGAAAACACCGGCAAACAAGAAAACACCAGCAAGTAACAAAACGCCAGCAAATAACAAAACGCCAGCAAATAAGAAAACACCAGCAAGTAACAAAACGCCAGCAAGTAACAAAACGCCAGCAAGTAACAAAACGCCAGCAAATAACAAAACGCCAGCAAATAACAAAACGCCAGCAAATAACAAAACGCCAGCAAATAAGAAAACACCAGCAAGTAACAAAACGCCAGCAAATAACAAAACGCCAGCAAATAACAAAATGCCAGCAAATAACAAAAAACCAGCAAGTAACAAAACGGAAATGCTCCGGGTCTGTGGGGGCGCTGTCGTGCAGGTCTTCGACCAACCTGTTGACTCGCAGTGTTGGAGTAGCATCCAGCTGCAACCCCGGAGACCAACACCCTGGCGTGACAACAACACCCTGGCGTGATAATAGTGGTTTAATGTATGGGATTTTTTTTCTAAAAACTTTATATACACACTGAAACGACGGGAGTGGTTTGACGGAAGTGATTTTTATCTTAAACAAGAACGAAGGAAGAATATAAAAGTACTTTAGCCTGTCCATATATTGAGCGCCACAGCGGGGACAAAGACCACCACCTAACCGCCTCCCTGGAGCCCCAGAGCGGATAAAACAAGCACCACATACACACACCCCCTGGAGCTCCGCTGTTATACTTTTTTCACCGTTTTACACATTTTTCACGCTATTAACTAATAAAACCTTGTCAGATATCAATGTTTCTTCCATTTACTACTACTCACTGTTTATTTGTAAAACTAACTAAACTAAATCTTAAAAATAAAATTTAAAAAATTGTCATGTCATAATTTTACAATAAAGGTTTCTATTTTTTATTGTTTGAACGGTGATTATTGTTGTAAGTTTGTTTGTAAAACTAACTAAACAAAATCTGTCACACCAGGGTGTTGGCTGCAGCTGGGTACTATCCAGTGTTGGGTCAAAAAAAATTTTTTTTAAACTTTATTTAAACTTTTCCAGTACACATATACACATATACAAAATACCTCAAAGCGAATATAAAATTGCATCTCGTCATTTAGAAAGGATATCTCGAGTGTAACCTTGCCTTTATTGCCTTGTGATTGATTTGTTTTCACTGTTGTATTTATTCTCAACAAAGCTTTGTAGATTTTATTTATTTGATTTGATTTTTGATATAAATAGATCGACGAGATGCAATGTTATATTCCCTTCGAGGTATTTTGTATATTTGTATATGTGTACTGGAAAAGTTTAAATAAAGTTTGAAAAAAAAAAAAGTTTTGACCCAACACTGCGATAGTACCCAGCTGCAGCCATGGAGACCAACACCCTCGTGACGGATTTTGTTTAGTTAGTTTTACAAACAAACTTACAACAATAATCACCGTTCAAACAATAACAAATAGAAACCTTTATTGTAAAATTATGACATGACAATTTTTTAAATTTTATTTTTAAGATTTAGTTTAGTTAGTTTTACAAATAAACAGTGAGTAGTAGTAAAGGGAAGAAACATTGATATCTGACAAGGTTTTATTAGTTAATAGCGTGAAAAATGTGTAAAACGGTGAAAAAAGTATAACAGCGGATCGTGTGTGTATGTGGTGCTTGTTGTATCCGCTCTGGGCTCCAGGGAGGCGGTTAGGTGGTGGTCGTTGTCCCCGCTGGGGCGCTCAATATATGGACAGGCTAACGTACTTTAATATTCTTCCTTCATTCTTGTTTAAGATAAAAATCACTTCCGTCAAACCACTCCCGTCGTTTCGGTGTGTATACAAAGTTTTTAGAAAAAAAATCCCGTACATTAAACCACTATTATCACGCCAGGGTGTTGTTGTCACGCCAGGGTGTTGGTCTCCGGGGTTGCAGCTGGATGCTACTCCAACACGAGTCAACAGGTTGGAGTTACTTGCCGGTGTTTTCTTATTTGCCGGTGTTTTCTTACTTGCCGGTGTTTTGTTATTTGCTGGCGTTTTGTTATTTGCTGGCGTTTTTTTACTTGCTGGCGTTTTGTTATTTGCTGGCGTTTTATGACTTGCTGGCGTTTTGTTACTTGCTGGCGTTTTCTTATTTGCTGGCGTTGTTACTTGCTGGCGTTTTATTATTTGCTGATGTTTTCTATTTGCTGCCGTTTTGTTACTTGCTGGCGTTTTGTTACTTGCCGGTGTTTTCTTGTTTGCCGGTGTTTTCTTGTTTGCCGGTGTTTTCTCATTTGCTGGTGTTTTGGGGTTTGCAGTGCGTTTGCCCCTGTCGGCCACCGTAGAATTGCCTAAATTAATCACTGATACATCTTATAACACATGACATCTCATAATGACCTCAGCCCTTTGTTTAATTTCCTTCAGAGATGGGTCGTCTTGAAATCATAAGCCCAGGAACTTTTCTCTTTTACCACGGTCCACACAAGTGGTAATGCATTGTGACATCTGTCATTTTGAATCCTTGAGTTTATTATTTTGGCCTCTTAAAATCTGAAGCAACTATTTTTGGAAGACAGCGCTCATCTATAGCCCATCATCAGCTTACATCTGCAACCAATTTGTCTGACTGTCAATCATACATTGTCCACGCCCTGATATACTATATCATGCTTCATTTTCTATTTTACTCTAAATGGGACAATAGTTGACAAAACAAATATCATGCTGATGTGAAACTTAAAGGTGCCATATGTAAGAATGTGGCCAAAAACGGTTATTACATTCAAATTCAAAATACCGAGGTCTTTTAGGTTTCGTTTTCTGACATTACTGGCAACCTGTGGTTGCTCCGCAGCTGAGACTCTACTGACTGCAATGATTGGTAGATGGCGGTAGGTGGCGCCACATGCCAAAACATGATTTCAAAACATAAACATGATTGCAGTCTGCAAAATGTTTTTTTAAATGCAAATATTTTGTCTGTACTGTTGTTGTTGGTGAGTTCAGTTTGTTATATGAACATTATTCCTGAGTCTCTGTGACATTTTAAGAGGATTTTATTGCCAGTTGCTTTAGATGTATTACATAATGCACCTTTAAACTAATTTTTTTTCCATTGACTTACATACAAACCAGTGGAGTCGCACCCTAGTGGCCATTCAAGAGAATACAGGGTTCACATTCATACGCCTTTGTTTTCATTTTATGACAATAAGCACATATTTAACATGGTCATTGAGAAAAGAAACCATGTCAACTCTCAGTTTCCCACTGGGAACAAACAGCAGCTAACAGTTTACATACTATGCTACCTGACCTATTGCTCCTGCCATAATAACTGCTTCTGTTGGAGGTCATATTATGTAGCCATAATAATGAATTGTGGGTTGTAATAAAGTGACCTGAATGTGCAGCAAACACCAGGTCTCCTGGTTGTTTTCTTATAGATACAGGACAGAAACTTAAACTTACAGGATCACCATTTATTCCTCTCTAAATAACCTCAGCACTTTTATCAGTTGTGTGTTTCACAGGTTTCAGTAATATCAGATTGAAATTAAAGTCTCATTCAATTAATCTTGTGATTGCACTAAATAGGTTAATAACCAAACAACCAAAGATGATTATGAGCTTAATATGGTAAGGATAAGGATGACAATACCCACACAGCACAACCTTAATCTGATTAGTGTGCATATAAACAGGCTGTTTTGAAATTGAGGTTACACAGTGTTAGACCAGACGTTTTTTGTTTTTTTTCTGTCTGCCCTCAGGCTTTAAACGTCTGTGTGATGTTTTTTTCCCTCTCAGTTTGGCAGCTGTTTTACCTGTAACGTCCTGGCAGAGTCTCCATGTGTCACTCTGTGGTTGAAACAGTTACTCCTGCAGGTTTGTTTGTGCTGCACAGGTTTGATATACCTCTGTCTACAAAGAGTATTTACAGCTTTGGCACGGGTGGGTTACTAAATGGGTGTACTGGACCGGGCTGGGCTGGGCTGGACTGGACTGGACTGGACTGGACTGGACTGGAGGTCAGCAGGCCCCTTGTCCTGAGCCTCTGTGAAATTCAAATGAAACAAAACAGCCTCAAAGAGACAAACATGTTATTTGAGAGAAATGTCATACACTCGTAGAAATAAGGGTTCCAAAAGTGTTCTTCTATAAGGGCTGAGGTTCTACCTGGAACCATTTGCTTCTGAAAATCCCTTTCCCTGAAGAAAGGGTTTTTCAAGTGTTCTTGGTAACACTAATGGTTCCAGTAAGAACCATTTTGATCCAGAGAACCCTTTAACACCCCTTTCCTGAATAAAGGGTTTTAAAAGGGTTTAAAAGGTTCTACCTGGAACCAAAAAGATTTCTCCTATGAGGACAAGCCAAAGAACCTTGGTTCTACCTAGCACTTTTATTTCTAAGAGTGCAGAGAGAGACATGCCCGCACTTCCCTTTATACTAAAATGTGTACCTGATCCCCCTGGATGTATGGTCCACCTGGTCACACATGTTTGAGCTGCACACAGATTAGCACATGAGTTCCAAGCATACTGCTGTGGACATGGGTGGAGGATGACAGTTGTGCTCCAATCCATTCCAAATGTATTTCTAAAGCACAGTGGTTGTTAAACTTTTCACAGCTCCCCTCTAGACCAGTGTTTTTCAACCAGTGTGCCGTGGCACACTACTGTGCTGTGGGAAATTATCCAATTTCACCTAATTGGTCTAAAAACATTTTTTGAAAACAAATAATTAATTATCTGCAAATAATATGGATATAAATATTCAAGACACTTTGATAAGAATGACTCAATTGTTAATATAGGCTACAGAGTATCATTTTTTAAACATATTTGTTTGGTGGTGTGCCTCGTGATTTTTTCAATGAAAAAAATGTACCTTGGCTCAAAAAAGGTTGAAAAACACTGCTCTAAACAAACCTCTGACCATGTACACCCTACTCCAGAAACAAGGTCAATAACTGCCAACTCTTCTACATGGTCAGGGAACGGCAAAAAGAAGTGGGTTTTTTGTGGAGACTTAAAAACAGCCAGTGTGGGAGCAAGTTTAACCTCGACCTAAGTACAACAAGAGGACATTTTTCTGCAGACCTCAGTGATCATGACATGAATTAATACATTTCATTTCGGTTGCTCTATATTCTGGCAGCTAGGAGAAACTTTTCCATGATTCAACAACAGCCAGAACCCTCGCTGCTTGTGACTTGACTTATTCATAAATGCATCACATTGTGTGCACACAGTACCGCTGGTGTAGTGGTATCATGCAAGATTCCCATTCTTGTGATCTGGGTTTGATTCCCGGGCGGTGCATGAATCTTCCTTCCCAAAAGGAACCTCGTCAAAGATTTTATAATGTTCTGTCTAACTGAAATATATCCACGCTTTGGAAACACTGTTTATTTATTTATATTCAATGTGTTCTGTTTGTGGGCCACACGGTTGGTGTAGTGGTAAGTGCTCGTGACCTGGTCCGAACAAGGGCCTTTCTACATGGAGTTTGCATGTTCTACCCATGTGCGGGTAGGTCCTATATTCCAACAACTTGCAGATTTGGGGATTAGGTAATTTGGACACTCTAAATTGACTGTGAGAGTGAATGGTTGTCCGTCTCTATATGTGGTTTGTCTCACCTATCACCCTATGTCAGCTGACATTGCCACAGAATCCTCATGACCCTCAGGTTGAGGATAAAGCGGTAGAAGATTGATGGATGGCGTTCTGGTGGTCATTTGTTTAATTCTCATTATTCATTAGTCTTACAAATATTTTTCCACTTGTGCCTCATCAGCCTCAAACGTGCAGGTGTTTCCCGTGATGTCAGCAGTGTGTACCATCACAGCAGTGTGTACCTGTGTGAAACTGCCCCTGCTCCATTCACAGACCACTTGATGGGAACCTGCCGTAGCTTTCTGCTGACTCTGCAGACGGTCAGAGTGAAAGTTTTTGCTGGAGTTGCTGTCAGCAGTTATTTATCAGTGAAGAAGATCCTAACTGCTATGAGGCAGATGAGGTTCCCAGGCTCCATCAGGTTGTGATGCCCTCATACATGACACTGATGTGGGCTTTTAAACACGAGCTGTTGACACTGAGCTGTGATTTAGAGATTCATCTGAGAGTGTTTCCAATGCTTTGATGTTTTAAGTGTTATTATATCACAGTTCAATTCATGTGAATGATTGTACCTCTGGAATTCCCTAACACTGACTTTATCCCACATTTCAAAATTCCTAACAGAAAACTCACAGCACTGTCCAATTATTTATAATTTATTATTTTAATAATTTATTGTCTTTTATTATATTTTAATACATTTTTAATTATGTGTGTGCAGTGTAGCTTAGGTAATAAAATGTATTATTATGGTTATTATATTTGAATATAATATTCAAAACACTTTTGTTTGTTTTTTGTCTTTTCTTTATTGAAATAATTTAATACAACTAAATATAATCAATTTTAAGATGCCCTACAAAACAACAAGATTTCATAAACTGTAAAGTAAAGCAGGTATAGTACAAGTCTTGGTTAATTATTCTTGAGATAAACTTGAGCTAATAATAATAATGAGAATAATAATAATGGTAATGATAATAAATTATCCCGAAGGTATAGACTGAACTCATGTTCAGTTGTTCTGATGCAGACTTGTTATTTAATCAATTCCTAACTTATACAACACGCTGTGGGGGGAAAGATGATGGGGAAGTTGTACTGTGTGTGCGCGTGTGTGTGTGTGTGCTGCGTGTGTGTGTGTGCGCTGCGTGTGTGTGTGAGCAGCAGCAGTCATTGATGTGTGCTTCGTCCCTCAAGTCATTTCCAACTCGGGAACACAAGTGACAACATCTCTCTCTTTGCACAGGATCCGCTCATGATGCAGTGAAACTTCACTGTGTTCGTCACTGACTTGTTCTTCACTGTTTTTCTTTGGCTTGTTTGTTTTGTTTTTTTTGTCTGAAGCGGAGACACAACGTCGGATCTATGAAAAAAGACACGTGGACTTGTACAGACGTTTTAAACCAGAAGGAATGTATATTTTCTTTGCCAAAGTAACTTTCTTGTTGTCGCTGATCGGACTAACACGAGGTGAGTGGCGCGTTATTTTACATCACTGCTGCACACTTTTTTAAATCTTCTATTATGTAAGGTGTGGAATATATATTATAGCTGTTTGTTTAGTTAGTTAGTTCATATCTGAATGTTATTTTCTAAACGTCTCTTTTCTATGATTTTTAATTTGAATTACCTTATTGTTGAAAGGTGCTATACAAATAAACTTGCCTTGCTTTTGGGCACTTTCTCATTAGTTTCCTATTTAATGATTTTGTAACCGTGTTAACTCGTAGTAAAGTAAGTAATAAGGTTTTAGTAACTTTGTTTTTTGTCTTATGCAGTTTTTCCTAACTTTCCTGTTTTTTCCTCTCATAAAATGTACCTCCATGCACCTGTTGGCATTATCCCAAACACTTCGGGTTTTCTCCACACTCTTAGAAATAAAAGTGCTAAGTAGAACCATGTCAGGTTCTTCAGCTTGTCCTCATAGGAGAACCCCTTTTGGAGGGTTCCACCAAGAACCCATTTAAAACCCTTTATTCAGGAAAGGGGTTTTAAAGGGTTCTCTGGATCAAAATGGTTCTTACTGGAACCATTAGTGTTACCAATAACCCTTGAAAAATCCTTTTTTCTGGAAAAGGTTTTTCAGAAGCCAACTGTTCCAGGTAGAACCTCAGCCCTTGTAGAAGAACACTTTTGGAACCCTTATTATTTATAAGAGTGCAGCTCACTTGGACACTTGACCAGTCTTTTTTCCCCTTCTCTCCTTCCTTGTTTGTAAATGCATGTCTTTGCTGCTTGGCTTCAGAATGATGGTTTTATATACACACAGTATAATAAGTGTGTGTGTGTCCTGTGTCAGACCCATGTTCACCCCAAACACTGCAGTCTTCAGGTGGCTAGAGTCTCACCTGGATTCCACACGAATGATGAAATGAAACTGGATGTGTGCAGTACACTCTTATAAATAAAAGTGCTAAGTAGAACCATATAAGGTTCTTCAGCTTGTCCTCGTAGGAGAACCCTTTTTGGCTCCCGGTGCCAGTGTTACCAAGAACAATTAGCCCTTGTAGAAGAACTCTTTTGGAACCCTTATTTCTAAGAGTGTATAACCTGGAGTTAACCATAAATCTATGGGAGTCTTTTTGTGCATCTGTGTATTAAAACTCTCCTTTCACAGGCCTGAGATGCTCCATGCTCACAGAGCAGTGTTTGAACCAGGGGAGATGTGAAACGACTCCAGATGGGAACAGCGAGTGCAAGTAAGTGAAACGTGTCTTCTTGCGTCTTTGAGAGTGTTTGTGTGTCTGCGATGGACGATACAGAAATGTGCGATTGTGGAATCTGACGTGACGGTCTGGGCTCCAAAGGTGGAGATCTCATACCAGTGCTGCTATTTCTGGGAGGCAAATGGTCAGAGATGGATTTGACATTGATGAGGACTGCTGGGGTCACTGTGTGTGTGTGTGTGTGTGTGTGTGTGTGTGTGTGTGTGTGTGTGTGTGTGTGTGTGTGTGTGTGTCACCACACTCTCCCCTCTGCAGCCAAACTCTGGCAGCCCTAAATCTTGTTTTTCTTTTCTTTCATGGAGCGACAGCTGGGGTTGCCAGAAGCTCGGTGACCATTGTTCTCCGCTGCGATTAATTCTGTGTGACTAATCTTGGTGAGGCTTCCCAGAGAGACCCCCAGACCCTGTCCTCCTACCCAAGCTCTCCACTAGCCCCCCTCTCTCTTGGGGTTTTGTCGCCTGCTCACTGATCTTCACCCGCTCTCGTTCCTTTAGTCAGATCAGAGATGTTTTTTAACCTAGTTTGTCCTCTGACTTGTTTCTATTCATTGATGGTTTCCACTCACCTGTGTTGTACACAACTCTTATTTTTCAAACATCAATCAATCTCTCTTTGCGCTTGGCTGTGTTTCCAACAGTCCAGTCCAGTGCCACCTGACTGCCACTGAGACAACTGGGAGCCCTTCTAGGTCACTCTCAGCTTCTGGAGTGCAAAGCCCATGCAGCTCTCTTGGCTCCCCGCCACCCCTCAATTACACCCCCAAACACTTCACCTCCTCACTGTGCCACAAAGACGCCATTGTGTGCCTGCACTGTCCTCCTCCTCAGGCTCCTCCAATTAAACTTGGAGATGGGCAACAATATAAAAAAGAGGACAGAAAGTTTCAGTGAGGGTGATAACATTCCTCTCTTAATCTGCGTTCAGACACTGAGGTACAGCCATTGTCCTGGGGCTGAATGCGAGAACTTTTCCTCATCACTTTCAAACATTTTACCAAAACGTTTCCCGCCAACCTCCTATTCAAACTTCTACAAAGATCTCGCAGTGAGCTCAGGTGCTCAGGAATATTCTTAGAAACTTCACAGAGAGCATTTTCGACACTCACCTGGATTTTTGGGACATTTTCCTTCTGTTGAGAACATGCTTGATCCAGACAATCTCCAGCATTTCTTTTTTCATATCTTAAAGGTTTCATGAGGTTTGAGCAAGAGAGTGTTTGTGGTTGAAACTTGGAGCTGTTGATTGAACAGGAAATAGTGTGAAATTTTCCTCTTCTCTTTTGCCCTCACCACTAAGACACCATGAGCTCGATCTCTTCTGGAAGGTTACTTTTTGATCTGATACATTTTCATAAACTCAAGACGATGGTATTCATAAAATAAGAAAGAAAAATGGTCAAAATGTATTCACCAGAGCCATAACACTCTGTGTAACTAGAATTCAAGTGGTTATTCAAAACTCCTATTTTCTTCTTGCACCAACTGATGATTTCCACAGTGAGTGCATTCACACAGTCACGTCTGTGTCTGTGGTGAAACAGCAGAGCTGTCGGCATCAGGATATGGACAGTTGAGAAATAAATGCTACCAGGTGGATCCTGTTTGGAGCTTGGAATGATGATGAATGTCTTGTTGATGTATCTTTTAGAGGAGTGTGGAAGTAGTGATAAGTCCAGCACTTGACTTATGTAGCAAATTGATATTTTGGTGATTAGTTAAAGCTCCCATAGATCGGAAGTTCCAATTAAAGCTGTTTTTTGGTGTGTATCTGCACCTTTACCTCGTCTATGAAGCCCTAAAGTTTGGAAACAAACAGTTCAGCCAATGCTGAGAACGCTGGGTTTTATTGTATTCTCTGGCTCTACAAGCGCTCTGAAAAAGGAATTGACATAAGGATCCTGTCTCCTGAACAGCAGATCCTCCTGCACCAGGCACTAGTCCGGGCACTAGTCCGGACACTAGTCCGGACACTAGTCCGGACACTAGTCCGGGCACATCCGGTTGTGTACATTGAACCGCAGACGAAGAAAGTCCATTGTGGAGGTGTTTCACGAGCAACAGTGTCTTCTGACTCTGGGCTTGAAGACTCATTATCAAAACATTGTTTTAACAATGTTTTGATAATGAGTAGCAGTGCACCCACCGTTCCAGAGGGGGAGCTGCGCTTCTGAGAGCTGACGTGCTAATTACGTCACTTCCAGGTACCTGGCCAATCACAAGACAGTTGGGAAAGCTCTTGTTGGCTGGCCAATCACAACACAGTTCTGTCTTCAGTGAGGAGAGATTTCTATCGGCTCGTTTGCAGCAACTAGGAGGACCATAAAAACAAGTTAATGTATGTAAGTAGACCTCCTTAACTCACATATATGTGCGATAGGACCACTCTGTGAGCTTTAACTTTTGTAAGATCCTCTTTGATCGCCTGAAAATTTAAGACTTTTTTTTTCCTTAAAGCTTTGGCCTGTTGGAAAATGTTGCAATGCAATCCTGGACTTCCAGGTATCCTCTCTGCTTTGGAGATGTATGAGTAGGGTGTTGTGCAGGTAGACAGTTTAGTTAGTGATAACAGTGGAAGCCAATCCTTCCATGAAGTGTGAACAAAACCATTGTTTGTTTTATTAGAGAACTCCAGGCACAGTGGCACATGTGAAGGTCAAGTAAGAGGTATTGGCAACTTCAGTTTCATATAGTCTGACAGAGATGCCTCCTTGACATGCCATAACATAAATACCGTTCTCTCTACTTATCTTGGCCCTCCTAGCCTAGTGAGATCCAGACTGGAGTTTATCTAGAAAGAGCTTGAAGGAGGCCTCTCATTTAGTGTGGAGGTTTGGCAGCAGCAGCAGTGAGTGACAGGGCCGAGCCCGTCCAGGACCAGGAAAAATAACTCCCAGATTCCAGCGGCACAATGGAAAGATGAGAGCTGTCCCGGGGTCTGTTCTGGAGAAAGGAAAAAAATCATCAGTTCATCAGTTAGTCACTGTGACGATAACTGAAAGCTGAGAGTCACATGATGAAGGTATGAAAAACACTAGAAGGTTTCATTTATTAACACAGAATAAAATCATTTTGAACATCTGGGGTTTCAGATTGTGAATTTTTATTCACAAAGTGGCTTTGTTTTTTTCTCTGTCTGTGGGCTATAAATAAATTATAATACCATTACTAAACAAAGCAATGGATTTAGATCGTGATTAACGTAGCATTTTCAAACAGTCCTTCTCGAAAAGTTTTGCCTCTCAACAGCCATACTGGTAAAGCTGCAGCTGTTCGGGCTCCTATCTAAATTTATTCAAGTATCATAACTTTAGCCAGACATAAATACACTGAAATCATCGGTGAAATTTGCCTCATTGTCTACAGCTTTATCCTCCACAAGAGGCTCGAGCTGGTGCCAATGCCAGCTGACATAGGGTGAAAGGCGGGGTGCTTCCTGGAAAGGTCACCAGTCCATCGCAGTGCCAACACGCAGAGATGAACAACTATGGTCAATTTAGAGTGTCCAGTTTGAAGTCTGTCCATTGGATGCAAATCAGTTGAAACTGTCGTGACCCTCATCTTTACCCTCAACAACCTGATTCACGGATGTATTTTCCAGTTCAGCTGGTATAAAGTTGGATGGTGGGAGGAAAGGGCGGGATTTGTGTCATACTTTTTAGTTCACATTTATGTAAATGTTCTGTCTGTCCACTATAAAGTCTTCAAAGCATGAAAGCTTTTTCTAACCTTAGAAATTGGGGTTTAACAAAATCCTTACGTTCTGCATGGGCTGCATCAGTCAATTTCTCAGGTGGAGATACATGCAGTATATTGGCTTTGATGTGTTAAACTGCTCAGGCCAATGTCAAGAATTAAGTTTCATGCTTTCCTTTTTATCTCAGACAAGAATTCCTGGATCAAATCATAAGAGCTGCAGGAAGAGATCCAGTAAATGTGAACATTTGAAAGACTTTCCATGGCTTCTGACAGTTTCTTGGACCGTGTGCTTTAAAATACTTGGAAAATGTTTGACATTTCAGAGTGATTGACATACGACAAAGAGATTTAATCATGTACTTAGGATTTGTGTGTTTGAGTGTCATTTGAAGTCATTGAATTCCTTGCTGGTATGTGTGGCCACTGCTACAGTATACATCCACTTCAATGAAAGTGACCCCTTGTCCCTCCAGTTCAAGGGATTCTTCAATGGCACCTCTGTTTTCTGTGGTCAGATGAATCTCAATGTCCCTCCACCCTCACCCTCACCACCCCTCCTCCCTCCCCCTACATCTCCATTCAGAGTCAGGAAACACCCTCCCGGTTGAAGAAAAGGTGCTGTATCTGATCATATCATCACACACCCAGAAACACACAGCGCGAGGCTTTTAATGTGGCCGCTGCTGGTCGTATTGGGTTCCCTCTGGCAAAAGTGCTGCTGTTGAGAAGGCAGATCGGCAGAGCATTCTCGCTGTATGAAGCCACTAAAAGGTGGTAATAGTGGCGGGGATAAATGCAGGGGAATTAGTGATATTTGAGCCTCGCTGGTTGGCATATGCAGAACGAATCATAGAAACTTTGATCACAGGCTAAGTGAACTGAAACTGTGTGTGTGTGTGTGTGTGGGGGGTGTGTGTGTGTGTGCGTGTGTGTGTGTGTGTGTGTGTGTGTGTGTGTGTGTGTGTGTGCGTGTGCGTGTGTGCTTGTTAGACAAAGCCACCACACTTCCTCATTTCTTCTCTTTTTTCCCCTTCCTTTCAGCCGGACCACCTGTCTGTGTGTTATAGTATAACAGCTAACAGGAACGTGCACTTGTCCACAGAGCAGCGTGCTTCATGATTACCTGTGGTTTTGCACACTGAGACACACTGACTTTGTCTGCCAGGTCTCTGTCACATTTTCACTGACAGACATGGGAAATGTAGGAGAATGGAGTGTGATAGATAGAGCAGCTTGTTATGATCAGGATATTTGTTACAGAGGGAAACAAATAAAGGGTCTGCACATGACAGTTTTAGTGTTTTGAGCCAGGATTATCTGAGAGGGGACAAAGGGAACTCTTTGAAAACTTGTTCAAGCTAACTGTCTGGATAACTCCCAAAAGGCATGCAATCCTGTATAAAGTGGCATTTCACCTCTGAAAAACCTCTCTGGGCAAACTTCTGTTTCATGTTTTAATGTTCTACATGTGTATAATTATACTGAAATGAATCCAGCCTGATCCTGGGTTTGATTTATGGATGACGCAGGGAAGATGAAGCAGTCTAATGTGCTGTGTTTTAAGCGCTGAAGTTGCCATGTGCAGGGTCCAGCTTCACCTTCAGTTGCCCATAAAGCACTTAAGTGGTTCCCAACCTTGTAAAGTAGGCAGTGGCAGAAGTCATTAGACCTTCTGTGACTCAGAACACACACAGACACACTCGCTGAGTGTCGATCCCTGAGGGAGCTTGCTCTTTCCCATGGGCTGTGTCCGTACTACTCTCAAATAAACAGGGTCTCTAATGAAGGCTGCCAGATGTGGGCTGGTCGGGTCAGCTCTGCTTTACTATTAGAGAGGAAGGAAAAAAAGGATTGATGCAAGGAGGGAGAAAGAGGGGCAGCGCTTCCCCTGTAATTTCTGTGGCCAGTGAGGATTCTGTGGTAACTTTGGTTTCAGCTCCACAACAAACAACACCACTGTTTTTGTGCCAGCTTTGGCTTCAGCCAAAAAGCTATTTTTATTTCAGTCGACTCAATCTGTGTGATCGAAGCTGAATCTGAATCTGTTTTTCTGCGTTGACTTTCAGCTCCATTGAGGGTAGAGTTGTCAGCTTCCATATGCACAACACGAAAGAGGCCAGTTGAAAAAAAGGAGAGGGAAGTGTAGAGGAAAGGAGACAAAAGAGAGTCCCCCTGGGCAATGCTTGTAAAACAGATCAGACAAGAATAAAGGCGACTTAGACTAGGCAGACAACCAAGCAGCCAGGAAATGAGAAAGGCTGGTGGGGAGACTGGAGGGATGAGGGGGGCCGAGGTGCTAACATGCTCCACTAACACAGTTTGAGTCTGGACTGAAGAAACCTGAAGAAGAAGCGAGAGAGGGATGGCTTTGAAAGATTGTGATCAATAACAGTCGTAAAGAGATGATGCTGCCTTTCGTTTAAACATTTAAAAAACAGAGTTTTGTTGTAAGCAACAACAAAGGTGAATGATAAAATGGCCTTGTCTTGACTGTATGTCTTTACAAAATGTCCCCAAATACATTTGACCTTCAATAGTTTGATGATTTATTAATCACAAATATTTTAATTGTGAAATAATCATTTATCTTAGTAAAAAAAAAAACACACTAAACACTAAAACATTCTACTGCCACACTCTTAGAAATAAAAGTGCTAAGTAGAGCCATATAAGGTTATTTGGCTTGTCCTCATAGGAGAACCCTTTTTGGTTCCAGGTAGAACCTTTTTATTAAGGTTCCACCTTGAGCCCTTTTGGAGGGTTCCAACAAGAACCCTTTTAAAACCCTTTATTAAGGAAAGGAGTTTTAAAGGGTTCTCTGGATCAAAATGGTTCTTACTGGAACCATTAGTGTTACCAAGAACCCCAGAAGCAAATGGTTCCAGGTAGAACCTCAGCCCTTTTAGAAGAACACTTTTGGAACCCTTATTTCTAAGAGTGCAGCTCCAGCCACTTTCTCAAAGATTTATAATTTTCTTTCGTCTTGTGTGTCCAAAAATGGACACACAAACTAACTAAAATACTTCAATATTATTCAGCAAATCAAAGGCAGTGTCATAATGAAATTAAACAACTAACCGAAAATCAGTCGTTTTAATAATCTTGAGTTTAAGAGCCGTACTCTGTTATGTTTCCCTATAAACTAAGCTAAGAGCATCATTAACCTAAGCTATTCCGATTTAATTTTGGCTGAAAAGAAGCTGGACACTAATTCTGTCTCCCACAGGGCTTTATTTTATATGTGGCTGAATAATTGAATAAATGCACAACCTAATTCACTAAGTCTCTTTAACGGCACACACAGACAGGCCCTTACAGCTACTAGTCTGCATGTTTTATTTGTATACAGTGCATGTGTGCACGCAGACATATTACATTCAAAGCCTCTGTCCCCATCTGTGTGTGACCTCAGAAGCACAGCAGATGGCACATTGGCCCCGACTTTGAGGAAAGCTCCTTTTCCAGTGACGCCTGGCTAAAGGTCAGATGTCACCACAACATCTGCTGAAGGCTCGAGCCGCCGCCCGGCCCCTGTTATGCATCCCATCAGTGAAGCAGACCTCTTGCCACGGGCTGCAGTGGCAGCCACTGAACATGAGATGGCCCAGAAGTGAGTGCAGACGAGAACAATGTGGTCTGTTGGGCCAGGACGACAGAAAAGATAATAACAGTATCGACCTTACCGCAGAGATAATTTCACTGCTGTCCTGCAGTTATACGATACCAGACCAACACCTGATATTTGCTCAGCTTCTGATTTGTACCCCTCTTTTCACCCGTCTTCTTTATTTACCTTTCCAGCAGCTTGCTTTACCTGCTGCTGTTGAGATGATTTCTCTTGTTGAAGCAGCTGCATCACTGTTTGTTTTGAACACAACTCGGACACGATAAAAGAGGCATTGAATATCTGTTGTCTTACTCCCTCAATTTATACGTTCAACCTCCTATTCAGTTAAGTGTTCCCAGCACAATGCCTGTAAAACCGTGTATTTGACATGACCTCGCCAAGTTAAAGAGCAAACTGTTAGCATTCTTTGCCTAGCGTGTGCTAGAGTTTACTGACGACTCGCAACTCAGCCGGCGTGTGTTTGAACAGTGCGTCCACGTGCACTGAGGTAAGGTGAGGGGGCTCTCTGTTTGTCTTTCAGGCTTCAGTGTGAGACACCGGGCTGTTTTCGCGAGGGCAGATGCTGCTTTCAAAGCCAGTGTGAGTTTTTCAAGGGACCATAAAGTGCCAGTGCGAGCGCGCCTCGACTGAGGTTTCTCGGGTCAAGAATCAGGACGGGAGACTCTTAAGAGTAAACATTTAAATTCCTTTCCAGTTGGCAACTCAGTAAGAAAGTTTGCCAGTTGTATGTCTCCCCTCGAAAAAACCCAACCAAACCAGTTCCACTTTCCTTTCTTTTCCGACTCTTTTGTTTGCTGCACTGCTTGTGTGTTTTGGATTTGAAGCTTTTCTTTTGCTGCATGCTTGGCCTCAAAGACTGCAGAATAAAGTTACAGATTAAAGTTACAGAGCAGCATTAGTCTGTCGAGACTTATAAATCCAAATGTTGCTGTTTTACAAAAAAAATATGCTGTGTCGGAGACACGCGGTGAGGTTTAGAGGGAGAGATCGAAGGTGGACAGACGGGAGTGAGTGGATGCCAGCGACCATACTGCTTTGAAGAGAGGAAGTGAAAGCAATAATGAGGACATTTAGGGATGAGCCATATATAATGAAAGATTTAGAGGGAGATTTTTGTTGGGATGTAGAAAGGGAGAAAGGCGAGGAAGAGGTTTGACAGCTGAATATGGCCAGCCTTAGGTCAGCACTGAAAAACAATGACTCCACTCATCATGCTCTCTTTGCTATTCCTGACTTTTCTCTACCATTGAGATACTAACACTATATAAAAAAGATCAAATCAAAAGTATAACTAAAAGTCCAAGGTGACACATCTAACTAGTCACCCTTAAAGCAATTGAACTTTAAAAGAATAATCTCGACCAAACTCATCTTACATTTGCATAAACATATTTATTACAGTACAGGGTTTAGGACAGTAATGGGATAGAGTTCCATGAAGAGGAAGGAGGCAGAGTTGTGGGATAAGGGACATGGGAGGTGCTGAGGAGGAGCAGGAGGGGACGGGGCGGCTGGGCCAGCAGCTGCCGTCTCCTCATTAACATGCGCACCTGCTCCCTGCGGCCTTTTTCCACTGAGTTTGTGTGGCGCCTCACGACCTCAGCACCCGCCATTACTGGGGCTAAACTGGACTGGCCTTGTAGCAGCCACACACACACACACACACACACACACACACACACACACACACACACACACACACACACACACACACACACACACACACACGTCTATTGTCTGTTGTGGGTCTGGATATAGAGACATGGCAACTCTGTGGAAGAATTTGCAGCTATGTCATAATTACATTTTTTTTTTAGTAAGCGTAATTCTCAAGTACTCTATATAAATAAATCATGCTGAAGATTCATTTTGTTGAAAAGAGAAATCTGAGCTGCCAAATGTGTGTCTAAATAAGTTTTGAACGCAATGTTAATGTAATGTGAGTACTATTTGTATGTGTCTGTCTCCACAGTGCAGCACAGAGTCCTACACTAACTTCCAACCTCGGAGGATTTATCTGTCCAGTGGATACATGTTATATATGACGGCAATGTGCCTGCTAGAGCCTGCAAATGATCACTTTTCCAAATGCTAACTGCTGTTAGCTCCCAGTAGCCTCTGTGGCTGATGTCATTTCCTGTCCCTTAATTTTCGTTTTTAAATTTTTTTAAGGTGGACCTAAAGAGATACTACTAAACCAAGCATTCTGAACAGGGCTGTTTTGGCAGGGTGATTGAACTGCTGTGGTGCTTCAACCTTATGGTATTTTGACCAAAGTATGTCACAGACATGTTCATTAGGACACCAGGGAACTAGGTTCACTTGGAGAAATAGGCTATAATATGTCTCCTTTGAACTGATCTACAGTCCGGCATTGTCCCAACCGATTCAAAAAACCCAGTCATTCAGCTGCAGGTGGACGGGATAAAAACCTCTTCTCCCCACCACCGCTGTGCTGCTGCTGTATACACATAAATGCTCCCTCAGTCAGGTGTGATAGTATTGCTTGTTGCTCATCAGTCGTGACATGCCACCACTCACTCATTGCTACTGTTTGTGCAGCGGGCAGCCTTGCATGTGATGTTTTCTTTCCCTTGCCTCATTCCTCAGGCTGCCTAATCCCCTGAGAGGGAGACCCTGTCTAAACACACCCCTCTCCCCATAGAGAGGCCCCCACCAACACACACGCACGCACGCACGCACGCACGCACGCACGCACGCACGCACGCACGCACGCACACACACACACACACACACACACTCTGGCTGGACCCCCGGGAATGTTTGGGGACTAACAGATCCTCAGGCTCTGCTCGGGTATTTGAGAGTGATGGTGGGTTGTAATATTGTAAGAAGGCCCTTTTTGATGTTGGTAGTTTAGTGCACAATATTGTTTCTGCATGAGAGTGAAACACAACAATATTGAAAGAGAGAAGTTTTCTCCGAACTGGAAAAAATGGATACCAGAACCTGTAATTTCTCCTCTGTTTCATCCACTTCCCATTTCTAGTTTGATGATGTTGCTGAAAAGAATCAGGAGCACTGAGGTGGTGGTGTGCGGTGCTTTTTATCTGCCATAATGTTGGCTCACAGCTCAAACACTGTTGAATAGTTGGCGCCTTCTTCTGAGGATGAATGAGTGCTGACAAAAGGGTTGAAGTGAGCTGCTGAAGGGAGCCACCACAACTACTCCAGTTTTAGAGAGAACAGATTATGAAGAAAAATTCCAAATACCACCAAATTTTTTTGTGTGTGCTCATCTCCTGTGCTATTGAGTAGCTTCTTTGTTTTTGTACTGCCTGGGCCTCTCTGGCCACCCTGTGTTGTTGACAACAGTACTGAAGCTCTGAAGGCGATGAAAACAGAAATATGGTGGTGGGGATGAGCTGATGAAGCTGGACCCCAATAGATTTTCGCCAGAATATATAGTAAAACTAGAAAAGCACTCGGAGAGCGCAGACCTCTGCCAAGGCAGCTCATTTTTGTAGGACTAATATAATAATCCACTTTTATATATAGGGCCCGTTTACACATACACAGGTATTTTTAAAAACGGAGACTTTCCCCTTCGTTTGTGCCTTTAGTTTACACACAAACACCAATTTGGCCTCTGAAAACTATTCTTTCTAAAAACTCTAATTTTGGAAAACTCAACAATCTATGCTCCAAAAGTGCGACCTTTTTACATTTGGTTATGATCATGGAAGCATTCCGAGTAGCAGCAGCATTTCTGTTGGTGCAAGAACCTTTTACATGTTTGCATTTGCAAATACAGCTCTGATTCAGCAATATCGTAACTTCTTCTGTCACGAGCCAGACTGCGTCGCCAGTTTTGTGTCCGGACCTGGGTGGACTCCTGTCTGGTGGGAGAACTTCGAGAGTGAGGTTATTGTCCTGGAGGAGTGGCGCAAGAATTTTCGGAAGTCGCGATCATCGCTTCTGAATTTTTCGTGTCAGTTGTTGTTGTCAATATTGTGCTGATATTACTAGTTATTTTCGGATATCACGGGCTATGGTATTGCACAGATGAACGTAATGTAAAACGCTGTCAGAGCCGTCAGACTCTGTTGAACGGCCAGCCTCGGCTGCGGGTCTTTTCAAATTAAGAGCTGCACCCGCAAAGTACCTGTGCGGCTGTGGCTCTTTTCAAAATAAAAGAGCCGCACTCGCAAAGTACCCCCCGTCGTTTAGTCGATTTTTGGTCGAAATTTCAGGGCTTTAGTCGACCAAGAATTTCTTTGGTTGATTACAGCCCTATCATTAATGTTTATATATTTGTTTCAATTACTGAACAAAGCCTGTCGTATTTGGGACAAGAGTCAGGACCTTAAATCACTTGCACAAACATTTTGATCAGGACTCAGCATTTGTTTGTTTGTCATTTAAACCTGTGTGAGCAGAGAGCGCGAGGCATTGTTGGCACGGGGCGGGAGAGAGAGAGAGTGAGTTTTGAGCTCTTGGTCATTAGTTCATTTACTTATTTGTGTGTAGGGAATATGTTGTGAAATATGTTTAAACTTAAAACTACACATACAGGAAGTGATTCGTTTTTGTATTTTTAGTTGGATATTGGATGTGAACTGATTGTATTTCTATATTCTATATCTATATTTTCTATAAAATGTTCTATTAAAGACAATATGCAAAAATATATATATTTCAGTATGCTGTAAAGTGGAATCGGCCCCAAAAATGGCAATCGGTGCATCCCTAATGCTGGCCCTAATTCATCTCATGATTAAGGCTAGAACAGAAGATGCAAAAGTGCCATTGACTCTTCACTTCACTTTTATTCCATGTGATCTTGTTTGTTTTAACATTACAGCACTGCTCTCAGCAGAGTTTAAGTTGGCTGACCCCATTACCTGCAGGGTCATGGTTGAATATGCACACAGTCATGAACACTGTGTGTGTGTGTGTGTGTGTGTGTGTGTGTGTGTGTGTGTGTGTGTGTGTGTGTGTGTGTGTGTGTGTGTGTGTGTGTGTGTGTGTGTGTGTATGTGAGACTGCACACTGTAGCTATGCCTGGATGGATGTTCTCTGTGTGTGTGTACACTCAGGGGGACTCTTCTCTTAAGCTCCTCTCATTGTAATTGATAATGTGTGAATGAGTCCCTGTGATCTTCAGCGTCTAAACTCCCCCTCGTCTTTTATGAATGACACACAACCTGTGAGAAACCTCAGTAGTCTGTGTGTTCTACAGCCTCTAACACATAGTTCACAGGGGGTCATAGCAGAAAGATGAATGTCCTGTTTAAAGCAGAGTTTATCATGGTTGTGTTGCTGTGCTGTAAAAAAAAACAGCAAGGTTGTATTTTAAAGGAGCAGATAGTCTTAGTAGGAAATGCTTTTAATGCAACCAGAGGATTTATTATCACAATAGTGCACAAAGTGTTGTCTTCAAACATTAGATCATTGAAAATAGAAACAGAAATTCCCATTCAACTCTTCCCACTCTTTGTAATGCTAAGTTGAAATGAGAAAAATACATAATAATGAAGGTTTCTGTATTAGTAGACATAGAAAATATATCTCACAGAATGATCCTTTTTCAACCCCAACAAATCCAGTCCAGATGTCCAGAATGTGTATTGAAATACTTAAATCCAACTCATCTATATGAGCCAATAAAATAAATGCAATGTAAATACTGTATATAATTAAATTTTTATGTCTGGATTCACGAGTCACATTTAAAATGTAGATGTGGATCAGAAGATTTTCAAAATATTAGTTATTTAATAATAGCAATAATAACGCAGTTCATATAAGAAGCCATAAAGACAAATGTTACTGTGATGGCAGAGTATAATAGTAAGGTATATATCACTGGTGCCTCACAACAAGATGGTTATATCGGTTTGAAACGGGTTGAGCCGATCCAAAACTCATTATCTGTGTTCAAAATCACTGAAAACCTAAATATCTAGTAAATGCTAAATGACTATGGAGATACCAACCACTGATATCATGTGACCAGTTATGATTGAGAGCTGCATATACAGTATCTTCTGCCATGCTACAGCAAAACAGCTTAGTGTCATTATTTGTGAACATTTTTGATCAAACAGAAGCCGCAGTAATGTTTTGAGCTATTTATTTCATCCATTTATGGGAATAAAAAATACAGTTGGAGCGTGTTGGAAAGAGCTGTTGGATGTGACTAATTATGGCTTGGTGGGAAATGCATCAGCACAGATTATTTGTTGTTTTTAAAAGAAGTAAAAAAAGATGTCATCAGACTAATATCTCATTTCAAACGCCAGCAGCTTCCTCTCACAGTCCAAAGACGTACAGATGCTTAATTGATAGGACTGTAACTGACGATTATTTTTGTTGTCGATTAATCTATCCATTATTTTTCCGATTAGTCGATTAATCACGATTATCTTCATTAGCACCTATTTTGGACTTCTGTTTAACCTACATACAGTGGACTCACGCGTGTGCTTTAATAACGAAATTTATCAGTTAAAATGTCAAAGCAGCTTCCCCTGTAATTCACTGATTACTGCCTTAAAGAACGCATTAGCGTAGGTTCGCTAAGCTAGCTTCCGCCATGATTTTCCGACTGATAGACATATGACACAAACGTATTATGTACTTGCATCATAGGCTGATGGTTAATTAAAGTGTTTCGCTGGTTTATTTTCAGTGAAATGTTCCCAAAACTTTTTGGGTCAGAGTTTTCAAGCCTCTTCGTCTGTTTCCGCCATAATTTGTGTGTTCTTCTTCTCTGCTTCCTTGCAGAATGTAAACAGCGAGCAACACTGCCCCCAGCACTTCCTGTAGCTAGTTCTGGATAGCTCGAGTGTGTGTTTGGTCGTGTTTGTTTACACTGCAGTTACAGATGAGCATGAAGCGGCCGGTGTGTGATTTACAACAACAATAACACGATGCGTTCACGCTTACGTTTTAGCGTCGTCAAATTGAAAATTGAACCCTGCTTCTGTTGATATGATGTTCCTGATTACTTGTTTCTGTCTCTCTCTAGATGCCGGGATGGATATGTAGGAAGCCGGTGCCAGGCCCGTGACCCGTGTGTCTCCTCGCCGTGCATGAACGAGGGCACATGTCGAGCCGTGACGAGAGGGAGCACGGTGGACTTCAGCTGCACGTGCAGAGCGGGCTACACCGACCGCGTCTGCCTCACGCCCGTCAACGTCTGCCTCAGCTCGCCGTGTCGTAACGGAGGCACGTGTGAACTGGAGAGCCTCCAGACGTACAAGTGCCACTGCCCACCTGGATGGTCAGGTAATACAGCTGACATGTTTATCACAGGATGACAAATGGAATTAAGCAAAATAATCTCATCATATTTATTTTTAGTTAGATTTATGGCTTAGCACATTTAAAACTCAACATGTTTTCTTTATAATCCAGGTTATTTATACCAGAGAGGTTATGTTTTCGTCTCTTCATTTGTTTGTGGGCTTGTTGGTTTATTTGTTTGCAGAATTATGCAAAAACTACTAAACCGCTTTCCACCACTTCAGTAGCGCTGAGGACAAACCCATATCATTTTGGTTTAGTATTTAGTATTTAGTATTTATTTAACGGTCAATCCGGTATTTTTTTTTTTTTGTACTTTTTTGATTTTTGACTTTCTATGTTATTGCACATTTGTTACTATTTCTTTAATGCTGCACAGATTATTTCTTTCTTTTTAAATGTGGCATTAATTTAGAGGACGTAATTTACTCTAAATCCAAAATGTTTTTGTGGCAGTTTACGTAAGTTTTCTTTGAAAAAAGAGTAGAGGACGAGGGGCTTATTCTGGCTTACACAACATAATGTCATGGGAACATATTTACTTCAAGTTGTCGTAGTGAAATTAATGAAATTAATCTTTCATATCTATTTTCATTTATATTTGCATCGTTGCCATGAGTTGTACTGTATGTAAAAAGGTCCATTATAACAGGTTTATTCAACACATTTAACACATTCAAACTCATGGTCAACTTGCTCATATATAAGATCAATTTTCAGTCACATCATTCCAATCCAAAGTACTGTATCTAGCTAGTCAAGTCATTTATGTAGAGATTGAACCAAAGTTGATATTAGGGGTGAATTCCAATTCCTTGCTTCACCCTCAATCTTAACCCTCAATCTCAAAAATGTGCGCTCCCGCTAGTGCAAGTGCTGTCCCGATTCTCAGAATCTCAAATTAAATTGAGGGCCAACTTTAACCGCCCTCAATATTGTGATTTTCCGAGATCACCCTTGGGAGCAAGGGCTACCCAGAATGCTTTGCATGTTTTGACAGAACAAAGATGGCGCCGAAAGCAGCGAAACGTGTACGCTACAGATTAAGTATTTTCTTTGTTAATAGAGATATACAAATGATGAAAACCATTGTATTATCTTAGTTTAGGCCTATATTATGGATTACTGACGTCATTGTTGCGTAACATTTATTTTTATTTTACAATCTTTTGTTAATAGCCGGCCGGTGCGCACACACGATCGTTTGCTATCGTTTACTTTTCAATAAGCCGTGGTGTATGGTAACTGTCAGCTGAATATGTCCGTGGTTGTGGTATTTGTATGAGTATCATCTTATAACTAACTGACAACCTAATAACTTGACTGACAAAAGTATCGTAATAAATAATCGTGACGTAAATGGGTTCTTCTTCTTCTTTTTTGGAGTTGACAGACTGGACGCAGCTTTCGCGTTATTCTGCCCCCCACAGTCTAAAGACGGATCTGCATTTAAGGGGTGTCCTATTTCTAAGTGACAAAATAACCCTCAACTCTTGGTTTTGAGGGCCAGTTAAGATTAAGGGTTGAGGAGAGTTGGAATTGGCCCTAAGTATCAGGTTAGGTGAACACTCTTGTGTAGGTGTGAATGTGAGAGCGAATAGTTGTTTTCTCTCTATGTTGGTCCTGTAATGGACTGCCGAACTGTCCATTGTGCACTCCGTATATATGTTTATTAGAATAGAATGTTCTATTCTCATCATCGTCATCATCATCATCTTCTCTGTGTTTTTAGGTAAACTGTGCCAACAAGCCGACCCCTGCACCTCAAACCCATGTGCCAATGGTGGCCAGTGCTCTGCCATCGATTCTCATTACATCTGCACCTGCACGCCGTTCTTCAACGGAAAGACCTGCAAACAAGACGTCAACGAGTGCGACGCAAGCCCATCGCCCTGCAAGAACAGGGGCGTGTGCGTCAACGAAGTGGGCGGCTACAGATGCCAGTGTCCTCAAGAGTACGTGGGCAAGCACTGCGAGAGCCGCTACCTGCCCTGCAGCCCGTCACCCTGCTTTAATGGAGGCACCTGCATCCAAAAGGGGGAAACAAACTATGAATGCACCTGTGTACCAGGTAAGAATTTGAACTAAAGCCATTGGCAGAGAGGTTTTTTTTTTATCATTTATTGACCTATATGTATGTTTTCGCAGAGTTTGTTTGTCTGTCTGTTAGTAACATAACTCGAAAAGGATCTAGATGACATTTTCAGAAAAACGTACACGCTGCGTTCCGGCAGGGTGTATTTTGTAGTCACTGAGCTGCCTTGGCGGAGGTCTGCGCTCTCCGAGTGCTTTTCTAGTTTTTATTTCAACAGGCTGAACTTCAGCACATGATGTAAACTGGATCATTTTAGTGTTGAATGTAACTCCATATTATGATGTCAGCGATGGTGCCCTCTCCTCCATTGTATGATTGTGTTGCCTTCATACTTGTTTCTTGTCTGAAACATTGTCGTGGACAAGAACCTTGTAATATGATAAAAATGTATTCTATAGTCAAATGATGGCAATAGAAGAACAATCAGTTTTAGAAAGACATCAAGTGACTTGAGTTGAGCTTAAATGTCGGAAGTTGTTGCTTCAGAGATGATGTCATTTAAGGCTGGGCTGTTCCTGCTTAAGTTGTGTCTTATATGTCTTATATATATACTGTGTGTATGTGTGGGTGTGTGTGTGTGTGTGTGTGTGTGTGTGTGTGTGTGTGTGTGTGTGTGTGTGTGTGTGTGTATGTGTGTGTGTGTGTGTGTGTGTGTATGTGTGTGTGTGTGTATGTGTGTGTGTGTGTATGTGTGTGTGTGTGTGTGTGTGTGTGTGTGTGTGTGTGTGTGAACAAGGCAGAGCAGGAAGGCATCAGGCCTTATCATAAGGAAATGGTCAAAGGACAACATCCTGATCACGTAGTCGAGTGAGGAAAAGCTTTCTCAGACTGTAGTCCTGCCTCCCTCAGCTCATCACCTCCACACTGAGGGAGTTCTGATATTCACGTCATGTGTGAAATTTGTTTGTTGGCATTTAATGGAACAAGCTGTTGCTTCCTCTTACTATATAAAGTTGACTTGTGGAGTACTCTTATGAAGTGAGTTAAAACGTTGTGTTCTCAAATTATGACATTATACCGTCAGAGGTTTTGATTGGTGATATATCATTGTCTGGACCCAAGTGTTTTCAATCAACTGTCCAAAGAGGTGGACAGTGGGACAATGGTTGACATTGGTGTAAAAAAAATAAAAAATAATAATTTTTCACTTTAATTGAATTTTTTGGGGTTTATATTTTGAGGTATACTTGGAGCAAAACTACTCTCTTTACATGCTGCGGTTCTCTATATACAATCACCATATTGCATTTTATTGACATACTAAATGCCACATTGATTATAATATCTGAAATTCACTGAAACACTTCATACTATTACCATGTTAAAAGTAGGCATGTGTGATATATCGATTTTATCGATTAATTCCAGTTCTTTTGTTCCGGACGATTTAAAAAAAATAAAAAAATATATAATTTTCTCCTCTTACGACAGCGCACCTTCTGCCCTCGGGAGCTTCCGTGCGGAACCCTCCCTCCCCCACACTTGTTTCCCCTCCGGACATGCACGCGCAACGACAACATGCCTACCGCAAACGAGAGTGTTAATTTCGTTCCCAAGAAAGGACTTGTATCTTCAGTGATTTGGAACAAGTGACTGCACGCTGCAAAGTTTGTTTAAAGCCCATTTCAACGAAAGGCAGCAGCACAACGAACTTATTCCAGCAACTAAAAGTGATGCATACACCCGAGTTGGAGAAATGTCAGTGTTTACGAGGGGAACAAGACCGCTTCATCCAACAAACTCTGGCTACAAAGCAGCCAACTGTGGTGGAATGATTTGCCCTGGGCACCACGTATGATAACAAAGGGGCATGATGGAGAGCGATCACTGAAGCAGTCGCTTTGCACATCACTAACGATGTGGTAGCCATAAAGCTAAACTTGTTTTGATTTGTCTCGGGTTAGGGTTACGGTTAGGGTTAGGGTCGTTTTCTTTAAAAAAGTAGGGAAAATCGGAGATTTTAGCTTTAGGCCAGGGGTCTCAAACTACAATTACCTGGGGACCACTGAGTGTAGTTTGGTCAGTAAGGGGCCAGTGAAGTCAACTTTCTGAGAAAACGACATGGAAATATTAATAGTTATGATGATATTTCACATAATTTCACATTAATTACACATTAATGTTTGGTCCATAAAATGTCAGAAAATGTTCAAAACCGTCTATGAGTGTTTGCCAAACCTTGAAATGATGATGTTGATTCAGTTTTAATGATTTCTTTGTTATGTGGAGCAAAGAAACAAAGAAAATATTCACATCAAAAATCTTGTTTTAATCATGAAAAAGCTTCAAACTGATTAATTAATTATCAAATTGGTGGACAACTGATTTAGTAATTGATTAATAATTGATTAATTGATTAGTCGATTTATCATTTCAGCTCTAAACGCATAAGTTGATGTGGCCGCAAGCAATTGATTTGGGGGCTGCAAGTTTGCGACCACTGTTTTATGCCATATTGCCCAGGCCTAGTTAATAAAAGTTTATTAGCTATATTAGTGACTGGACCTTATTTTACTTGCATTGTGAAGTAAGACAGCAATTGTTTGGGAAGCACATTAAAGACCAAAAAGACTCTGAGCAGTGGTGCTTTTTCCATGAAACACCAGTGGATGTTGCCACAGACCTCAGGAGGGCACAGCTGCCATTTTCTCTGGCAGAAAAAAAAAGAAAGTTGACCACTTTTAACTGTTAAAAAGTTTCACTCCATTTGTTGAAAATGGCAAATTGTTGTTTTCAAACCAGTCGAAACATGTAACTGTAAACCAGAATGAATAGAAATGACTCTGTGAAAGCAAAGCACACTCACAATAGGTTGAGACCTTACTGTATATTTTCTTTTATTGCAGGTTTTAGTGGTAAAAACTGCAACCACAACGTCGACGACTGTCCCAATCATGAGTGTCAGAATGGAGGGACGTGTGTGGATGGAGTCAAAACCTACAACTGCCAGTGTAAACCGGAATTTACAGGTGTGTGTAGCGATATATATGTGACTTAATAATGATCTGTTTATATGTATGTACTATAGTGATTATAATTTAGAGACACATTACATCAGAGGTCTCACACTCAAATCACCGGGAGGCCACTAAGTGTCTTGTGTGTTTTATGTTGAATGGTAAATAGTGTAAGTCTGACACCTCTGCATTACATCATGTCTACATGTTTTGCGCAAGATTTGTGACTGTAGACACAGATGTGCATGTATTGTGCATGTATGAATGTACTGCATGTGTGTATGTGGATGCGTATGAAAAAGCAGTTAAACTTAGATCCTCTGCTCGTTCCACAGGTCAGCTCTGCACAGAGGATGTAGACGAGTGTCAACTGATGCCCAACGCCTGCCAAAATGGTGGAACGTGTCACAACACCTACAGCAGCTACCAGTGCGTGTGCGTTAACGGCTGGACTGGCGACGACTGCAGCGAGAACATCGACGATTGTGCCAGCGCCGCGTGTCACAGCGGATCCACCTGTCACGACCGCGTAGCTTCCTTCTTCTGCGAGTGCCCTCATGGCCGCACAGGTAATTTCAATGTGTGTTCAGCTTTTACTGGTTGACAGGAAACTACTTCACACAGCAAACCTATAAGCGTCTGTGACTGGAGGACATTTTAATTATATGTTGTGAGGATAAGGAAGTAACAAATGATGACAAAGTAAATGAAAGCCTCTAAAGTAAACACCAGTCAGTGACATTCATCAATGCTAATGTATGGTTTCTCTTGTGGTTTTGGTGTCTAAACTAAACTAAACTAACTCTGTTCTTAGACATGAGTGTGTTTTTAACACTTTGCAGACTCGTAATTTCTACACTTCATATTGAAGACAAATAGATGTGATGACATCCCTTTGTTTCTTATACTGGATGGACATGTTTTTCTTTCCCAAAGAGATGGAATACTTTGATCTTTCAACTAAAAAAAAATTCCAATGTGTAAGTTGGGTGCCACAGTGGGGCAGTGGTTGGTGCAACAAGAAGGTTCCTGGTCTGAATTCTGGAATGGATTGCGGTCTTTCTGTGTCATGTTCTTCCCATGTGTCTGTAGACTATCTCTGCCAAATATAACCAGATATTTCCACCCTTTTCACAAGTCATCGCACAATCATTTAAAGTAAAACCTCGTTGTCTCGTTCTTCAAAGAAAAGAGCAGAGGAAGACCAATTTAAGGCAAAGCAGCTTTGGATTAGTAATTGGAGTGGGTTGTCATTTCAACCCCCATCTCCTCTCCTTACACTTAACCCCAAATTACTTCTGGAAGAAGTGCAGGCAGTGTGTGATTGGTTGTGACCGGTTTGTAATAGAAGTACTGCAAATAGATGCACGGTGCTATTATAGTTGTGAATGGGTAAAGCTCTTTGAGTAATCATGAAGTCTTGGAAAAACAGATATTTTACCATTTTAAAGGTCTCATATAATGCAAATCAACTTTTTAATCATTTCAATCTTTATATTTGGGACTACCAGTCGGTAAAGTGTGGAAAAAAGATGACTCACTCATGTTTTTGTGGTCCTCCTCAGTCTAAGTACAGGAGATAAAACACGCGATGTTGACTTCCGCACTCATTGGGACGTCACAATGCGCTAAATTCCTGGAATTGTTGTCTTGCGGAGCTCCACTTGTGGAGTGCTGGCGAGGGCAACGGTATCTGAAAACCGGAAGTCCTTGAAAAGTTCTATTCTTGGCTCCACAGTGCAGCACAGAGTCCTACACAAACTTCCAGACTCAGAGGATTTATCGGTCCAGTGGATACATGTTATATATGACAGCAATGTGCCTGCTTGAGTCTGCATATTATCACTTTTCCAAATGCTAACTGCTGTTAGCTCCTAGTAGCCTCTGTGGATAATGTCATTTCTTGTCCCTTAAGTTTCGTTTTCCTTTTTTTTAAGGTGGACCTAAAGAGATACTACTAAACAGAGCGTTCTGAACAGGGCTGTTTTGGCAGGGTGATTGAACTGCTGTGGTGCTTCATCCTTATGGTATTTTGACCAAAGCATGTCACAGACATGTTCACGGGACACCAGGGAACTAGGTTCACTTGGAGAAATAGGGTATAATATAGGACCTTTATGTCAATTCTTTATTAATCCAACCATGGACAGAGATGACAGTTATAGTATAATGCCTTCAACTATTCTACATTTGGGTGAACCCAGCCAGTCTGCTTGTGATTTGATTTTACTGCACAGATCTTTCAGGCAAAGACATAACTTTGACCAACTTCAGAATCTCTTAACAGGGTGTTGTCTCGTCTATTTGCATGCAACTGTCATTAAACAGTGAACCTTCATGTTCATGTCTTCTCTACCAGGTCTACTGTGCCAGCTGGACGACGCCTGCATCAGTAACCCGTGTCAAAAGGGCTCCAACTGTGACACCAACCCTGTCAATGGAAACCACTTTTGCACCTGCCCCTCCGGATACATCGGTGCTTCCTGTGATCAAGATGTTGACGAGTGTGCACTGGGTAATACTCAAACTGTTGCCTGGTTTTCAGCCTGCAAATCCCACTGACTTAAGAAAGATTTGGGCTGCACTGATGAGTTAAAGACAAAGTCTCAGTTACTGCTCATGCGTTTGTAACACAGGTCAAAACACAATCACTTTCTTTTCTGTTACTCAGGGCCGTTTCAAGACCCGAATTATATGCACATTTGCACTGAGGCCACATCCACACTTCACCAATATCCACCCAAAATCATCTCATTGTCCTGTGTTTATGGTGATAGGTCTTGAAAGTATGAACACCGCAGACACACAGTTTAAGGTCAAATATACATTTGTTTTAACCAGGCTCCAACCCGTGTGAGCACGCAGGCAAGTGTATCAACACCAAAGGTTCGTTCCAGTGTAAGTGCCAGCAGGGTTATGTTGGGCCACGATGTGAACTGGACATCAATGAGTGCATTTCCAACCCGTGTATGAATGAGGCCACCTGCCTGGACCAGATAGGAGGATTTCGCTGCATCTGCATGCCAGGTGAGACACAGGGAAATGGACCTTTACAGTCCCATAAGATGATTTTACATCTTAATTGTATTATATGTGAATCTAGGACACATGATGTTGTATACTAATGCCTTTTTGTAACTTTGCTAGATATGATGATATGATATGCAAAGATGAGGTTTCAAAAAGTCACACAAAGTCAAAAGCAGCTTTTTCAGCTCAGGTTAGGGTGTAATTCATTCCTTGTGGCTTTCACAAATACACCTGCCCTTAAAAAAGTTAGCTTTTAGGTAAATAATCCAAAATCCTTTATTTTTATTTTTTACCCTTTTAAATTGAAATCACAATATGAAACAATAATTAGCAAATCTTTAAGCCTGCAATTTAGGATACATGTTATGCATCACATCAATACATCAAAATATTATAATTACATTTTTTGTTAAGAATGCGTTATGTAATAAATCTAAAGCAACTTGCCATAAAATCCTCCTAATATGTCACAGAGACTCATGAATAATGTTCATATAACAAACTGAACTCACCAACAATAACAGTACAGGCAAAATATTTGCATTAAAAAAATCTTTTGCGGACTGCAAATCATGTTTATGTTTTGAAATCATGTTTTGGCATGAGGCGCCACCTACCTCCGTCTACCAATCATTGCAGTCAGTAGAGTCTCAGCTGCCGAGCAACCACGGGTCCAGTCTGAGCTACAATGGCGGAGAAAACGAAACATAAAAGACCTTGGTATTTTGAACTTGAGTGTAGTAACCGTTTTTGGCCACATTCTTACATATGGCGCCTTAAAACCTAAATTTGTGGGAAAAAAAATCAAAATTTATGTTTTAGATGTTGGACAGTTGATCAGACTAAACTTCAAAGTCATATTAAAAAAAAATTGTTATACATAGCCATTCTCCTGTTTATGAAGCCATTGTGTATGATTTACATCCAGTACATCGTTGCATTACAACAGTGTGAATCTCTGTCTAACCAATCCTCCTCTCTCCTCGTCCTCCCTTGCTAATTGGCCAGGCTATGAGGGGGAGTTCTGCCAGATCGATACGGACGAGTGTGCCAACAGCCCCTGCGTCAACAACGGCAAATGTATCGACAAGATCAACTCCTTCCACTGCCAGTGCCCCACAGGTGAGGCTGCCGTGCTGCTGCAGAGGAGAGAGGATGGGAAGAGGGCGCTCTCTCTAACACACACGCGCACACACACACACACACACACACACACACACACACACACACATACACACCTCTCTGGACAGGCACTAATCCCAGCCCTGAGGCAGGCTTACTCGGGCCTGAAACCAGCAGTCGAGGTAGAGAATGAAGAAAAAAAACAATCTATAGGGAAAGGCTTGAGGAAGTTTGAACTTTTTCTACAAGTTTGTTATCCCTTTTTTCAAAGTCTGATGAGTGAGCATAAACTTGTGGCTCTTGTGATAGTGACTGGGAAAAAAGGAGAGGCAGATCCACTGCAAGGCTTCATAAAATGATGCTTTCTGTGTTGTTGTGGCAAGTGAGGTTAGTGTTTTTGAGGGGAGGTAGTTGTTTTTCTGCAGATGCCATTGGAGTTACAGTGTTTAGACAAGAGGTATTGATGTGTTTTCAGGGTGGGAGGAATGCAACTATTGAATCTTGGTTAGAGAGAAAAGGAAGAAAAGAAAGGTTCTTTTTTTGCATTCTTTCAGTGGGATCATTGACGTGGAAGTGATTTTTTTTTTCTTTTCTGGGAGGAAAATAGTGAAGCTCTGAGTCGGGTGGATCAAAGGCAGCCCGGGTGGAGAGAGGCGATATTCCTCCTGTTGAGAGAGAAAGAGGAAGGAGCAAAAATGGAAAGAAAGAAAAGAAAAGAAAGAACGACATCCCAATGAGGAAGCTTGAGAATGAAACGAGAGGGGGTACAAGAGTAAACGCAAGAGACCTACACCTATGAAAACTCATGTGTGTCATTGCGAGGGGGTTATGTGAGGAAGCGGCACAAAGTCGTCGTAGTGAAAGTGTTTTTAAGGGTGGTGTGTGTGTGTGTGTGGGGGGGGGGGGGTATGGAGGTTGAGACGCACAGACCGTTATGCTAAAGTGGGAAGGGAGGGCTAAAGAAGGGGGAGGGGTTTTAACTGCTCTGCTTCAGATGTAAATTTGTCCCAGTTGTGAGCCAGGCTCGAGGCGAGGGTCCCCTCTTTTCATGTCTGTAGATGGAATAGCCATGGAAACCCCACTGAGAGCCTTTGAAATGTCTGATTCCTACAGTCGCTCTTTGCCTCTCTGAGGTGCATTATGTATGTGTATGTCAGTGTCCTGGTGCATATTTCTGTTGTGTTTGTATGCATACGTGTGCATCTGGGTTAAGGGATTAAAGTGGAGAATTGCATTCAGGTGCACTGTGACGTAACTGTGGGGATGCTGAACACTTTTTTAAATGATATTTTTATACTATTTTGTACTTCAGACATTTGTTCTAGACTCATGCACACCCTTCCTTCAAAAATGCTTCAGTATCTTCACTCATTTTCTTATGAATTAGTTTTAAAGCTCAGGCAGTAGGGCTGCACAATATGACCGAGTGCAATATTCAAATCAAAAGATGCTGCAATTATTTGATGAAGATATACGACAAACTGCTGCAGAAAGACTTTCTCTCAAAAAAAAAAAACATGTTTGTTTGTTCACAGACTCCAGTGAATGTCAAATCATCATGATTTTGTGTGTGTAAAAATGACTTTGACCAATAAGTCAAGATAAGATAAGTCAAAAGAATTGGCTTTATAGATGCACAATAGGTGCAATGTGACTGAGGCGATGAGGGTGGTAATTCATATATATATGTGTATGTATATATATTTCTGTTTTGCATAAAAATAAAAGCAAGATTTGTGTCTATAATAAAATCCTAACAAGAGCTTCAGCTTTTAACATACTGAATTTGCTCCTTAAAAGACGAAGTGGTCATCAGTTAGAAGTCCTAGATATTTCAAAGTAGGTACTAACTCTGTTGACCATGTCTTAAACTTAACCTTTCTCTGTATGGCAGGGAAGAAGTCTAAAAGAGAGTCCAACAATAAACACAATCATCTATTTTTTGGTTTTTTTGCCATCTGTTTTACTGTGGCGGCACTGTTGCCTTCAAGCAAAAAGAACTGTTTGCATGTTTGCACGCGAGTTTGCATGTTCTCCCCGTGTGTTCATGGGTTTTCTTCAGGTGCTTCAGTTTCCTCCCACAGTCTAAAAACATGCATATGTCGAACTGCCTCTCTGAGTTGGCCCTGTACCTTACCTTTGGTCCCATGTCAGCTATGATAGGCTTCAGCTGCCCCCGCGACCCTCATGTGGAGGATTACGTGTTAAACAATGGGAGGAATGAATACTTCATACTCCAGCTTTCAGCTAGATTTTGAAATGCATTCTTGTGGAATTGACTAATTGGATTATATAAGAATAAAAGGACTGCCATTATGAAATCAGTTCCATAACAAATGTATTATTATTGCCACGTTTTTGGCTGCATCTTTCCACATTGCTTCTGGCAAAATCAACTAAACCACTCAAATACTTCCTCGCTGGATTAGCTGGAGCTGAGTATTTTTTAGCCGAAACCACCTGTATATTTCTGCGGTGAGCTGGTGGGACTGGGAATTGTATCACTTCATCAGACAACATCCTGCTAGCCCTTGGACTGTACCATCTTTAGACAGAGGGGAGATTAAAAGAGGAACATATCTGAGATGTGCAGAAAAGGAAAAAGCCTGCTGGTTAATTTTGAGTGACAAGGAGTTTGAATAGCGGAGGGGTAAAAGGTCAAGCTGGTGCTTTGTAAAGGTGGGCAGAAATTGGATGGAGGGGTGGGTATGGGGCGGGTGGGGGTTGGTGGAGTAAGGGTGAATGCAAGACGGGAGAATGCACATTGTGATGGAAAAGTTTTGGAGGACAAAAGAGGCAACAGGCGCGGTTTGGCTCAGATGAGGCGTTGTGCGCACAGGCCTTCCTTTGTCTCTCACCTCTTGGTCAGGAGGCCTTGCAACTTTTATTCTTTCCTCAGTGGGCGCCCCCACTCAGCCTTCTCCTCTTTGGATTTGTGCTGAAAAGAAAAAGCGTATAGTATTTTCCTCTGCTTAATTAACATGCAGATTTCTGATTCGCTGCAAGCTCTTATAGAATTGGCTCGTTGATTATGAGCGGGACGGTTTGAAATGGTGAGAACACACTATGCTATGTCTGTACACACACAAGTGCACATGCATGTTCACACACACTTAAACCCCTCTTGCTTGTTGTTTTACCAGGCTTCAGTGGGAACCACTGCCAGATAGACATCGACGAGTGTGCCAGCACGCCATGCAAGAATGGCGCCAAATGCACAGACGGGCCCAACAAGTACACCTGCGAGTGCACTGAAGGTACAAGAGTCAAAAAAACAAAAGTCTAAAAAACAATTAAATTATTGGTGCACTGGTTTATGAATAAACCAGTGCAGTGCCCGTAGCCATGTATTCCTATAGTGGGAGCTGAGGAAGATTTTTCAGTTATGGTAATGCATGATAAGGAATGTAAAGGCTAACATAATACAAACACTGTGCAACCTCATTAGGCACAACAATTTTTTTTTTAAATTTTCGATTAGCATGGCTGTCACAAAACAGCTAGCTAGGCTAATGTTAATTGAAAATTAAAAAAATTGCGTTGTGCCTAATGAGGTTGCAGAGTGTTTGTATTATGTTAGCCCTACGCTAATGCTAATCGTAGCCTCGCTAGCTCACCTTTCTAAACAGGTTTGCCAAGTTAGCTGAAAAAAGCTGTCAGACGCGCTGCCTGGTGTAGCGTGCTGGCGTATCGTGATAAATCAGTGAAAATTAAAATTACTCCAAAAAACGTGAAAATCAAGGATACGCACCATTGTGCCATGCTTAACCCATATCCTAAATCTTAGGTCGATCTGGCTAACAGTCAGCGAGATATGCCTGTCACAGACGGACACAACTTGCTTTATACATAGATACTGAATAAAGCATATATAGATACTCACTTTTACAGGAAAGTTTACAAGGTCATAGAGTGTGAATGTTGCCTGAAAAATACATCACATATCAAGACAAGATGACCAAAGTTAGTCCACGCTGTTGCCAGGCTACACAGGGAGACACTGCGAGATTGACATCAACGAGTGTTCCTCTGACCCCTGCCATTACGGTACCTGTGTGGACGGCTTGGCCTCGTTCAGCTGTAACTGCAGACCTGGATACGCCGGGCGTCTCTGTGAAACCAACATCAACGAGTGTCTGAGCCAGCCGTGCAGGAACGGTGGCACCTGCCAGGACCAAGAGAACACTTACATTTGCAGCTGTCCCAAGGGAACCACAGGTAAAACAACACGTAAACACAAAAAAAACTTCTCTTTTTTTCCCCAAAAAAAGTTTGAGGCCACTGAGACACAATTTCTTCCAGGAATCAACTGTGAAATCAACATTGATGACTGTAAGAGCAACCCCTGTGACTCTGGGACCTGCATTGACAAGATTAATGGATACGAGTGTGCATGTGAACCAGGCTACACCGGTAAGCATCACAAATATGAACTCTGGAAACATATTATACACACACACGCATCTCTTTAACAATAGTAGAACTGGTTAGAGCTGGTGCGTCACAGCTAGAAGGTTCTCGGTTGAACCAGAAACTTTCTGTGTGAAGTTGTTTTATCATTTCACACTGTGTCTGTGTGTGGGGTTGGGTCTTCTCTGGGTACTTTCCCCCACGGTCCGAACCCAAAGACATGCATGCCAGAATTGTCTCTGTATGTTGGCCTTTTGATGGCCCTGGTGACCTATCCAGGCTTCGGCTACACTCCCTTCACCCTCAAAGGTTAAGTTCAACAGATAATGTAACAGTGAATGGAAACTATGACTGTTTTAAGTTGGGAATTGGAAGAAGACGACAAACACTTAAAACTATAAAACTCATCAATTTAAATGTAAAGTTGCCACCTGTGAAATCCTTAAATACATTTATTAAAGCGTGTGTTAAATAGCTTGGTCAGTGACATGTCTCTCAGTCTCATGGCTCTGACAGTAAATGTAGGAAAAGCCTCTCTACTGTCTTACAAAACTGTATCCAATCAATAGCCAGAACTCCACAAAGAGGTGAGCCTCTCTGACAGTGAACGTAAGATGGCATCACTGACTGCAGCTTTAATCCCACCAAAGGTCCTTAAATGAGTGTGATTTGCTAAGATATAGGAGCAGTTTCTACAAAAGTCAAGAATGTACAAAGAGTTATTTGGCTGCTTCTCTTTAAGATATTGTCATCAATAATGCAGTGATGTGTCAATCATTGTATTTAACATGGCTGCAGTCTCAAGTGACCAATACACTAAATGAGTATTTAATGTACATGAATGGAAAATTGGCATTACGGACGAAGGAGCGTGATCCTGGTGGGGAGCGTGACAGATGGCGAGCGAGTGAGCACGCTCCTCTGAGGCTCGACCGGTGTCACCTTCCAACTCCGCCCTGTCCTCCAACCTGCTGCTGGTAGGACACACAAGCTGCCCTGCCACACAAAGAGGCGACCCACACACACAGACCCTGTGAAACACACAGTCACCCGAGATTTGAACAGGAAAAAAAGATTCCCTGAAAGATTCCTGAAAGTTGAGCTTTTAAAAGCTTGGAAGTCAGTCCCTGCTTTAAAGCTAAATGGGCGGCCTTCATTTTATGAATGGCGTCAGTGCTTCAAGTGGCCGACAAAGCAGGGCTTAAAGCCCTTCATGTTTCTGGAAACTGATACATTAACTCCTCTGAGATATAGACTCCATTGTATGGCAGCTTTGTCTGTCGTTGTATGAGTGCATTTATTTGAAAATAAGAGCAAAATTTGCCCTTTTAACACGTGTTTCAAAGGTTATCGTAGTAATGGTTACATAAATAGAGAAAACACTTGTCCTTTCTTTTAGGCACCATGTGTAACATCAACATTGACGAGTGCGCCATCAACCCCTGCCACAACGGCGGCACCTGTATCGATGGCATCAACGTCTTCACCTGCGTGTGTCCAGACGGTTACCACGACGCCACCTGCTTCTCCCAAGTCAACGAGTGTCTCAGCAACCCCTGCATCCACGGCCACTGTGAAGATAAGATCAACCGGTGAGGCGCTCTGCACACTAATACATTAAATTAGTGAGTTAATTAAATTTAGTTGGACTTGCTCTTTCCCACAACTGTGTGACTACACCACACTTGTCCTGTTGGTGTTTTTCCCCAACAAGAGAAAGATAAATGGAGAAGAAGTTCATAACTTTACTCTGTGAAGTTCAGTGCCGTAGGAAGTATGTATTCTTATAGTGGGAGCTGAAGAAGATTTTAGCCCTAACCCAAACACTGAGCAACCTCATTAGGCACAACGCAAATCAAACATGCCTCGAGATTCCAGCGTGGCTGACGGTCACAAAACGGGGTTGTACCTATGTTCCCCGGGTCTGACCTTATTTTAAAAGAGGGTCTGATGTTCCCCACTTTGTGGAAGCCTGGGTGTGGAGCTCCAGGGTAAAGGGTTAGGGTTAGGGCTAGGGTTAGGGGTTAGGGTAAGGGTAAGGGGTAGTGTCCTATGTTCCCACGGTCCTTTTGGGTGAACAGCAGGGAACATAGAACCCTTTCTTTAAAAAAGGGTTTTAGAGAAAGGGTCCTATGTTCCCCGGTCTCATACAAAGCGGGGAACATACACACACAGACACAATTTGCTTTATAGATAGATGTTGGTAATGTTTTGCAGTTCATTGCCAAACTCGAGTGAAGCGATAATGCGTAACATCAGGCTGCCTCTATCACTGAAATTTCCAACATGTTTCCATCCATCAGCTACAAATGTCTTTGTGATTCCGGTTGGAGCGGTAAAAACTGTGACATCAACAACAACGAGTGCGAGTCCAACCCGTGCATGAACGGTGGCACCTGCAAGGATATGACCGGCGGATATGTGTGCACCTGTCGCGTGGGCTTCACCGGTCAGTATAAGTGGATTCTTTTGCTTTGACATCCAAACCACACTTCTCTCCACACCACTTGACCTTCAACTTAAACTAAAGCGTGTGTGTAATAAATCGCCCCTGCTTTAACCACAGGACCAAACTGCCAGACCAACATCAACGAATGTGCCTCCAACCCCTGCCTCAACCAGGGGACGTGCATCGACGACGTCGCTGGCTACAAGTGCAACTGTCTCCTGCCTTACACTGGTATGAAAATATTATTGAAAATAGCTGATACAGTGCGTCTATGTGCTGGCCTGGTGCTCAGGCATTTCCCTTTCCACAGCCCGTACTCTTGGAGCAGAAACATGTGTCGGATGAAATGACTGTCGAGTAAAGTTCAGCAGCAAGACTTCCTCAGGGCTTAAAGACGCCAAACCTCTGCTCCTCTGTGGTATACAAGCATCCCCGATCAGATCTGGAAAATATTTTTATGTCGTCCCATTTGTTATTTGACAAAACAGATCATAACGGAATGGCTAAGGGCATATTTTTCTCGTATTTTTTGAATCATCTTTTTGGAAAAATCCACAGGACTTTGAATAATAAAAGGCCTCTGCTTGTGCCGGGGTGGGAACGGGTGCTTGACACATTTCCTGTTTGCCTGCTTCCGGTCTCACAGAAAACTAAATGGCTTAACAATGGCCGGAAACTGGAGCCGGCTTCCCGTACGAGCCATGTGTTGTGGAGACAGATAGGGAAATGTCTCCGCTGGCTCCTAATACTAACAGAACCTGGCTAATATCTTCTGATAGCACTGACTGAAAGATGATTCTGTGTTTATTTAGGTTGGGTTATCTCCAGCTCCATGACTCATGTTTGAAATCACATAGTGACAGTCAAGAATAGCTTGTGATTGACGTGATTTTGTGTTTGTGTTGTACAGGAGAGAACTGTGAAACCCTAATGGCTCCATGCAGCTCCAAACCCTGCAAACATGGAGGAGAGTGTCAGGAGTCAGAGGATTATCAGAGCTTCTCCTGCGTCTGCCCTGAAGGATGGCAAGGTGAACACTAATGTCCCCATACAACAGCTATACTATACTATTGACAATTCAATTCAAATAACTTTATTAACATACTTCATATCATCACCCAAACATAAATAAATACCACTTTTATTGAGTATACACACTGTGTCATCTGGTAACACTACTAAATAGAGCAATACATAGTTTTAAAGAAGTAATGGTGCAGTGATATACAATCTTCAATATTCAGCTTAAAATCATTTAAAACACAGTTTCTTTTTGTGTAGATGTATTTATTGAACTGAAGATCACATTATAGTGCAAATACACAAATTAGTACCGAATAAAAAGTACACAAATTTGAAATATGATTGTCATACAGCAACGTAAATAAAAACAACAGAACCTAAATTATTATATTAGTCAAAATGGAATTACAAAAGTAAATAAAACTCAATCAAATAAGTGTATAGAGAAAAACACACACAGTCCATGTGTTATAAACCTATTTAAAGTCTCGTCTCACAGGATTTAACTGGATGCAGGAATGTAAGAAATAAAGATGTCCTCCCACTTCTCATCCACATAGTTAGTTTACACACACTCTCATGTGTACATGTAAATGCATGGACATAATCAAGTGTTCCAAAGAAGGCAGAAGGAAGGCATGAAGGCATGTCTCTAAAGCCCCATATTTTTGGCATATTTGTCAATATTTGGAAAACAAATGTTCATGACACAAAACTCCTTAATGACATTCGCACCCATTCACACGACACAGGAGCATTTTGGGGGTTAAATGTCCTGCCCTCGGAGACATTGGCCATGTTTTCTGGTTAAAAGATGACCAAACTCTACCTACTGAACCACAAAAAGTCATTGTTTTGGATCCATGTTTTTTTCATATTCTAAATTTCTCCAGAAAATTGATGTGAAATGATACCTGTTCTGTTTTTATTTCGTCTAAATATGCATGTTTTTCTGCCCTCCCTCTCTTTAAGGACAAACCTGTGAGGTGGACATCAAAGAGTGTGTGAAGAATCCCTGTCTTAATGGAGCGACCTGTCAGAACACGATGGGCAGTTTCCGCTGTGGCTGCAAACCAGGCTTCACTGGACGCACATGTGAAACTGACATTGACGACTGCAAGCCCAGTAAGTTTTCTAAATTCTTTTTTCCTGATGTGTGACAGCAAAGATGAGGAAAGCTAGTGTTGCTAAGTGGGAATGCTGTCCCTATAGACCCCTGCAGCAACGGAGGACTCTGTGCGGATGAGGTGAATGGCTTCCTGTGTACCTGCCTTCCTGGCTTCAGGGGAACAAAGTGCGACGAGGACATCAACGAGTGTGAGAGCAACCCATGTAAGAACGGCGCCAACTGCACCGACTGTGTGAACAGCTACACCTGCACCTGTCCACCCGGCTTCAGTGGTATCCACTGTGAAAACAATACTCCTGACTGCACTGAGAGGTAGGAAGCACACAGGAGAACGAGTGACATGAGTCATAATCACAGGTAAATCTGGTGTGTTATTGTGAAGGTGGAGGTCAGCAACTTCACATTCATCCTCTTGATGATGTAGATGGAATTTTCTTGTCCAGTAGTGCCCCCTGTGGTGAAGAATTCATCTCTAACAGCCAACCTTTACATCTTCTTCACTGAGGCTGAGCCATGAGCAGTAGAAAACCAGTTATTTTGACATAAAAATGCAATGTGTACATTTTTGCAGCATTTATTTGGGAAGTTTCAAGTTGCTGATAATTCTTCAGTTCACTCATCTGTTCCTAGTGTGTTGGAGAACCTATGTAGCCTTTAGTTATCTTAAAGGTTGACAAAAAGATGTTTGTTTTGTCCACTGTGGAGCTGAACTGGTTCCTGACATAATATTAAATCTTAATTCTGGGGAAATTAAAAACTGGTGATTGTATACTTTAGAACTAAAATTGTTTTAAAATGAATTCCCCTCAATTGTAATCTGAATATTTTGTTCTAAAATGGCTAAATTGCTGTAAAGTAATTGGCTAGATAGTGTTTTACTTTTCTCCCCATTCTAAAAAGCTGTTGAATAAAGCACTTGCGTTTCCATGCAGCTCCTGCTTCAACGGCGGCACTTGCATTGACGGCATCGACACTTTCACCTGCCGGTGTCCGCCTGGTTTCACGGGAAGCTACTGTCAGCACGACATCAACGAGTGTGACTCCAAACCCTGTCTGAATGGTGGCACCTGCCAGGACAGCTACGGCACCTACAAGTGCACCTGCCCTCATGGTTACACGGGACTGAACTGTCAGGTACGAGGAGGAAATCTGGATTTCCCCAAAACAAAAAAAGAACTGACCAAAATTAAAACAAGACCTGTTCAGCCTTCAGTTTCAGTTAGTCTATATTGATTCTGTTGCTGCCATATTCAGCTGTAGGACCTGCTTGCCTCTTGAATATAATGATTTGAAACAGCAGTGCCACAGGACTCTACAGAGCTATTGTTACACGGCATACAAATAATGTCACTGTACATCATTTGTGTTCACTAAATACTGAAATTGTAATATTTGAATTGGTAAAATAAATACAAACATATTTGTCTCTTAACACCCAAAATGTGCCCACACCTTTCAGAATTTGGTTCGTTGGTGTGACTCGTCACCCTGTAAGAACGGCGGGACCTGCTGGCAGAGAGGCATCACCTACAGCTGCGAGTGTGAGACAGGCTGGACGGGCTTATACTGTGACGTCCCGAGTGTTTCCTGTGAGGTGGCAGCCAAACAGAGGGGTGAGATGGATGGTGCACTTTAAAAAAATCTCAGTATCATACACAGTTTGTAAAAGCAGCAGTATTAACAGTACCTTCTGCCTCGTTCCCTCTACGTAGGAGTCGACGTTGCCCATCTGTGTCGTAACTCTGGTCAGTGTCTAGACACAGGAAATGTTCACTCCTGCTACTGCCAGATGGGATACACTGGAAGCTACTGTGAGGAGCAGGTGGATGAATGCACTCCTAACCCTTGTCAGAATGGAGCCACCTGCACCGACTTCTTAGGTGGATACACCTGCAAGGTAATAAAAGAAACGTGAAGCTGAAAATGGCCCAAATGTAACACATAGTGTACAAAAGATGCATAAGACATTCCCACATAACCACATACACTTGCACAGTATATTTGACCTTTGAATTCTGAATGAGTTGTTGGATGGACTGACGCAAAATAACCTGCTTGAATCAGATGATATTATTTAGTTGTGCGACTCTGTATCTGTGATTTAATACAATTTAATCTCATTTTAAGCTTTTTTTTGACAGTAAATCAAGACATAACGTTTCCTCTATCCTGCATAGGGCAGAACAATTAATCCAAATGTTACTGTTATCACAATACGCCCTATTGCAATTTTCAAATTACCTTTTTAAAGCCATTATGTGTGTCAAAATATAATTTTATAATTAAATATTAATTTTATTAACATTTATTATTTTATTTTAATTGTCTTGATCTATCACACATCTTATTCTACAAACACAGATCTGCACAGATATGACATAGTAATCATTTTAAATATGTTTTTCGAATGAGAATAATGATGTAAAAATTACAATTCCCTCTGATAGCGCAAATTGTATCACAATTCCTGTCAAAAATAATTGCAAATCCTGCAACATGTTATCATATCAGAAGGTGGAACTTTCCATACCTACCCTCTAGTGGACTCCTGAGCCACAGTCAGTCAGTTGACCTTTTCTTAAAAAGAAATTCCACAGGATTTAATAAACAGTACTGTGTTTTTTCCTGGTAAAAACTCTGATTTGATTTTGAATTAACTGAACAGCAGGAGTCCTTTCAGCTGAAACATCTCTGCTAGTTTATAAATAGAAGCTTGTTTATGTTAATCTCCCTTGGAATAAAGAATCTGCTGGCCTCGGCAGAACGGAGAGCAGAAAAGAGCCAGGTAAACAAAACTCACTTTGTTTCATGTCATTGATTAAACTCCTCCTCTTTCTCTTCCTTCTACTCGCTCGTTCCCTCCGTCTCTCAGTGCATGCCAGGCTACATTGGGACCAACTGCTCCGACGAGATCAATGAGTGCCTCTCCCAGCCATGCCAGAATGGGGGCACCTGCATTGACCTGATCAATACCTACAAATGCTCGTGTCCCCGTGGAACCCAAGGTCAGCAGACCCCACGCACACACACCCTCCTCTGCACCGCCCTGCCCGTTCACCCTGTCCTCCTTCATCTCCCACACTTCATTAATTAGGGCTTAGTAGCACCCAGAGCATGTCTGAAAACTCCTCCTCCTCCTCCCATCTTATCTCCATCCCTTCCTCTGATTGTCAAACACACCATTGATTTTCCTCTCGGACATGAAGGGAGTGCGTGCTGTAGATGAGCCAGCACAACTGGGTGATTCCTAATAAAATGTTAGCTTGTTTGTTTAGATAAATATTAAAATATGATTTTAAAATATTGTCAAATTAGACATTTGACATTAAAATTTAAAAGATAATCCACAATAGAAATTGAAAAAAAGTAAAGGGGACATATTATGCAAAATCAACTTTTTAATCATTTAAACCCTTATATTTGGGACTCTGGAGGTCCTATCAGTCGGCAAAGTGTGAAAAAAGATGACTCACTCATGTTTTTGGTCCTCCTCAGTCTAAGTACAGGAGATAAAACACGCAATGTTGACTTCCGCACTAATTCTTGGCTCCACAGTGCAGCACAGAGTTCTACACAAACTTCCAGCCTCAGAGGATTTATCTGTCCAGTGGATACATGTTATATATGACAGCAATGTGCCTGCTAGAGCCTGCAAATGATCACTTTTCCAAATGCTAACTGCTGTTAGCTCCCAGTAGCCTCTGTGGCTGATTTCCTGTCCCTTCAGTTTCGTTTTACTTTTTTTTTTAAGGTGGACCTAAAGAGATACTGCTAAACCAAGCATTCTGAACAGGGCTGTTTTGGCAGGGTGATTGAACTGCTGTGGTGCTTCATCCTTATGGTATTTTGACCAAAGCATGTCACAGACATGTTCATTAGGACACCAGGGAACTAGGTTCACTTGGAGAAATAGGGTATAATATGTCCCCTTGTTGTTGAATGTTATTCTAGAGAAAATGTAGGATTACTCTTAGCTGAAATGAAGAAAACATTTTGGCTTTTTGAGGTTACAAACTGATTCCACAGTGTTTCTTCCACAGTCCATGTTTATATTGAACCCCTATTCGCTTCTCCACTGGGATACATTTTTTCAGGAAAATTGCAGATTTATAGCATAATAAAAATCTGTATCCAAAACAAAATAGGGGAATGGTATTCACCTGGAGTGTGTATTCCAGGCAGGGGGTTTATTATGACACAACAGCAGCTCTAAATATAAAAACACCTGAGCCAAAGTTGTCTGTTTCCTCTTTAACATCATCAAAACTTAGATCCTGTAGCTCAAAAGACATCACTGACTAAATGTCAGAACACATCTTCTTCCATCTCCTCAGGAGTGCACTGTGAGATCAACTTAGATGACTGCAATCCGTTCACCGATGCTGTCACCAAAGAGCCCAAGTGCTTCAACAAAGGCAAGTGTGTGGATGGAGTAGGAGGATACCACTGCATCTGCCCCGCGGGGTACGTGGGCGAGCGCTGCGAGGGAGACGTCAACGAGTGTCTGTCCAACCCTTGTGACCCGCGCGGCACGCTCAGCTGCATCCAGCTCACCAACAACTACCGTTGCGAGTGTCGCACCGGATACACAGGTAAACAGAAGGGGGAGGAGCATGAGCTTGAGCATGTGCTAGTCAAAGAAGCGGTTAACTTCAACTTTTAGAGGCAAATGTAAAACTCTTTTCAGGCCTTTCAGGAGTAGCTTTTAAAACAACTCAAATCAATTCATCTTGTCATGTTTCTTGTGATATTTTGTTAATTATGAGCCAGATTGCACAGGAATTACACTATTCTTTATAATATTGGCTAGCTAGGCTACATACCTGCACTGATTCTTGTGTTATGTTAAAAGGACACTGTATTTGTGGTATACTATTCATTTCAGATGAAATTGTTACAAAAATGCATTCTAATCATATTAATGTGAATCATCATTGTGTGTGTCCCCATTCAGGTCAACGTTGTGACATGGTGTTCGATGGCTGTAAGGGCAAACCTTGTCGTAACGGAGGGACCTGCGCTGTAGCCAGTAACACGCCACATGGATTCATCTGCAAATGTCCTCCTGTAAGCACACGCGCACACAGACACACACACACACACACACACACACATTCCCTAGCCCCTTACCCTAATCTTAATTATCACAACGATGTGCCTAACTTTAACCTAAACCCTATTCTAACCCTAACCCTAAAACCAGATCTTAACCCTGAAAAAGCTCTGTATAGTTGTGGGGCCCAGACAAAATGACCCCACAAAGATTTGTTTTTAAATTTTTTAGGACCTCACAGATATGAGATGTGAAATATTTTACTCAAGTGGCTCCAAGTACTTAAGGCAACTCGGGACTACAGCTATCTGAGCAGTCAAGCACCAGTACTGTTCATTTCTGTTTGTTTTAAAAGGAAGATATATACGAGTGTGACATGGCAGCTCATTGTAAGAGGACACTCTTCATCACACAGTACAATCACTGAGCCATGTTGCATTTTCAAAAACATGATGTACACCAAGGCTATTCAACTTAAGGCCCGGGGGCCAGAACCGGCCCTTCAAACAATTTGGACCGGCCCGTGGCCCATTAACCCATAAATAATTAATGTATTATTAGAAAGTCAACAAAATCGAAGCTTCGCCCATTTCTGGCACTTTGCGACACTTTGTCTTTTTATTGTTACCTCTAATTTTGGAAGAGCCGATTGTGACTGTCATACCCAAATGTTGGTGGTACTGCAACTGCAACCCTTTTGCACTATATGCAAAATGTATTGTACCTGAATGTTGGTGGTTTTGTTACTTACATTTTTTGCACACAACTAGCAGGAGTTGGCCGGCCCACTGGCTGGACAGCCTTCTGAAAAGCTGGCCCTACAGAAATTTTAGTTGAATAGCCCTGATGTACACTCTTGTTCAGACCTACTGACAAGATTTTAGTTCTCCAGAGATTGATCTCACCTGTTTGTAATATGTGAACTGTAGGAGGAAATAGGAATATGTAGTCTCACTGGATTTGAACCCAGGACCTTATTGTTATGAGGAGACCGAGCTATACCTAATGAGCCTCATGCAGATTTTGGGATTAGGTGAATTGACTGTAGGTGTGAGAGTGTGAATGGTTGGTGAATGGTTGGTTGTCTCTGTATGTGGCCCTGTGATGGACTGGCAAACTGTCCAGGGTGTACCCCGCCTATCGCCCTATGTCACCTGATAGGCACAGCACCCCCGGCGACCCTCCAGTGGAGGATAAAGGGGGTAGATGGTGGATGGATAGACTATATATTGAAATGGAGACATAACTTGAAGTCTGAAGTGTTATAATCCTAATTTAGATGTGTTCTACATGTTGTCTCTCCTCTTCTGAAAGGGATTTACTGGCTCCACATGCGAGTATGATGCACACGCCTGTGGCAGCCTTCACTGTCGCAACGGTGGCACCTGCATCTCCGGCTTCAAGACTCCCAAGTGTCTGTGCTCGCCATCGTTCACTGGGCCTGAGTGTCAGTATCCCACTGACAGCCCCTGTAATTCAAACCCCTGCTACAATGGCGGCACATGCGAGTACACCTCCGAGGCGCCGTTCTACCACTGTGTCTGTCCCACAAACTTCAACGGCCTGCGCTGCCACATCCTGGATCACAGCTTCCAGGGGGGGTTCGGCCACAACATCACGCCGCCGTCAGAAGTCGAGGTGGCCTGCGAGATCCCGCAGTGCAAGGAGCACAAGCATAACAGCTTTTGCGACGTGCTCTGCAACAACCACGCATGCGGCTGGGACAACGGCGACTGTTCGCTCAACTTCAATGATCCGTGGAAGAACTGCTCTGCCTCGCTGCAGTGCTGGCGCTATTTCAACAATGGAAAGTGTGACTCGCAGTGTGATAACGCTGGATGTCTCTATGATGGCTTCGACTGCCAGAATCTGGAAGGACAATGCAAGTAAGTAGTCAACGCAAATGTTGAAAGCAATGATGAAAGTCAGGCTTTTAGCTAGGATTTTTTTAGAGGGTGTCCCCCCTCCGGAAACCCCCCCCCCCCCCCACAAAAAAAAACATTGCCGGGCATGCAGAGGATTTGAAAATGTGTAAAAATGTGGCATTTTGAGGCTTTTTGAAGGACCATTATGGTGACTCATGAAGTAAGGGCAAGTAACTCAAAAATGAAAAAACCGAAATTAATTATTGTGCCAATATTTTATTTTATTATTTTTTTCCTTATAATTTTGTTGTTATGGCTGGAGCTGTGTGTACTGACAGCACTCAAGTCAAGGCATTGCAATTATAGAGTGTGCCCCTCATCTGGTGTGGGCCTTTTGTTTCTGCGCACCGCCCCTGCTGACTCTGCTCTTCTCTCTCCTGCATTGTGCGCCACTGTAACTGGACCTTTCGTATGGATGGAATATATAATTTCTCTGTGCACAGTTTCATCCCCACATTCATATATGAGACGTACATAATGATCTTTATGACGAGGATCGAGTGCAGTCGCGATAAAATACAGGGGATCCGAGTAGATCTTTGTAAATTGTTGACAGATTCTCAAGAGCACACTTTTCATTGTTTTTACTCCGTGGTCTCAATCTTTCTTTAGAAGACGCTTTAACGCTGTAATTAAGGGAATGACGGATGCATCAGTCCCCAGGACGCCCAGACGCCCTGCTGGCTAAAAGCCTGATGAAAGTAGTGACTTATACTGTACTAGTGCAGTGCCTGTAGGAAGTATGCATTCCTGAGCTGAAGAAGATTTTTCAGTAATGGCTAAATGATTTTTCTTGAGTTCAAATGATGATATCTTACAACAGCCCTCATCTATCCTTATTTCTCTCCAGTCCTCTGTATGACCAGTACTGCAAGGATCACTATGCCGATGGCCACTGCGACCAGGGCTGCAACAACGCCGAGTGCGAGTGGGATGGCTTGGACTGTGCCAACAACATGCCGGAGAAGCTGGCCTTGGGTCAGCTGGTGCTGGTGGTCCATATCACGCCCGAGCAGCTCCTCAGTAACTCCTCCACCTTTCTGCGAGAGCTGAGCCGCGTCCTTCGCACCAATGTGATCTTCAGGAAAAACAGCAAAGGTGAGGTGATGGTGTATCCGTACTATGGCAACGAGCACGAGCTGAAGAAGTACAACGTCAAGCGCTCAGTGCCCGCGTGGTCAGAGGTTCCCGGTCAGGTGTTGAATGTGGTGAAGAGGAGCCTCTTGGATGTGTCAGGAGAGAACGCACGGATGAGGAGGGAGCTGGATCATTTACAGATCAAAGGGTGAGTTTTTGTACTGTAGTCTCTTAACATTATATACTTTATATACCACAGACTTTATATGATGTCCTCACTGTCCTATTGCCCCACTTCAGGTCAGTTGTCCACTTGGAGGTGGACAATCGTCAGTGCTTCCAGCAGTCCACTGAGTGTTTCCAGAGCACCAATGATGCTGCAGCCTTCCTCGGGGCTTTGGCCTCAAGCGGCAAACTGGACGTCCCATACACCATCAAAGCTGTTTTTAGTAAGTTCATTATCCTCCGGCAAGGAGGTTATGTTTCCACTGTTTGTTTGTTTGTCTGTCTGTCTGTTAGTTAGCAACATAACTCGAAAAGTCACAGACGGATTTGGATGAAATTTTCACGAAATGTTCACAATGTGACCAGGAAGAAGTGATTAAATTTTGGGTGTGATCCGTAGACGTTATCACTGGTTACAACACTCGCTGTCTGACCCAGGCGCACCGGCAGGGTGTATTTTGTAGGTACTCTAGGCCTAAAACTTTTTCACAGCATTTTCCCCCTAAATGATTAGGCTAAAATATTGAAAAATATCAATGCTTAGAGTCGATTTTCAAAATCAAAAGGGGTGGGGGTGGGGTGCTGAGCTGCCTTGGCAGAGGTCTGCTCTCTCCATGTGCTTTTCTAGTTCTAAATATTATTTTATTATATTATGTATAGATATTTGTCTATCCTTTTTTAATTGTATAAGCTCAGAATGCATTTCTGGAAGTCATTCTGACAGTGAGTGCTCACTGTTCCACTGTTTGTGTTGTTGGGTTTTTCTTCTGTGTTGCAGCTGAAACAGCCAGAAACACTGTTTGTTAAGGCCAAGTGGATCAGACTCATGCTCTTTAATGCCCGTGCTCAAACCAAACAGTATCTACCGCGCCCTCTGGTTGGGTCCTAACCTTGCTGCGCTTTGATTGTGTATTTGTTATGCAGCAGTGAACAAATGCAATTGTGAATCTCATGGCCTAAACAATCAATCCTTCCCTCGTCGTGTAAATCCACTAGCTTCAGGCTCCAAAATGGTTAATTGCTGCAAATCAACTTGTCCAATCCCCTACTCACACAATATAACACACTGTCTATGTCTCCGCCTCTCTCTTTCTTTCTCAGACATGTATACGTTTACATCCATGGATAACACACACATGCGCACACACACACGTGCACGCTCACACACTTCATCCCACAATGTGAGGGGCTGCTGCAACCTTCACCTCGCTGAATGTAATACCAGGACTTAATGCATCTCTGAGGGTTTAGGTTGGGAGAGTTTATCATTTCAAAATCGTTAGTGGAAAAAAAGAGAAGGGGAAAAATTGATCGGGAGTGTGCTAGAAGTTGGGAGTCTTTGTTATCTTGAAAATCCTAATAAATCCTTCGTCTTTACAGCTTAAAGCGCGTGCAGTAATTTGAAGTTCATTAATCCCCATCCTTTTTTTCTCTTAAAGAAGAAATGGTAAAGTTGTCTCCTGGTACCCTCGGCTGAAAAGGGAGAGAGGAGGTGGTGGTATTCTTTTTTTTTCCCTTTTCTTTTTGTAATCACGCCCCATCCCTGTTTTTTTTTTTTTTTTTTTTTTTTAAAAGTGGTTAGCAATTCTGATTATCACTGAATAGGTAGTAGAAGCTAGCTTTACCAACAGTGAGCGGGATTCAGTCACTTTCTGGGGCTCGCTGCTGGTTGTGGTGTGATTACGGAGACTTGCGGGGCAAAGGAGAGTCGAATCCTGGGCACTTTGGTCTGTCCTGTCGGTCAGCGTCTTTTCCCTCGCCCCCCCATCGTGACCATGTTTTCCCTGTTCCTACCAGGTGATGTTGACCAGAAGGTTTCACCAAACCTCTACCCAATCTACTTGGTCCTGGCCGGTGTCGGGATACTGGCCTTCCTCGGAGTGGGGATGGTAGCCGCCCGAAAGCGGCGCCATGAGCACGGGCGCCTCTGGCTCCCCGAAGGCTTCAAGACCACAGAGACGAGCAAGAAGAAGAGACGCGAGCCTGTCGGAGAGGATTCAGTGGGATTAAAGTAAGTTTGTATTCATCTAACGGTGGCACTCGGTGTCATCAGGCACCTGTTTCTTTGCAGGTCAGATGAAGGGCTACTTCTGAGGAGCATTTTGGGTCCAAGTGGCGATCAGTCAAATTTGGAAAAGGAGGCTTTTACCTGGATCATTAATGATAATGATATTGGTGCTTTTTAATTGACTCGTTGGGGCAAAGGGGTGGGGTATATGGATTTAATCAATGCTTTGGGTTTTTTTCGGCATCGCTGCCACCGTTATTTGTGAGTAGCTCAGATGAGATGAAGGCAGGAGAGTACGAGAATTTTCACCAGGTTTTTTTTCCCTTCATCTCAGGCCGTTGAAAAACACCTCGGACATCTCGCTCATGGATGATGCCCAGAATGAATGGGGCGAAGATGAGCCCTCTGATCCAAAACGCTTCAGGGTAAGGAAACTGACGCATTAACTTCAATTAAGTTCAAATTTAAATAATAATAATAATAATAAAAAAAATTTTTTTATTTATTTTGAATTTTCTGTTTTTCTTTATTTAAATCATCCATCAACAGTATAATCTAATTTCATTTCATTTTAACACGGCCTCTCTGACTCTGACCTGTCCCTGCGTCAGCAGTTTGACGAGCAGGCGATTTCCGAGGTGGACGACCAGACCGACCACCGCCAGTGGACACAACAGCACTTGGATGCAGCTGACCTGCGTATCCCCTCCATCGCTCCCACACCCCCTCAGGGCGAGATTGAGAACGACTGCATGGATGTCAATGTCCGTGGACCAGGTGGGTTGAACGCTCTAACCTATTATTATTATGAGAATTCAATTAAATAAAAATTTTAAAAATGAGAACCAAGTTTTTTTTCTCCCATGATTTTACAAATAATGAAATATAATTTGAATATAAGTTTTAATTGCGTTAGAAACATGTATGGAATGACTTTGTGAAACAAAATGTGATACTTTCAAGATGATAAACTGTATATTATAATGAAAAAGTAATTATTTTCTATGATATAAAATAAGCTAAAGCTAACAAAAAATGTGATTGCTTGTTGAAGCACTGGATTAATTAAGTAGTAGTTATAGTAGAAAATTCACTCGTTAGTAGAACAACTTGAAAATGGTTAAGGCAGATATTGATATGTTTTTTAGAGACCAAATTTTGTGTGTGTGTGTGTGATGATTCACAGTCTTTCTGAGGGAGCGTTTGCACATTTCTTGTGTGTTCAAGTGTGAGTTTAATCGTGCATGTAGGAGTTGCTAAAGCCCCATGTCCTCAGGGTAAAGGATCTTCTTCAAAGCAGCCAACTGGAAGCCAGGTGCCTGAGGGAAAACACTGATTCCTGATCAGATTAATCATTCGACCAGTAATAGGCCTCTGTTTTTTCTTTTCTACATTACAAAACCCAATGATGGTATCAAATCCAAAAACCCAATTTTGTATAATAAAAAATGTTTTTTAAATGTGCCAAATTCCCTGAACAAAAGCTATGAAAAAAAAGTAACAGAGTTAAGAACTTGATAGCACAGTTTTTTCCTCCGCCGGGTTCGATGGAGTCGAATCGACCAAATCTGTGAGATCCTGGGCTTGCCATCCTTTTGAAGAGGAGAAAACCAATTCAATGTGACTGACAGTGCTGCCTCTCACAGTTGGATATTATGTTTGGGTTTTGCAGCAGCGTAGCTTTAACAAGCCCTGGCCTCTATCCCCCAGCTTCACTTTCCCTCTGAAGCTTCTCCTCATCGAGGCCTTGATCAGAATCCGTTATCGGAAAAGACAGAGCTGTGATTATTCAACCCAAGCAAAGGTGTCAAATCCTCATTGGATTTGTTTGTTGCTTTGTTTTGATCTGTGTGGCGCTTTGAAGTGCAGGCTCTTTTTTTGGTCGCAGTTTACTGGGTCTGAGCTGACCATGCAGTCCAGGACATCACTGCACGCCTTCTCTCCTAAACTCCTCTCCTGCTCCCCTCTCTGTGCAGATGGCTTTACTCCCTTGATGATTGCCTCCTGCAGCGGGGGCGGTTTGGAAACAGGCAACAGTGAAGAAGAGGACGATGCTTCGGCTAACGTGATCAATGACTTCATCTACCAGGGAGCCAACCTGCACAATCAGACCGACCGTACGGGCGAAACCGCTCTCCACCTGGCTGCTCGCTACGCTCGTTCTGATGCTGCGAAGCGCCTCCTGGAGGCCAGTGCTGATGCCAACGTCCAGGACAACATGGGAAGGACACCGCTGCACGCTGCTGTGGCAGCTGATGCACAGGGAGTGTTCCAGGTCAGTTCTCATTGGTCACATTTATTTCCTTATAGCAACATTTTCAATTTGCATATTTTTACTGAAATCAACAAGAAATAATTACAAAATTGATCTGTCAATATCTGTATTTCTTCATATAAAAATGCCAAAATATTTTTTTAATAAATTTTTTTTAAATCGCATCTTTTATGATGTCATTCTATATTTTCTATGGACCATGTCTCACAATTATTTGCCTAGTTTTTATTATCATGAACTTTAAAATAATTACATCCTCAACTGTATCATTTTGTCCAGTTCGGATTACTCTCACAGAGGAGCAAAGAAACCTGATAATGTTCATATACAACCTTAAATAAAAAAATAGTCAAAAAAAACAATGAATCCAACTATCTATCTATCAAATAAGTCGGCACCTACAGTAATTTAGTTGTTGTTTACTAATTACTTAATTGTTAGAGCCATATTTAACTGTATTAGTCAGTTAGATAGTCTCATCAAATAATCATGAAATGCCCATGTATTTACCTTTTTTCACAATTCCATTCTTTGAAGCACAAAATGAAAAAGACATTGTTTTTCTGCAGATTCTGATAAGGAACCGTGCCACAGATTTGGATGCCCGCATGCACGATGGCACCACACCGCTGATATTGGCTGCCAGGCTGGCAGTGGAGGGCATGGTGGAGGAGCTGATACACTGTCATGCTGACGTCAACGCAATCGATGATTTTGGTAAAATCTCTAAATTGTCTGCCACTCATGAACCTGAGAATCCTTAAGACATTAAAAATTGCACCAGACAGACATCTTCAGGTAGAGTAACCATTTGTTTTTCGTCCTCTCAGGCAAATCAGCTCTACATTGGGCTGCAGCAGTTAATAATGTAGAGGCTGCAATTGTGCTTCTGAAGAATGGGGCCAACAAGGACATGCAAAACAACAAGGTAAGAAAAACTGTCTTTGTACTGTTAAAGGCGGAGGAGGCAGCTTGAAATCATGATTTAAAACTGATCTGCTTCTCAATGAATAACATGAGTAACTCATGTATGGGGGTTTAAATCAGTGTCACACATATAGTTCCAGAACATAGCAGATACTCCGACTCCCTCACTCACATTCTGCCCTTCTTTTTCTCTCATTACTCGATAGAACACGCTTCTTCTTTTTTTTCAAATTCAGATCACATCAGCAAAGGATAAACATTCTGTCATCTTTGCTTTTCGTTACAGATTTCAGAAAACTTAATTGATCCCACAATGGACAATTCAGTTTAACAGTTCTCAGCCATAGAATCAATCAACGCATACGGCTGTGTTGACTGCTATTTTTCTTCTAACTTTTGTTCAGTTCTGACTGTTACCGCTCAAAATCAACCAGACTCATGTTCTTTACGTCACTCTCTCACTCCGCCCCGCTCGTTCATTCCACCTGCACGTTCACGAGAGCCAATCTGTCTTAAAGGCACAGCAACAATATTTGTACCCGCTACACATTCATAAAATTACAATATTACAACATTACAACAATATGGTGACAAGGAAACAAGTAACTACCCTTGACACTGGGCTTATAACAGCCTACGTTTGTTTTCCTCAGGTGTGATGATATCTTTGACATATTATGCACAATCAACTTTTTAATCATTTAAATCCTTATATTTGGGACTCTGGAGGCCCTATCATTCGGCAAAGTTTGAAAAAAATATGACTCACTCATGTTTTGTGGTCCTCCTCAGTCTACGTACAGGAGATAAAACACACAATGTTGCTTTCGGCACTCATTGGGACATCACAATGTGCTAAATTCCTGGAATGATTGTCTCGCGGAGCTCCACTTTGTCTGTAAAACACGCGACAGTGCTGGTGAGGGCAACGGTATCTGAAAACCGGAAGTCGGTGAAAATGTCTATTCTTGGCTCCACAGTGCAGCACCGAGTTCTACACAAACTTCCAGCCTCAGAGGATTTATCTGTCCAGATTATACATGTTATATATGACAGCAATGTGCCTGCAAGAGCCTGCAAATTATCACTTTTCCAAATGCTAACTGCTGTTAGCTCCCAGTAGCCTCTGTGGCTGATCATTTCCTGTTCGTTAAGTTTCGTTTTACTTTGTTTTAAGGTGGCTAATGATGCTTTCCCAGAGTGAGCTCAGGTCCTTCAACTAGACTCCAGTAATCTTAGAGCAGACCTTTACGATGCTGTTCAGACTGTTCTTGTCTTTCAAATTTAACCAACAGATAAAAGAAAAAGTTAAAAGACTTTCAATAAACGTTACAGTAACGTCAAGCAAGAGCTAGCAGATTACGTGATGCCTTGGAGATGCAAATTCCAAGATCTCTGGTTCACCAATAAAATGACAAAGACTGGCTTGCCCAAGATCCCAAGGACAATCACTTATCCAGATGCAGAGTGTGCAGAAAATCAATAACAGTGGACACCATGGGTGAAACGTCTCTACATGTTGCCCCCCCAATCTTAAACTGTGTCAGCACATTAGTTCCTTGAATTTGAGGGAATTGGTCTGGTAAAGTACTTAAATTTGATGTCAACCAAGTTGTGGGAACCCTGTATTATACAAAGATCTTACCTTTGACCAAAAGTTATCTATATTTGTTGTCATATTTCAGAAAGTCTCATCTCTTAATATGTTGTCTCCCTCTTCACTGCCTCAGGAGGAAACACCTCTGTTCTTGGCTGCCAGAGAAGGAAGCTACGAGACTGCCAAGGTCTTACTGGACCACTTTGCCAACAGAGAGATCACCGACCATATGGACCGACTTCCCAGAGACATTGCACAGGAGAGAATGCACCATGACATTGTGCGATTGATGGACGAGTACAACTTGGTGCGAAGTCCTTCCATGCACGGAGGGTCTCTGAGCACCACATTGTCGCCCACTCTTTGCTCGCCAAACGGTTACCTGGGCAGCATGAAGCAGCCCCAGCCTCAAGGACAGGGCAAAAAGGCACGTAAGCCCAGCACCAAGGCCATCGGCTGTAAAGACGGCAAAGACATGAAGGTGAAAAAGAAGAATATGCAGGAAGGGAAGCCCGGGAACCTCCTGGACAGCTCAGCTGTTCTCTCACCTGTCGACTCGCTGGAGTCTCCGCACGGCTATGTGTCTGATGTGGCCTCTCCGCCCATGATGACCTCACCTTTCCAGCAGTCGCCATCTGTATCCCTGAACCATCTGCAGGGAATGTCTGACCCACATCTGCCCGTAAATCACATGGTGATGCCAAACAAGCAGGAACTGGCTCGCATGCAGTTTGACCCACTGCCTCCTCGTCTCACTCATCTGCCCGTGTCTGGCTCTGGTGGCACGTTGAATGGCCAGTGCGACTGGCTGTCCAGGATGCATGGCAGCATGAGCCAGCCAGGCCAGTTCAATCCCATGAGAGGAGGTCCTGGTGGTCAGGGAAGTCTACATCAGGGAGGTCAGCATGGGATGATGACCTCCCTACACAACAGCCTTCCCACCACCAGCTTGTCCCAAATGATGACCTACCAGGGGATCCAGAGCACCAGGATGGCTCCACAGCCCCACATAATGCAGCAGCAGGCTCAGCAGATGCAGCAGATGCAGAACCTCCATCAGCTTCAACAACAACAGCAACAGCAGCAGCAGCAGCAGAGCATCCAGCTGCAGCATCAAAACTCAAACAACACCAACAGCCAGACCTTCATCGGTGGTGAGCTGAGTTCTCCGGAGCTCCAGCAGGGCACTGGCAGCTCCAGCATGCCCATCCACACCATCCTGCCACAGGAAACCCAGATTATGCCCTCCTCCATCAACCAGTCAATGGCCAGCACCCAGTTCCTCACCCCACCCTCCCAGCACAGTTATTCAGGTCCCATGGACAATACCCCAAACCACCAGGTCCAGGTGCCGGACCACCCTTTTCTGACCCCGTCCCCCGGCTCCCCTGATCAGTGGTCCAGTTCGTCTCCTCATTCCAACCTGTCTGATTGGTCGGAGGGCATCTCAAGTCCACCGACGAGCATGCAGTCTCAGATTGGACATATACCTGAACAGTTCAAATAAAGTGCCCAGATGAGCTGCTCTCTCTCTCTCTTTTTTCTTTTTTTTTGTTTAAATGAAAATACAAAGGCACTCTAAAAAGAGAGAGAGAGAGGCTAAAGAGCAAAGCTGTAAACAAGATTTAGGACTTTTTTATACTTTATGCTTTCATACTAACAGCAGCGCCTGTTTTTCATCCATTCTTTTTATTTATTAATGTCTTATTTATATACATTGCCTACTGACAGATTCTTTGGGTTGAATTGGGGGATTCATGGTGTAGGGGGTTTTAGCAGAAGAGAGTCTTTTGGAGACCCTCTGTTTCTTTCAGTGCTTTTCTCTGCAGTGAGGTCACAGCATACACACTGGGTATTTATTTCCTTGAGGACTTTTAGTCTTTCCCATTTTTTTTGTATAATTCATTTTTCAACCTTTGTTTATATCATGTTATTATGGTTTTGTATAATCTTGTTAATAAAGAAAATTGCAATTAAGGGGCATTTTATAGAGCACATTGTATGTTTCAGTGTTATTTGAATTGTGCGGGAGATATTGCAGTCAGTGAGCAGAACATGCTGTATGTCCTGTATTTCATGCACAAGTCCTTCCCCTTTTTAAAAAGATATTCTGTTATTCTAGAGTTGTGTTAATTTCTGCAGCATCTAGACTGATAACATTCGTATGTAGAGATGTGTTGCACGTCGATGTGGTGTACAGCGTACAGCCATCTTGGAGATTGGCGGTTGAGAAACAGGCTTGACTATCTGCTCGTCCTGTGTCGGCCACAGCGTATGCTGTTGTTTCCAGAGGGAAAAGGAAAAAATGTTTTCCCCTGTCCCTCTAATAGTTTGAGCCTATGGCTGTGTTCATCCTTTGGTAAATACATTCACATGTAAGCAAGATTTTGTTTAAGAAATCTGATGTCATGTCATTTTGATCGGCCTCGCACCAGTCAACCACCTCTAAAATGTCAAACAGAACAGAATATATAAATATATATATTTTGTATTTTACTTTCCCTTACGCAGAAATAAATTTGAACTATATACAAATAGATACAATATATTGTTAGACAATGTTTTTCTCAAAACAATAAATATTGAGGTTTTATAAACTGATATTTAAGTACAGTTGTGTAACACATAAAGAAGTCCTCCATTTGTGTATGTCATGATGATATGTTTTTGTTACACTTTGATGATATGAAAAAAAAAAAGTTCTCACTTATGACATTGTCAATGCCTTTATTAAAAAAAAAAAAAGAAAAAAAAAAAGCTTTCTGGTATAGTTTGCAAATGACCATAATACAAACATGCGGTTGTTGTGAAAATATGACTGCAATCTGTTTTCTTCCTCTCAAAGTTATGATTTTTGAAGAAATGTATTTTACCTTTTTATTTTCTATTTGTAAAGATGTTCCTTGTTATAATAAAGGGCACTTGTGTGTCTTAAATGTACAACAGCTTTTTTACATTATGATACATGATCAGTACAGTGCATTATTATCCTCTGGATTAACTGTAGAAAATAGAAATTAATCCACTACAATAGTCACAATGTCAGAATAATATAAAGCTTAATTCAGTATGTTAGATTAAATCTGACCCTTTCCTCAACATATAATAGCAACTAATTTAATCCTTTATCATTTGATGAAGTAAATTATTTTACTGGTGCTAATTATTTTTATTTTTTCGAATAATTGATAACTTCTGTGCTTTATATATATATGGCAAAACATGTTTATCTGTTTTCCCCAAACCTTGAAACCAGAAGATATTCACATTCAAGAAGCTAAAATCAGACATTTAGATTTTGTTTGTAGAAAATACCAAAAAATAATTGTGGAAACGAGTACAGCCTTTTTAAACCTTGCAAAATGCACAGTTCTAGGGTCTCCATTGCAATTATATATTTTTTTTCTTTTCTTGTTTTTTTTTAAATATAAATTTAAACCAAATATCGGCGTGTCTTGTGTGTCATAGCATTGTGACTTATCATAATGGATAATATTGTGATTCAGTGGCACATTTCTACTTCAATTGTTCAATTAACACATCATATGTCAGGATGAATAAACAGATAGATAGATAGATAGATAGATAGATAGATAGATAGATAGATAGATAGATAGATAGATGGTGTTTGTTTATATTTGTGAGGTGATCACTCATTAATCACTGCATTTTAACCCGTAGTTGTTCAGCGCTGTTTGTTCAGCGCTCGTGTCATTTCCTTAAATACTACGACTCCCATGGTGCACCGGTGGCAGCAAGTTGAAGTTCAAAGTTCAGACAGTACAGTGAAAATAAGGTCCTCGCAGGCTGGCATCCTGTGTGCTAACAGGGAAAGATAAACAACCCGGCACTGGACACGTCGACTAGTCGCCACCGCCCCGAAAACCGGCAGAGGAAATCGAACATGTCCCATAGTTAATCGGCGGCCGCTCTGGCTTTTTGTTGTCGGTGGATTTACAGAAGGAGGGCTAGCTGGGTGCTAACATTAGCACGCTAGCTTGCCAGGAGCATAGAGACTGCTGCTAGCTAGCTAACGTCTCAGCAAGGGTACTCTCTGAAGAAGGGCTGCAGGTATGTTCGTCCAGGAAGAGAAGATATTTGCCGGTAAAGTGTTGAAAATACACATCTGCACCATGGACGGCACGGAGTGGCTGGAGGAGGTGACGGAAGACACCACTGTTGAGAAAGTAAAGGAGAAGTGCTTGAAACATGTAGGTGCTGTGTCTTGTTTGTTTGTGTCTCCCCTGTTGCTCTTTTCGTCCTGTCATCCCTGTCCCCGGGCTGCAGTCCACCATACCCTCCCTGTGTAGTGTTTTAACTATCAGTGTCAGTGTCACTGCGTTTGTATTTATAGTAACCGTGTAGACTGTGCTATTTATAATTTAGCAGGTTGGCTGCTCCTCTAGCTAACAGCTAACCCTTTTCTGTTCTCACTGAGGCATGCTACTTTTCAGCCTGTCTATTATTACACAGCTCAGCTCTCTTTTCCTTCTATGGCTCTAAAAGCAGAAAAGTCTCAACATCCAACAATAAAAGTCCTGCTCTAATCTTTGTTTCTCGTGAAAACATGTGTAGTTCAGAAAGATATTTTGTGTGATATCAAATCTATGAGGATTTGCATTTTTAAATTCAAATTAGGCTTTTATTTTTTCATTACCCATTCACCTAGTGAGTTTTTGGTTAGTGTGTTGAATTGATTGTTTTCCACGTTTGAAACAATTATAGATTATCAGCGAGAGAAAATATAATTTCTCATTAACTCAGATTAAATTTACAAAGTGTCTCTGTTTAATAGTTAATTTTAGAGCTGTCAATTAAATTAAGTCTTACATATAATATGTATATAATAAGAAATTGATCAGAACCCCAAATATTTAGGATTTTGAATAATTGTGATATACTAATATTTAAAGGCCCTCTTCTTTGTTTTTAGAAGTCTTATTTTATTTACATCTATCAAATAGAGATCAGTTTGAAACAATGTGTTGTGTTTTTTCTTTCTCTATTTTAAAATTTAACAGCATCATCAACATTGTTGCCAAATCTTCTGTTTATCAACAATTTTTAAAAAATGAATACATGATATTTCTTTTGGGTATTCATTATTATGATACAATTGTGGTTCTTTAATATGAGCATTTACTGTTTTTATAATCAAAAACAATTCTTTCTTGTTTTGTAGCACGTATATGGTAGTGTAGAAGACCCCAAAACACTCACCCACCATAAGCTCATACACGCTGCTACAGAAAGAGTTCTCACCGACACTAAAACAGTCGCTGATGAAAACCTCAAAGATAAAGGTATGCATTCCACTAATTTTTAGCATAATGACCAAAAAATCTGCGCTATTTTCCTTGAACTTGATATTTTAAATATATATATTTCAGACGTTTTGCTGCTTATAAAGAAAAGACCACCACCTACCCCTCCAAAGATGGCAGACATTAGTACAGAAGAAAAGGTACGCTTGTTCAACTCTTTGGAAAAGCATGAACATGATGATTCCAAACTCTGAAACATGTGCATTACTAACTTTTGTTCTTGTTCATGTGGATTTGCCAGAAGAAACAAGATAACAAAGCTCCAGATAAAGATGCCATCCTAAAAGCCACCAGCAGCCTGACGACACGCCACACTGACCGCACTGTTACCCAGCACAATATTAGAGATGTGAGGATTTCATATTAGTCATACATATAGATAATACCAAGTGTAGTTGAATTGGTGATGAGTTTGTGTTGTTCCAGTTTCAAACAGAGCTCAGAAAAATCCTGGTTTCTCTCATTGAAGTCGCCCAGAAGCTTCTCGCCTTGAACCCTGATGCTGTTGAACTCTTCAAGAAGGCCAATGGTGCGTTTTATGACCTCCACCAAGGAGGTTATTTTTTCACAGGAGTTTGTTTGTTTGTCTGTTAGTTAGCAACATAACTCGAAAAGTTACGAGCAGATTTGGATGAAATTTTCAGGAAATGTAAATGGGACAGGAACATGTGATAACATTTTGGGCGTGATCCGTAGACTCTATCACTGGTTAGCAACACTCGCTGTCTGACCCAGACGCACCAGCAGGGTGTGTTTTGTTGGTACTGAGCTGCCTTGGCGGAGGTCTGCGCTCTCCGAGTGCTTTTCTAGTTAATAATACCATTGTGAGCAAAGTTAGGGTGACAGAATATGTTGCACCAGACACTGTCACGTTACAGTAAGTTCTTCATCAGGACAAATCACCAGTGTATGGAACATATACACATCTTAAGGCTGAACATGATTCTAAAATGTGAAGTATTCAGGGTTTACCACCACAGATATGGAGATGATATTAAAACTACTCTACACGTTTTACAAAAAATATTAATCATAACATAAAAAGATGGTGTTTACTGACCTGGGGATGAGACTCAACAGGCCTACTGTTACAATGTTCTCTCTGTTTAGCTCTTGTTGTTGTTTGTGATTGTAGTGAATCTGATTTGGATTATTTGTTGCTCCGTCTTGGTTGCAGTCCTCAGATCTGTTATTGTTTCTTGTAGCGATGTTGGATGAAGATGAAGAGGATCGGGTGGATGAAACCGCACTTCAGCAGCTCACTGAGATGGGTTTCCCAGAGAGCAGGGCCATCAAAGCTCTCAGGCTGAATCAGTAAGTCTGTAATTGTTGTCTAAACTGTTTTTACTGACTTCTCTATGTGACAATGGACTATTCTTCCTCATCCTGTGTAGCCTGCTCAGATGAATTCATTCCCTCATCCTTTCTGCAGCATGTCAGTGACCCAGGCCATGGAGTGGCTGATAGAACATGTAGATGACCCCACTGTAGATGCGCCGCTACCAGGCCAGGACTCTTCTGGGGCTGCAGGAGCCACAGCAGCAGCAGCAGCCACACCAGGCCCTTCTACCTCTGCCTCAGCCTCAGCCCAGAGTCCTAATCTTCTCCGCAGCCTCTCCAGCCAGTCGAGCACTGAAGAAAGCAGCAGACACGACGAGCTCACAGAGATCTTCAAGAGGATCCGCAGGAAACGGGAGTTCAGACCAGACTCAAGAGTGGGTTGGCTTTATTCGTAAGCTTCAAATCGCAAGAAGTGTTTGAGGCCACAGTTGGATTTGTTGTACCTTTTCGTATGTCTATTTGGAGGTATCTTAGTGGTTATAAAGTTCATGTACGTTATAGCTTTGAGTGTTTTCACAGTTCATTCACAATCGTAGGGATTAGCATAGTTTCCCTGGGAGCGAACTCCCAATGTTTCCAATCAAAAAGGTGATTTAAAAACCTGTCTTTATACAGATCATCACCTTGATCACATTGTGGTTCATTTCTTTTGTTACACTCCATCAAACTAGAACTGGCTGTGCTGTTATCTAACTGAACTCTTTATTTCTGCAGGCTGTCATCGCATTGATGGAGATGGGCTTTGATGAAAAGGAGGTGATTGATGCTCTGAGAGTCAATAATAACCAACAGGATGCTGCGGTATGTTCACACAGCCTTAAAATATACATCAATTTGTATTTGTGTTGCTGCTTTATACAGAAAAAAGTGAGGAACATATAGTTCAAAGCCTGATGATGTACATCTGGGCTTGATATCACATACTTTAACACTTTCCTGCTACATGACAACCCTTTACATGCAGGGTTCCAACGTAGTATGGAAAAGTATGGAAATAAATAAAAAAAAAAAAAGGAAAAGTATGGAATTTTATTTTAATTTCCAGGTCTGGAAAAGTGTATATATATATATTATATTAATATATACAAATCAAAACAAGTTTATTCACCTGTAGATGATATGAAACAAACCAAGCTGGCTGTGGAATGGTGTTAGGTTACCATGGTTACCATTGGCCGTGTGACTGCGATTCTCATTTCTTACTTTTTTTTCTATAGAGTGTTTGGTGATTGATGATTTCACATTTTGTTATACATGTGAAGGTCATTTATTATAAATGTATTTATTTACAAGTATTGTACAAGTGTTTACTCCATCTTACACATCCCTACTGTTACTGTGTGTAGGGGTTGCAGGTTATTACACACAGTAATTAATTGCACTCTATTAGCATTTAGCTTGAATAAAATGTCTCGTTTTGGAGTTCATTACTTATGAGCTACAATAAGTAGGTAAAAGTGTCTTGTAATTACTACATAATGGCATACATAGTCAGAATTTAGCATACGGGTTAAAAGTTGCATTTTTAAAACCATTTATTTACATAATAAGCTACGGGGCCCCGGACATGACATGGACAAAAAAAACATTTAATTGTGGCCGAAGTAGGCATAATGTGCGAACGAAGTAATAATAATATCACTCCTGGACAGCTGGGTAAGCAAATTGAGCGCACCTTCTCTCAGGTCTCAGGTAGAGGCAGAGGGGCTACAGCTACACGATGGAAAGGGAAAATGTTAGTATGACGAAAACAAGCCTGGTTGGTAGAGTCAGAAGAGAGCTTCTCCCATGTGTAAAGACGCAAATGCTGCTGTTCACCACACAGGTGCTGAAAAGCAACAATGCATCACTCACTGTCAACCAGGGCAAAACAAAAAAATGTCTGCATTTTGATCACTGTCCACACAGCTGTGACATCACGAGTGGGGAAAAGGCTAAACCAGACACAGTTACAATTCAAGCTGCTTTCCCTTCAGCAGCCATGCACATATGTCCTGTAAGGTGTGCTTAATTTGCTTACCCAGCTGTCCAGGAATTATATTATTATTAGTTTGTGTGTTTAAGTTAAAAGGGTTAGGGTTAGGGTTAGGGTTAGGGTTATTCAGATGTTCAATATTGACTGAAAAGTTCTCTGAGAAAACCGGAAATTTGAGTCCATTTGAAAATGTGTCGGAACTCTGTACTTAATTCAAAAACCTGTGCAAAGACGATAGTAATAATAAAGGATTGTTTTTCTCTCTTGTAGTGCGAGTGGCTACTGGGAGATAGAAAGCCATCTCCAGAAGATCTAGACAAAGGCATTGACACCAACAGCCCGCTGTTCCAAGCCATTCTGGAGAATCCAGTGGTCCAGTTGGGTCTAACCAATCCCAAGACTCTGCTAGGTACAGAAAGCTCAAATCCAGGGTATCAGCAAACTCGTTTCCACGGTTACATTCTGGACTGGGAGGTGTTGTGCTACATGAAGCAGGGGCATATACAGTCCATGTAGTGAACTTTAGTTTATACAGGTGTAGGGTCAGTGTGGATCAATTCAGAAATGGGCGGATCACAAAATTCCCACATGCGGAAGCACAAAGTATGAACCCGGCCTTCCAGCCTCAGAGGATTTATCTGTCCAGTGGATACATGTTTTATATGACAGCAATGTGCCTACTACAGCCTGCAAATGATCCCTTTTCCAAATGCTAACTGCTGTTAGCTCCCAGCAGCCTCTGTGGCTGATGTCATTTCCTGTCCCTTAAGTTTTGTTTTACTGTTTTTTTAAGGTGGACCTAAAGAGATACTACTAAACAGAGCATTCTGAATAGGGCTGTTTTGGCAGGGTGATTGAACTGCTGTAGTGCTTCATCCGTCATCGTATTTTGACCAAAGCATGTCACAGACATGTTCATTAGGACACCAGGGAACTAGGTTCACTTAGAGAAATAGGGTATATTATGTCCCCTTTAACACAATTCTTCTGTGTGTGTGTGTGTTTGTTTAGCATTTGAAGACATGCTGGAGAATCCTCTGAACAGTGCCCAGTGGATGAACGACCCTGAGACTGGCCCGGTCATGCTCCAAATATCCAGAATCTTCCAGACCCTCAATCGCACATAGAGCCTTCTGGTGACCCGTGCGTGCGTGCGTGTGTGTGTGAGAGTGGGTGTTTGTTTGTATCTCAGTAGAGACACAAGTATTGTTTTTGCCTTGTCAAGACAAAGCTGGAGGAGACAAAGTAGGAAAAAAGTGATATATATATATATATATATATATATATATATAAATATATATAAATATATATATATATATATATGTATATATATATATATAAATATATATATATAAATATATATAAATATATATATATATATATATGTATGTATGTATGTATGTATGTGTGTGTGTGTGTGTGTGTGTGTGTATATATATACACACAAACAAACTATTTATAACAGTACAATAAAAAACAGTTACACAAAACAAGTTAACACGTTTTTACATTTAATGAGATCAATTTATAATTATGACAAACATGCTTTATTTTATATAATTTCTCCCATGTACAAATGACATCAATTTTAATCAATTCAATGTTTACAGTTGAAAGGAAACTGTTTTCTATGTTTTGTAATATTTAAATGTCAATCACAGTTGTGTCATCATTGGTGAATGTGTGGAAGGTTCCTGTCACTGTCATGTTGTGTTGTCCCCTCATTAATGTGGAGGCTGATGGTCAGAGTTGTTTGTTCAATTCTATGAATGACTGTGAGGTCACTGTACGTCAACCGTGTGAACCGAGGCAGCGTTTGAATATTTATTTTACCTTCTTGCCTTTCTTTTTTTTTTTTTTTTTTTTAAAGGAAAGCTGTATATTAAACTGTTTGTGTCTTAGTCGCGATTTTACAAGAAAACTATAAATTAGGCTTGTGTGTTTATTGTCGGTGTGCTCTTGAATGTCATCATATTGCGTTAATGAAGCACCTGTTGACATCTGTGAATATCACTCACTACAGCACTGACGAGTTACAAGAAGAGTCTTTGTGTTTGACTGTCGTGGGATGTTTAACAGAGCTAAGCCAAATCGAAAGTGTTTGGCCTTTTAAATCTTTATTCTGAAATATGAAGATGCATGCTCAGTCTGGTTATTCAAGCATCTTTGTTGGTCTTTTAGTTGACTTTTTTCTTTTGAGAGCAATGATCATGTATGCTGTCAAACCAAACTATCACTATACAGCCTGCCTTGGCAGTAAATGTATTCTTTAAAAAAGTATCCTGTATTTCTGTGCAATAGCAAGGACATTCAGTGGACCTGTAATGACATGTATTTGATTAGAGATGTTTGAACTGCAATGGATAGTGTGGTATTCTATATCAGCCTTTGCATTCATTTACATGCAAGTACTTCAGCTCTGCTAAGGGCGAGCTTTGCATCTCCTAGCTGTACCGAGAGTTCAAAACAATATTGAGGATGGTGTGTTTTGCCAAGGTTTTGGGTGTTTTTATTCAATATTTAAAATGTGGTTTTGATGTGACTTTTCTGCTCAGGGAGGCTGAGATTGTTTTTCTAAAAACCTGTCATCATGGCAAACCTCGACTTACCCCCCACTCCGTACTTTGACGTTTGAAAATGGCTTTAACTGATCAGTAGAACTTTGCTTAAATGAGGAGCACCACAAACATGGTTTGGTAAATGCAATATTTGAAACTATTTAAATGTTTTTAGGGAGAGATGTTTGTCTGAACTGTGTATGATTACATTATTTACATCAGAGCAAAACTAGTTCCTTGTCTTTTTTTTATTATTTATAAAATTTTGAGTAAACCTCAAAGCTAATCTATAAATGTGAGTACGTTAAATGATTCAAATGTTGTTTTTACAAACCATTCTAAAAATGTGCTTATGATCTGGTCGGCCACACTATGATTTAATGATGTAAAACATGTTTAAGTCTCTGGAAGCTTGTCTGCACACAGTGAGGAGCTGTCCCATAACCTCCATGTGAGCCATTGGTTTGCATACCAATATCCTAGAATATCTGGAATCAAGCTGCTAAATTCTATCAAATTGGTTAGTGGGAAGAGGAAAGGATGAATGGACTATATTGCGATGGGACAGTGGAGGAACGTTGGGCTCACAGATTACTCTAATCACTCAGTTTTCATGCAGCACTGTCCCAGATCAACAACCTATGCAATATACTCTCTCGGTCTGTTTGTTCAAACAGCCTGATGGCAACTGGCATCTAAAACACTATTGCATTAAAGTTATTTTTGTGGCTGTATTCTTTGGATTCTGTCGTTTTTAAGTGCCCAATCGGTCAATCTAGGATTGCAAATTCAATTTATTTTTCTCAGAGCTAGAGCCTTTCCTAACACAAGATACCAGATACGTTTGTGTATTCAAATTAGGATGTCTAGACTCAACTTGCACCTAACTACAACATCCTGCAGGATACCTCTGGTGGGGTCGGCCTAGATACCTGCAGTAGACAAAGGGGTGTGAAAGCATTGCCTGGAGGAGCAGACCCCTGCAACAGACACAGGGATGTGAGAGGGGTGTTCCTTAGGTATAAAAGTTTAGCTCTCGCCATGCTCTGGGTCTTTTTTTTTTTTTTATCTTCGACCACTTGTGTGTAGATTGACCTTTTCTTTGCAAAGAAAATAAAACCTTCCCGGCCAACAGAAGTCTCTATTTCATTATTCACCTTAGACCTTATTGAGACTACCTATTAAAAGAGGCTACAATCTTGTTTTATTTTCAGCCAGTTCTTGACCTTTACTGTGGCGGTTTGAAATCTTTCAAAAAAAAATATTTTAAGTCAGTTTTATTTCATTAGGCATTGCATTCCACATCTTCCTTTAATGTAGAAAGTTGACTGCCCAAATGGGATTTTTTTTACGTTGTCATTGAGTCTGCTGCCGTCCTGTCTTTGGCTCTGGTGCTAAATTACTGAGCCATTTGAAAATGAATTTCAAGATCAATGAAGCTTTCAAAACTCAATAGTTTATATTTTTGCGGTAGGTGACAATGATGCAGGCTTTTTATTTCAAATTTTCAGAGCTTGATTGGATAATGAACCTTTTATGTTTTATTGTGAAAGGAGCTGTTTGAGCAATACAGGAAGTGGGAGAAGATCATGGCTTGTATGTATAGTAGGGCTGCCTGGTGTGGTATGTAGTTTTTGATTCATTTGAAGCAGATGAGATTGTTTTTATTATTATTATTGTTGTTTTTGAAATGTTCTTTATATGGTGATTACATTTGAGTTGAGGATCTAGTATAATTCCCAGCTATTTGAATTCTGTCACTGTACTGATGTCTTGATTATATATGTTAAGTGTCTTTCAAAGTTAAAGAATTCTGAATGAGCCACTCTTGGTTGCAGACAGGACAGCAGCAGCCTGTTCTGGTGTCTTGGCAGCTGCGTCATTTGCATAAAGTTGACATGTTGTGGCTGTGCAGTTTAATAGCAGGTCATTCATGAAAATGCTGAATAGCAAAGGATCAAGAATAGAGCCTTGTGGAATGCCCATATTGTTAATTAAAAATAGGCATGTGTCCTGGCCAACTTTGACACACTGTTCTATGTTCTGGAGATACGATGTGAAATGGAAGTGAATGGTGAGTAATTATATTCCACAAAGTGGAAGTTGAATATCTCCTTTTGAGTTCTATCTTACCTCGGGTCACCACAGTGAATAATGTCTATAACAATGCTTGATTGTCCTGGACTTCCAGGGACCATCTAGGTGTTTCAGATAGCGGGCTGATCCACAATGTCCCACTCTCAGTCTAGTTTGGACAACAAAGTGATAACGCAGAGTCCTTTGTTCCTCCTCGTGCCAGTGTCTCACCACACTTTTCTTACTTTCCTATAGACAAAACTTGAGCCCGTTTATCAGACATCTTATTTCCTTCAACTCCTGAGTGTCCAATGTACATACATACTGTATTACAACCCTGACTCAGTAACATCGGTGCATAAGTAAACAGTGATGAAGATGAAGTCCTTTCAAAATCTGCCTTGCACAGATCAAGTGCAATGGCACTCCTTCCTACCACTTCCTATTCATTTCCATGGGAAGCTTCTTTGCAATTTTCCTTCATAATCGTTACTCAGTCATAGCAAAGCTTTCCTGATCAATCAGCATGTTTTGGTGTCTGATTTATTTTTTGTTTTCTTTTTCCTCGAAAACTGCACCGTGGGCTTTGCTGCTTTGATCTTCAAAGCAGGCAACGAATATGGACGCCAACCACCATAAAATATCGAAGAGGAAGAACGACGGGACACAAAACACACAAGATCAGCAAGATTCAGCTTTGAAGAGAGCTTTGAGAATGATGAGATTAAGGAGCGTGGATAAGGATAAAAGAATGAAGGAGAACTTTGAACTGTGATCAAGACTTCTGAACTGTGGGGGCATTGTCTCTTTCTGCACAGCCTGCCAGCAATTATTATTAGTATTATTATTCTTTTTATGAGAAGAAGAAGAATTAACTGTGTGTTTGTGCTCAACACAAATCAACAGTTTAAATTCTGTTAAAAGAGATGAGAAAATCAACAGTGAATCTTCCACCAAAAGGTCTTTCTCTAGAGGTCCTGGACTCTCCATGGACCCGGAAGAAAATTTATTTTAACAAGAGAGGAATTGAAGAGGAATCTAAGGACGAAAGTGAGTACAACTCCCAGACGTATGAATCTGACTCTTCAAATAAATTTAAATCTCCGGTTAATTCAAAGTTTATAGATACATCTAAGTCTTCAGTCGAAACAAAATATTCAAATGAGTCTTCAGATAATTCACAATGTTTAGATAAACTTGATGGTCTACAGGAAGAACTACAGGCAGCAAGGAAAGCCAGTTCTGCTCTTAAAAAGGACTTGAAGATTATTAAAGAAGCTGAAGCTCAACAGGAAAAAGCCCTGGAATGGATGCGAAAAGAAAAGAACACTCTTGCAAAGGTTTTGAATGACGAACAAGCTAAAACGAGAACTCTTCGTGTTGAAAATGAGCTGATGAAGGCACAGGTGGTTGTCATTCAGAAGTCACAGAAAGAGCAGCAGCACAGATATGAAAAACTCCAAAAGAAAATGACGGCTATTCACAAGGAAGAACAAGCAGTGATCAAGAACATGACAGATGAGAATCTTAAAAAGGATAATGAGATCCAGTCCTTACAATTCATTACGCAGAATTTTAAAACCTTCATAGAGGCCAAGGACAGAACCATTTCATGGCTCCAGAAGATGAATTATGATGCTGCTGTGTCCCAGCAAAAACTCAACCCTCTGATTCACGAAAACCAACAACTGGTGTTTGAGAACCAGAGGCTCCGTGCTCATGGAGATGCCGTCTCTCAGCAGCAAAAGTTTGCAAATGAACACGACCTTTTGACCAAAGAAAACCTCCAACTGATCTCCAAGATCAAGAGGTTGAAAGGTGACCTCGAGGATGCCCTAAATGAGAAACAATGTGCTCAAAAGCAGCACCAAGAAGACAAAGAAGCTTGCAGTAGACTTGAGAAAGAGGTTCAGATGGAGAAAGCTCACTTCTTCAGAGCAAGTGAAGAAATAGAGATGCTAAAGAAAGCCAATGCAGACACAATGAAGGATACTGAGACAAAATATGAACTCGAAGAAGCCCTGAGACAAGAAAAGGAACTCTGTGCTGCCTTGCAGAAGAGAACTGATCAAAGCAACTCTGTTCTTGAAAAGGTAAAGGCAACAAGTGAGCAGCACCTGGCTGAGCTCTGGGAATCAAAGGAGCAGCAACAGCTCACTGAGTCGCTGGAGAAAGCCCAAAGCAGCCTCGGCTGTCTTCAGGCTCAGCATCAGGCTGAGTTCCGATTCCAGGAAAGTCAGATCAAAGACAAAGATTCCAGGTTCAAGGAGCAGAAACTTTCTTTAGGTAATGCCTTAAATGCTCTAACACAGCTGCAAAACGAATACATCGATCTCGGGAAGAGGTACGGCCAAATTAATTCTCTTTACCGTCGGCTGCTTAAAGAACATGGCGACCTCCAAAACAGACATGAGAGGCTCGCATATGCAAAAGGAAACCCCCGAGCAGAACTCTCTGTATCTCACCTCTGCTCAGCTACAGAGGTCAAACATGAGTGGTGGTTTGGTAAGAGGTATACTCACTCATATGTACTGTTCAAAGAAAGTCACTGCTATTCTTAAATATGTGGGTATATTACAATGGCAAAACCAATATTTCACAAGGAATAATTCAAGTATATTCCAGCAGAAATAACAATTATCTGCCATTTCCACCATTTTACCAGTAGATGGCGTTATTTGTCTGCTTTGTGAGATTTAAAGACTTGTAACTCAATATTTACTACTCTAGTATGATTAGATCCTACAATTTCAAAATAGAGAAAATTTTCTGTGATTTTATTTATTTATTTATTTAGTCCTACAGTTTGTCAAGTTTATTTCAGCCATTTAACGAAAAAGCAATACCAAAAAGAAAGAAAAGGAAGAGAAAGAAGACACATCTTATATCTGCTCATCTCTGTCAGTGCACAATACACAAATGATGCATTTTTATACAAAAGAAAGAGACGAAAAAATCAAACAATATCTGGAAATATAACCAAATTAAAGTTACATAGTCATATTTATTCAAGATACCAATCTTAAAGATTTTTCTTTCTAATATTGTAATTGATTGTGTTTCCTTCTAATCTCAATGTTTTTTCTATAAACAGACTCCCTTCACCAACAAGACTCCCTTCCATCAAACTGGTTCTGATTCAAGTTGCTTGGAAGAATGAATGCCTTATTCTGTACATTGTATAATCTACCAGATCATCAAATTTCAGTAATTTACTATAGTACAACAATGTTTCGTTGTACACTTGTCTCTAAATGTAACACGTGTTCAGATAATCTTGTTTTAAAATAATTAAGAAATTCTGAAATTATTCATCTTTTGGTAGCATGGTATCATGCTACCTATCAGCACATGTACATAGCCATCCAATCAAATAATTAAAGTTAACGTTCTCTCACATCACGCTGTAAAAAGAAAAAGTTGAGAAAACTCAAAATTTCAAGGCAACTTACTGCAATCAATTTTTGAGTTTACAGCCCAACAAAAGATGTCGAGTTTTTAAAAAAAGTTCCATCAACTAATATTATTTTGTTAGACAAACTTCAAAGTTAGAGTTGTGCCAACTCAAAATTCTGTTTTCAAACAGTTTGGCTAACTAATCTTGTTCAGATAATTTAAAAATGAAATTAAAAAATTACGTTTTGAATTTTGAGTTGGCACAACTAGTCGATGGAACTTTTGAAAAATTCAAGATCTTTTGTTGGGCTGTAAACTTAAAAATTGATTGCAATAAGTTGCTTTGAAATGTTGAGTTTTCTCAACTTTTTCTTTTTTACAGTGCATTGCTGGATATGCTGTGCAACGGTGCAAATACCTGCAAAGCCTGGAGACTGTTGTTTGTCCTCTGCAGGGAAATGTTTGAATGTAATGTTTTTGCCACATCTGTATAGTGATGTAGTTGTCAAGTATCCATCCATTCATTCATCTTCTGCTTTATTCTCCATATGAGGGTAATGGGCTATGTGAGCTGGTGCCAATCCCAGCTGACATAGGGTGAAAGGTAGGATACACCCTGGACAGGTCGCCAGTCCATGTCAGGGTCACATAGAGACAAACAACCATCCAGTCTCACGCCTATGATCAATTTAGAGTTTGTCTAATCCCCAAATCTGTATGTTTTTGGACTGTGGGAGGAAACTGGAGAACCTGGAGAAAACCCACGCACACACAATGAAAACATACAAAATGTTTTACCTGGATTTTGAGGGATCAGCAGTGGCATGTACTAACCGTGAGCCAAGCAGAAGACCTATGACATGCTATGTGTGATATGCTGTTTGAGGACATGGCATCTTTTAATACTTTTTAACACGTTGGTGTGCCTGAACCCTGCAACATGTTATTATTTATTATGGAGAGGATGTTGACTCCTTGAGGGAAAAACATGATCATTGTCTTGCCTCAACCAGGGGCTTTTTGGGCTTAAACCTAACAGAACTGATCAGTACTGTCACTTTATTTGTATTCATATCTGTGCTTACTTTTGCTTCATTTTGATAATGTATGGATCAGATGAAGTTGTTGATGTAACTGATTGGGAAATTACTTTTACTGACATGACAGTGCAAGAAACTGGAATATTTCCTTTGTTGATGGATGGAGCTTTAAAGGCAGAATTGCACAATCGCAAAGGATCTGACTTCGCTGTAAAGTTATGGGTAAAGTTATGCCAAAAGAGCTTGTCAGCTATAATTAATAATATGTGGAGATTGATCAATCTTTCACCAGCTTAACTCCACATATATTAATGTATTAATGCAACCATTATGTATCAAATATGTGTTTAAGATGTAGTACAGAGGAGGGCTCATTCTTACATTGTATACATACATACTTTTGCATTGCACATTATTATTTCTTGATTAAGATGACAAAGTGTAGTTTACATGCATTGGTGAATTTAGTTATTTGTCAAATAAATAATACAGTTAGAAGGTTTATATAAGCTAAAAATAAAGTAAATAAAAGTACTTAGTGCTGGTTTATTATTGTCACTCGGTGCTAGGGTAAAGTATAGTAATCACGCATGCGCAGTCGGTGCCCTAACTCACGAAGGCTGGGACTGTAATTAAACGTCGATGGACAGAGCGCGAACACACACACGCACCCACGTAGCCTCAAATCTCTGTGTGCGTGTCCCCACTCGAACATGAGACATTCAATAACTGCGGGATAGACGGAGGCTCTGGGCGGCTGGAAAGCCCTGTCTTTTATTTTCTCTGCCTTTCTGCTGGACGTCTCTGCGTTGGTGCTGGAGGTCTTGCCGTACGTGGAGCTGTTGTCACTCTCACAGGCCACGGATCGGCTCTCGTTGCTGGGAGGAGACCCTAAAGAGACTCTCTGCTAGTACTATTTAGCTGGCTATGATGCGTCGCTGCTGCAGGTGTATTTTCCACACGGCAGGCCACTGTACAGCGAGGCGGGTCCTCGATTAATTGTTCACCCGGACTGATCTGGAGAGTGACTCGGAGATACACCACACCTTTCAAGGTAATGTGTTGTCAGCTAGCTAACGTCATTCACGGGGCCGACGAACGCAGTGCCGCTCCAAGCTAACGGTTAGCCAGCTAGTTAGCTAGCAGCCATTTATTTGCATGCATGACCGCGTAGCCAACCTCACGTTAAACAAGTGGCTACTTGGCCAGCTAACTGATATTATCTTCATTTGAGATTAGCACAAACGGCAACTTTTTTAACGTTAAATTGAAATGAATCTTTTTAATTAGCGTTTACCTAGCTTGTCCAACATGCAATCACTGTGCTGTCAATACTAACGCAAAGTAACACTGAGTTAATGCTACAGGTAATGATAACCAAAACTGAACAACACACAACATCAAGTAAAACACTGTTAAGTAATCCTGTGTGCTAGTATGCTAGTCCATTTGTTTTTCCCATCATCTTTATCCCATTAATACATTACATTCCCACTCAAAACAAACAAAAGGTGCGTTGAGAGAGATTTAAACACAAGTATGTTTGCATTAAAGCAGACACTCTTTAACAAATGACTAAATGTTATTCCAAAGGATTGGAAGAGGCAGGATATAGAAATATGTAATGTGTACAGGCTACAAGGAAGTTACTAGGTTAAGAAGATTCAGTGCCTGACAGGTCTGACTGCTAAAACAATCTTGTGTTGTAGTTGTTGGGAAATGCTTTTACTGCAATTGCACAGTCTGAGATTGTTTATCAGCATAGGGTTGTAAATAGTTTTTCCTTTATCAACATTGACCTTTGAATGCAGTCAGAATGTGCTTTATGTATGTGGTTTTGATTAAAGCACCGTAGTAAACTCACAGTCAAATAAACGTTGTTATAGTTATAGATTACAGGACGTGACATGCTTCTTTCAACATACAGAACATAATGTGTCTGACAGTTTTGATACTGCAAAGACATTTCACCCTGTCAACAATACACACAATGACTCAGTGATTGTGATTATGGCTGCCAGGATGCTACTTTGGTACTTATGCCTTAATTACTAGATTCAAGCCCCAATAGATGGTTCAGCAAGATAACAATAATAAGATGGTTCAGAGCACAACTCAAAACAATACTTTTCTCAATAATTAAACACTGGGGAATATTTTTTTCAAAAGAAAATTATTTAATGCAGCATCAATCTTCATTTAAGATCTTGGAACAAGCATTACAAAATGGCACACTGAATACTGAGTTGCTGTTATTTGACTGTGGCTCTTGTGCTCAGAATATGTGTAACATCATGTTTATTTCTGTTCTTTCAAGGATGGATGTTGATTTTTGTGCTGGTGGGGACAGTACCAGGAGAAAAATGGATCTGGCTGGGCTTGCAGAAGGCACAATGGATGTTACACCATTGGAGATGTATGACTCTTCCAGAGCAAAAATAGCTGCCAACCTTCGGTGGCTGTTTGCCAAAGCTTATGGCATTGGTAAGTTATGTGAATTCACATTAAAGCGATACCACTGTTATTTATCATTTTATTTTTATAGATTGTATATTTATTTTGAAATGCTGTTTGCATGTCTTAAAGTAATGGATGAATTCCTCAAAATATAATAAAAATAAATATAAAATTAGCAGCAATTTTTTCTTCTCATTTTCTCATAGTTATCTCACAAATTCAGATGTTTTTGTTGGAGGAGTGTTTTTACTTTTCTCAACGTATGGATCACCAGACTGTCTTGAAACTTTCAAAACAGAAATATTAGTAGACCTGTCCCATTTTATTATTTATTTTATGTGGAATGCAAAGAGGTATTAGGCTTTATTTGTTCTATCACAGCATGCTGATCTGCACTGCCAGTCTCTGGCACCCCATGTTAAGATTGTATCACTGGGCCTTATGGATAGAATTTGCTGTTGTGGTTGGAGCTAAGTCAGGTAGTGCAATAATTGTATGGATAAGTTGTATGTGTAATTCAGGACAGTGTTTTGTCGATGTTGAGCAGCTTTAAAATTCCAGCACTGTGACCACTTATATTTTGACATCAGGGGCATGTCCACATCCACTCTGATCTGATCTCGGCTACAGTGGTCATGATCACATGAAAATTAGTTGACACGATTAATTGTGTCATTGTCCAGCTTTTTCCTTATTATAGGTTTCTTTGCAGTGTAGAAAGTTGTTGCTGGTGTTGGAGTAGCATTATTTGCATCGAACGGATGTGTATGCAGAGCATTTGTAGTCAAATGAGCGCTTTGTCTCCTAAACTGTCTGTGACTAAATAGTGGTCAGCGGTACAAAATGTGTCCATGGTAGGGCTGTAGCGATACACTAATCTCACGATACGATACACAATATTCAGCTCACAATACAATATATATCAAGATATTCAGCGATTATTCAACGATTCGGTATAATTCGATACTCTTACATCATTTTCTGAACGATTTAAAGGGGACAAAGTGATTTTGGTGACATCTTGCGAGTGTTCCATTTACTTGGATTGAATTAATTGAACTGAAAACTAAAAACATCAATTACACAATATATGTCTCTGACTGGACAGAGTCTACAGCTGGACAAAATGAATTAAATATGTGATTAATGTGATGAGAAAATTAGTTCCCTTTATTGAGACAGTGCAAACTTCAGCTTACAAGCCTGAATAGTAAACAAAGTTCAGTATTGCAATTAACAATGGAGAGTTTAAAAAGTGCATCAAGTGGCCTGTTCTGAACAGTTGCTTTTTTAGCTTGACATTGAACACATGAAGCAGCCAGTCTAGCCACCAGGTAAGTAAACATAGTACCATGGCTTTCCCCAAACAGTCAATAAGGACAACTTTTAAACATTTAACTTTAAATTAGTCCTCGGCCATGAACGGCGTTAACGCATGACTCGTTTCCATGACAGAAATACACGCGTTACGTCATGTTTATGTGACTCCCGATTGTTAAAATGAGTCTCTAAAGTAACGCTAAAGTTTAAAAACAGAGGCACACATACGCAGTACACAGGTATGTATGGAGTAAGACAACTGTCAAAAAGACCTATCCATAATTCTAAACATTCGTATTCGTAATGATAAACATTTGTATGTAAATAAAAAAGTTGTACACAAAATTCTGTTCTCATACACATGAGTCTGAGAAATTGTTCGGTTAGGATTGTTTTTATGTGAGTATGAATCTAAAAGCTGTGAGTGCAAAGTCTTGTGAGTACAACTCTAATTTCTACGACTACGAAATGTTCTCTGTGAAGACTAATTCAATTTACGGGTACGAGTTGAAAAGTGTTAAAATGACGTCACATAGGTCACAGGCAGGTCACAGACGAAAGTAATCGAACGCCGATTGCACCAAAGCCGGCTGACAAGTGCAACTATGGACACCGCGAGGAAAGCATCGCAGCTAAGTCAATAACACATCCAATATTTGTTTATTTTTATTAAGTTATTTATTTCATGAAATTGTACTGTTTTAAATGGGGCCGTACCTATGTTCCCTGGGTCCTATGTTTCCTGCTTTGTGTGTGACCAGGGAACATCGAACCCTTTTTTCTGTGAACAAACCGGGGAAACTCTCTCTCTGCTGACAGATGTGCAACTGACAGTGACAGTTTTCCTCTCGTCTTTGAACAATCTGATTATATAAATGTTGAATCGAAATGTTTATTATTATTAGTATTATTATTATGATGATGATGATGATTATTATTATTATAATTAAATACTATTAATAATCGATATTAATACAAATATTATTCATGTTTTCTAATTTTTACCTGTAACCGCCATGTTCGTTTGTGGACGACCAGAGAATTCACAGATTTGCGCCGACATTATTTGTCTTGCTGCGCTCTTAACGTCTGTCTGGCTACTTCACACACCAACACACGGCGCAGAAATTATTTTCCAGATTGGTAAAAATAATGTGGAAGAGGTGTAGCTACATGTAGGGGAAACATATCAACAATATATTTTTCAGTTTTTAGGAGCAAACTAGTGACTAGACCAAGGGTCAGCAACCTTTACTTTCCCCCAATTAATCTGGAGCTGCAAAACCTATTTGACCCTTAAAATGAAGATAACACAGTGTATTAGGGGTGTGACGATACACTTAGCTCACGAGACGAGACGAGACACGATATTGGGTTCACGAGAACGAGACGAGACGAGATTTTAAGAAAATTACAATGACAATATATATGACTGGACCAACAGATTTATTTAAACAAGTTGCACATGCATTTTGAAATGTATAACTCTTTACATGCATGATGTAAGCAGGGTTTCCCCCCAGAAAACCGGCTAAGCCCGGTGGTATCTCTCGGGGCCCACTGACGTTTATTAACAATACTTAAACACCAACTATAGAGTCTTGCAAAAAGACACTCTTGAAATTAAATAAATAATATAAATTTTTTTCACTTAAGTTAAATATTAATTAATAATCGGCCAGTGAATCTTAAAACAAACCATGCAATGGTTACATTTAAAAGTAAAATAAAGCAACATAAACATAAAAGTGGTAGTGCCCCCTCATCTGCCTCATCTGGTGCAGACAAACTGCCCTTTTATTTCTGCGCACCGCCCCTGCGCTGTTCTCTTCTCCCTCTCCTGCGCCGTTCCTCGCTCTGCGCTCCTCCAAGCGGTCTCTTCCAAAGCAGACTGGATAATTTCTCTACGTGTTTTATCCCCACATAAGAATAATGATCTTTATGACGAGGATGGAGTACAGTCACGATAAAGTGCAGGTGATCTGAGTGAAACGTGACAGACTCTGAAGAGCAGAGCGCCCTTTTCATCGTTTTCACTCCGTGGTCTTTGTGAAAGAAGATGCTTTAAAGCTGTAATTAAGGGAATAACAGATGCATCAGATGAGCTGATGTCTTAAGTTAACTGCTCAAAGAGAGAGAACGTTCTCTGCTGTGAAATGAATGTCGCGGGGAGTTCATAATCTGTGCCGCACGCAGCCAAGTTTCACTTTTGCGCAGAGACTTTCCAGCGTTTAACAGGTGCGTGTTTCTACCGCCGAATTATCGCTGCATCCCTAAATATAACATCTTTATTGACAAGAATGATGTAACTGTAATAATGCCGGACTTGATAGTGTGACTTGGGTTTCAATCGGCACATGGACAAGCGTGCGCTGCGCTGATTACATGCGCTCTTGTTCCCCGAGGTGTATAAAAAATCTATTTTAAATAAATAAACAAGCAACGCTGGCGACCCGCCAGGCTTATAATACACTGGGGGAAACCCTGATGTAAGGATGAGCTTTTAATAAACGTCTTCTTCCACAAATTGAAACAAAAATTCTTCTTTTCCTTCTCCTTCTTTAGGTCACAAATCTCGCGGGACAGTTTTTACCGCGACGAGAAATATCGTCAAGTTTAATCTCGCGAGATCTCGTGGCACGAGATCTCGTCACACCCCTACAGTGTATAGTTTTATATATAGTTATACTATATTCAGAGGTATTTGAATCTATCCAAAAGTTTATTTCTAGTATGTTTGACAGAAGTTTTTTTAATACAAAAGGGGGTCATACAAGATACTAATTACATTTTTGTTTCCAAGGTTTTTTTTGTCATCCACTGTAAGCAAACTATAGTTTGTTGCATTTATGAAATTATAGAACAAAATGAAAACTGTTGACATTTTATTGTTGTTTCAAAAAAGGCATGCCTGACATCTGTTCAATTTAACATGAGACAGGAGTCCCAAACACTTTTATTGAAAACTTTCCCATGAAAGTCATCTGAAGTTCCAATAAGCGAGTAGCCTCTGGTCCCTGTAAACAACAAAATGCAGGTTTGATGCATTAAATGACACTGTTAACATAGTCATTTATGAACATACAGTACTCTATCAATTCCATATAGGCTGGACAGTCATCCAAAATAATGTTGTATTTTTAGCTATATAATATGTATGCCAATCATTAGCATGCAAGTTAATACAACAAATATCAATGATTATATAATTTATTATTCAGGGTTCGTACACTTTTTAGCAATAGTTTTCCATGACTTTTCAATGACTTTTCCATAACCTTTCATTGACTTTCCAAGACTGAAAATCGGTGCCATCCCAGTCTTACATGAATGTCCATTTGTTTTGACTGCAAAACTTTGTCCGTGGTCTGCATCTTACAGTAGCCAAAGTTTAAAGCTCTCCTTAAAAAGCCACTCTGTTGTAACTTTCTTTCATACTTATTGATTTTAATTATTATTTGAGTAATGCTTAAAAGTAATGGTTAAAAGAGAGGAAGTGGTTGTATTCTGTAAGGGCTTTTTTGTTCTTCACGTTTAGGCTCACGCCTGCAGTATACACTTGCAGCCACTGTGTGGCATCGTTTGCATGTGAATTGTCGTTCCATTTTTTTTTTTTTTACGTCCGAGGAAGAACGCCACCGGAAGTGTGTTGCCTTGTGTTTTTAGCTTCTCTGTTAGCTTTTGTGTTAGCCGGCGAAACCCACACGCCAGGACTGAATGATCGTCTCCGTACGCCTTATTTGCAGAGACGCAGTTAAATCATATCACACTCGTTGAAACTACACTTTCCTGGCATTTTGTCGTTGAATAGATCTCAAAATCCATGTGAGGACTGGAGGGTCGCTAAGCACGGTGATCTGCTTGTTTCCGCTTGACACTTCTGTGTCAATTTAAATTTTAATCGCACATTACATCATTTTATTTAGGTTTTACGCATCCAAAATATTGTCCATGCAATATTTCCATGACTTTTCCAAAACTTTACAGGACCTAGAAAATGCATTTACAATTTCCAAAACTTTTCCAGGTTTTTCATGACCGTACGAACCCTGATTATGATTATTATTATTATTATTATTATTATTATTATTATTATTATTATTATTATCATTATTACTACAGTCTGGACCCATGCAAACCACACTTGTGCGCCTGATCTCAAGCAAATGACTGCAGGCAAATAATAATTCTTATAGGGCTTTATTGAGTGTTATCAATGTTTGTGTCATCAATTGTTAACCTTGATTCAACCGCTTCAGAGTAATAGTGCTGGTTAAATAAACGACCCAGCTCTCGTCTCTGCAGCACCGCAACACAAATGCGCCCCGTAACCTCTTGTTTATGACAGATAAGACTACACAAATATACACATGGTGATGTTTATGCTTCGTTTTGTTCGTATTTTGCAGTGCTAATTAACTAGCACTTAAACCAACTTCTAATGCTAGTAATGCAATCACTAACTGAGTGTCACCGGCATGTCGTTAGCTTGCAAGCTAACGCAGTATGTCTGTACATCCTTAAACTGTATATTATTTAAAACAGTACAATTTCATGAAATAAATAAATAACTTAATAAAAATAAACAAATATTGGATGTGTCATTGACTTTACCTGCGATGCTTTCCTCGCGGTGTCCATAGTTGCACTCGTCAGCCGGTTTTGGAGCATGCAAATTTGGTGCAATCGGCGTTCGATTACTTTCCTCTGTGACCTGCCTGTGACCTATGTGACATCATTTCAACACTTTTCGACTCGTACCCGTAAACTTCAATTCGTCTTCACAGAGAAGATTTCGTAGTCGTAGAAATTAGAGTTGTACTCACAAGACTTTGCACTCACAGCTTTTAGATTCATACTCACATAAAAATAATCCTAACCCGAACAATTTCTCAGACTCATGTGTATGAGAGCAGAATTGTGGGTACAACTTTTTTATTTACATACAAATGTTTATCATTACGAATACGAATGTTTAGAATTGTGGATACGTCTTTTTGACAGTTGTCTTACTCCATAGGTATGCTGGTTATTTGTAGCGCTGCTCTTTTCCTTTGATAAACAGACCGCTCCAGTTTGACTGTAGGCTAACGGAGCTAACTGCTAAACAGTGGCTGGACTCCGGTGACACGGCATGAAAAACTGTTACTTTCTTCTTTTTAAACCCAAAGTGCTCCCACACATCTGCTTTTAAGCACGAAAGTGTTGGACTTATGTTCGCCGCTATTCTCTTAAATCTCCTCGCTCTCACTGAGTAAACAGGAAGAGGGAGACGTCGGCGTGTGAAGATGGGTCACTTGCTATAAATGCTCTACAGCACCACTAGCGGCTGGCTGACCAAATTGCTCTTCCTGCAAGGACGTGCCAGGCGGAACACAGGGATTTGAATGGGACTTAATGTATCGATACTCGCGCCTGAAAATCGATACTTTCTGGGAAAATAAAAAATCGATATATATCGCAGAATCTATAAAATCGCCCAGCCCTAGTCCATGGTATTTTTTTTATACCGGCCAACTGCGATAATGTGTGTCGACTTCCTTGAGGTCAAGACTAAAAGTTGCAAGGTTTCATGGCTGAGGGTAGCGTGTGTGGGGATTGAACACACCTAACATCTCCAGAGTTTCCCAGTAATTGATCGATGTCTGGCGACAGAGTCAAAACTGACGGTCACAAATTGATTCTGTCTTTTTTTGGCTGACGATACCGTCACTACAGTAGACCACACTACAGTGTTATATAGTAGTATTATATTATATAGTATGGTAGGACCATACATATTTTCAACAGAGTTGTAGTTATTGAATACAGTTTGACTTGAAATTGCCATTAATTATGTTATTATGCATTTGTATGCCATACTATTTGCAATATAACCACTACAAAATGGTCAAGATTTTCCCTGTTGATTATCTAACCAGAGAAAAACAAATTAAGACAAACCTTTATCTCTCTGGCCACGATTAAATCTCTTGACCAAAGGTACCGTATGTAGTGCCTAGCCGAGAGATGGAAATGCCCACATTTTATGCCCAAGTCTGTGAGCAAGAGGAGAAAAGAATGTACTCGTGTACATACCTACGAATATATTGCAATATCCTTGTACCTCACCACAAATATAGATATTCAAACGGTTCTAACCTATGGTTTTTGTATTTAGACGGAATATTTGAATGTCATTTTGAAGCAGTTTTGACAGACCGTTACCCCAAGATGTTTTGAAATTATACTGAGTTTTAAGCCATGTTGCCCATCCCTGATGCTAAAATAAATAGAAATATTAATCAGTAATGCCAACATAAATTGTTCTAAAAGGTTCTGTCTTGAACATTGAAACAAGTTTTGTTTCCTCCTCTTCATATGGCCTTTAAAAGTGTGAAAATGAATTATTAAGTAGTTAATATGAAAGGATGTGTAATGTTTTGTGAGAGTGTTACTATAATTGTATTTCTTTAATTCTTAACTCATGAATTTTATTCTTAATCTTTACTCGGGTATGGCAATCAGAGTCTTGGCTGTCAGGCAGGTTTTTAATCAACGATACTTAGAAATGTTGGCTGTTAACTGTTGGATGTGCTACAGGGTGTCTTATTATTATGATTATTATTAAAGCAGTTAAACATAATATTCCGTCTTGCATATCTGTTGCAGCAGCGCAATCTCAGATAAAATCATCCCTCATTATTTCAAGGCCAGTTCAAGCTTTCCTTTGTGTTTTTGTGGTCTCTATAGTAGTTCGAGTGGTTGCCTGTGTAGTAAGAGGTCAAAGTTCAAACTAGGGCTGAACGATATATCGTTATCGTATCGATATCGAGATATGAACATTCAAGATATTAATATCGAAAAAGCGACGATATAAACAATATAGATTTTTCCCCGCGCTCGCCATGCATGTACACCTCCGGCAGTCGAAATAAACATCTTTTTTACGATTGTCCTTGAATGCACCACTACGGCCAGCCAATCACAAACCTTATTTCATGCTTGCTGTGGATCGACAGCTGAAGCAAACCAATGACAAACATAGGAGGGCGGGAAAACGACATACAGTGGGAAAATCAAGAAAAAAGAAAGAAAAGTGACATGAGTGCGGAAGATGAGGCCGTTGCCGATTTTGTGCCAAAACATAAATCATCGATCATTTCGCCACAACCACGGACCTGTGGTCAAGCCAGACAACCGAACCTTACATCAGTTTAATGATCCATTTTATTACAACAAACTCCGAACTCAAGAGCCGCTGTCTGCAGACGTCCTTCTTCCCCGGGGAGCATACAGGTGATAATATAGCGCAGGAGACAACGGTTTAGCAGACTGGGACTTGAAGGAGGATCAATAGGTTTGCGCGATGACTGATAACGCATAGAACATTAAAGCGGAGCTGCCAGGGATTAAAACTAACTTTTTCACCACCGTCCCGGAAACGTCCCGAAAAACATTTTGAACCGTCCCGAATTGTCCCGAAAATCTTTTTTTACATTTTGAGTTGTTACTTACTGGTAATATAATAAAAACACAATACATTATGTTGATAATAAATAATACATTTATTTCCAGACTAGATTTGTTGTGTTGTAGATGACAACCAATACACTCAGTCACAGAACTGTGGTCTGCCGGACCTAATGCCACTACTCCACCATTTAGTGACTGCATTTAGTGGGTTGTAGTCGTCATGAGAAGGGCCATGCATTGAGATTTGCATGAGGCTGTTTAGGGCTGTCAAAATTACTCAAAAATGACTTTTGAAAAAACACAAATATTCGAATATCTGTATTTGTGCATGATATCAATGACGTGCATCTGGTGTGCGCTGCATCCGCTGCATCTGGGGGCTTTAAATCAGCCAGACTGTCAGGTGATGACAGCATGACGTCAATAACAGGACGAACTAATACAACCAGACATAACTACTTGTAGATGTAGTTTATTTAAGTTTAAACATATTTCACAACATATTACCTACACAACAATAAGTAAATTAACTAATAACCAAGAGCGCAGATCTCTCTCTCTCTCTCTCTCTCTCCCTCCCTCCCTCCCTCCCTCTCTCTCTCTCTCTCTCTCTCTGCGCACACTGGTTTAGAGACTTTCCAGCGTTTAACAGGTGATGTTCCACAGTGTACTTGCTCTGTTTCGACCGCCGAATTATCGGTGCATCCTTATATAACATCTTTATTGACAAGAACAATGTAACCGTAATAATGACGCACTTGATAATGTGACTTGGGTTTCAATCGGCACCTGGACATGCTTGCGCTGCGCTGATTACATGGGGGCGCATGCGCTCTTGTTCCCCGGTATAGAAAAAGCCGTGGTGTATAAAACAATCTATTTTAAATAAATAAACAAGCAACGCTAAGCCTGGCGGGGGCTTCATTCAGTGATTGAAACAAACATGTCAACATTAATGAAATGTTTAAATGCAGTGCGGGCGCGCAAAGCAGACGGCAGCGCTGCTGCTCTAGCGGCGCACAGTGAGAGAGGAGCAGTTTCTGCGTCTCACTGAACAACACAAACATGAGCGCGCAGCCATTTACCTTTTCACATAAGTATTTCACACCGATCACGAACCCGTTCTGGTTTACAGAAAGTGTTGAAAACTTTAACAGAAAAATTTAGTCAGTCAAAATTCTACAATATTGATCGTCCCGATGACGATTAATGACGTCCCCGGGACGACGGGACGGTGTTAATTTTAATCCCTGGGAGCTGCAGTAAAAAAATGTGATGATGATGAAAAGTTATTTTTTATTTATTCTTTGGTAACTTTATGTTAATGTTGATGACTTGCAGTGAGTTCTCATCAATAAAACTGCACTTTCCATGTGGAAAGTTTCCACAGTCTTTTGTATAATGTTTTTATTTTTCAGAAAAATGCTTGGTTTTCACCGAACCTGTAGTCATATCGTATCGTATCGTATCGAGATATCTGGCATGAATATCGAGATATGAAATTTTGTCCATATCGTTCAGCCCTAGTTCATACCCTGACTGAAAAAGAGATTACCGCCCCTTTGAGGGGAGAGTAGAAATGCATGCTGCTTTATGTTATGGAAATTAGAGATGAGCATCAGCTGCATGCTCCTTCATGAAGGGCCCGATGCCAACAATTACCTTCCATTTGCACCATGGACCATTACGTTTTCCCAATGTTAAGTCCCCTGGAAGTTTCACTGCAGATACATCTCTTGTATCACAGATGAATAGAAGTAGAGATGATTCTCAGTGACAATAGAACGTAAACAGTTGTCCCAAAGCTTTAGTGGCTCATAGGGAGGCAACTCTTTCTCAGGATCAGCCGCAATCATCTTCCTCTTTTGGAGCTGAATATATGTGACCCGACACGGACCAAGCGGGAACAAGTCGGCCGATCGCAAAACGAGAAAAACAGGAAAACGTTTTTTTTTTCAAAATTAGGGATTTCCGTTTTTTTCAAAATTACACAAGTTGAAGTTTTGAAGAAGCCACTACATGCTTCAAATCACAGTATTGTGGGTCTTAAAACCATAAACTTTGTGTTTGAATTAAGGTTGTTTTATCGCTGTGAATCGCTCCTAGTTTGGGTGTGGTGATCACATTCCAGAGCTTTTGTTGTTTTTTCAGCCAATCAGCTGACGATCACGGAGAATACACATGGCTAATTAATATGCAGAGAGAGAGGGAGGGGGAGAGAGAGTGTGTCGAAAGTCCAGCGCTTATGTGTGCAGTGTGTGTGTGTATGTGTGCAGTGCGAAATTAAAGTGTGGTCATCATCAAAGCATTCATCATCAAAGCTTTGTTTGACAAAGGAAGGCAAAGAGAACAGGACAATAAGTCAGCTGTGGCTGAGCAGCTTCTTCACAAGGACAGAGAAAGTACAGAGACGGCTGGTATGTGGACTGTTAGCATTTTAAGCTAGCGATCTTTATGCTAACGTGTTAGCAGACTTCATCGTCACAAAAACAACAAACAGATGATTATTCCGCGGCTGAAAGAGAGCAGGACAGACACAGTAGTTGTCTGAGATGATGACATGACGCCAGCACCGCGCTATCTCTTATCGAATTGGACATTTGGAGGCGAACAGACTTAAAACTGCGACGAAAAGGAAGCACGCCTGGACCTCTTATCTGATCGGAGGCACTGAAGTCTGCCGGAATACCTTTCAGTTTCTTATGGGGTGAGTTTACATTAACGTTGTTAATCTATGTTATGTAAGTGTTCATTCAAAGTCACATACAGACGCACATAGGGACGCTGTCTTTTAATAATCCACTGTGCGTTTCATAACGCCGTTTGGCTACATTGTTATTAGCTGTGCTTGCTTAGCTCGCTAGCTCGGTACTGTATTATTACAATGAGAATGATGCGCACATCGAAACTTTTGTTCGGTCAGATGAGCGTATTATAAGCCGTAAGAGGAGCATGTCACGGCCCTCTTTGAGATTTTGTACACCCGCAGGTTCAGTTTGATGATTCAAATGCTTTGAGACGAAACTCCTGTGTTCGAAACATAACATTGCATTGAATGATGTGTGAATGCCACACCTTTGCATGCATGAATCACACATGTGATTAACAGACATGTGATTAACACAATGTGTGATGAACGTGTTAATTACACGTGCGATTCATGCACATAAAGGTGTGGCATTCACACATAATTCAAGCAATACTACTGATCAATCTATACTGATTCAGTGATTAAATGCCTGTTAACATGAACCATGATCTGAAACAAGTATTTTTTTATTTTTTTTCAGAATCCTGGGCATAAGAATTGGCATGTGAAGTTGCTGCCAACCCATGTGTCCAAGGCCTCAGTTGTTGTCTATACATGAGGTCGGCTAAGGCTCTTGGTATGTGTATAAATTGATTCTATACAATAGCCAAATGCTTATATAGACTGCTATATGTAATGTGTAAAATTTGATTTTTTTGGAAAAGTAAAATAATTATTTTCATTGTGGTCCTGGCCCCACCTGGACTGACCATGGACAGGCAGACGTATCTTTTGGTAAAAATCAGGCCTTTCTGTTCTGATGAGGCAAAAGACTTCACATGCCCAGCACCAAAGGTTACAGCACAGAAGAGTAAGCAGAAGAGGGTGCATTTGTGATGTCATCATTTAGTCCACATATCAACTGTGATGGACAGAGTGGGTACAGCCACATTGTGGGGGAGGAACTGGTATTGAAGATGATAATATAGTCCATGGTCTGGAAAATATTGAACTCTCCTTCACACACTTAGATATATTTTATTTGATATTTGAAGTATGTATCTATCTTTCACCTTTCTTGTTTCTCATTTTTATTCAAGTGCTTTTTGTAACAGAAGAATTTCCCTCTGGGGATCAATAAAGTAAATTCTGATTCTTATCAGTCCACTGAAGTACTTACAGCAAATAACACTACATTGACATGAACTACATACATTCCTTTTTTTTTTTTCAAACTGCTACACTGTTACTGTCCTGTGGGCTAATAGACATCAGATGTCACTGACAGCTAGACTGGGTGGGGGGTTGTGGCCATGTTAATGTGATGCAAATGAGCAGCTACTCCTCAAGAAGGTCGAAATCTTTCAGGCTGAATTTCTCCCTAAAGCAGTTTGAGGAGTGTCTACATTCAAATGGCCACATCTTCTTCAAAAATGATCAGATGGACATGTGTATGACATTGTTGGAAAGCTTAGAAATCACGCTTTCGGAATCTGTAAATAATTCCAAATACACATATTAGGCCTGTTTGGTTTTCACTCCATGAGTCATATGGTGCCTGTTAACAATGCTAATGCTATACCATTGTTTACTTTGCTCGTATAAACAGTCCTGATGACGTAGTTCCATTGTAAACAACTGCAGCAAATCTCATGATGTGGGTGTAGTTGAGAGTCATATGCATCAAGTGTGAACTCGATATCATCTATCTATAAGGCAAGTTGTGTCTGTGTGTCTGTGTCAGGCGTATCTCGCTGACCGTTAATCAGATTGCCCTGAAATTTTGGATATGGGTTGAGAATGGCCCGATGGTATGCATCCTTGATTTTTAATTTTAATTTTCACTGATTTATCACGCAGGCAGCGGCTCATTTCACGCAGTTCAAAGCAGAATATGGTTTTATATTGAAACGACAAAGTCGGTGTCCATTCACCAATACTCAAGCACATATTTATTTAGCATTAGCATGCTACTATTTTGAGGCTAACTTAATGAACCTGTTTCCAAAGGTAAGCTAGCGAGGCTATGATAAGCATTAACGTAGGGCTAACATAATATAAACACTGTGTAACCTCATTAGGCACAACTCAAATTTTTTACATTTTTGATAATAAGCATTAGCGCAGCTAGCTGTTTGGCTGACATTTGCAACAGCATTTACGTTCCTTATCATGCATTACCGTAACTGAAAAATCTTCTTCAGCTCACACTATAGCAGGGGTGAGCAACCTTTACAATCAAAAGAGCTATTTTTGACCCCTCCCCCCTAAATACAATTTACCTGGAGCTGCAAAACCTATTTGACCCTTAAAATGAAGAGTATATAGTTTTGTATATAGTTATACCATATTCAGAGGGATTTGAATCTACCCAAAAGCTTATTTCTAGTATGTTTGACAGAAGTTTTTAATGCAAAAGGAGGTCATACAAGATATTAATTTAATTTTCGTTTCCAAGTTTTTTTTGTCATCCACTGAAAACGAACTATAGTTTGTTGCATTTATGAAATTATAGAATAACAAAAAGAAAACTGTTGACATTTTATTACTGTTTTTACCTGTAATAACCAGCACCCCCTGCTGATGACCCCAAAATGTAAATTGTCGCAGAGACGTCTGCAGCTCCCGTGCGTAAAGACGCAAATGCCACTGTTCACCAAACGGGTGCTGCAAAGTAACAACGCATCACTCACTGTCAACTAGGGCTGGGCGGTATGACCAAAAATATATATCACAGTATTTTTCAAAATTTGAACGGTTTCACGGTATCTGACGGTATTTTTTTTTTTTCTTGCATAATTAAGATTAAGATTAAGATTCCCTTATTACTCCCGCAGTGGGGAAATTTCCAATCTCTGCATTTTAACCCATCCGTGAGTTAGTGAACACACACAGCACACAGTGAGGTGAAGTACATGCTAACCCAGAACAGTGAGCTGCCTGCATTCAGCGGCGCTTGGGGGTGTCAGGTGTTCACAGCATTTTCTACTGGTAGAGAACATAATTACTCCAGTAGATTAACTTAGGATGGTCTATTTTACTGTCATGAATACTGTAGAATAACTCCACACTAGTACAGGTTTGCATGGCACAGAAAATGATGCTGTTTACAAAGAAGAGCTCATGATTCTAATGAAGTGAGGAATCGGAATGCAAAGACAATTACAGAACTTTGACTGTGTAAATGAACATCTTTTATAAAAAATCCCCGTGTTACCTGCTGATGTGGAAGGTGCTGAGTTTAACTTCATGCATTCTTGATATTCCAAGACATTGACATGCTTACTAGGGCTGTCAAAATTGCTCAAAAATGATATTCGAATATTCCCTCTAAAAAACACAGATATTCGAATATATTCTCATAGTATTTGCATCGTGCATCTGGGATGCGTTGCATCCACTGCATCTGAGAGCTTTCAATCAGCCAGACTGTCAGGTGATGACAGCATGACGTCAATAACAGGACAAACTAATACAACGAGACATAACTACCTGTAGATGTAGTTTATTTAAGTTTAAACATATTTCACACCAGAGAACATTCTCTCTCTTTGAGCAGTTAACTAAAGACATCAGCTCATCTGATGCATCTGTTATTCCCTTAATTACAGCGTTAAAGCGTCTTCTTTCACAAAGATTAAGACCACGGAGTGAATACGATGAAAAGTGCGCTCTGCTCTTCAGAGTCTGTCACCACTCAGTTTCACTCAGATCACCTGCACTTCATCACGACTGTACTCCATCCTCGTCATAAAGATCATTATTCTTATTTGGGGATAAAACACGTAGAGAAATGATCCAGTCTGCTTTAGATAAAATCAAAATCAAATGAGCGCTTGGAGACGCAGGAGCAACGAAAGGCGCAGGAGAGGGACCTCTGAATCGTAATCGAATCGTGAGGTGCCAAGAGATTCCCACCCCTAGTATTACGTCGGCTGCAGGAGGTTGCGGAGCTGATTATCCTAACTCTTGGTCAATAATGCTCGTCTGCTAGCTGGCTGTAAACTGGAATGGATTTCCTGAAGGCAGAGGCGTGCATCATTACTCCACATTTTATTAAGACACACCTTTGTTCAGGAAATCCATTCCACTTTTTGCAGCCAGCTAGCAGAGCAGTCGGGGAATAACTTGTGAATTAAGTCTGTATCAGAACTCGATACTGGATCGGATCGGCCTCACCCGTTGTTGTTTGTCCTCATGCTCCTCCCAGCCCACTAAGTACATTTCATCTACCTGGCCTGTGGTGGTAAGAGGGTGGGGGCAGCTGCTAGATTGCATCTGGGTCTGTGGGATCAATCAATCAAGTTTTATTTGTATAGCACTTTACAATAGCCAGACGGTAGCCAAAGTGCTTTACATAAAATCAATAAAATAACACATAAAAACATAAAAACAATATGTAAAAACAATACATAAAAACAGAAAGTGCTACTAGTGCTGCAGGGTGTTAGAGGCCTTCTAAAAGTGCATAAAGTAGAAAACCGGTAAAATAAGTACACCTGAGAGAAGGACTACCCAAGTCAGAGTTAAAAGCCAATCTAAAAAAGTGTGTCTTCAGCTTCGATTTAAAAAGGCTGAGGTCAGTAGTGGTGCGAATCTCAGAGGGCAGTCTGTTCCACAGCCTGGGAGCTGCAACAGCAAAAGAGCGATCGCCCCACTGTTTACGCCTGGACCTCGGGACCTCTAACAGGAGCTGGCCAGAAGAACGGAGGGCTCTGCCATGATCGAGAACAGTTAAAATCTCTGACGGGTAGGAGGGAGCCTGGCCATTAATGGCGTAAAAAACAAACAATAAGAGTTTAAAATCAATTCTAAAACAAACCTGTAGCCAGTGGATGAAGTCATTAACATTATGATTTTCAATTACACAATTACTGTTTAACTTAACTTATTTTCAAGTAGTTATGTGTGCTTCACCTTGCAGAATACATTGGTTTTGTGCATGCCTCAAGTCAAGTGCTCTTTCATCCCATGCCCATTAAAGGCTTTGGTTTTTGAGAATGACTTCACATCCAGTGCAATAGAATCTCTTGTTTAGGTCAGAGCTTCCTTTTTGATTTTTAGCCTTGGCTGAGAAAGGATCATTTTCCCCCTGCACTCTTTAGGCAAGAAGCTGCTACTTACAGTTTCAAATGTCTATATTTGCCCCACGTAAACTGAAGCTGACTTGGAGAATAAATAGTTCAAATTCAAATTCACACCTCGATATTTGGGTTTCATTCTCTCTCGCTATGTCAAAAGCTTTTGAGAGTTGTGCCAATAAGTTGATTAAAAAAAATAACAGGCTATGCAGGGTTTTCCCCAGAAAACCTGCTAAGCACGGTGGTATCTCTCGGGCCCAGCGGCGGCCCACAGCGTTTTTGTAAAAATAATAATAATAATTAAAAGTTCACAGGAAATGTTTAATTATGACTATTATGTGTTATTGCAAGACAGTTATTAACAATACTTAAACACCAGCTATAGAGTTTCACAAAAAGACACTCTTGAAATGTAATAAATAATATTCATTTTTTTCACATAAGTTAAATATCCATTAAGTAATCGGCCAGTGTATCTTAAAACAAAACATGCAATGGTTACATTTAAAAGTAAAATAAAGCAACATAAATATAAAAGTGGTTGTGCCCCCTCATCTGCCTCATCTGGTGCAAACAAACAGCCCTTTTATTTCTGCGCACCTCCCCTGCGCTGTTCTCTTCTCCCTCTCCTGTGCCGTTCATCACTCTGCGCTCCTGCATCTCCAAGCGGTCTCTTCCAAAGCAGCCTGGATAATTTCTCTACGTCTTTTATCCCCACATAAAAATAATGATCTTTATGACGATGATGGAGTATAGTCGCGATGAAGTGCAGGTGATCCGAGCAGTATGAGTAAAACGCTGGTGACAGACGCACTTTTCATCGTTTTCCCTCCGTGGTCTTAATCTTTGTGAAAGAAGAATATTTAACGCTGTAATTAAGGGAATAACGGATGCATCAGATGAGCTGATGTCTTTAGTTAACTGCTCAAAGAGAGAGAATGTTCTCAGGTGCGAAGTGAATGTCGCGGGGAGTTCATAATCTGTGCTGCACGCAGCCAAGTTTCGCTTTTGCGCAGAGATTTTTCCAGCGTTTAATGGTTGCTGTTCCACAGTGTACTCGCTGTGTTTCGACCACCGAATTATCGGTGCATCCCTAAATATAACATCTTTATTGACAAGAACGATGTAACCGTAATAATGACGCACTTGATAGTGTGACTTGGGTTTCAATCGGCACCTGGACAATCGTGCGCTGTGCTGATTACATGGGGGCACATGCGCTCTTGTTCCCCGGTATAGAAAAATCTGTGGTGTATAAAAAAATCTATTTTAAATAAATAAACAAGCAACGCTAAGGCCACCAGGCTTATAATACACTGGGGGAAACCCTGCTATGTATCTTGTCTTCAGTTCAAGTTACAGTTAAAAAAAAAAAAAGTACTCTTTCTTCTTTTGCAGACCATATTCCAGATGACCTGAGGGATCCATTCTACACGGATCAGTATGAGCAGGAACACATAAAGCCACCTGTCATCCGCCTACTGCTGTCATGTGAGCTTTACTGCCGAGTCTGCACCCTCATTCTCAAGACGGAGCAGGCAGCGTCTCTACAGTCCCACCTGTCCGTCATCCAGTCTCTGTCCCGTAAAGGTATTTATGTCGTGGACAGTGACGATACCCGCGTCACAGAGGGGGACCTGGCCTGTGTACCCATCAAAATGGTGAGTGGTTGTCCTCAACAATGGCTTTTGTTGTAAATCAGCATTTTCATTGTACACTAATATGGTCATCAACATACTCGGGGTGAATTTAAATACTGAAATTTTTATACTCTGTAGCTTTTACAAAATGTGACTTGTAGCTATGGGTGGGTGCTGAATCCTGATTCCAGTATTTCAGCTCACCTGAATCACAGCACAAGTTTTAGTTGGGTTGTGTATCGCTGCTTATTACCTGCATGGTTTTGCAAGTTACTGGTTACTGAAAGTCATTTCATCATGTTTCTGCCATACAGCGATGCAGGCTGGCTGTGTGTGGAATAGGGATGGTATGGAGAGAGTTTTGTTCCTTTATTATTCAATCAAACAGAATAGATTTGAAACCAAAAAAGAGATTTGAGAGCAAAAAACAATAAGTTGCAATGAAAAAAAATTAATTTGAGATCGAAACAGAACAGGTTGCAATTGAAAAAAAAATATGAGAGAATATATTTCTTCAAATTCAATCAAAACTAATGTTTGTAAGTAAAAACATACAACCATTTTGCTTATAAATCAGTCCTCTTTGCTTTCAAGTTAAAAAATTTTGTTTGCAAATCAGTCCTCTTTGTTTGCAACTACAAAAGTTTTGGTTGCAAATTCAACAGCACTTGATGGGTGGGGCCTACGCTAGTGGATGGGAGAAGAGTTTCTATTGGTTGGTTTGACCTGACTCCGGCGCAGCTACCTGCATCACACCCACTTCTCCCCTGTGCTGTGCTGCTACAATGTAGGGCTGTGATTAAAACATTTAGTGTTGCATGGTACTCTTGGTGCCAAAACGTCACGGTTCCTACACAACAGTGCTACCGCTGAACACAGTGCCAGTTTCCATTGTGTCTCGGACTGTGTCCCGGACTGTGTCCCGGCGGTAGTCCACGACACAGTGGAAACTGGCACCGCGTTCAGCGGCGACTCTGCTCAGGCTGTGACTCGCAGAGAAAACCATGTTGCTGCTAATAAGTGTGATTGCAGCAGCAGGGCATTATAATTCATTACTTGTGTTGTTGTTGTTGGAAATGTATGGCAGGCTGTAGCGATACGATATAACGATAAAGAAATTAAGAATCAGTTAGAGATGTGCTACATGTGGATTTATGGGCTACGTGTCATGGGGGGACATCGGGTAAGTGGTGAGGGTTGAGAAATTGAGGACGGGGTAGAGAAAGTGCGGCTCGTGCAAAGTCTGTGTGCTCATTCTAAGTGCATGATGGGAAATTCCCTCAGCAGTCTAAACCTATGGCTGCATAAGATAGACTATTCTAATCAAGACATACCTGATCTAGTTTGACTATAGGCTATGTTAAAGAGGTAGGTTTTCAGGTTACCTACCAGACTGAGTCAGAGTCAGTTAGACTGTCTGACTGAAAGTGGGAGTTGTTCCACAGGAGAGGAGCCTGGTAGCTAAATGTTCTACCACCGATTCTACTTTGATTTAATACATGAAATTGTGGTGGTGCCTCATGTGATAGATTTGGCTCATCTGAGGTTTGGCACATTTGAGGTGGTCAAATTTTAAATGCCAGTTCAGGCACTGTTGAAACACAAGCACTATAAGAAAAACAGAACCTGACCAGTCTGACTGTTGTAGCGCAGACTGCCTGTGAGAGAAGAAGGAAACAAGGCCAGTAGCTACAACAGCCTTGCATATTACCTGTAAAGCTGTTCCTGCTTCTGATTTATTATCTTACCACAGTGAAATCAGTGAACGTAGCTCATGCTTTTATTTCCACCCAGCAGTGCAGCCATTTCAAACCACAGGCATTTGTCACTGGGAAACCTCTGTTGTGTAGGGTGGCTTGAAAAACTTGTGGATATGCACATCATTACCACTGCAATAGTTTGATATTATAAACTGTATAAAAAGAGGGTGTATGGCATGTTTAGAGTTTCAGATTGATTTGAGTGGAGCCTTATTATTCATTCAAATTATCTATTTGATGATTTCATGCGAGCTCAGGCTGAGATTAAGATTTGTAATGTGTTTATTGTACAATGATCCTGAGGCCTGTTTCAGAAAGCAGGTTTAGTGAAAACTCTGAGTCTGTTAACCCTGAAATGAGGAAAACTCTGGTTTTTCGGGTTTCAAAAAGCCAGTTCAGCTTAACTCTGAATCAGTTACCCTGGCAACATACGCCGTGGACCTAACCTGTTCACTGGCAGGTTTTCTTCAACTAACCTTGAGTTTCTCTCTGTCTCCGCCCTCTTTCAGACACACACGGTATTTGAATTACTCATTCATTCAGTCAGCAGAGTTTTGGCGTAGTATAGTTCTGCCGTCTACATTAGAAGTTATATTAGGTGGAGACTATTTTCACTACCATTTCATGTGCTTTTGACAGTGATCCCGTGGATGAAGGTGCAGCATTACAGCGCAGAGAATTCAATATTTCTCAGGAGATGATTATTAGACCGCGCATAGATTTCCAGACACTTATCTTTTTGAGCAGTACCATTTCACATCACAGTTCATCATTTACATCCACAACCTAATCCGTCCTTACATTTACATTTTACATTTTTTTTTACAAATGGGAGTTTTTTATAGAACGTCGGAGATGCAGAGCACTTGAACATGATATAAATGAGAAGTCATTCATGTGTGTGAAAACAACATTATGTTGGGGATAAAACAACGGTACAGTCAAACAGCCACTTAATATTTACTTTACAATGTAAAACCTGATCAAAATGAGGTAATCCCATGAGATTATACCGAGGTCTTACCTGTTTGAACAATGTTTTTATGTTTCATATTAAACTTCTGCCAACTGCGCTTCTCCCCCTCGGGATTACAACTAAATGAAATAAATTAAAAGTCTACCACTCAAGCAGTTTCCCCACATAATATTATTGTGATTGTGCAAAGGACGACATTTAAACTTCCGCATCAACAGCAATGTTCTCTATCGCCGTCTCCCCTTCTTTTACTGCTGCAGCGGTGTTACACTTCCTTCTAAAAAACTTTCTCAAACTCACCGTATGAGCGCATTAAGATTTACAACTCCACTGAGGTGAAGAACGTCGCCCTCTGCTTCCCCGTTGTCATGGTGACTCGTCGAAACGGGGCTCCATTCATGTTGTCTTTTTATACTTGTGGTGCACGCGCTTAACTCGAGGTGAAACTACTCCGAGTTGAACAAACTAACTCAAATCGGCTGTTCTGAAACCGAAAACTCAGAGTTTCCTATCTCAGAGTAGATCAACTCAGAGTTCAGGGTTAGAATGAGAGTTTGTTGAACCTTTGTGAAACAGACCCCTGCTTGTCTTCTCTTTGTTGCCATTTTGTATTTTACATTGTTTTTATTCAGCTCTCGTAGTAGTGACTTCAACTATTGCGTTAATAGTTTCTTCAGTATGGTTTTTCTCACAACACATCACTCACAATATTATTGTCAAAAATACTCACAAATTTTAGATGCTCCTAATGCAACATTTCACTGTTGATTGTATTCGAGTAAGTCAAACTGTTGACAAAGAGGTTTTGTCTTATGAAGGAAACCGTTGCTTTGACTCTCCTGATCCCTTTCCGTTGTCACCATCACCACAACAATATTGTCACAGATCAGCTTTAAAATATGTTCTAATGCTCCTGGTATGCACTGAACATCCTGTAGGTCATCACTGGAAATGGCAGCACCACGTCACAGCCATTGTCCCTGGCAATGGGATCTGATGTCTCACAGTTTAACCGAGGGGATAGAATGAACACTAATTAGTTCACTTGATCTTGGCCATCTTCTTAATCTTTTTCTTCTGCTATGGAAACTAGCATTGGTACCTATCTGAAGACTTGTTAATGTCCTCTGCATTAGGCTCACAATATAATCCACACTGGTCTGGGTGTAAGCGACCTGACACAAAGCATGTTAAAGGGGCTTTGTTATTTTTATGATTGCCAATATTATTATATATATATAATATGTATAATAGGAGACATATTATGCAAATTCAACTTTTTAATCATTAATACATTTGGGACTCTGGAGACCCTATGAGTAGAGGAAGTGTGAAAAATAATGACTCACTCATGTTCTTGTGGTCCGTCTAAGTACAGGAGATAAAACACTCGATGTTGACTTCCGCGCTCATTGTTACGTCACAATGAGACATTCTTGGAATTGTCGTCCCGCTGAGCACCGCTTTGTAGCAGTGAAATAATGGCCTCAAATGATGACCAAAGGTCGTCCAAGAAAATCCTTAGTTTACATGCAGTGAAATAAGTGAAATTGATTGTCCTGTGTTTTTCTTTCTCACTCACCCAGAGTGCTCACATGCCCATGATCGATGCTCTGATGATGGCCTACACAGTGGAGATGATCAGTATCGAGAAAGTGGTGGCTTCAGTCAAGTGTTTCTCAACCTTCAGTGCCTCCAAAGAGCTGCCCTTTGACATAGAGGATGCTATGGTCTTCTGGATCAACAAGGTTCGAACAACAATATCCATCTGGTCATGATGGTCATGCTTCATGCTCATTTTTCAGGCTGCGCCATTTTTCATAAAAAGCTTTCACATTGGCATCACAATTCACAGTGGAACACTTGTGTTCTTGAGGCCTGTATGTCAATGGTGCTCAGAGACAAGTCTGCAGATAGCAGTGCAGATCTGTTGTATGCACTCCAAACGCTCAGGCTCACATGCAGTCATCTTTAAAAGGGTCAAATGCCCGAAGCAGTGAAAACCATGACGCAATGTCTCCATGAATCATCATATGATGTCCCGCAACATAACTGTCATTGAAATGGAAACGGTCTGTTACTGATCGTTAATAAATGTAGTTTTTTCTAATGTTGATTAATCTATACATTTTGAAGTCCACAAAATATCAGAAAATATTATTTTTCAAAAGCATCTAGAATGTAATGACTAATGCAGAATATCCTATCATTGAGAGGGTTACATTAGATTTATTTTTACATTTTCTATTACTGACTAAGATGATCATTCCTTAGTAAGTGGAATATTAGAAGGACATTTCCTCCACTAGAGTCCTTATTGAAATGTAGGATGAGTTTGTGTGCGTGTACATGGGTAATTATTTTCCATAATTGGCTTTTTACGACACAAATCTGCCAAAAATGCAAATGAATTTGTGTTGCCAAACTCTGCTTTAATGTGAATGTTAGTAGTTGCCTGTTTAGAGGTGCTTTAACCACAAATGGTGATAACAAAGAAGAAAACATCATTTGTTTTTAGAGTTTTTTTTTTTTTTTTTTTTTAATAATGAAAACAAACATTCTGATTTTTGGGCTTCTTAAATGTGAATTTATTCTGGCTTCATTGCTCCATTTGACAAAGAAATCTTTAAAACAGAATAATTTTCATCTGAGGTCATTAGTATTTCAAGGTTTGGGTCCAAATAAGTACTCGGTTAATCGAGAAAATAATTGACAGATGAATTGATTATGAAAATAATCGTAACTTACAGCTCTAATCATGAGTTTCATTTGCTTTTTGATCTTTTATTGAATCCATTATCAGAGCACCCATCCTTCATCTCATTTAAAATTGGCTTGTTTGTTTTGTACATTTTAATTATAGGGCACATCTGCTTAATTTCTCTGAGTTGAATGAGATACTGGATTAATGGCCTGCTGTATTGCACACACATTTATTGTGGCCAGATATCTACAGAACATATAAACAGGCTGTTGGATAATCTATTTAACCTGGTTTCTCTGCTTGTTTCTTGAGGACATCTATATGAACTGAATGTGTCATTGCTTCTTCTTCAGGTGAACATGAAGATGAGAGAGATTGCAGAAAGGGAACACAAAGTCAAGCACCATCCTCTGGAGTCCCCCAGCCACCAAAAGGTAAAGAAACCTATGTATTTACAGGTCCAGATCCTCAAAAGGCCATATGTGGTTGTTAAAAGACTTAATAATTTGAATTTCATTAGAAACATTCATGTAGCCATCATCTCTACCTAAAATATTAATTTTTCGCTAATGGCACTGACACTGCTGTCTTTTTCTGTTTAAACTGGAAACAGATCCAAACCTTTTTTTTCTGTGACCTGATCTGTTAAACTTTCTGCTCCTGTTCCTCACCTGTACCTCCCGCCCCTCTCTTATCCCTGCAAACTGGATAGTCTCCCTCCAAATGGTATTGGAAGCTAGTCCCTGTAAGTTGGATGCCAGCCCTCCCACCCCCATAACCCCATTTTCTTCCCCTCTCCCACCACGCATATTTCTGTGCTGATGTGTGCGCACACTTCAACACAGCTCATTTAAGCTCATTCTGTGCTGCCAGTGTGTCTGCAAGGGGAAGAGAAAGCTGATGGATATATTTTTTTTACGCCTAGTGGCAAATAATGTCAGCCTGGTGAAAGACTTTTCTGACCTTTGTCAAGTATTCAAAAGTGTGGTATTTCATTTCAAGCTCAAGTAGGCAACATGGATTTGTTGTGCAAGTGTGTTCTTCCTTAAGTTTTAAACCATAGTGTGAGAACAGTATTAGGAAAGTTGGAACATTTTGGCTAGTTTTGCTTTTCTTATTATACACCTTTTACAATAAAAGTTAAAGGTCCCATATTATACCCTATCTCTCCAAGTCAACCTAGTTCCCTGTTGTCCAAATTAACATGTCTGTGACATGCTTTGGTCAAAATACTATAAGGATGAAGCAACACAGCAGTTCAATCCCCATGCCAAAACAGCCCTGTTCAGACGGATCTGTTTAGTAGTATCTCTTTAAGTCCACCTTAAAGGTCCACCTTAAAAAAAAAAAGAAAGAAAAAGAAAAAGTAAAACAAAACTTAAGGGACAGGAAATGACATCCACCACAGAGGCTACTGGGAGCTAACAGCAGGCTCTAGCAGGCATTTTTCACAGACTTCCGGTTTTTGGATACTGTTGCCCTCGCCAGCGCTCTTGCGTTTTTTAGGGAGCTCGCGGAGCTCCACGAGACAACAATTCCAGGAATTTAGCGCACTGTGACGTCCCAATGAGTGCGGAAGTCATCGCATGTTTTATCTACTGTACTTAGACTGAGGAGGACCACAAAAACATGATTGAGTCTTCTTTTTTCACACTTTGCTGACTGATAGGGCCTCCAGAGTCCCAAATATAAGGATTTAAATTATTAAAATGTTGATTTTGCATAATATGGGACCATTTTTAGGGTTAGTATTTGGTTGTTGGCGCTGGTTTCCATCATACGGGACAATTAAAATAATTAACTATTTACTCACCCAGAAGCCACCCATCGCGCACTGTTCCAGCCTGTTCAATTTGCGCATCACATATGATTTGAACATTGATGGAATGAAAATGTTTCCTATTAACGTAAACACATTCTGTGACGGCGCTTTTATAGCGATGTGTGTGCAGTCAATAGCTCCGATTACATTAGGGAAACCGGCTCTCGCTGAAAATTGCGCTTTAATGTTGGCCTGTTCAACAGCATTGTATGGGAGTGTGATGGCTGGCACACTCCTGACCGCATCGGCTTATGAGCCAATTATCATTGTTTGCAAGTAAATCCTCGCGTTCCCTAAATACTCGCTCACTTCAGATTGTTCATAAGTGTCTCTGATGTGCACATCACTCTGATGACTACATATTTTCACATTATTAACAGTTTCCCAGCATCACCACTAAGTGTCGCCAAAGGAACAATAGCTGTAGAAACGGGCGTACGCCAGCCATGAAGTTGGCGTGGGCACCGCACATTTCCACGGTCATTTCACGTTTCATACATCTGAACGTGAGCGTGGAAAAGGACGTACGCCACGTTTTTGTGCGTACGCAACCTTCGTACATGAGGCCCCTGGTCTTTATTGAAAATGAAGTTTTTGGTTATGTGAATCGTGGGATGCAAATGACCCAAAATTGCTTACGTTGAAATTTAAACTAAATAAAATGTTATGAAAGCCAATCTGTAAATAGACATGAATCAACCTACTGCCAAACTTGCACAAGAGTGGGTGGTGGTGGTAGCATTTGATATTAAAAGACCCATAAGGCATTTTATGGTGAGGGCAAGAAGATAGGAGAATTAATTTTAGTTGACTGCAAATCCATGCCTACACCTCTCCTTTGCTTTGCAGTCCCATCCCTTGTCACCTTTCACTGACCTGCTTTGCTATTCAGCCTCCAGTCGCTCTAATCGGCTCTCACACTTGTCCCTTCTGTTCCCGTTGTCTCTTCTGTCAGCATCTCTGCTTTTGTATGTTTTATGTTTGTGTGTCAAACTGATGTTGTGCACGAGCTGGCTCACAGCATGCTGGAGCTCACTGAAGTCGTATAGTGTTAGTGTTTCCTCTGTCCGTAATAGAGCTTCTGCCTAGGGTTTGTTTCATCAGCTGGTATATTTTTTTAGACGTATTGAAGTAGTTATTAAATGGTGTTTATTTTGATCTCAATGTAGTTTTGCTGCTTGCCTTTTCTGTCCTGTACATGATCAGTTTAATAGTATATGTGGCAGAGCCATGCAAGGAATTAACCTGTGGACTTGGCTAGGGATGGGGCCGATTTGATCCAGTATCGGTATCGGGTTCCGATACAGACATAATTCACGGATCAGATCCGTCTGTGTGTGTGTGTCTGCTGAAAAGTCTCCTCAAGTGATTCCCTGACTGCTCTGCTAGCTGGCTGCAAAAAGTGGAATGGGTTTCCTGAACTGAGGCGTGTCTAAATGAGACGCGGAGTAATGATGCACGACTCTGTTGAGGAAATCCATTCCACAGTTTACAGCCAGCTATCAGGAAAGTATGATTGACCAGGAGTTAACCAGGAAGTTCAGCTCCGCAACCTTTAGCCGACGTAATCACAGCCATCACCGTTTTAAAACACCTGCTCGCTGAGGAGAACAGTACTGTGCAAAACAGTGAAAATCACACTCCTCCAAGCCAGAGTTTATGTTAGCCGGGTTCATATGCCGGTTTTTGTGTCCCTACTGTGGTCATCAATCATCTCCACCCCTGCTCTCTCCCTGTAGTTGATGTGTGGCTGTCAGAAAGCCAGACACCGCTGCGCTTCATTCAACCAAATTATAGTAACTCACTTGACATTCTCGGTAACGGCGTTGCAACGATAGGAAAAGTAATTTATTAGTTTACTCCGTTGCTGAAAAAATCACGCCGTTATATTTAAACGCCGTTACTCCCAACACTGGTGATAGAATCTTCTTGGTGATGGCTCTCTTCGTCAATTCTCTCTCTGCAGGCCCTATAAACCAAGGGAAGTGTCTGAGAGAAATATTTACGACCAGGGAGTTGGTAACAAGGGTCAATTACTTTTTTCAGCCACTTAAATCTGTTATTTCCCACTGTGCTTAATTGCACCATGCATTGTGTGTTCTCGGGATGGCACTGCTTCAAGTGTCTTCTTCGATAACACTGTTGCTAGAGGTTTTCGTGGGGATTTTCTGTTCTAATTTTCTCTTTTAACTCGCTCTCATATCTGTCAATGTGCATGGCTACAGCCATTAAAGCTCCCATAGAGTGGTCCTGTTGCACATAATGTGTCCAGCCATGGCAAAAGCGTTCACAAGTCTACTTTGGGACATTTGGAGTTATTTACAGATTCAGAAAGCGTGATTTCTAAGCTTTCCAACAATGTCAAACACATGTCCATCTGATCATTTTTGAAGAAGAGGTGACCATTTGAATGTAGGCACTCCTCAAACTGCTTTAGGGAGAAATTCAGCCTGAAAGATCTTGACCAACTTGAGGAGCCAGGCCAATGGCTGCTCATTTGCATCACATTAACATGGTCACAACCCCCCACCCAGTCTAGCTGTCAGTGACATCTGATATATGTTAGCCCACAGGACAGAAACAGTGTAGCAGTTTGAAAAAAAAAAAAGGAATGAATGTAGTTCATGTCAATGTAGTGTTATTTGCTGTAAGTACTTCAGTGGACTGATAAGAATCAGAATTTACTTTATTGATCCCCAGAGGGAAATTCTTCTGTTACAAAAAGCACTTGAATAAAAATGAGAAACAAGAAAGGTGAAAGATAGATACATACTTCAAATAAAATATATCCAAGTGTGTAAAGGAGAGTTCAATATTTTCCAGACCATGGACTATATTACAAACTAGGAGCGATTCACAGCGATAAAACAACCTTTATTCAAACACAAAGTTTATGGTTTTAAGACCCACAATACTGTGATTTAAAGCATGTAGTGGCTTCTTCAAAACTTCAACTTGTGTAATTTTGAAAAAAACGGAAATCCCTGAATTTTGAAAAAAAAAACTTTTTCCAGTTTTTTCTCGTTTTGCGCTTTGCCGACTTGTTCCTGCTTGGTCCGTGGCGGGTCACATATGTTAGTTATGGAGGTCTACTTACATACATTAACTTGTTTTTATGGTCGAAAACCTCCTAGTTGCTGTAAACGAGCTGATAGAAATCTCTCTTTTCTCTTTCTCTAGTCGGCCGCAATATTTCAGACATAAATCACCCCCAGAAGACAGAGTGTGTTGTGATTGGCCAGCCAGCGTAGAGCCTTTCCGATCTGTCTTGTGATTGGCCAATACCCGGAAGTGACCTATGCAGCACACCCACTCTCAGAAGCGCAGCTCCCCCCTGTGGAACGGTGGATGCACTGCTACTCATTATCAAAACATTGTTTTAACAATGTTTAAAAATAACTTCTTCACGACTCCCCGCCGGAGTCCCTTTTATGACTTTGACCCAGAGTCAGACTCACGGTCAGATGACACTGTCGCTCGTGAAACACCTCCACAACGCACGTTATTCTTCTTCTGCGGTTCAATGTACGCAACCGGATGTACCCGGACTAGTGCCCGGAGCAGCACGATCTGCTGTTCAGGAGAACCGCTGTTTACGTAACAGGACCGGGTTTTTTCAGAGATCTCACTGAGCCTGAGATTACAATAAAACACAGCGTTCTCAGCAATGGCTGAACTGCTTGTTTTGAACCTTTAGGGCTTGGTAAACAAGGTAATGACGCAGATACACACTAAAAAACAGCGTTAATTGGAACTTCGGGTCTAGGTCCGCTTTAAAACATTACCACGCGTGCATCAACCTAAGATGATGTGGCAGCTATTCCAGCCACACCATTGGTTCAAAGCACACTTGAAATTAGATCTATTAAAGTTTAATCAAGCATATCTTGTTTTTAGGTGAACCCAAGTGGTGATGACTCTCAAATTTACAATTGATGGCTCAGCTGTTGTATGAGTTTGCATAAGATTTTAGTGTTGTTTTTTAACAACTATGTTAAATATGCTTTTAGTGGCACAGAGATTGTCGAGTTGATTAATCATTACATGGGGAGAGGTTTTTCCAGCATCCTGCAGAAGCATTATTATAGTGCAGCTACAGCCATGATGCTATCCTTTGTGGATCACTACTTTTCAGATGCATCTAATAGTACTGAAACAGAGGTTAATAAACCATAAACTTCCTCTGTGACAGATTCTGCACTCTGCAAATGCACCATGTTTCTTTATATCTAAATCTGTGTCATCATAGAGAGCGTTTTCTGCAGCCTGGTGGGCAAAGCATGTGGCTTTTTCAAGCAGCAGCCTTGTTTTATTAGGATCACAACATGTTGGAAGCTGAAATGAGCACTGGACATGTCCATCATACTTAACAGATGCATATAATTGTTGGTATAATATTTGGTGTGAGCAATTATCTGTACCAGCTTAAGTGGGCCAGTGATTACCCCAGTTTGTTAAATATTAGTGCTGGGCACTAGGTTAAAGCATGTTAACGGAAAAAGACGTGTGTGACGTTATGTTTACGTGCTGTGACACCGGAGTCCAGGCACCGTTTACCAGTTAGCTGCATTAGCTCCTTTAGCGCTGTTAGCGCGCCTACTATCGAACTGGAGCGGTCTGTTTATTAAATGAAAAGAGAAGCACTACAAATAACCAGTGTATCTGTGTACTACATATGTGTACCTCTGTTTTTAAAGTTAAGCGTTACTTTAGAGACTCATTTTAACAATCCGGAGTCACGTAAACATGTTTTTCTGGTGAGTCGTCATGGAAACGCGTCATGCATTAACATGCGTCAGTTGACGCCGTTAACCACAACTATCGCGCCCAGCACTAATAAATATGCTTTTAGTCAGTCAGCTGTGTCACCCTGCTCGTGTTGACTGGGCTCCACTCCAGGTCACCTTCTCTTTGACCACCAACTGTGTTCACATCACTGCTCCAACATCCTCACCTTCAATGTGTCTCATTGGTTCTCCCTTTTAAATTGGTAATAACAATATAATAAAATAATAGTGTTGCTCAACTCGGCAGCATCTTATGATGAATGTCATTAAACCTGATGCTGGATTAGTTGAAGAGGAGTTTCACCTTGAGCTTTTGAAACGCCTGGAGAGAATCTTGATTTGATGCTTAAATGAATTGGCTGGCGCATTAATCGTCCTACCATGTCGGGATGTGTGTGTTTTTCTTTGTAGCTTTACTTTTTCTCCCTTCTTAATTCTTAACTGCCATCCTCTCTCCCTGCTGGTTAGGTGAGGTATCGTCGGGAGCATGCCTCAGGCCAACATCTGGCCTTCCCTTTAGTGGAGGACCTGATGAGGGATGTTTGTGATGGAGCTGCACTGCTCACTGTGGTCCACTACTACTGCTCAGACATCATGAAGCTGGAGGGTATGCTGTGCACTGTCATGTTTATTAGCTTCACAAAACTAATTATCAGTTGCCCTCAAAGAATTTGAATATCATCAGTCTATCTTTCCTGACAATGAAGTTAATATCCAGAACCTCTGTCCATGTGTAACACATTTATGGCACCTTCACATGGCTTATTGGTTCAGTTCTGTGTCTGTGATATGTCTCACCATCAGATCATTGAACGTGTACTAATGTGACCTCTTCTCTGCCTGTCTGATCAGATATTCGCCTGAAGGAAGTCCCCTCTGTTAATGATAGCCTGTACAACATTCAGCTGGTTAGAGAGTTCGCCAATGAGTATCTGAATAAAAGTTTCTACTTGACAACAGAGGATATGCTTTACTCGCCACTCGTGCTAAAGGTTTGTAAACTAAAAAATTATGTATTTGAAAATAAAGTAACTCACTAGTACAAGTTAAATGTCTGGATTCAAGCCTTTTTTTAACCATGTTACCTATTCCTTGTAGCACAATGTCATGGTTTTTATCGCTGAGCTCTTCTGGTGGTTTGAGACCGTCAAGCCAGAGTTTGTCCAGCCCAGAGATCTGCAGGAGTTAAAAGATGGTAAGCATCATGGTGCCACTTCCTCGCATACAGGATGAAAGTATCACATTGGTGAAAGACTGACTGAATCACATCTGCATGTGGTAATGCTGCACACTGTGATGTTACATTATTCTCATCAGCTGCATTGGACATTTCTTAACCATGACAATCCTTGTCTCAAGTTACTGGAGAAGTAATATCTGGTGATGATTGATTAAGACATTTATCACAAATTGGACCCGCAGATATTGCATTTCAAATACACATTGCTGTCTTGTCTCTTTGATTTGCACACAATTGCATGTAATTGCAATCGTTTACCCCTGGTTTCACTGCATTAGTGACAACAGTCCTTAGCCACTGTCTGTCTGAGGTGATCATCATCTTTGTCCTTTCCTCAGCACGAGCTGCAGCTCAGCCCAAGAGTGCACGACCATCAGTGCCCATCTCCAATGCCACCAAGCGCAGCTTCCTGGTTAGTCCTAGTGTGGCCGATAACCAGAGCAGCCCTGAAGTCTGTAACAGGTACTTCCTGCACCCTGACGACTCTGACCCCCTGTAAGTCTTCTCTCACTTTTCCTTCTCATTCCACCTCACGATCCTATCTGCTAACCAGTTACAGTTACTGTTTAAGGTTAAGTAAATATGCACTTAATTCTGTCGCATCATTCATTTCATGTGTCTTTCACCTTTCTCGTCTGCACCAAACTATTATGATATGCACCAAGTAAAGCTAAGCTTTACATGTATGAGTGTGTGCTTGAAGGCTGCGACTGTTTTCTTTTCTTTGTTGATTTATCTGTCGATAGTTTTTTCAGTTAACTGATGAATTGTTTGTTCCATAAAAATTGATCAGGTAATTATATTAGGGTTACATTAAAACACAGCTGGATGTTACCAGATTTACAAACGCTGATATTGCAGCCTGGTTTTCATGTTAAGGTTAGTTTATCTTAAGTTTAGGGGTACATGCAACATACTCTTGACCTCGGTTAGGTCCATGAATATTGGTACATCGACATAATTCTCTTTATTTTGGCTCTATACACCACTACAATGGATTTGAAATGAAACGAACAAGATCCAGCTTTAATTTGAGGGGATTTACATCCAAATCAAGTGAACGGTGTAGGAATTACAACACTTTCTATATGTGCCTCCCACTTTTTAGGGGACCAAAGGTAATGGGACAAACTAAACAATCATAAAACAAACTTTCATTGTTTAATACTTGGTTGAAAATCCTTTGCAGTCAATTACAGCCTGAAGTCTGGAAGGCATAGACATCACCAGACACTGGGTTTCATCCCTGGTGATACTCTGTCAGGCCTCTGCTGTAACGGTCCTCAGTTCCTGCTTGTTCTTGGGGCATTTTCCCTTCAGTTTGGTCTTCAGCAAGTGAAATGCATGCTCAATCAGATTCAGGTCAGGTGATTGACTTGGCCATTGCATAACATTACATTTATTTGCCTTAAAAACGCCATCCAATGAGCTCTGAAGCATTTGGCTGAATATGAGCAGATAGTATTGCTGGAAACACTTCAGAATTCATCCTGCTGCTTTTGTCAGCAGTTACATCACCAATAAATACAAGGGAACCAGTTCCATTGGCAGCCATACATGCCCACGCCATGACACTACCACCACCATGCTTCACTGATGAGGTGGTATGTTGTGGATCATGAGCAGTTCCTTTCCTTCTCCACACTCTTCTCTTCCCATCACCGTGGTACAAGTTGATCTTGGTCTCATCTGTCCAGAGGATGTTCTTCCAGAATTATAACAGCTTTTTTAGGTGTTGTTTGGCAAATTCTAATCTCATCTTCCTGCTTTTGAGGCTCACCAATGGTTTACATCTTGTGGTGAACCCTCTGTATTAACTCTGGTGAAGTCTTCTTTTGATTGTTGACTTTGAAACACAAAGTCAACAATCTTCACCAGGGAAATAATTATTCTGTCGTCCACCACAGTGGTTTTCTGTGGTCTTCCAGGTCCTTTGGTGTTGCTGAGCTCGCCGGTGCATTCTTTCTTTTTAAGAATGTTCCAAACCGTTGATTTGGCCACACGTAATGTTTTTGCTATTTCTCTGATGGGTTTGTTTCGATTTTTCAGCCTAATGATGGCTTGCTTCACTGACAGTGACAGTCCCTTGGATCTCATATAGAAAGTTAACAGCAACAGATTCCAAATGCAAATGTCACTCCTGGAATCAACTCTAGAACTTTTACCTGCTTAATTGAAGATGAAATAATAAGGGAACAGCCCACCCACCCGTCCATGAAATAGCTTTTCAGTCAATTATTCTATTACTTTTGGTCCCCTAAAAAGTGGGAGGCACATACATAAAGTGTTGTAATTCCTACACCGTTCACCTGATTTGGATGTAAAAACCCTCAAATTAAAGTTGAAAGTGTGCCGTTGGAGCACATCTTTTTCGTTTCCTGTCAAATCCATTGTAGTGGTGTATAGAGCCAAAATAAAGAGAATTGTGTCAATGTCCCAATGTTTATGGACCTAACTGTAAATACCTTTCACTCTACCTCTTCTACTCTGTTTGTGTGCCTTTGCATGCTGGAGGGGGAAAAACACACGTCAAAGACGCACTGACCTGAGATAAAACAAGTGCTGCTACAAAAAACACATGGTAGAGGAAACACTGACTCTGTTTATAGGAATGAACAACGTTGTTTCGGAGTAAACAAACCAGAACACAAAAAAAAACCGTATATTTTACAAGGTACAAATAATTTCATTATTGTATTAAGAGTTGCAAATTCATTTAATAATTTAGTCAATTCCTAAATGATTTTGTTGCAGCTAGGGCTGCTACAAAATCTTTTCCTCACTATAAAAACAAGATGCAAGATGTGAACTGCATTTGATTGGCAGAAGTTGCAGCCCTTTGTTTGGGTGTGACCTTCATACTGCCCTGAGCTAACAAATGATTTGTGTGACTGCTTCGCTTGCATTATTCTGATGACGGTATTTCATTCTACATAAATTAGTGTTCCAAATGACTTTGTATTGTCTGCTGTTCTTTTTGGTTTTAGTAAAGGGGGTCCAACCTTCAGTCCTTCCCACCCACTTCTACCCCTACGACAGAGGCAGCAGATGCAGCAAGGAGAAGACACTCCAGGTTTGCGATTCCGTTCAAACTCTTTGACTCAAATGGATGGACAACCCAGAGCCTCTGTCGCTGCATGGCCTGAGAAGAGGCAGAGGTATGGAGCATAGTAGCACACATGCATTTATAAATCTAAAAGAAAAGCTGCCTAAAAAGTTCAATTTGTTTTTTAATTATTATTATTTTTCCAATGCACTAATTTTCTAATGCAGCTAATACCTGTAGCTGTCAGGTGTGTGCAAAAACAGAGTTACAGTGGATATTTAATTCATTCATCTAAAAACAAGGCCTTATTTGGTATTATTTCAAATCGTTCTTACAAAAGTCTTGGGAAAACATTTATGATTTGTTTATCTAACATAATTAATGTAATTAAATATGTGTTTGTATGGATATATGTGTATATATATTATTTTATTTACACCTCTTGCTGTAATATCATGCAGGTCAGAGTAGTGTAACCAACAAAACATTAAGCAGATATTCAAATTCTGTACATTAAAATAAATTTTGATTGTCCCGATCCCTAACTAATCAATGTTTTTCTTTTCATTTTTGTTGTAAAATTGGTCTTAAATTTATTATAATAATTTATTATATAAGTCGCATTAAAAAAGATCATAAAATATCTTGAATTTAACTTGCCTTATGCTGGAAGAAACTTGTTGTGTTTTTTGTTTTTTTTAATTATACTGACAAAAATGTCTCTGTCTCTGTAGACCGCTGTCCACCCTGAGCCCCTTCATGTTGCATGCAGCCACAGACAGTGATGCAGACATCGCCTCTGGTGACAATATTAGTCTGGCTCGGTCTATAAGTAAGGACAGCCTGGCGTCCAACATAACCAACATCACACCCAAACACCAGACTTCTGTCCACCAGCCTTCACAAGGTGTGGTGCGCAAAGTCAACGGCCACAGCCTATTGAGTAATGTCAACATTGAAGATGAGGATGAATCTCTGTTGGCTGTTGCAAGGACTGATTGTACCACCATACAAAAACAGGTTGATGGGACACCAGCAGCTGCCACTGTAGGACCTAAACCTTCCACACAGTCCAAACCTGCAACAGATAGCTTTTACCTAGAACCACTGATGCCTGCCGTGCTCAAAACGGCTAAAGAAAAGTCTGTATGCCTTAACAAGGAGGAAGAGTATGGTGAGGGGCCACAATCGTCAGGACGGGGCTCATTACGACGAGGAGATGGAGCTACATCAGCCGTTCGTAGGAAAACGCCCATCAACTTAAACCAAACATTTACCCCTCCAGCTGAGGAGACCGACTCGTCAGAGGAGCCTACACAAGGCCAGACAGGTTTCAGGCTCGCTTCCACAGACGGTATGGACCTCCTGTCCAGAGAGTCAGCAGGTGTTTTCTACCTGCATTCAGATGCTGAAGAACCAAAGTCTGGTCAGGGTGTGGACACTGAGCTGGAAGACCTGGATGAGGAGGAAGAGGATTTGGATGAAGCAGTTACCACTAAAGACCCTAGTTGGCCTAGGAAAGACCTCAATGAAGAGGATGAAGAAGAGGAATCAGCCAAACTACAAGAGGATATGAATGTGAAAGAGCATGAGGACAAAGACATAAATGGTGGCAGTGGTCGCTCCAGCCCTTGTCTCAGCACTCACTCCCAGGCCAGCAGCATGGCCAGCGGTAGTGTGCGCATGACCTCGTTCGCAGAGCGCAAATACCAGCAGCAGCGCTTTGGCAGCAACCATGACCTACGCTCCAGTGCCTCTAGCTCACAAAGGACCACCCCAGATGGATCAGAGAGCAGTGGGCCGCTGGCTTCCTCCTGGAGGATGAAAAGAGATCAGAGCCCCTCGTCACCTTTGGGAGGATGCATCCGTACAGGTGATGGTGGTGGTAACGTTCTGTCTTCTGAACTTGTCCAGCTACGTATGCAGTTGGAGGAGAAGCGGCGGGCCATTGAGCACCAAAAGAAGAAGATGGAGGTGCTGTCAGCAAGGCAGAGGCAGAAGCTTGGAAAGGCAGCTTTCCTGCACATTGTTAAGAAAGGTGGAGGCAGGAGTGAAACTTTACCCAACCCACTTAAAGCTGACATTCCTAAAGATGAGCTCAATGGCGAAAAGGGACCAAGAAGTAAAGATGATGTATGTGCTGATGCCTTGAGAGGGGCAAAAGAGGTGGCAGCAACCACAGTGCCTGGTGCCTTAGAAGCAGACAAGAAAGTAAACAGTGGAAGCTTCTATTTAGAAGAAGAGTTGGACCTGAACGAGTGTAGCCGCTCCATTGAGCTGCTGAACGACGCCATCGGTAGCATCCAGCAGCAGATGATGCAGCTGTCAGTGCAGCAAGAAATGTTGATGAAACAGAATGTACAGTCCCCACCTGCTGCAACTCCACCTCCTCCCACTGGTGAAAAGAAATGTGACTCTAAGTCAAGTGCAAGTTTTCATTATGTGGAGCACCTCTCTAGCACTAACACTGCCCCCACCAGGAAGCCCCCCAAGCTGAGCTCAGGCCGGAGCTCCAGATCCAAACCATCAGAGCTGAAAATAGCCAAGGAACAAGGCAGACACACATCCAGGACCCTCACCCCCACCTACAGTGGGTCAGAGTCGCTACCACATCTAAGGCATTTAGGTGGGGGCAGGTCCCCCAGGACCGAGCAGCCCGACAGCCCTAGAAACCTTACCACAAGAGAGACCGTCGATATGCATGGCTCCAGCCACATTCGGAGCCCCACCTTCCACCTTCATGACGAGGCAAATATGCGTTTGCCAACTCGAGTGGACCTGACGGCACTGGTTTCCCCAGAAGTGGTCTTGGACAAATGCATGTCCAGCACCATGAGAGAGCCTGAGCTCAATTCTTCAGACACTTCAGAGAATATCTCATCAGAGGCGGTGCAGCGCAGCAAAACCCACCTGATCGAGGTTGATCTGTCTGAGCTGAATGCTACTGATGATGAGGTCGCTGCGGACGCAACAACAGAAGCAGGTGATGGAGAGCAGAAATCAGTTATGGGCTTCTTCTTCAAGGTAATGCAGTTTTGATTATTCCCCGACTTATTATTATATATGTATTGTAGCTTCATAAAAGATGAATTGGTTTACATTTGATTCATTCCCATCAGGGATTAAAATTAACACCGTCCCGTCGTCCCGGGGACGTCATTAATCGTCATCGGGATGATCAATATTCTCTTTCGGGACGACCACGGGACGAAAGAGAATTTTGACTGACTAAATTTTTCTGTTAAAGTTTTCAACACTTTCTGTAAACCAGAACGGGTTCGTGATCGGTGTGAAATACTTATGTGAAAAAGGTAAATGGCTGCGTGCTCATGTTTGTGTTGTTCAGTGAGACGCAGAAACTGCTCCTCTATCACTGTGCGCCGCTCGAGCCGCAGCGCTGCTGTCTGCTTTGCGCGCCCGCACTGCATGTAAACATTTCATTAATGTTGACATGTTTGTTTCAATCACTGAATGAAGCCCCGCCAGGCTTAGCGTTGCTTGTTTATTTATTTAAAATAGATTTTTTATACACCACGGCTTTTTCTATACCGGGGAACAAGAGCGCATGCGCCCCCATGTAATCAGCGCAGCGCAACATGTCCAGGTGCCGATTGAAACCCAAGTCACATTATCAAGTGTGTCTTTATTACGGTTACATCGTTCTTGTCAATAAAGATGTTATATAAGGATGCACCGATAATTCGGCGGTCGAAACAGAGCAAGTACACTGTGGAACATCACCTGTTAAACGCTGGAAAGTCTCTAAACCAGTGTGCACAGAGAGAGAGAGAGATATATGCGCTCTTGGTCATACTTATTTTTGTGTAGGTAATATGTTGTGAAATATGTTTAAACTTAAATAAACTACATCTACAAGTAGTTATGTCTGGTTGTATTAGTTCGTCCTGTTATTGACGTCATGCTGTCATCACCTGACAGTCTGGCTGATTTAAAGCCCCCAGATGCAGCGGATGCAGCACACACCAGATGCGCGTCATTGATATCATGCACAAATACAGATATTCGAATATTTGTGTTTTTTCAAAAGTCATTTTTGAGTAATTTTGACAGCCCTAAACAGCCTCATGCAAATCTCAATGCATGGCCCTTCTCATGACGACTACAACCCACTAAATGCAGTCACTAAATGGTGGAGTAGTGGCATTAGGTCCGGTAGACCACAGTTCTGTGACTGAGTGTGTTGGTTGTCATCTACAACACAACAAATCTAGTCTGGAAATAAATATATTATTTATTATCAACATAATGTATTGTGTTTTTATTATATTACAAGTAAGTAACAACTCAAAATGTAAAAAAAGATTTTCGGGACGATTCAGGACGATTCGGGACGGTTCAAAATGTTTTTCGGGACGTTTCCGGGACGGTGGTGAAAAAAGTTAGTTTTAATCCCCGATTCCCATGTTATAGGATGAGCAGAAGGCCGAGGATGAGCTTGCTAAGAAAAGAGCAGCATTCTTGCTGAAACAGCAGAAGAAGGCTGAGGAGGCTCGTCTTCGTAAACATCAACTGGAAGCTGAATCTGAGCTGAAACGAGATGAAGCTAGGTAACCAAGTTGTCATGCTTAAATATTTGGATTAGAAATGCTATTCAACAAAATAAGATGCTAATAACCAGGTGTTTAACTGCTTCAGACGGAAGGCTGAGGAGGAGCGCCTTCGCAAAGAGGAGGAGAAGACGCGTCGGGAGATAATAAAGCAGGAGTATCTGCGGCGGAAGCAGCAGGAGATGTTTGAGGAGCAGGGACTGGTGAAGCCGAAAACCCCAAAACCCAAACCGAAACACAGAACAAAGACTGTGTTCAGAGAAGAATCCTCCAGCGACAATTTCTCCAAGTGCTCTTCAACACGTAAGATTGTTCTATGACCAGTTTGACGTTAACCCAATACTCCATCTGTCAGTATTTGGTTTTGTTAACAAAGTTGTTGGACTACCACTCTGGTAGCCCTCACACTATTGTCATAAATAACAGCCAAACATTACATCGAATTGATTTGCTGATGTACTTCTACCTGCATGTATTCAGCCCAATTTTGCAACTCTTTTAATGAATAAAAGTGTGACTTTTAATGGAAAACACAAAAAAATTGTATAGACCCCAAACTTTTGAACGGTGTAGCGTTTTAGCACTGGATCTTGACATGTCTTTTGCAGTTTTCTCGGTCGTATGAAGTTGAATTTTACTTAGTTGTCAACACGCTTACAAACCAGCACACTCCTGATGTGTTTATTGACTTGAACACTTATTGTATATTTCACAGCTGAAAACCTGAGCACTGCCCAATCAGGCTCCAGTCTATCTCTGGCCTCCGCTGCAACCAACGAGGCCGACAGCGTCAACTCTGGAGGAGCTAGCTCCCAGCGGTAAACTGCACAGTGCTTTTTAAATGTTTATTTGTGTGCTTGTATTTAAATAATATTTTGTAAGCGTTTTTTATTCTTGAGACTAGTGTTTAAATCAATCCTGTTTTCATGGTGTCTTCCAGCTGTGACTCTGTGGAGTCATTTCCCGGCAGTCGTACCAACAGTCGAACCGCTGAGAGAGACTGGGACAACGGCTCCACTGCATCTTCAATCACATCCATGGCAGAATATACAGGTCAGTGGGTAGAATCACACGCTATTCTCAGCATTGATGAAAAGATCGGGATTCACCTTCATGTTTAAGGAAACAATAATAATATTATATTATGATATTAATAATTAAATTGCAGTTATCTGCCACGGCGCCTGTTGTGTGATGTGTACCTCGAATTAAGGTGGTTTTCCCTCTTTAGGTCCCAAACTCTTTAAGGAGCCCAGCGCCAAGTCAAACAAGCCGATCATCCACAATGCAATCTCACACTGCTGCCTGGCTGGCAAGGTCAACGAGCCGCAGAAGAACCAGATCTTAGAGGTTAGTCGTCTTCAGGAAACACAAATATTTGTTGTTTTCTTTACATATTCATTTCAGTTATGCAAACTAATGTTTTGATTTATTTTTGTTCTTTTGTGGACTGGACACAGACATTTTTAAATCTTTGACTCTTTGTAGCTATTTATCCAAGCAGAAGAATTGTTTTCAGAATGCAAAGCCTGGATAAGGAGTCACTAAATGGCAGACTCTGATTTTGCTCTGGACCAAGATCCACCGTTCTATCCAGACCCAGACCTGTTTCCATAAATCACTAATAACATTGTCATTTAGTGACCTGTAATCTAGGCTTCGTTAATAACTGCCACGTTTTGATGGAGCGTTCGTTTATCAACTGGAGCAGCTTTTCCTGCCTTTAATGCACCAGACGTCCAGGAAATGCAGACCAATTATGAGCTGTAAATGACCAAGTCACAACACTCAGTAGCAAACTGGAGCCACACGGGATGCAGCTTGTGTGCATCGCTGAATCTTAAATCATTTTGTTTTGTTTCACCTCAACATAGACAGAGAAAATCATCTGTCATTCCCATTTCAAAGTAGCATATGCCACAAATCCAATTCTTCCTGTTTGTTTCAAAGTAAATTAACTTTACTGTCACTTCTTTGAATCCATACATTTTTAAACGGCTTTTATTGTGAAATATTTGCATGATCGACATAGCAGCTGCTTCATGTGTGATCAACAGTGAGTGAAACCCAAGTTAGTGCATGTTTTTGAGGGAGTGTGCATTTGGCATGAACTGAATGTCAATTTCACCACCATAACAATTTGGCAGAACAACAGGCCTCATGTAATCATAGCAGCCCAGGACGACCACGTCGGGTGTCCTCACCTGAAATATTAGCTCAGATTAGCCACTCAAACAGCTGACCAAATAGTTGGTGCTCGTCGACGAGGGCTGCATGTAATGATCTGTATCCAACATGTTTTGGGACCAGAAAAGTTGTTTCCCTCTTATTCACTCTCTGGATTTCCCTGCATTTCAATCACTGCTGTTTACGTGATTCCTTGTCATACAACCGCTATGATAGACAACTGTCTTCTACTTCTTTGATAACCAGGAGCTGGAGAAGTGCGAGTCCAACCACCTGATGATCCTGTTCCGTGACGGCGGCTGTCAGTTCAGAGCCCTCTACTCGTACTTCCCCGACACCGAGGAGATCCAGAAGCTGACGGGCACCGGACCCAAGAGCATCAGCAAGAAGATGATTGACAAGCTGTACAAGTACAGCTCGGACCGAAAGCAGTTTACTGTCATACCTGCCAAGACTGTGTCGGTGAGCGTGGATGCCATTACCATCCACAACCACCTGTGGCAGCCCAAGAGAGGCACTGTGCCAAAGAAGAGTGTAAAATAGCAGGAAGGACTGGTCAACCCTCTGTCAGACAAATCATCCTTTACTCATCTTGCTTGTGTCCCACATCAACTGCTCATCGCCACGTTTACCGCCACGCTCGCTCTGGAAAACCTACTCAGGAGCGTCCACATCTACCAACATGTGGTGATGTGTAGGTCAAAATGGACAACAAAGGAGGTGTGTGTGTGTGTGTGTGTGTGTGTGTGTGTGTGTGTGTGTGTGTGTGTGTGTGTGTGTGTGTGTGTGTGTGGGTGTGGGTGTGGGTGTGGGTGTGGGTGTGTGTGGGTGTGTGTGTCAGTCACAGGTGGTCTGAGGGTCTGGTGCTTGCAACAAAAAGAGGAACGTGGATTGAATGTGCTTCTTCTCTCTGTGATCTCAGTGCGGTCTGTTCAGACATTGTCTGGTCTGGCTCTATTTTCTACAACAACCACGACTCGAACATGTGGCGTTTTGAGTTCTTTCTCTCTGGTTCATAAGTGGTGGATGTTTTAATTTTTACATGAAGTATTTATTAGTTCAACACTGTCATGACGGAGAGTTCAGCTGCAGTAAAACTCAAATCCTTTCCTCTCTCCAGGACTTTGGAGGACGGGGATTATGGGGATTTCTGGTCATTTCTTTTGGAACATCTGAAAGGCATGACTTCTGTAGGACTGCTCTGTCGTCCCAACAAAAGAACTCTTCCTGTCATATCTGGCATTGCCATTTTTTTTGCCTCACCAGGGATTTACCCCCCAGCATACCCTGCTGCTGAAGTTGTTTTTGCTCCTTTGGGACGTCCTCTGACATCCGTTGGCCTTTTAACGCATGGTGGTACCATCGTCTATTTATTAAAGCGCTTTTTAAACTATACGCTGATCGTGTAGCTCTGGATGTGTGTATAGCAGAAGGAAACAAGTCAGTGATGGTCATTTTTATTTTTTATTTGAACACTCCCTCGCCACGAGGGTGTGAGAAGAGGCTTTGGTACAGAAATTATGCTTTTATTTTGGATTTTAACATTTTTTTTTGCATTCTTGCTGTTTAGAGTTTGAGCTGATGTTATGTGTTTTCATCATAACAGGAATTCTCTGATGTTTAGGGCTTAGTTTTTCTGTCTCTCTCCACTGGGCACTCTTGAATTGTCCTGTATAAAGGTGCACTCATGAACACTTGCAGTCCAAGTCTTCTTTCATGCTAATGCTAACGTCTGTCCTGTCCTTAATCTACAGCAGGAGCACGCACACACTCTTATTGTGAAGAGGGTTTTTGTACCACTGCAGCTGCTGTGAGTGAATGAATGAATGACAGTGTTCGTTTTATTCTTTATTAGATTCCGTGTGTGTGTGTGTGTGTGTGTGTGTGTGTGTGTGTGTGTGTGTGTGACTGTGGTTCAGATGTACTGACATTAAAGAACATTCCTCCACAGTGTTGACAGACACTGCCACATGGCCTCGATCGTCTCTCTCTGTCTTTGAAACGTAATCAAAGTGCTTTTATTTTGCTGGAGAGCAACCACAAGTGTCGCACAAGCACTTTACTTTCTCTATGTCGGTGGAATTTCACCTTTTTAAATGGGCATAAATCCTTAATTATTTATGGAAGGGATAGTTCAGGATTTCTAAAGTCATGTTGTGTTGCATACAGGTGACTGCACTCTACACTGCATGTGGTGAGAAGCAGCCAGGTGTGGTCAAACATGGCAACACCAGGAGACGAGGGGGGGGGGGAAACAGATGTCAGCCTTTCAGAAAAGTCTCACCTTAAGTTTAAAGCTCTTAAGAATTGATATTTCACCAAAAAATGGCTTTTACATCAGGAAACTTCAGTTTGTGTCATTTTGTAAACCACTGTACCTCTCACCAAATCCCAGCAGGGTATTCTGTCTTCCAGTTTTTCTGTCTTGGGGAAAAAAGGGACTAGATTAGATAGAAACTGGTAAATACTTAAGTCACACAATAACACAATAGGACCAACTGATGGAGGCCAATCACAGTTGTTTCAGTAGATTTACAAAGCAACACAAAAGCTTGACTTTCTGGTCAAAAAAGGCTATGTAATGTCGAGATTAAAACAGAATATATTCTTGAGATAATGAACCCTACACATGTAGATTTGGTTCGGTGAGTAGATTTTGTTAAGTGGCTGAAATCTGTTTTGTTGTGTTTAGAAATCCCAAACTATCCCTTTAATTATAACTGCTGTCGTGCACTCGTAAAAGTGTGAAAACTAAACCAAACACTAAGGTGAAATACTGACATAAAGGGCCTCTACTGATGTGATACTACTGCTGTCTCGACAAACATCAGGATCCTTGATTTCTGCTGCGTTGTTTTTGGGGGCGTGGCTTAGGGAGGGGCTCCGCCTTTAGTACCATGTGAGTGTATTTTTATGTTCACTTAAAAGATTGTATTGGCATTGGTCACCTTTTTTGTTACACTAGTGTATTTTTTCATCCTCGTCGATTGTCTTTGATCCCATGCCATCTATTTATTTTAAAATGGAAGCACTGAAACGGAATAAATTTTCAAGTGAATAAAAGTCACATTTTTCATTTTGATTCTTTCCTCATGGTTTGATTATTATTTCTTCACTGTTTTCTTTCCATTTACTGCTTTTAGACCCCACGCTGTTTAAGCATGTCAACATTTCTTTTCCACAAATGTATGTTTTTACCCTAATTTATGGCTCTTTTGCTGGACATGCTATTGCTATTAGCAACTGTGCCATGAGAGCTGATGTCTGATGAAATGCTCGTTTCCACTGATCCAAGATTTTATGGGTTCTTCTTCATATCATGCCCCGTCCTTCCTCAAAATGTCATTTAACTCTTGTAATTTAGTCAGTAGATAAAAGATAAAATACAAATGCTCCAAAACTGTTACTTATGATTAAAGTTGGTTCTATTTTAATCACAAATGCCCTTAGATAGTTAGATATTACCTTCAATTTTAACCTAAAGATGAATCTAGCAACGGCAAACCTGGTATAACCAAAATACAACCAAACCGTAACGTTGTGTGGAAACCACGGTGCAATCATAAGAGAATGTTTCAGTTCAACGTTTAAGGAAAGTTAGGCTCCGACCTAACTCTGAGGGAACGTTCCCTAAATGTTAGTTTTAGGTTTGGTTGTAGCTAACCTAAGGAGAACCTTGAGAACCTAACGCTCTTCAAAAAATCGCCAAAATTGTCATGGTTGCTGTGGCCACACCCCTTTTTTAAGACAAGTTTGTTCAGGTTTGTACTGAGACATTTTGCACCACTTTTATGTATTTTGCTTAATTTATATAATTTTGCCAGTTTTTGTCCATTTTCTAGGGTGGCCCTGAGGTGCAAAAAACATGAAAATCAAAATATACAAATCACAAAATATAAATGCAAAAGCAGAAAACACAAAAAAATTAACTCAAAACGGAAATGCAAATCAAAAAACAAATTTATTTTGTGTTTGTTTATTTCTTTTAATTTGCATTTACGTTTTGTGATTTGCGTTTGTGGGTTTTTTTAGTGCCTCAAAAATACCTTACTAGTTCCAGGAATTGCAATAGGTCCTCGCACCACTGTGTGAGTGCTCAGGCCCTAATGAAACAAACAAAACAAAACATATCACACAAATTGATGCTTAAAAATTGGAATTGGTTATTAGTTCAATAATCACGTCTGTGGTGGAAGTAAATGTGTGATTTAACACCGTGAAATAAGTGAAATTGTTTTAGTTTCCCCTTGTGATTCTCCAGTTCTGCTGTTCCAGTTGGTCGGTGGCGTCACCGACCAACTGGAACAGCGGCTTTTAAAAGTCTTCCACACCAGCGCACATCACCACGCTGAACGTTCATCTGTCATAGCAACTGCAACATAGCAGTTGGTCTGTTCCACACCTGGTGGTCCAGGAGATCATGAGACCATCACACGCGGAGAAACGTCCCTCCAGATACTGTAGGAGTCCAGATCACCGCAGACTTGCCACCATGTCAGGTATGTGAGTTCATTTAACCCTGTAAGACCCAAATTAAGAAAAACCTAAAAATAAAAATTATTTGACCTTTCAGAGGTCTTTTTGCTTATGTACTTTTTTAGAGAAATGTAATTTTGCAAGGTTGGGCCTTGGTGGTAGCAGAATTTCTGTATTTGTACTCACCAGGGTATCCGCGGAGTCTTAAAAAGTCTTAAATCCAATAATTTGAATTTAAGGTCTTAAAATGTCTTAAATTCTCATAAAATCTCATAAAAGGTCTTAAATACAATTTTGAAAGGTCTTAAAAATCTATTAACGTTACTTTTATTTAAAACATGCATAAACTTCAGTTTCGCTTTGAAACTGAAGAACTACAACACGGAACTAAAGTAGGCCACCTGTGCTGCCCGGGGAGAATTTATCAAGCACCACTGGCTAGTGTTCTGTGCGCACTCACTTTGTCTGAACAACAATTCACAACAACTAAGGGTTCATTTGCAGAGTAGATTGATTACTTAGCTCCATAAATGTATAACATTTATAAATAATCACACAGTCATATTTTTATGAAATCATTTATTAAAAATAAATAAATAAACAGGCTAAACTCTAGCTTTTTCTAGCAACTTCTTCATTCCTTTTTTTCTTTACATGACTGACTTTCATTGTTAGTGAAAGTCCTAAAACAGTTCTTGTCCTCTGCAAAGCAAAGGTGAACATTACACTTGCTGCATTGTGTGTTGGTGAATCCTTTGTGCAGCATCCTCTCCCTCTTCATGTCCTTGTGTACGTCCAATGGCAGGTGTGCACATCTCTTGGATGGTCTCTTCTGAGCATTCAGAGGCTTCATGATGTCACTTTCTGTGTTGCTGGGCTCTCTTTACCTGAAGATGAAATCCAGACCAGAAAAATCAGTGTTGTGACTGATGAAATATTTTTCAGGCCAGTGACACCTGTCACGGTGCATGTTGTGTTTATGTGTTTTTGGCTCTATGTCCATGTAATTATCAGCTGGACAGACCATGGGTGGTTGGTTTTCTTTGTCCACTTGTTGACAGACATCTTCATCTGAGTCTTCATCACTCTCATCAGTGTCATTGAGTTCCTTCTCAACTTCACTCTCTCCAGTTTGGATGATATCAATCACATCCTGCACACTGTATCACAGCTCTCTCCTTGCTGGTGGCATTCTGAAAAAAAAGCAATGTAGTTACATATATAAATATGCTTTTTATATTGTAGCACATAATCTGAAGGAATAGATAGGGTGGTGGACCAAGTCCTCTGAGTAGAAATGCTTTCAAGGCAGACAATACTATTGTATACAATACAATATACAATACTAAGAAGTCGCTTTGGACTAAAGCATCTGCTAAATGCCCTAAATGTAAATGTAATTGTCTTAGACTATGGTCTCTACTTATCATACTAAAAGAAAAACATGCAAACCCCCACTTACATCCACACCCCACATTCAGGAACATTTACACCTTTCCCAGAACTGAATTGTCTGTTGATATCCTCTTTGTGGACAAATTTTAGCTCAGTCTGATCAAATTAACTATATATTTTTTTAGACATAAAACTTTTAAATCAGTCAAATTTGACCAGAACACAACACAAGGGTATAATGTATGTAATGTATACTGTTCATGTATAAAGAAAATCCTCTGTTTCAGGCTGTGGTGTTGTGGAGGGAAAACAAGCCTGCTATTTTTGCTACCACCAAGACCCAGTGTTGTAAAATTACAACAATTATGTAACAAGCTCTAAATGAAATTTGATGCATATTTTCCACAATAACTAAATATGTACATGCTCTACACATTGTAATAACAACCAAAAAACATATAAAAGACATTTTACTTACTTTAATCTGATGAATCCAGTCCAATGAAACAAAGAGATTTTGTTCGGAAGAAATATTGAGAAGTTATGTGCGTTTATGGCCATAAATCAGGACTTATAAACAAATGTAGCATCCACTAACATTGTTAGACTGAACAGTAAGACCCAATGACTATGTACATGTGGTAAAAAACCAGATAACATATAACAGATTGTTTTTTGGGATGGCTAAAGGTAACGTTGTAATTTTACAACCGTGTGTGTCCTGTACATGTGAAGAAAATGTGTGTTCTCATGTGTCCCCACAGTCGCTGCTGTCCTCGTGTTGTTGCTGAATGTGCAGCTCAGTTGTTCCTGTGACGCAGAAGGACAGTCGCTCATCTGCCACGGCGTTCCTTCATGTGAGTACTGGAAATGTCTCATATTCAACAAAACAAAGACTCTAAAGATGAAAGAGTGTTTTCTACCTTTTAAACACAATGAGACAAATGTAATATGTGATAGACTCAAAGTATTTGACAACTCATGAATAAATCAGCTTGATCTTAATGTTTTAGAGCTATAACTAACTTTATTTTCATTTACTCTGCTCAATTCAGCATTTCCCTAAATTAGATTAAAAAAGCTTTCCTTTTTGTGGTCATCATAAAGAGCACTGCATCGCTAAACATTACCACTAGATGGCAGTGAAAGCACTTTTCATTTTCTATGTAGATTTTCTTTGTGCAGTCTTGTATAAAGTACCTTTAAAGGGTTCTTGATTAAAAGTACAAGTATCTTACCAATGAAGTCACTTTTTATAATATTACTGAAATAAATGTATATGACATTAGCTGTACTTAAGTAGCAAAACTAATTTGATATACTCTAATCTGTGGCTCAGTGGTAGGATGAGTTTTCTTTCAACTGGAAGTGAAATTTTGTAGTAACGACTAACAAAATATTGAATATATATATAAAATTAAAAATATTTAGAGGAAATGTAGAGTAAAATTAAAAGAATGCTAGAAATATAAATAAAGTAAATTACAGATGCGGTCATTTAGTTTCTTAACATAATATTTCTAACACTGTCATCAAGGTCACTGAACTTCACTCCCTCTGCCACCAGAAATGATTGGTTTACTTATTTTGTGTAACAAAACACAAACTCAGTATAACTGAGTGATTCAGAAAAGGACTTCGGACTTAAGATATTAGCAAGCTCAAACTTGCAAGCTAATTTAGTGACTAAATCTGCACAGACGAGCAGAATGATTATCTTTCAAAAGATAGGTAACATAAATAATAACAAAAAGAAACATGATAGTTAAAATAATGTAAATGTTGAATACTACGTACATTTTCATGCACAAAATAGAAGTCAGTAAAAAGGAACAACCCTCACTGACAATGAGTCTGTCTGTAAAATTCTTAAAAAGTAGTGGTAAGTACAAATTTGGATGTAATTGCTCCATTTGTACTTGAGAACATTGAGAAGTAAACCATTTCTTTCTCTCATGACTTGCTGTAATGCACTCTCTCACTCTTTCACTCTCTCACTGGACTACACTTTGTTCACATTACTCCAATTTTAGCATCATTGAGTCATTTTAAAAGTCTTTTTTAAAGCCTTCATGGTCTTGCCCCACATTGTCTGTACACTCCCTCACACAAGTTCCTCTTCCTGTTTTTTAGTCCTCCCTTAAAACACTAATTTTTTTCTCTTTGGCTTTTAACTCAGTTTGTTTTGTCCTCATGTCTGTGTACAGCACTTTAAATGTTGCTTCTTTAATAAAGTTGGCCTGGATTAGGAGGTGAAGCAATTCTCGTCTCGTGGTCCGTTTATGAAAATCCGACTGTATGAAATTGCAGCGGAATGAAAACAGGTTGATAACAGAGTTTTAAACGTGGTCGCTTCACCTGAGACCTGAGCCACAACATAAAGCTCTCAAATTCCTGTTCCATCTATGTTCTAACCCTCATCTATGGTCTTGAGCTGTGAGACAAGACTGAAAGAACAAGATCATAGATCCAAGCTGTGGAGATAAGACAGGTGAGATAAGGTGAGGAGCTCAAGTAGAGCCAGCTGAGGTGGTACGGCTCCCAAAACACCTCCCCTCTGAAGTATTTTTGGATGTGTCCACCTGGGAGGAGACCCCTGGGCAGACCAAGGACTTAAACTTGGAAACACCTTCAGGTTCTTCTAGAGGAGAAGAGTGTCTGGACTTCTCTTCTGAAACTTCGGATCCTGTGAATTCTTACACTCTTTCCTAGTTTTGAAAATCTAATCTCAGGTTTATTCTCCTCTCCATTTTGCAGATTTCAGGTCTGGTTGTTTGACCCTGCTGATGTACGTGAAAAATGTTGGGAACATCAACTCCACGGTGTTTCACAGCAAAAGTCTGGCCTCTGTGACGCGGCTCAGGATGGACGACGCTGACATCACAGGAATCGCAGAAGGAGCCTTCGATTCTTTCCAGAACCTGACAAGTGTCAGTTTGATGAGGAACTCTTTGACCCAGGTTCAGTCAAACTGGTTCAGTCGGCCCAGTGTCCTCAGTGAACTCAGCCTCTCAGAAAACCAGATAGAGGCTGTGAATGAGTCCATGCTCGGCAGGTTCACCGGCCTCACAAAGCTCAGTCTGAGTAAGAACAGAATCAGAACCATCGGTCCAGACAGTTTCGGCTCACAGAGCAGTCTAGCAGAGTTGGACTTGTCGGAGAACAGGCTGACCCGGCTCTCACCGAAGGTCCTCGGGTCTCTCAGGTCCACCAAGATCAGACTGGATGGAAATCCCTGGGACTGTTCCTGCATCGCTCGAGACTCTGTTCTCTTCATCAAAGGTTTGTGGAAACACGAGACGAAAAGTCTGCAGGTTTGAAGAACTCTAATGTGAACCTGCTTCTGTTCCCAGTTCTTCAGAATCGATCTCAGCTGGACAGAGAGTCTCAGGTGACCTGTGTGACTCCATCATCCCTGAAGGGTCTGCCGGTGTGGAACACGACGGCGTGCAAGACGTCGCCTGAACCAGGATCTACATCAGTGTCCGTCACAACTGCAGCCTCTGGTACAGCACATTCTTCTTCCATGGTTTTGTTTATTACAGGAAGTTAAAAGGTCAAATTGAATTGTGTAAAATGTGTTTATTTAAAGGTGAAGTAAGTAGTTTATAGTGACATCTAGAGGAGAGGCTGAAATTTACAACAAAGAACTGCTCCTCTGCTCACCTCCTCCCTTCCCTGAGCGCTACAGTATCCTCAGCCGATCAAATGTCGTCCTCGTCGTCTTTCATACGGTCAGGTACTGGTGTTCCTTTATCCGCTGTAAAATACGTGTGCTCCTCCATTCTAAACGCGTAAAAAGATCCGCTCTCAGCCTCGTCTTGGCGCTCGATTTGTTCTCGCGCGTTTGTCCTTACAGGCTCCCGTAGAAACATGGCGTCGTGGCAATGCAACAGCGGCCTGCGACCATGTTATTTTACATGACTTTTTGAAACACTACGAAAATGAAACAAAAAATATTATACAGCGACTAGACAATGCAGGAGCACACAATATGTATAAAAAGTGGATTTTGGGTAATTTAAACCCATAAATACTACACAGTGTCCCTTTAAATGTTCGTAGCAAGAATATAATGTTTTTCTGGTACACTTCACTTTATAAGAGGATACAAAGGTTTTATCTACTAAAAGATGTCACAGGTTCAGTGAGAATATGTTATAAACAGCAGGAAAAGTGACTTTTTTAAATTTTAGAAATAAGTGGTTATGTATAACAGCTGAGTCGCCTCAATTCTATAACATGGATTGTGCTTAAATGATGGATCATTATCGGTGTGTGATGCAAAATAAATTCCTTTCCATTTCATAAAACAAGCAATTAATTCAAAAACCGACACACGTCTAAATAAATGATCCTATCTCAACATTTTATCAGTACATTAATAGAGAGGTGGTGTTCACTGGACTCTTTTGTTGTTCTCGTAGACAAATTAGAAACAACACAATCACAACCAAAGACGGAGAGTTCTGTTCAAACCAAACCCACTGATGGAGCCTTTCAAACTTCACAAACTGGTAAACATATGAGCAAGTTCAAGTTTAACAAGTTCAAATGAGTTTGTGTTTGTGATTTTCTCTGTCGTTCTCTGTCGTTCTCCATCTGCAGCGTCAGAAACTTCTGTTCACCTCAGACCAACTGACCTCCTCACAACAGTCTCCACACACACCGGTAACTTCATACTCACCCACATTCTCTTTACTGCAGTTATATATATATATATGTATATATATATATATATATACATATATATATATACATATACATACATATATATATAAATATATATACAAAAACAACAACACTAGAAGTCAACACTTCACACCCAGGCTTCCACAGACACATACCCGCCCCAGGGGGGGCCCCAGACCGGCCACAGACACTGCCACACACCGCCCCTAAACCCTGGAAGTCAACACTTTGTCACTTTTTCACTAACTGCTGGAGCTCCACACCCAGGCTTCCACAGACACTTAAAATAAACATTTAGGATAAAGCTAATAATAATTCAAAGATTAGAATTTATGAACTCGATCTGGATTCAATGGTCACCCATTTTATTTTGATTTTATTCTCTTATTTTACCGAGTCTTTTACAAACAGGTTAAAAAAAAGGAAAACAGTGTAGAAAGCATGACATTGGAACTAGAATTCTGACAAATTTGTAGTATTAAATGTAAACAGTGGTCTTTATCAGCTGTTCTTTACAACCAAGACGATGTGGAGGCAAAAGAAAAAATTCTACTTGCGTTTGAATTACTTTGTCAAATCTACAGTAAACCTTAATTTTCCTATAGCTATTATTATAGTGCATTATAGTCTGCAAAACTGCAATTTTTTTGCTGGAAAATGACAGTATTTCACCTACAGATGGCGCCACAACAGCATAAGTATTACCAATGACTGATCATGATGATACATGTAATATATTTTAATACAGATTTTACATTTTGAAGTTCTCTGTTGTTCCCTTTAGCAAAAGTCGACTTCACCTCTATCATAGCGTCAGTTTTTGTAATAAGAAATTCAGAATTATTAAAATGAGGAAACGTAATGTATGTTTCTGTCGTTCTTTCTAGGAAATTGCGTGAACTCGAACCCAACATTGGATTCAAACGCTGCTCAAACGACACTGTCTGTCCTCATTGGTGTGATAGGTTGGTGTTTGGTTCTTTTTGCAGATTCTTTTAATAATAATCTGTAGTAATAATAATAATCAGTTTATTTCTTGTTCCTTCACAGTGATCCTGTGTGTGCTGCTGTTTGTGCTGTGTTTCCTGTTCACGCAGCACAGACAGAAACACATCGACGCGGCTGTGACGCCCGAAAATCCAACCGAAGAGAAATCAGAGCGAGCGAGCGGAACAAGTCGTGATCAGCCTGCACTGAACCCAGAGCTGCTTCTGAGGAGGACTTTGACTGGAGTCAGAGCGAAATCAGCTGATGCTGTTCTCTTCACTGCGTCGGGAAATAATCCAGTGACTGAACAGACTGAGACGGAGAAAGAGAAGCAAGCAGATGAAGTGGAAAGTTTCACATACATCACTAAGAAAAACGAGAAACAAACTGATGCCGACGTGAAGATACAAGAAAGCAGCCGCTGTGTTTCTGTCGGCGCTGACGCTGCACCTTATCTGAGCATGAGCACCAACCAGATCACACCTCACCCTGAACATCTCAGCAGAGAGTCCACTGATAGTTGGGGTCAGAGGTCACAGACAGTTAAAGTCATAGGGAGGATCTCCACCTGGCCTCTGACTGCAGCTCAGTGGCAGCAGAAGGAGGAGGAGCAGCAGGGAACTGAAGCGGAGAAGTTTCCAGGTCAAGGGGAGGAAACTGTGAACACAGTGGAGCATCAGGACAAGAGGGCAGAGCAAGAAAAGACAAATCAAAAGCAAGATTACAAGACTGCGTGTCACTGTGAGGTCGTGAAGCAAGAAGATCTGACCACAGCGACTCCGCCGTGTCGTAAACCCTCAAACCGGGAGGTTAAACCTGCAGAAAACTCCACACACACACACAAGGCCAGACATGATAGAAGAGAGCAGAGAAATGAAGAGGGTGCAGAATCCTCAAAGGCTCCCCCTGGTGGTGCCTCACCTGATGACGACACACTGCTGAATGGCAACGACTACGCCTTCATGGATCTGCTGCATGAAGTAGCTCAGAACAGAGGCCGCTGGACACGAGACAGGTGGAGACATGTCCATGCTAACAAGCAGCGGAAGACGATTGGAGAGTGATTCAGTCAAAGATAAAAGTGTCAATAAAAGTTCTGTTGTTTGGGGATTTATTCACAGATAAACAGTTGTGGCTCCTGATTGGATGAAGTGTTGATGAAGTGGAAGAGTTTCTCCTAGATTTACTGGCAGACCTATGAAGTATATAGTATAGTATGACGGTTTTGTCAAATTTTGGACCAAAAACGGTTTTGAAAAAAAAGTCATACTACAGTATGTTGTCCAAAATTTGACAAAAACTTCATACTATATACTATGTCGTCCAAAATTTGATGAAAAAGTCAAAGTATATAGTTTGTCGTCCAACATTTGCCAAAAATGTCATACCATACTATGTCGTTCAAAATTTGGAAAAAAAATTTACTTGGCAAATAACTTTGCTCAAAAGACCGAACTCCAAAAGTCACAGTTGGAACTATTTTGGCTTTAAACAAGACACAGACTGTAAATAAATAGACGATGTCCGTCCACTGTGCACTGTCCAATACCAGGTTCGTATGCCCTGTATATTTTCTCATTGGCTAATATTGGGCTATGCTCTGTGTACAGGCTGAGGAATGAAGAGTTAAAGGATGTCAAAGTATAAAGCACATAGAAAATGCATATAAATATAGTTTTCACAGGGAATCAGTTCCTGTTTATTCTATTTTGTCCTCTGTGGTTTATTATGTTGGAGAAGACGCATTATTGTCAAATAAAGAGTGGATTTGTTATCCTAAGTTGATTATTTACATTAATTAAAGATACATTAATGTGCTAAGCAAACTGAATGATTATTTAATTTCAACTATATACACTCTAACTTCATTGAATTGTTTTTTTTTATTGTTATATGCTTTTGTTCATGGACTCTTGTTGATCCAGTTATGAACTAAAACCATTCAGTTGAATTCTTACTTCACCAGTATTATGTTTATCATGCACCAAACAACATTATAAGTAATTAATAAGCATTTATAACTTGTACTTATACAGTTATGACGCATTACAAGTTTCCATGACGACTAACCTGAAAAAGACGCGTGTAACGTCATGTTTACGTGCCTCCCGATTGTTCAAAATGCGTTTAGTTCGCCTACAGTGGAACTGGAGCGGTCTGTTTATTAAACGAAAAGAGCAAATAAGCAGCGTACCTGTGTATGTGTGCCTCTGTTTTTAAGGTTTATTTACTTTAGAGACTCATTTTAACAATGGGAGTCACATAAACATGACGTCATGTGCGTCTTTTTCCCGTCAGTTGCCATGGAAACACGTCAGGCGTTAACGTTAACGGCGTATAGTGCCCAGCACTATATATTATAAATAATTTTTAAATAATTTTTGTTATCATGTAATATTGGTGAAACATTTAGGTAACCAGTAGGGCTGCAACGATGAATTAATCAATTTTAAAGAGTTTTTTTTTTTTTTTTTTAACAATTGATACAGGCTTTGTGATTTTTTAGCTTCTTAAATGTGAATATTGTCTGGTTTCTTTGCTCCATCTGACAAAAAAATCATTAAAACTATGTTCCAGGTTTGAGAAACACTGATATTGATAAAAATATATTAGATTAATCGAGAAAATAATTGACAGATTGATTCTAAAACTAAACTGTATGTCATAAAACACTGAACAGACATCTCTAGCAGTGTTTCTTTGACAACCACTTTCACTTCAAGATGGAAATTGTGGCACTGAGGCCATCTCTGCCAAGATGAAAGTCTCTGTGAGTGAAAGAGCATTTACATTTTTTTAAACATGGTTTAACTCTCTTCCATGTAGACTACTGCACTCTATTTTGATTTGTGAAACAATGCCGTCGGTCATGGTAGGTACCGTACATTTTCCTTTTTTTTGTCCTTTACCAATCACACCCCTGAAAACGTCATACTATACTATATTGTAGAAAATTTAACATAAACGTCATACTAAACTATGTCCTGCAAATTTGGACAATTTTTTGGAAAAAAATGTTTTGGTTCAAAATTCAAAGAAGTTATTCTATACTACGTCATCTGAAATTTTACATTTTTTTTTAATTATTATTATTATTTTGGTCCAAAATTGGACAAAAATATGATGAAAAAGTCACATTATAGTATGTCGTCCAAAATGTTGACAATTTTTTGGGGAAAAAATGTACGAAACTATGTTGCCTTTGTAATTGTGTATTGTATGTTTTGGGTAACATCTACTGCACGTCTACATCTACTGTCCGTCCAGGGAGTGGATCCCTCACCTGTGGTTCTCCCTAAGGTTTCTACCTTTTTTCCCTGTTATAAGGGTTTTTTCCCTGGTAGTTTTTCCTTACCCTGGTCGAGGGTCTAAGGCAGGGGTGTCAAACTCAAATACAGAGTGGGCCAAAATTTAAAACTGAACAAAGCCGCGGGCCAAGGTTGAACAAATTAACCTTTTAATAGGGACCCAAACAAGTTTTGCATTGAATATTGAACAAGCAAGGCTTATATAACTTTATAGTGACATGCAAAATCGAGTTTCAAATAATAATAATAATAATAATAATTAAAAAATATCAATGGCATATCAAATAAAATTTAAATAAAAAATGTAATGCCTCTTTTCTATTTGCAGCCTTCTGAGGTAAATATCAACATTAACTTTTTCCACAAGCTAATAAATTTGAAAATACCGCTATACTGACCATCAAAGTCGCCAAATCGCCGTCTGAAAGCGCGATTGCCGCTGTATAATACCGGCGGGCCAGCTCTAATGTTAATTTGATATTGCCTCAAGGGCCAAATGAAATTACACGGCGGGCCAAATTTGGCCCGCGGGCCAGAGTTTGACACCCATGGTCTAAGGACAGAGGATGCTACCAACCCTGTGAAATGTTCGGTCCAAAATTTTACAAAAACGTTAAACTATACTATATCGTCCAAAATTTGATGAAAAAGTCATACTATACTATCTCGTCCAAAATTTGATGAAAAAGTCATAATATAGTATGTCGTCCAAAAATGATCAAAAAATTCATACTATACTACGTCATCCACAATTTGACAATTATTAAAAAAATAAATAACAAAAACACATGAATCTCCATGAATTAAAAATATAGAATATAAAGCTCTATAAAAGCCTCGAGGTGTCCTGTGGACACTTTTACTGGCGTCTCTTTTACTATTGTGGTCTATGGGAAAATAGATTTTTGGGCCCCATGAATGGATGGAACGGAAGAAAAAGAGACCAAATAAAAAAAAAATAAGAAGAAGCAACAGATGATTGAATCCAGATGAACTACAACATCATTATATGATTAAATAAAGACAAGTTTTCATTCATTCATCGATCTGGCTGCATGCAGCGTTTATTCGTTCATGTTTTAAATGTGGAGAAGGACACTTGCTTCTCATAAGAAATAGTACAAAATGGATCGACCACCCTTTTTTTTTCTCTCTCCTGACAGTGACTTCAAATCATAAAGTGGAGGTAAACATAGTTCAGAGGCTTTTGGTCAACACTGACACAACATGCACAATCCATTCATAGAAATACACAGTATCAAATAATGGCTCCAACTTGCAAGCAGTTGATTTGACGATGGGTTTTCTCGAGCAACGGGACATCACACATTTAATGTCCTGTTAAATGTAGAAAATGATTCTTACTTGGCAAGCTTGTATTATCAAAACATGCTGTTGAGTGTCTGCATGCCTTGTGTGTTAGTGTTAGTGTGGACAGTAAAGAGGTCTGGAGTGATTATTATCATTTTTTTGCCCCATGTAGTGTCGAGGTTAATCACAAGTGAGGACCCAGGAAGACTTTAACGTGATAGACCAGGCTTTTTTAAGTGTGGAAAGTGAACCAGCATCAGGTACAGTATGGTCACTCTCAGTGAAAACCAGAAAGACTTAAGCCACGAACAAAAGGCTCATTCAATAACCTCTACAATGTCTTATGAACATGTTTGTTGCTTTATCTTCCTCTAAGACACACTTTTCCAGTCTTAGAGGAAAAGTGTGTCAAATTTGCCATCTTTTGGCAAATTTGGGTTAAGGATTCCAAACATCAAAGTCACAAAATAACACATTTGACACTTGTGAATCAGTAACTTCTGTGTGCCATGATTTAAAGCGGACCTAGACCGGATGTTCAAATTAATGCTGTTTTTTAGTGTGTATCTGCGTCATTACCTTGTTTAAGACGCACTGAAGGTTCTAAACAAACAGTTCAGCCACTGCTGAGAACGCTGTGTTGTATTGTGATCTCGGGCTCAGCGAGATCTCTGATAAAACCCGGTCCGGTTACATAAACACCGGTTCTCCGGAGCAGCAGATCCTCCTGCTCCGGGCACTAGTCCGGGCACATCCGGTTGCGTACATTGAACAGCAGAAGAAGAATAACGTCCTTTGTGGAGGTGTTTCACGAGCGACAGTGTCTTCTGACTCTGGGTCTGACTCCGGGTCAAAGTCATAAAAGGGACTGCGGCGGGGAGTCGTGAAGAAGCTATTTTTAAACATTGTTAAAACAATGTTTTGATAATGAGGAGCAGTGCATCCACTTTTCCAGAGGGGGGAGCTGCGCTTCTGAGAGCGGGTGTGCTGAATATGTCACTTCCGGGGTACTGGCCAATCACAAGACTCTGTCTTCTCAGGCGAGATTTTTGTCTGAAATAGCGCGGCTGACGTGTGCTTCAAAAAGGACAGATTTCTATCGGCTCGTTTACAGCAACTAGGAGGTTTTTGACCATAAAAACAAGTTAATGTATGTAAGTAGACCTCCATAAATAACATATATGTGCAACAGGACCACTCTATGTGAGCTTTAAAGCCACAGACTTTCTCTTTGGACTTTGGTGCAGGGAAGTGAGAGCTTTACAAACTGACACTGTCACTTTCCAGTCTATTATAAAGCAAATCTTTTGTCATTTGGCTCAATCTGTTTTTCCATGTTTTCACTGAGGGCAAGCATCCACATTTAAAAAAAAAAAAAAAAAACAGATCTGCATGCTGACTGTGTCCTCCAACGCCATCGCTCTTCTCTGTAAACGGACTCCTCTGGGGGCATTTTGATCAGTTACACATTGCAAAAATACACAGATTGTACATAAAATAATCTCACGCTATAATCCGAGAACCATTACAACTGTCCTTAGATATTTCTTTGACATATGACAAACAAACAAAAAAATGGCACATTTGCAAATAAATAAATAAACAACAATATAATCCATGGCATTGAACCATTTTAGATTGAGAGGAGTCTGCTGTGATGTTGTACAGATTCATATTAAAGGGTCATGCTGCTCTGCTCTGGACAACCTCAGAGTTTAGTGCAAAAATACTTCAAGTCCTCTTTCACTTCATCACACGTGCTTAAAGACAGAAAACAAAGCAAAGTTACTATTTACAACAAAACAAACAATACGTTAGAATAACCAGAATAAAACACTATGGAATGGAGAGAACTTCATTCTCAGCTCAAGTTTAAAATTTAAAAGAGCTTAAAATGCCTGCTCGTATTTGTGCAAAACCGTTCTGCTTCCACAACCACGGCAACTTCTTCAAAGAAAACCTCACTATTTACCACCAACTTCTAATGAATTCAACCAGAAAGAACAAGACATACTAGAACCTGACCAACAAAGGATTTTCCACCTATATTCATGAGTAAAAAGAACAGAAAAAATAAAATAAAAAAAGTAATAATCTCTAAATAAATAATTTAATTATTAATTTATTGAATTAATAAATCAATCAACCAATCAATCAATTAATTAATTAATTAATCCATTAATTAATTATGTTGATATTTGAAAATTGGCCTGATACATGAAGATTCTGCCACTCAGAGATTATCACCTTCCAAACTTATGGAATAAAAAAGCATTATATGTAAAGTCGCTCCAGTTAAAATCCAAGCGCTCCGTCAAAACGTGGCAGTTATCAGTGATTTATGGAAACACTGGATCTGGATCCTTTGAGGCGTAAACAGTAGCAAGATGGCGCCTCCCGTGTGGTCGCCTGTTGCAGCAGCTCTCGCTGGAAATTTCCCCACTGCGGGACGAATAAAGGACTTCTTATCTTATCTTAAACAGTAACACGTCAACAAGAAATAATTTTAGATCACAGCGTTTCATTAAAAACTAACTAATTCTGCTAGTAATTAAATACTCATTAAAGGTTATTTCTAATGCAAGTGTTACAGGTGTAACTGAATTCAGGTCCAATATACGAGTTTCTGTTCTGTGAACATGTTCATTACAGCTAATCCAGTTTTATTACAGGTATTTGGTTTTCAGAGAATTTGAGGAGTCAAACTCCAATGACCTCAGGACCAGTGAGCGTCTGTTGAGGAGCAATTCATTAATTAATATATTAATATTAATTAATATTAAAACACAATATTCCATCATGGTGTGTTACGGAAGAGTATAGGGCCACATGTATCTCTCCGAATTCAGAGAAAAAAAGTTAATTCTGAGATTAAAGAAAAAGTCAGACTAATTAGATTAATCCCAGAATTCATGCTGTTTTTTTCCATGATGCCCTAATACTCTTCCGTAATGTCGCAGTTAAGGTATTCATGATGATATTTTACAGAATTTCAAAGTAAAACATTTTGTTTTGATATGGACTTTTTTTGATACACAATATCACAATAAAAGCACGACACCGCTGCTGTAAAATTAGATAATCCTTTGAATTTGTAACAGAGTTGTGGCCACTTTTAAAATGTTAAGACAGCAGCAGCAGCATGAAAATAAAGTGATTATCAGTATTAATCACTGTAGGCCAAATATCTAAAAACTGTCTGATTGACACATTAGTGAATCATATGTTGTGTGAATGTTAACCTACTTCATTTACTTTGGCTTTTCTCAGCTGCACATGTATTTACATATATGTGTGTGTATGAGTCGATCAGGCTCTGAAATAAACACAAACATTTTAGATCACAATAGATTCAGAATGGCACATATTGGTAACGTCCTTTTTTTTTACTTCCTTAAATATGGAACAAATACGTAAGAAATAGAGTCAACAGCATGGCACACGGAGCAGATATGATAGACTCATAAACAGTGAAGTAACACAATAAATATAAATATTAATATTAACAAATGACTGTGTGTGCACAGATGACGTTAACACAGAGAAAATGAACTGTATATTTAAAAAAACAAACATTAAACATAATGTGGAGGAGGGATTTTAGGGTTTAACAAAAAACACAGCTTCTCAAAAATTGTGGTGCTACACCAACTGTTCTTTTTTTTTTTTTACCAACTGACCACTTGTCGTGATGACCTTTAACCCCTGGAGGAACAGCTGAGACCCAAGATGAGAGGAAGCTGATGAAGAAGAAGCAGTAGCGTCACCCTTGAGCAAAGCATGTGAAGTGAAGTGATGGTTTAATATCATGTATATGTGCGTGAAAGGGAGCGTCCAAGGACTTTGTCTCGTGGGCGACTCTCTGACCTCTAGAGACCTCTAGTCGTGTGCAGATCCTGCTTCTCGACATGTGCTTGTGTGGAGGGGAGAGGGGCGTCAACACGAGACACTCTTCATGCATCCTTCTCTAGCAGCTCAGTCGGACAGCGCGTCTTCTCAAAGCAAATCTGCAAAATATTCATTGTTCTTGGTCTGAGAGACACAAAAATGCACATTCACGACGGACGCCGACCCAAGAACAAGCCTGCATCTGTGTGACACAAACCAGCTCCGTCGACCCAGCTGTGGCTTAGCGGTTAAGGGTCAGAGTGTTGAGCACAAAGGGGGAGGGGCTTCAGAGGTGAGTCTCGTCTCGCGTCTCCATGCCGATGTCCTGCAGCGTCCTGGTGCCACATGCCTGTCCCACCGGTGTGTCCTCAGGCATGTGTGCCAGCGGGTCAGGCCGGATTATATACCTGGAAAGATTAAATAACATCCAGCATGATCAGTAAGTGTGAAGCTCCAGGTTTAATCTGAACCCAAACTTCAGTCTGTGGATCTAAACGTTGAAATGTTTGTAGTTGGTTCAGAAGGCTTTATTTTAATGATCATAGTGTATGGTCTAAAGCAGGGGCCTCAAAGTCAACATCACCTGGGGGCTAGTGAACTTCTAGGCTGGTCAGGAGGAGGCCAGTGAAAAAAGTCAGTTCAGTTCAGGGAAAATGTACTGTGTAGTGATTAGAAATTAAATGTTTATCTAAAAATGTCTGTGTGTGTGTCTGTGATGGGCATATCTCGCTGTCAGATCGCCCTTAGATTTTGGATATGGGTTGAGCATGGCGCGACGGTGTGCATCCTTGATTTTGTTTTTTGTAATTTTAATTTACGCTGATTTATCACGATACACCAGCACGCTACACTAGGTAGCGCGTCAGGATTGTGTCAACAACAGGTAGGCAGCGGCTAATTTCACACAGTTCAACGCAGTATATGGTGTCCATTCACCAATACGCGTGCATATATTTATTTAGCATTAGCATGCTACTATTTTGCGGCTAACTTGGCGAACCTGTTTCCAAAGGTAAGCTAACTCGGCTATGATAAGCATTAGTGAAGGTAGCTATTTCGTGACCGCCAGCCATGCTGGAATCTTTACAAGGCGTATTTGATTTGCGTTGTGCCTAATGAGGTTGCACAGTGTTTGTATTATGTTAGCCTTTATGTGCCTTTTCATTAGGGTTGCCAACTTTCAGAAATGAAAATAAGGGACGCCCCACCACGGCTCCTCTGGACCATGACCACCATGGACCCGACTAATCTAGGACATCTAGGCGCGTGTGCTGTAAGGGTATCAGGGGTTTTTCTAGGAACATCATGTCACTATGGGGAGTACATGGCGAGGGAGCAGAGCGACCAAGCCGAGGCGGGTTGGTGCATTTGAAAATTTTAGGTAAAAATGGGGCATTCTGAGGCTTTTTGAAGGACCATTATGGTGACTCATGAAGTAAGGGCAAGTAACTCAAAATGGGCAAGTTACCACAGATGCAGAACAGTACAGAATTATGTATTACAGAAAATATGTACTTTGGGAAGCAGCTGGGGGAACACATGAACAAGAAATGTCTTTATTGGCAAGAGCAATATTAACTAGGTATGCACTGAAAATCAGGAAAGAGTTGGCTAAAACCGAAAAACCAAAATAAGTTATTGTGCTAATTTTGTACCATTGTTTTTTAAAAATCTAATTTTGTTGTTATGGCAGGGACAGTGTTTACTTACCTCACTAAAGTCAAGGCATTGCAATTATAGTATATTATATTATAGAGTGCGCCCCCTCATATGGTGCAGACGGGCCTTTTTTTCCGCGCACCGCACCTGCACTGTGGCTTCTCTCTCTCCTGTGTTGTGCGCAGCTGCTGCGCTCTGAGCTTCTCCTCGAAGCGGGCTCTCCGTATCCAGCACAGACTGGATAATTTCTCGACACCCTATTATATCATATATACCCTATTAACCCAAGTTAAACTAGTTCCTGATGCCCTAATGAACATGTCTGTGTCATGCTTTAGTCAAAATATCATAAGGATGAAACACAATAGCAGTTCAATAACCCTGCCAATACAGCCCTTTTCAAAATGCTCGGTTTTGTGCCTGGTCATTTACATGTGAATGAGACTTACTATCCACAGCCATGTCACCACTTATCACCTATTGTCATGCACCGTCGTCACAACCCCCGCTCCATATACCCCATAGTAATGTCCGTTTACCCGTTGTTACTGCGTTTCACCATAATGCATAGAGTGACCACGATTTTGGCTTCTCGCGATCATAAAAACATTCAAATCGAAGAAAAACGATTAACGCAACTGACGTGTGTGGATCAATAATATGAGGAGAGAACGTGGAAACACGACAGAAAGGAAGCCTTTGGTTGAGAAGAAATGTAGGACAACATCTACATCTTTCTGCAGTGCTTTCAAACGCGTGCTCTTCATATTATTGATCCACACGTCACTCGCTAACTGCAAGCACGTAACTGGTGCGTTCAAGGTGTTTTTCTAGCATAGGAATTTACATACACGATCAACAACAAAGGGCTTGTGAAGCTTGTGAACATTTTTTTCATAAATAAAATATATCCACTGGACACAAAAATCCTCTGAGGCTGGAAGTTTGTGTAAAACACTGTGCTCCTCTGTGCAGCCACTCTTCCTCCCTCGCCTGCACTCTCGTATTTCACAGGGACAAGGGGGAGCTACGGTGGAGCTGTGAAGTACTCTGCCTGGCGGGGTGCCAACATTCACGGTGAAATGTCCGCACTGTCGTCACTTGTTCGGGAGGTTTAAACATCGACTGTTTTATCGCCTGTACTTACACAAATTGGAACCACTAAAACATGACTGAGTCTTGTTTTTTCACATTTTGGGGACTGGTATGGCCCACTTAGTCCCAAATATAAGTACTAAAAGATTAAAAAGTTAATTTTGCACAACAGGGGACCTTTAAGGGAATGAAAGATTAATCAGATGAGCTGATGTCTTTAGTTAACTGTGAGCAGCACTGATGTGTGGTGTCTGTCGCTAGGCAACCGTGACAGCAGCGCGCACAGAGGACCGGAGCCAGGGCGGCCGCGATCCTGCGTAGATCCCGCCACGACAAGTTTACTGGCCTTACTATTCCCTGTGTTTTATTTTCATCCTTATCTTTAGTGTTGATGTGTGTGTGACAGAAATGTGGATTGGATATTTAAGGAAATACGTAACAAACCACTCAACATTTAATGGCCAAATAAAGGACCATTCCGTATTTTACGGGATGGGTGGCAACCCTACTTATCATGCATTAGCATAACTGAAAAATCTTCTTCAGCTCCCACTACAGGATTACATACTTCCTACTTACAAGTATTTATGATACAAAATGAATCTGAAAAACAGACTCAAAACATTAAATCAAAATAACATGCAGACAATAGTAATTAAAACACTAGACAAGCTTTTAATTGATTAAATGTGATTCAAATATAAACTAATGTATTATTGTTGTTCACCAGTTTTCATTATAATTTTAAAATAAGTGTAGAGTAGCAGGACATTGACTGGGGGGGCCGCATGTGGCATTAGGGCGTGTCCAACTGTACTTTTGCCCAGAAGTGATGTACAAATCACAAAGTTGATGTTCATAGTGTGTGAATCATTTGATGCTGCGTTACCATCAGTTAGGACAGTCCTATATCTTGTGCGTTGTTATTTTAAAGGATGAGTACAGGAAACTGGAAAAGTGGCCGATTCTCTGCTGAGGAGACGGATAATGTACAACTACATCAATTTTACTGCACATTAATGGTGCAGCAATGCATCTGACTGCACCTCACTTTAACTGGTGCACTGATGTCTGCAAGTGCATTTAATACAAAAACACAGCGTGGGTGTGCAAATATGACAACTGTGCCGGGTGGAAACTCCTAATGACACTTGTGCTGCTCTGTTTCGCTGGGAGTAATGAAATGGAAAAAATGCAGTTATAGCAAAGTACACTTTATATGTATCATGTTGTTCTTTGTGTAAAATCATCCACAGAGCTAAAGAAAAAAAAGACAAATATAAGCTTAAATCCTGTTTGTGTTCTGGCCTCCTCACTGCCGTTAACAGTCACACTTTCACATGCACTTCATGACACTGCTTCTATTCAGTGCACACATGAAAACTCCTTTTTTGGACACAAATATAACCTAAAAAGAGACACAAATAGTGTGAATACACAAAGCCAACATGCTATATCAGCTGTTACACGCACAGCTGGTGTTTTTACTCCTCATTCTCAGGATACAATTAAATCTAGAATTGTTTTTGGGGGTTTTATTGTTTAATTTTCTGCACAACTAGTTTCTTACTGTTTAATAAGACATACAATCCTTTGATAACTTCAGATATTTGAACACTCCTGATTATTAATATAGTAAATGAAGTAGTACATGTTTTAACTTGTTTTTAACTCGCCTGAGTAATGTGTGTAAAACCCAGAAAGTGTTTCCCAGAAAATGTATAAATACATCTCTCTTTGTAAAATAATAATAATAGTAAATAATATACATTTTATGCAATATTGCCTGAAAATTTATTCTAATTTCAACACAAGGTAATTTTATGGAATTTAATCCAAACGTGTTTATTGTGTGGCTGCAGGCTGACACTCAAATGGGGGGCCGTGTAGGCCCATACACTCACAGCCATTACATTTGAAATGTCCAAATGACAAACAGCACAGCTGTTGTCCACTGGATCAATGACAGTAAGTGAGAGTGTGGCGTGTTTGGCTGTGAGTCTTACACAATGTCATTGAGTTCCAACATGGTGTCAGGAGGAGGATTGATGAGGACGTAGGACAGCGTGTTCTGGTGATCGTTCATCTCGTCTATTTAGAAAAAAGGAGAGAAAACACCTTCAGAGTCAGGACTCAGTCGCGAGATAAGCCCTCTTACCTTTTTCAACCTTCCACTGAGGACCCATGTGCAGTGTAAGAACAAGTAATAGATTACTAGATGTGGAAAAGCTCTTTTTCAATACCAATTACAGCTGTTTATTATCAATTCATAGTTCATGCTTTATCTCTTTCATAAGATGTTTAATTATTTTGTCCCAACTATGACCATCTCTTTATTTTATATCATACTTTTGACTTTCCTCACAACTGTCTTAATTTCAACTTTGAATTGTATTGTATTGACTTTGCATTACTTATTTCATAGTATATGTAATTATATGTATATATATATACATATATATATATACATATATACATATACAAACATATATACATATATACATATATGTATATATATATATATTTAGTCATGGCTTAATAAATATTTGTTTTAATATGGTATTATGTTACCATTCATTTTGTTAAAACAAGAAAAAAACATATATTTATTATTATTATTATTATTATTATTAATTGTTTGCTGTGATTAGAATTTGCTGTAAATATTCGTATGATATTGACATTTTATTTCCACAATCTAAACCAAGACTTTAAAAAATAAAAATCTTAACTAGCAAGAGGAAACTCAGTTTTATTGAGTGTGAGTGTGTGTGTGTGTTTGTTGAGTGCTCTCTTGTGTTGTGTGATGGACAGAGGAGGGGAAGGAGAACAGGAGTGTCTCCATGACAACCCACCTTGGAGTGGCCCTTAATAAAGCCAGGCGGGGTGGAAGAGAGAGAAGGGCTAACTGTTACTGACAGGGACTCTGTGGAGGGAGGGGGAGGCCCATGCTGCTTAAAGACTCCATGCGTAACTTCAGGACGGGGCCAACATGCAGACTGCGTCTGAGGCCACGCACCGTGACTGATATCCATCGCATTCCTTCATCGCCCTGCACATTCGACACTGGACCAACAGGCTGTGAAGGCGGCAGGCTGCCATGCCAGCGGACCAAACGTAGCCCCCCCCAACAACAACCACTCACAGACACAGAGGACACATGCTCCAGCGTCCGTCAGACTGGACCAAACCAAACCCAGAGTGAAGCAGAACGCATTGGGAGTGTGAGAGTGGAAGAGGTCAAAGTGCTGCAGTGATGCCGAGAAGTGGATTTATGAGGAGTGATAAAGGACTATACCAATTAGTTCTCTCCTGTAATCCACACTTTATGGAACCATAAACAAAGAGGAAAGATTAAGTTTAAACTCAAATATTTATTTCATTCATACATGTGTTGGTACTGTGACCTGTCAAAGTAAGTTATTATAATAATAAGTTATTTTTTCACATATTAATATTACATGATACATATTTGGTCCTCCTCTCTTTCCCTTATCTTGGTAATATGAAGCGCCCCCTACTGTTTAGATATAGACTAGGTAAGTCCTGCCATTAGAGAAATAGACTAATGAGAAAAATATATAGACCATGGACATATTTTAATCATAATTATGATTTTAGTTCTGGGTCTTTATTGTCTTTGTTTTGCTTCCTGCTTTTATATTATTTAGATTATTTTATATCATGCTCAATATGTGTGTATGTGTGATACTGGATATACTATATATGTAGAGTAGGTAAATAACAATAGATTGTTTTTATGGCTCTTTCCTTTAGAACAGGGTCAGTGTTAAACTCATTTTCTCTGAGGGCCACATCGGCATAAAGGTTACCCTCAAAGGGCCAGATGTCATACAGAATTAATGTAACTAAATGTAATGTAAAATAAAGGTAACTACTCCGTAACATATTGCTAAATGACATTCTGTATATATTACTTCAATTCAATTCAAGTTACAAATGTGATGCATTATAGCATTATAGATGTAACCTGGTCCACGATGGTGATGCCGTCACTTTGCGGATAACGCAATCGGCATGCATTGTGGGAAATGTAGTTTATGGTCAATGCACGCCTTAAAGCAGCATAGACCTATTTTAACACAGAAGACCAATTATCCACTCGCGGGCCACATAAAATGACGTGGCGGGCCACATTTGGCCCCCGGTCCTTGAGTTTGACACACGTGCTTTAGAACATCACACATGCAAAATTAAAGAAAAAAAAGTTATGTTTTATTATTATTTTTATGGTTATGTTTTTACACTCAATGACGAACATACAGAGAAGGTAACAGCAACGGTTTTTCTCTATTTACCATTTCCTGAAGAATTGTTATAATAACCACTTTAACTTTCCTTTTTAATGCTTTTAATAATTTTTAAATAATGCTTTTAAATTGCATTCCAATGTTTTATTAATTTCTGCTTGATTTTAAATAGTTTTTAATTGATTGTGTTTTAATTTCAAATGTATTTCCTGCCTGTAAAGCACTATGAATTGTCTTGTGTAAGAATGGCGCTATACAAATAAACTTGCCTTAACTAATTTTATGAATGCGACACTAACATTTATCACAACTGTCACCTAAACTGATGCACACCAGACTTATGGTTTCAGTTAAAGCTCCAGCTAAGAACAGCCGAGGAAAAATACAGACTGTTTTTTAAAAAGAATCTGTGACTCATACAAAGCTGGAGTCCCAGCATCAAAATCCAGACCAGATACGAGCAGCACTGGTTTAACCCTTGAACCCAAAAGTGATGCTCATGCCAGACAGACAAAGATATGTGTGGGAGGAATGATCCACATTTCTCTCATGATTCACAGCCACAGGAAGCACTTAGGATTACAATGGTGTGTTATTAGTTTGTTTTAGAATGCCGAAAAACAGGCACTTGCAAATCATTTATGTTTACATTTGTGAAGAGCCCTATGTAGAAACAACACAATGCTTCTCCTTCTTTCAGTTTATCATTTTCTATTTTTTCCATGGTCGATTTTCATTTGCCGTAAAAATCGAACTGAAAATGTAATAAATAAGAGGCAAAAAGACTGTTATTATTTGTGATTGAGGGTATTATTAAAGGGGTATTTCTGTATGATTTAAAGGCGCCATATGTAAGAATGTGGCCAAAACCGGTTACTACACTCAAATTCAAAATACCAAGGTCTTTTAGGTTTACGTTTTCTCAACCATTGTAGCTCAGACTTAACTGGCAACCCGTGGTTGCTCAGCAGCTGAGACTCTACTGACTGCAATGATTGGTTGATGGCGGTAGGTGGCGCTTGGGGTGGGGGAAAAAAGATTCTAATCCTCCACAATTCTGAATTGATTCATAAACTTAAAAAAACTATTTTTTTCTATTTCTAAGTTTCTATTTTGAAAAACCACACAAAACGGTAGTTTTGTGTATAGGTTTTATTTGTGTACAGTTTATTTTTGTAACTTCTGGGAGAAAAAAGCAGCGAGCCTAAGCTTTTATTTATGCAAGTTATTTTTTGTACAGTAAGTAAGTTTTTATTTGTTTTGAATGAATAAATGTTCAGTTTGCCTTTGTGTGATCACAATATCACATTATCTTATACAAACTGTATTGTTTTGATGCCATAATTTGCCTTAACACACTATGCATTGTATACATTTTTGAATCGAGAATCGTTTGAATCCAGAATCGAATCGTGACCCTAAGAATCGGAATCGAATCGTGAGCCACCCAAAGATTCACATCCCTAGGTGGCGCGACATGCCAAAACATGATTTCAAAACATTAATATCATTTGCGGTCTGAAAAACCGCAAATATTTGTTTTTTAATGCAAATATTTTGTCAGTGCTGTTGTTGTTGGTGAGTTCAAAGTTAGTGATAATATGAAAACTAATTTCCATGTTACTAAAAAAACAAAAGTAAACATCAGTATCAGTCGACAGACTACTGGCAAAATTGTTGTTGGGTAACTAATTTCTCAATCTAACCTTCCATCCACAGACATAAGACGTTCCGCTCCACTCTTTAAAGCCATACTCTTACGCCCTGCTGAACTCCAGCCCTTTGTGACGTCACCTCACGAGAACACAATGCAGAAAAGACCAGATAGAAAGAGAGAGACAGTAGAGGAAGGTAGATTGGCTGCCGGTGTCTACCATTGATTATAGCAGGAGAGACACGCACACACACACACACACAGGCACACATAGCTACTGTACAAACATACACATACACACACACACTCACACACTCATGCAATTATAATTGCAATACTGTCATCATGAAGCTAACCTGACGGCCTGGTCCCCTCTGAAATTTCCTGCAACTCTAAGCAATGGCATTCACTGTTACCTTCAATGACGTTTAACTGTGTTCTTTCCATAACAGACACAAATGTGAGACAACAAACATCCACAAATGAGGGTTTTATAGTGACGTCAATTAGGTGCACTATTTGTCCACGGATGCTGATGAGAGGACAAAATGTCTTTCTCCACAAGATGGACCACATGTGCTACAGATTACATGAGGGAGGGAAAAAAACAGCACATAAATTACCTTGCAAATATCCTAGATTTACTCGATTCATGACATCACTCGCAGTGAGATTAGAAACATCCTCTACAAGCCAAAAGGAGGGAGGATAGAAGAGTCAGAGAGAGGAGGAGGGAAGGGGAAAACAAGAAAAAAAGAAGAACAACAAAAACAATCAGGCAGGCAGCGAATGTGTTTGCAGTTTCAAAAAGAACTCTTTTAGTAAAGGTGATGCAAAGAAAGCCATGCGTTAGAGACAGTGTGCACAGAATCACTTCCAAATTATTCATCTGTCACACGTTGCATTATTTCTCACTGACTTTCATCGTTCTCAAGAAGGTCTTGAGCGTTTGGGGATCTTCCTGAAACGTATTTAATCAACATGTTACATGATATTTGGCAAGTGCAACACACCTGGAGCATGATTCTGCCATTTATTGAAGAAACTAAAAAGAATAAATGAAAGCATGAAGCTGGGAGGAGCAAAGAACAAAGGTAGAGAGGTGAGCGGCTACAAATGCAGGCAAATTGCAGTCTGTGATCAAATGCAATTGAGAAACTGCTCCTGCATCTTCTGGCACAATATGTGATGATGGTGAATGTGGGGTGAGGTGTGGGAATGAGATTATGGTACATGGAAGAAGGAGTATGATGTGTGTGGATGTGAGAAAATGAGGTTCTGATGAGGAGATGAGGTGATGTCACTGATCTGTCTTCACAGAGGAGATGAGACAAAATGGCTGCAGCAGAGATTGGAGTTTTGAACAGAGCCTCTTAAAGCACTGCATTGCTCTTGTGGCAGAAACAATCTCATTGGCTGGGAACAGAGTCAGTGGGTGGAGCTAAATAAAGAACCAGCTAAAATTGGCTCCCTGCTTTTGTTTCACGTTTAAAGGAGGCACAGTGACGAGTTTCAACCCTTTTTCCTACATTGATGAATATGCACGCACCATTCATTTGTGGTGAAAGTTTAGTATCTGTTTCCCATATAATTTAAGGAGACATATTATACCCTATTTCTCCAAGTGAACCTAGTTCCCTGGTGTCCTAATGAACATGTCTGTGACATGTTTTGGTCAAAATACCATAAGGATGAAGCACCACAGCAGTTCAATCACCCTGCCAAAACAGCCCTGTTCAGAACGCTCTGTGTAGTAGTATCTCTTTAGAACCACCTTAAAACAAAACTTAAGGCACAGGAAATGACATCAGCCACAGAGGCTACTGGGAGCTAACAGCAGTTAGCATTTGGAAAAGTGATCATTTGCAGGCTCTAGCAGGCACATTGCTGTCATATATAACATGTATCCAGTGGACAGATAAATCCTCTGAGGCTGGAAGTTTGTGTAGAACTCTGTGCTGCACTGTGGAGCCAAGAATAGAACTTTTGGGGGACTTATGGGTTTCAGATACCGTTACCCTGGCCCTGGTGTTTTACGGACAAAGCAGAGCTCCACGAGATTCCAGGAATTTAGCGCATTGTGATGTCCCAATGAGTACGGAAGTCAACATTGTGTGTTTTATCTCCTCTACTTAGACTGAGGAGGACCACAAAAACATGAGTGACTCATCTTTTTTCACACTTTGCCGACTGATAGGACCTCCAGGGTCCCAAATATAAGGATTAAAATTATGAAAAAGTAGATTTTGCATAGTATGTCTCCTTTAATACAATCAAAGTCCAAGGGACCAGTTCACAGACCGGAGATTCTCACATGAGAAACAGAATTGAATTACATACCATTCCAGGTTTTGAACACACAAATCAGATCTAACTGTAACAAATATACTGCACACTACAATCACTACAATCTCCACAATAATTGGGAAACACTTTTTCAAATGACCAGTTATACAAGTGGGATTTTTTCCCAGGGGAATGGACATTACAACCTGATTTTACAAATATAACTAATTTTTCCCACAATTTCCCAGCCAATAATATTATTTCTTCCATTAAATAAAGAGTTCAGACTCCAATCTGCAACAAACACCATGATTTGCATGATTATGAGTCATTTTTCAGGAATATATTATGATCATTGCTAACTATCATTTAACCTGAACATATCTCCTGGTCATAACTCCACACTCGACTCACCGTATCCCACAGTGGGCAGACCCAGGTGCTTCATGCGATTCTTGACGAGCTCGGACAGCTCCTGGCGCTCGGAGCGTCGATACAGGTTGAGCCTCTGCTGCGAGATGCGCTCGGCTCGACTTGGAGGTTTGGTGCTCTTCCTGCTCAGGCGCCGCGCCCACTGCATGCTCTTCTTCCTCAGCAGCGGGTGATCCGATTGGTCGCTCGCGGTCGAGTTTTTGTGGCCAATCTTCTCCTTCCAGGTGTCTCCACGTTCTCTATGGTTCTCACCATGCTCCACATTAATAGACACCTGAGACTGGGAGAGCATAGTGACAGTGTTAAAGGACAATAGCATGTCTGGATTATTAGAAATGCTCTTTTCAGGTTCCTGTGTTATCATGTAGTGATTGTTATCAACTTGGTAAAATGCCGTTAATATGGCAGTAAGGTATTTTTCATTTTTACCAGCCAAAAGCTAAAAAAAATTGTTAAAGGCCAAGCACATTTGTCTATGGGGGGCCGTGTAGGCCATAATTCCTTTCTTACCTACACATACACAATTTTACCTCTCACATAGACAATTCTGCCTTCCACATTCACTATTTTTGGCTCTCACATACACAATTTTACCTTTCACATACAATTCTTTTACCTCTCACAAACAATTTTTTTCCCTCTCACATACAATTTTTTTTTACCTCTCACATACAATTTGTTTATCTCTCACATACAATTTTTTTCCAAAAAAAAGTGAATGTATGAGGTCCAAAAAAAGTGAATGTGTGAGTGGAAGGCCTTCCGGTCATGTGACGATAAGCAGGAACTGTGACTGTAACGCATCATGGCGGCTGGAAGAGAACGAGAGCACCTCGGCCAAGCTGCTGCTTTATTCAACAGTCTACCAAAAATACTTTTTAGAGAGTGATTTCTATTTCAGTATTCACAGAAAAAACGAAAAAATGCAGGACAGTTAGTCGGAACAAAGCGAAAGGGGAAAAAAGAAGAAATGAGAAAAGAAACAGCATACTTTACAGAGAGGTGGTTAAAGGAATATGGTGTGAAAGGAGAATCAAATAAAATAATATCTAATAATGGAGGTCAAACAGAAGCCACAGTTGAAGCCAAAGCCAAGATTATGACTTATGTATGTTGGTGTTCTTGCCTCTGAGGACGAGAACATGTGCGACTCAGTGCGGTAAATCCCGATGGGGATCTCAGCGCTGGAGGAGCAGAGTTTCTGGAAGAGTCTGCCGTACGTCCTGATCCACAGATCCTCCTCTGTGATCTTCATCTGCACGAGAGGATGTATGAATTGATGCACATGACACCAAAGTGGACCTAAACTCTGCTCGCTTAGATGTGGGAGATTAGAAACTTACAACACACAAGTATCCAGAGCCTGGCGTGGTGTCCAGACCCAGAAGAAGCCTAACAATAGCGATCATGTAGTCCTTCACAAATGACTGAAAACAGACAAATGATCTTATCTTCTAACAGTTTAATTCCCATTTGTATGTGTGCCCATACTTTCAGCTATTTCCCTCATATTTACTGAGCAACATCTCAAGACATGATTTATAAACTGTATATATCATCACTAAACAATCCTAGTACACAGTGTGTTATCTTCTATCCCACCTGGTAAAGCAGTGTGTCCAACATGCTGATGCTGAAAACCCTGCCCGCAGCAAACGGCAGCCGGAACATGAAGGCCAGGTTAGAGCCCTTATCACGCTCTATCTGGAAAAGAGAGTTTTGAGAAACAGTCTCACTTTGTTCTCTTTTATGTTTAGTGAACAATGTATTTAACTATTTTATATGTGTGCATATGGAAACAAAAGGGACTGTGAAGGCTAAAGACATCATTGTTGGCGAGAGTAAAAGTATAGAGAAACACTCACAAACTTTGGGTTGTATATCACACATTCAAAAGAAGTGTTTCATGAGATTACAGCGACCTTGAACATTTGTACTTAATTTGAAGAAATATTAAGATTTTCAAAAAATGTTTTTAAAGGAATGGGACAGTTGGACAAAAAAGAAAAATAAACACAATGTCCACAAACCCCTTTGCAATATTATTTTTAAATCAAGCTTTACTTAATTATCGCAATTAATTGCAACAATTACGTGTTAAAGCATTACCACACAAGATACCATCAAAATATGAACTTTTATAATGTAAGAACTTACAGTAATTAGTTCTTTCCAACTTGGATTAACACTTGGCATAGAATGTAAAACATTCAAAATACAACTTTTACATTTTAGCATTTGACATAATTGTTTCAAAATTTGATGGGGACTGTCATAATTTGAAATGGAACTTAAAGGGACACTGTGTAGTATTTATGGGTTTATATAACCCAAAATCCACTTTTTTATTCATATTATGTGCTCCTGCATTGTCTAGTCGCTGTATAATAGTTTTTGTTTCATTTTCTAAGAGTTTCAAAAAGTCATGTAAAATAACATGGTCGCGGGCCGCGGTTGCATAGCCACTGTTAGCAGCGAGACGCCATGTTTCTACCGGAGCCTGTAAGGACAAACGCGAGAGAACAAATCAAGCGTCGCTTTACTTGTAGCGGAAGTCCCGCCTCCACTCTCTCCGCTTCGAGCGGTAGCTCGCCCTCTCCCTCGCCTCACGAACCTCATCAGCTGACACAGAGAAAGACAACGAGGACGACATTTGACCGGCTGCGGATACCGTAGCGCTCGGGGAAGGGAGGGGGTGAGCAGATTTAGTAAATTTCAGCCTCTCCTCTAGATGGCACTATAAACTACTTACTTCACCTTTAATAAACTATATTTTAAATATTGATTTAGAGTTCGATCTGTTCCCTAGCTCTCCTTTTGAAAACAGAAAGAAGTATATACTCAATTGTTACTATATTTATACAACAACTGCATGAAAGAATAAAGAGTATTTCATGAAGAAAATAACAATAATAATTATAATTTTTAATTATTTTAATTATTTTAATTAAGTTAAATGATATCAGAACAGATAACCACCTTAATAGTAGCTCAACTTACACTGTAAACTGATAATTGTCACTGCCACTTTTTTCCCTTTCCGTTATTTGTTTACTTCCATTATCATTTCTGAATTTACTTTTCTTTGCAATCACTGCATTTAAATGCACATAAAAGTCAATGCACAACTGTGGGAAAAATATCCAGCATTTTCAAGATTTGCACGCTGAAACTTTACTATACTGATTTTAAACTTCTGATCTCTTCTGATCCAGTACTGATTTGTGGTTTGAAGATAAATGAAAATGTGAGCGTCTCATCACGGCACTAACCTTCTCCAGTTTGGAGAGAGCGAGCGAGTAGCAGTCCTTGGCCCTGAACTGCATGAACCTCATGTTGGACGGGTGTGTGAGCTCAGTGATGATGCTGAGGCTGGGGAACAATCTGAGAGAAAAGAGACTGGAGTTAGAGGAGAGATTAAATGATTAAGGCTTTTAATTTGAGCTGTGTTTGTCCTCCCTATTACCTGAACATAGTCTGGACATTGACGATGGTCTTGGCATCTGCCATGTAGTCCTCCTTAGCACTCATGGTGCTCTCTTTGTCCACGACCACCAAGTTGTCAGCATAGATTATACCACACTGCAGCAGATTATCCAGACTGGACCATTCAGAAAACACAATATTACACCAATCTATTAAGTTTAAAGTAAAAAAAAACCACACACATTATATTCTTATACTATGTCTGCAACGCTCTACATTTCAATATATCCAACCTGAAGAGAACTAAAGGTCTTATAATGAGACTAAATCTCAATAAAATAGCTGCCAGTTGTAACTGCCATGTCGCTAACGAGTAACTCTAAACACTACACTTTAAATGACACATGATTAAATGTCATGCAAATAAGTGGCCTAATATTACACTAAACAACACTCATAACTCTGAGACACGTTTTTCCATATACAAATAAAAGTCTACACTTATCTTCACTTACGAAGTCACTGGACCACATCTAAAGAGTAGAAATAATCTATTGCCAACTGAAAAGTAACAATATGGTAATCATTTATTAATAATTATAATATTAATTTAATGGTAATTCAATCTTACTTCTATAGGAATCACCAATACTTGGTAATATCAATTAAAATCATGAATTGAGGTATTTCATTTATGGTAGCTTATAGTTATCAGTACAGTTATAGTCCTGATAACCCATTACCAAGATATTAATGTATTATTAGCACACGTTGGACAATAACAGTGTCATATTTTATCATCTCTTTCCCTCTAAACGTGAACATAATTGACATAACAGACATCATGTTCTTTTGAAGAAGAAATTAAATTGAGAAATTGAGAACAATAACTGTAAATGACTGTCATAAATCAGGATTTTAAGTCACATTTCACTGACAGCATCTTTATTTACTTATTTTTTTAAATCTTAATGATAAGGTCATTTAAAAAATAAATAAATCTCCACCACTCAAATTCAACTGCAGATCATCTGTGCAAACACATACTTATCGATTGTGCCAGCCATGAAGTAAACCATTGGAAAGCAGCAAATGGCCTCTAAGAAGTGGTTGTCTGGCCTGTGGGAAACAGGAAACATAATGAAGCAGCAGCATCTCACAATAATGATCTCCTAGAAACCATGGTGGAGGATGATGACATCACTGTTGTAATCTGCAGAAAGCTCTGGTGGCTCTGGGCAGAGACTGCACTGAGGAAGCTGGAGTTTATGAAACAAACAAATACATTTTCTTATATGGACAGAAACTTTGTTTATGAATAATTAAAAAGCAGTGTCTTTTATTTTTTGTATTTTATTTTTTACCCATTATCTTAAAAGCCAAGTTTTAGCTCCAATTTTCTAGTGGAAGTAATTTGGTTGTTTTACCACTGCAGCTTTTATTTAAGCCCACACACATTGACACAAACAACACACACTTCATGTTATTAATAATGTAAGACTATATTGTAGTCTTACTGGAGTTAGACATGCCACCATTACTGCATTCTCATTCCATTCCTTTGTCTTAGAGGTGTGGAATCATCAAGAGCTTCCCTGAGTGCCTGAAGACAAACATACCTGCTCAGTTTTATTGACTGGTTTAAACTGGTTATCGACTGGTTTTATTGCCAAGCTTTTAAGTCACAGTCACATCAGTATATTTTACAGGACTATAATTGAAACTTGAGGTGTTGAAGCATCTTTTAGTCAGTATGTTCTGGCGAAAACTGGCATTGATGATGTGATGGTGAGGAACATTAAAATTAACATCTTATCTTTAATGTGTCATGTCTACATTACTGTAAGCAGAGGTGACGTATGTATATCAGAGAGAGTTGGGTGATATCACAGCTTTACCGATACCAATATCAGTACGATGCAGTATTTTACACTCGTCTGTTTAGCGTTTTTTTCATTTATCTTAAAATCACACAGCTTGAGCTCTCTCCTCTAGGATCTAAAGTATGATACATTATTTGGACCATTATTGGAATTTCAGTTTTTATTGTGCAAATATCTGACCTGATGATTTTGACCAGTATCAGACCAATAATGATAATGGATACTGGCTGATCTCTATAGATAGCAATATAACATAAGTTCTTTAGTTATTTCAAAATGTAATTTATGTATTGTATGAACAGAAATATTTATACATAAATCTTTTGACTAGAGTTGATCACTATGTAGCCCACCTTTCACCCTATGTCAGCTGGGATTGGCACCAGCAAAATCAAATCGACCACCAAATCGAACTTTAAAGTGACCACAATCTCTTCTGACTTTGTCACCCCACAGAAAAATGTGTAACCATTTTGCCAAATGTGAAGGACTGTTTCAAAAGAAGAGTTTAAATGTGGGGATGTGTCCACTGGAGGGGCTGAACACACACACCCTAACCTTTTGTTTTTATGTCTTAGTGAGGACACATCATAGACATAATGCATTCCCTAACCCCTTAACCTAACCTCAAATACAAAGCCTTCAGGCTAACCTAAACCCAGTTCTAACCTTAACCCTAAATGTCCCCACGAGGTCAGAATGTCCTCACAAACATATTGATGATGATTATCATCACCAGACCTAAATACAAGATTTTAGGGTTTGTATTTTTCTGAACATAGTGTATACATGCTGGGTTGGAAGCACAGTGAACAGCCTTACGGGTAATCCAGCAACAGCACTATGGGGTTGAGTTCCTTCCTGGACCGATAATAAGCGCGCAGCGGAACGATGAAGTTGTAGAGGCCATTTCCTGCCGTCTCTGCAGACACTATAATCAGTTTATTCTTGAAGCCGTACGCCTTGGCGTCCTCAAAGCTGTTGTGTGTGCAGCCCTGGATGGAGAAAGAGGCAGATCCAGATTGATTACTGTACTTCAGCAACAAGCTTTGTTACCCAGGACCAGCAGCATCAAGACTGAAGTACTAACATGTGAAAGTGCATGTTAGCATAGACCTAATGAATAAATCATTACTGCTTTGTGGTTGGACACCACCAATAATTGGTCTTTCCTTATAATATATGAAGACTATTGAGGCTTAAATAAAAGGTATTAAGTGTATGCTACTTTATCGAATCAATTCATCCTAGAGGTATGGATGGAAAGACAGATAAATAACTTGAAACGTGTAGTTTTTAGGTCAAAAGTATATTCATTAGCAGATACAGATATAAAATATGACAAACTCAGCAGTTAAGCTGTGATTGTAGAACTTTCTAGCAGTTGCCCAGCGCGTACAGTGCGAAATCAAAGGGCGATTGTCATCAAAGCAGTCGTCATCAAAGCTTTGATGACCAAAGTGCTTCTTGTATATAGCAAATCCTTTATTTGTTTGTCATCATCTGTAAATGATCATCAGAACCTGTATGATTTGCCGGTTTACAACCTATTAAGTAGTGTATTGAGTTGTGTTTAGAATAAAACCTCTTAAAGACACTCGAGTTGTCTGCCATACTGGTTCTGGTCGCCCTTTCCAGAGGGTAGTTTATCGAGCTGTAAGGAGCAGCTGGTAAAAAACTGGACAGTTGTAAACCGCTGTCGGAATCGTTGTCGAAGAACACGTGACAATGCAACATATATCGATTTAATTTTACCTAATTTGTGAAAGTAATGTAATAATAATGTAAATATATTCTAATGAAATGTCTTCTTAATTTAGAGTTAATTGCCATTTCTATGCCCATAAAATGGTAAAATATTAAATAAGAATAAACTGAAGAGTTTAGCAGTAAAACTAAGCAGTAGTCACAGTTTCAGTTTTAACTTTCTGTTGTTTCTGTCTGTCGCTGCAGGTGAATTTACCTTGTCCAGGCGAAGGCAGCAGAATGGAGCTTTCTGTGGGAGCAGGTGACACAGAGTGGGTGAGCTGCCGATGTAGGGCGAGTTTGGAGGGTAACCCTTTACAAAACTGGAGGAACGGAAAACGAGAGAGGCAAGCTCTGAGAAGACAACACTAAAATGAATATCTTACTAACTGTGGGCTCAAAAGAATCTACAAATAATAAGAAGTGAGCAGTTGTAGGAAATAATGAGCTCCATATGCTATACAACACTAAAAAGCTTTGCTAACATACATTTCGATCCATAACTTCACAGAACTACTGTCATGTGACTGCTGGTTATGAGCTTCACTTCACAGTGTTTTGATCAGAATTAGCATTAGCATAGCTAGCTGTTGTGATTGTCAGCCACGCCAATGTTGTTAGCCTTTAAGATAACTGAAAAAAAAAAATCTTCAGCTCCCACTATAGGAATACATACTTCCTACGGGCACTGCACTAGTTTCTATTTTAAAATGGTATGCAGAATGAAGTGATTTTCCATGCTAACCAAAGAAGTGCTCAATCCCTCCTCTCATTTCATAATACCACATTACATGACTGACAAAATACACTGCTTCTGCCTTTCAATTTGTAAGAAAATTCTGCAGCTGCGTGAAAAGAGCTTGTGTTTCTAATTCCTATCGACTCCTTCCTCCTTAAAACTTAATTGTCCATAACTTTGAAGATTTGAATCATGTCTCATTTTGTTTGTCAGGTTGGTTGAAGTCCCCTCTTCTTTGATTTGTAAAGGATCAGCTGTAATTTGCCCTCTTCACTTTCACAGTGCCCCTTATAGTTTGTTCCTAAAAGAGACTCTGATCTCCACATGATGGCACTGTGGGACCTCAAGTTGAAATTCTCCAACAGAGTTTGTTTCTGAGAGCCACTGATGTCAGGGTCAAACAGAATCTGAATCCTGAACTTCTCTCAACGTTATGAAACCACACAGAGTGACAGAAGAGAAGAACAAAGCCCTGAGATTAAGTGATTTGTTGGACTTGCTGAACTATCAGGCCGATTGTCTGTCCGACCGGCTGAAGGATTAGAGACGCGAGGAGGGGATTGTGTATGAGGAAGCACAGCGTACGCCTCACTCAGGAGGAAAGTGCTGACAATCCTATTATGACACGCACATTCATCACTAACTCTTCTGCACCACACAACATCACCACAAACCCATTCATCTCTGGTCTTCCAGTCATCGAGGCGTTAAGAGGGGAAGGTTAGCTGCTGAGATCCATCAAGAATACAGCACACGTCACTTGTTCTATTAGGATGTTTGACTTTTTTACTGCTGTATCACAAGATTTATTGTATAATATAAATTTCTTTAGGTCTAAGCACATTTGGCCTATCATCATCACCACAGCTACTCACTCTGACCCTACAGAGCCTTCTTCATCCGACTGGTTTGTTTCGTCCTCCGATTGGTCGCTGAGGAGGTCACAGGGCAGAATCGCAGACGAATCTGCAATCTCCAGAACCGGCGCGATGCTCGGTCTGCGGCTTCCAGAGCCATTCTCTGTTGGCAAGGTCAGCTTGCTGCTTTCCTTGGGCGGATCAGGGTTCTGCAGATCGATGGCTACAGTGCCTAAAGGTAGCATAACGTTAGCGTGTGAAGAACAACGAAGAAAAAGCCATTTTAGGTCAGTAGGGAATGTTTGCACATACAGTAAATTTCACCATATGATTATGGAAAATATCTTATCCTATATGGAGGTATATTAACTCCATGTTTAGCTTGTTCAGCAACCTACATTCCTTTCACTTTCTCTCAACTGCTTGAGCTTGAGGAGAAAATGCATTGCTTTCTGAATTTCTCTACCAACAATGACATGCAAAAAGCATCGTGTCAGTCAGTAAATAAAGTCTTGACCTACATCATATTAGTGCTTTGTAATATGATGTATGATACAACACATAATTATATAAATTATATCATGTATATCAGATACATGATGGGATTGGGATCTCTCATTTAAATGGCAACAGACAACTTTCATGCCCCTAGAGGTTCAATGAGATATTATTATAGTGACATAATGCTGCAAGGATGTGCACAATCTCCATAAACAGATCCTGCATGTGAATATTCTGATTATTTAGGCGAGAGACATTTTTGAGCCTCATGGTTTCCATTCCGAGTTTGACCGAGTTTACAGCAGGCTTTCAAGCAGGAACACACTGACAGAAATCCATTAACTATGAGTTTTTTAATATATATGAGCTGTCACAAGCCTCAAGTGCAATTCCAAAAAAACTTCTACAAAGGAAGCAGCAAAATACAGACTAACTTGATGACAGACAATGTAGACGATGTGTTTCTGAGATTGAGATTGAGACAAATTCTGCAGTATTGATATGCAGGCTGGCTGTGTTATTTATTGATAAAGTAGAAAGAAGGCACACTGTATACTGTTTTTGAAGCCTATAAATTCCCAGAGCTCTCCCCCAGGTGAATACCCGTTCATTCTTATTTTATCTCTGTTCCTATCACTCTCCTTTCATTGCTTTTGTCCCTCTGTCATTGGATTTTTTTTCTCCTGCAAGATTAAGTTGCTAGTCTGTTCCACCACCTGCCATTTCCTTTATTGGGGATGTACATGAAACACAGGGTGAACACTCATCTTTTGTCTTGTTTAGTTAATGGAATAGGTAACTCAGCTCCTTTGTGTGTCATTTCACCATACAATTCTACATTACAGTGACCAAGAGGGTGAAATTACAGGGTGAAAGCAAGCAACGCTTTTAGGAGACTAAGCACCCGGTATTTGAAAATGAAATAATCTTCCTAATTCCAGAGGTTCAGACTGGATGGATGACTGGAAAGATGCAGGCTCCACTTTACTGCACTTTATAATAAATCATAGAACTGTGTGTTGGTCAACTGGAAAATAAGATTTTAATATTTTATAAGAAACTGGATTATATTTATATATATATGTATATATATAGAAATAAAATATGTCATATTACCCCCTCGCCAGCACAAGTTGTCCATTTCCACTTCACAAAAAATCACAAAAGACTTTGGGGAGGTGCCACCAATAAGCCAATGTTAGTGTTGTGTTATACCTTTAGTGGTGTAATATAAATGGAGAACATTTCAGAAGCAGTAAATAAGTGGAAGAGAGTGATGCACCATGCACAAACTTACCATAGGAAGTGGTCTGATCAACTTTCACAGGTCAAAGAAAAAGCACAACACAATATTTTCAGCCAACAAACCAAAAAAGCATGTAAGAAATAAACGCATGCACAGCAAGAGTAGCTGAAAGCATATTACATCATCAAGGCAGCAGTCAATCTATTTCGAGTAAACAATAAAGCATCCATTTTCTCTTCCTTTCCGCCAATCAAAACTAAGCCTATTATGGAACTATAAATCCTTCAATTTTCCTCTGTGTTTTTGTCTTTCTTCACTACCTTCACATATTTTCTCTTTTTTTTTCCTCTCACCCATGCTGGCGATGATGCTGTGCACAGGCAGCCTGGAGGGGGCGTCGTACAGGCCAGTGACGGGCAGACCTTTGCTGTGTTTCTCCTCCTGTTTGAAGATAAAGGCAGAGTTCTCCTCCTTGGTGATGTTGATGTAGTAGCAGGTGTCGGGGGCAGCCATGATGTGGCGTGGGCCGGGGTTCAGGAGGATGCTCTTGTTGTCCTCCCTCTTCACACCAATCAAACACACACCGTACCTGTGTGTTTCAGAAGATATGCAGCATTAACCTCGAGAAATACTCTAACTGATTACATAATAATCTGGTGCCCTGAGTGAGCTGGTAAAACTCACTTCTTATGGGCATGGAAGGAAGCATAGGTGAAGCTTTTTCCATCATACTCCCCAAAAAATTTGCTGTCACACAAGCGGATGTGGTAGACCTCGTTCCCTGAGCAGCGTCCATACATCCTCTGCCACTGCTCTGGTGACAGCTGCCCCTCCCTGGAAGAGAATATTCCCAATAATCATGATATGAATTACATTAAAGCTGAATTTAGCAGGATCAGATCAAGTCCTGCTGGTTGTAACTCCCTGCCTTGCCTTGAGACGGCCAATCATGGGTGCTTTTAGATTCCAGTCAAACAGCATGCTGGATGCTTATTGGCTCACTGATGGCGATGAGATTATTAGGCGTTACAGTGGAAGTTCAATATAGTTGATGCCACACAACTATTGAAGAACCATAACTAGTCAAAATATTGAGGTTCAACACTCTTAGAAATAAGGGTTCCAAAAGTGTTCCTCTACAAGGGCTGTTTTTCAAGGGTTCTTGGTAACACTAGTGGTTCCAGTAAGAACCATTTCGAACCAGAGAACCCTTGAAACCCCTTTCCTGAATAAAGGGTTTTAAAAGGGTTCTTGGTAACACTAACCCTGGATTTCCACTGGACGCGGAACGGCCACGGAACGGCCGCGGAACGGCAGCGGTGCGGTCGCCGTTGCAAATCGCTTCCATTCTAATCAATGAGAGCATTCCCACCGGCCGCGCTGGGGCGCGTCTCAGCAGCGGCCCAGAAGCGGCTCGCCGCAGCGGCCCAGAAGCGGCTCGCCGCACCGCAGCGATATTGATAGGAATCAGTTCTATTTTTCCGTTGCTGCTGAACCTCGTAAATTTCAACGAAGCAGATCGCACAATACAAGAAGTAAAACATTTCCGCCCCCCTTTCAAAAAAAACCACAATACGCAGGTCATACAGCCTGTCACAACTTCACATCAACATTACGTCGTGACCGGTGCTGCCATTTAAACAGTCAATTAATCAGAGCGTCTCGGGGAGTCATAATGTACGACGAGAGACTGATTGTTGAAGTGGAGAAACATAAAATCATTTATGACACCAGATCAACAGTTCTTCCACGTCGGAGAATGAAAGAAGCTGTTGTTGATGTTTCCTTTATACACACAGTCTATCGCTGGATCTCGCGAACTCGCGTCCGTTCAAGATTATCGCGTGCTCTTCCGTGAATACCGCTGGCTCCCAAGGCTCCGCGCCGCTGCCGCAACGCGCGCGGTGGGGATTGCCGCCGGGCAGAGGACGAAGCAGAACCGCGCCGCTGCCGTTCCGCGGCCGTTCCGTGTCCAGTGGAAATCCGGGGTTAGGGTTCTCCTATGAGGACAAGCCGAAGAAACCTTATATGGTTCTACTTAGCACTTTTATTTCTAAGAGTGCAGATACACTCTTAGAAATAAGGGTTCCAAAAAGTGTTCTTCTTCAAGGGCTGAGGTTCTACCTGGAACCATTTGCTTCTGAAAAACCATTTCCTGAGTAAAGGCTTTTAAAAGGGTTCTTGGTAACACTAATGGTTCTAGGTGGAACCTATATAAAAGGTTCTACCTGGAACCAAAAAGAGTTCTTCTATGAGGACAAGCCGAAGAACCGCATATGGCACTTTTATTTCTAAGAGTGTAAGACACAGGTGATGTCTTCATCTCCAGCTCTGCTTTGCCTGTATTGACATGTGATTTGTTGTGTTTATTGTGCAACTCTCTTTTAGACTTTTTTCATTGTAAATTGCTTTGGAATAGTGACTTTTCCACTTTATAAAACAGCCAATAAGAGTGGCCTCTCCTTGAACTGCCCTGAGATTGAAGACGGTGTCTTTAGGGAGTGCGCATCACGTACGTGTGTTCATCAGTTTCTTCTCCCCCTATTACATTTACAGCCCCAGGCAGTTTTCATAAAGGTGCTCTATCTCTGCAGTGAAGAACACAGCAGTGACGTGCAGGCAGGGTAGACAGTGTCTACCCTAGGCTGTCAGGGGAAATTTGAGGTTGAGTGCATGTAAGGATAGATTTTTTTTTTTTAATTTGTATTTTTTAATTTCAGATAATCTTACCACAGTTTTGAATGTGTCTGCACTTGGTGATTTTGTTAGTCTAATAAAAGCAACTCAACAGCGCTGTTTTCTGGTCAGGCAGCGGCTGCACAAGCCGTTTGCCATAGCATTCTATTACAGAGCAAAGGCACAGACCTCCTCTGCCTTTCTGTCTCATCAGCGTGTATGTGACTGTTTGCGCATGCGCAGTCAGTTTCCTGTATAGTTAAAATGTACGTCAAAAATCAGATCACTACGCTGCCTATTGACGTAACTGTACTATGTTTGTGCTGCATTTACGTTCACATTGCTTTCATGAATTGTCAACACACCGTCACGTCCCCTCGCTGTTTTATGTCCAGCAATTTAGCAGGAGGTGTGATGATGGCTCTACAAGAGAGGCTTAAACATTTCTTAAGGCTGGCTTTTATTAGAGGGGAGACCCTCGTCTGAGCTACAGGACCTTCACCAAAGGAAGGGAAAGAAAATTCTATGTACTTTTCAAAAGGAGTGGTATAAGAAAAAGGACAGAGCAACTGTAAACTCTATTGACTGTAAACTGAAGGCCAAGTCAGGAGACTTTTATAACTCTGTCATCGGCAACTTTGTGAAGAAGGAACAGCTCATGGACTTCATCTTCAAATGAACTAAGCAAGTCTGAACTAACGCACTCTCTCTCTTTAACATGCAACACACGCATACACACACACGCACACACATACACAGTTTAAGTTTCTGTTATAGTACAGTACTACAATCTTGATATACTCAGATTGCATGGTGCACTGTCTGCAACATATGAAATACTAATTTATTGTCTTGGTCTGTGACTCACCGCACATCACTGGAACACAGAGGTTGCCTCACAGAGAAACTTAAATCATGATGCTGTTTTTTAACAGCCTAAAAGGGAATAGTGGAATATCTACTGACTCCACAGTGACAACAGTATAAGTGGTGTCCAGGGGCCTCATGTATAAAAGAGTGCGCAGCTTTCATACTGAAAGAGGGCGTACTCACAAAATTTGAAAAGTACGTACGCAAAGAAATTCCCAGATTTATAAAACCCTGCGTACGCCGAGTCCTGCGCACCTTCTCTTTATACATCCCATCAAACGTGAAACTGAGCGGAGGTGAATGAGTAACACACCACGCCCTCGTTCCACCCACAAATTAATATACAAATGACTCTAAAACGCCCTCTCTGACGCCTCTTTCCTGAAGAACAACGACAAATGCGGCAGCGAAGGAGGAAAATAAAATAAAAAGATGGAAAATGTGCGATCGACGCATCGATTTATGATGTATAAATTTGAAAAAAGATATATTAATATTTTTGTTTGTTTGTTTATTTGGAATTAGATATAAACACGAAGGAACTAAATGTGAAGGTCACCGCGTCTGCTCTCATATTAATGTTAAATGCTAAAAAACTGGCTGTGCATTGATAGTTGATTCTGTGGGTGTTTTTCTGATGTAACATGTTTGTTTACACATGACATCCATGTGTGCGGAATTTACAGATCATTTCAACAATCTATAAAATGTATAGATTGTAATCTGTCAGTGTCACGCGTCATCATCCAGTTACGCACACGCGTATTACGCACAGAATAAGCAGATAGAGCTGATTGAGTTACTGCATATAATGATTCATTACTGTCACTGATTGTGTTGTGGACGCTGGGGAGGGAGGAAGAGGGAGGAAGAAGATGCTAGTGTGCCGATGTCTCAGGTGTGCTGGTGTGCCGGTGTCTCCAGCGGCTGACGAGCGCGCACCTGCATCAGCTGTCTCTTCTGATGAAAGGCGCAGCGGTGGTGGAATAACTTTTTTGCAGTTATTTTGTTATCGTATGGATTAAAATGGGATAAGGAAATGTTCTACTCAACGTTTAAGTCCCATTTTCTTACAACAAATGAGTTTGTAACTTTATTTTGGAGCGTTTAAAACATGTTAGGCTGGTTACACTGGCGTGTGTCCATGCGTTCACGTCAGCAGCTTACATAAAGAAAATATTAATTTGTGTTAAATCAATTTCAGTTATTTGTTTAAAGACTTAGAGAAAAGTGTGACTCACTCACACACACACGAGCGCGCGCGCACACACGTTTGAAGTGTGTGTTTGCGAGTGGGATCAGTTTTGTCCTCAGTGTCCACTGATCTTATCCACACATGTTCAAACTTACGATGGTGTATCATTGTTGTTCGTCACAGAATAATTCATGTTTGTCACTGTAGACACATTAATAATATTATTTTGAAACACTGTGATATGTTTCAGAGCTTAATATTGCAGCGTCTCCACCTGACAAGAGTTTGCGCAGCGCTCCGCAAATTCTCACGGCAGCTCGAGAGTTTGCGCTGCAGTCCGCAAGGTTCCACGCCAAGTACATTTTTATAAATGCCATTGTGTGCGTGAAAGCAAGCGTTTATACATGAGGCCCCAGGTGTTTAAATAACCTCAGCTGTGGGAGTATCAGTCTTTTGTCTTCTACTTTTAATTATTAACCCTGTAAGACCCAAATTAAGAAAAACCTAAAAAAAAAATTATTTGACCATTCAGATGTTGTTATAGGAGGCCTTTGATGCAGAAATCAAAGATGTTTTGGGAAAAATATGTTTATGTACGTTTTTAGAGAAACGTTGTAATTTTACAACGTTGGGCTTTGGTGGTAGCAGAATTTCAGTGTTTTTACTCACTTTGTCTGAAAAATTCACAACCACTAAAGGTTAATTTGCGAGTTTGATTGCTTTCTTAGCTTCATAAATGTATTAAACATTTAAAAATATTCACACATTAGTCATTTTTTTATGAAAGCATTTATTAAAAATAAATAATTAAATAAATAAAAAGGATAAAATTCTAGCATTTTCTAGCAACTTCTTCATTCCTTTTTTCTTTTCATGACAAACTTTCATTGTTAGTGAAAGTCCTAAAAACAGTTCTTGTCCTCTGAAAAGCAAAGGTGAACATCACACTTGCTGCATTATGTGTTGGTGTATGCTTTACTGCAGCATCCTCTCCCTGTCTTCATGTCCTTGCGTACATACAATGGCAGGTGTGCACATCTCTTGAATGGTCTCTTCTGAGCATTCAGAGTTCATGATGTCACTGTCTGTGTTGCTGGGCTCTCTTTGCCTGAACATGAATCCAGATCAGAAAAATCTGTGTTGGGACTGATGAAATATTATCGGCCAGCGACACCTGTCACGGTGTATGATGTGTTTGTGTGTTTTTGGCTCGATGTCCAAGTAATGATCAGCTGGACAGTCCATGGGTGGTTGGTTTTCTTTGTCCACTTGTTGACAGACATCTTCATCTGAGTCTTCATCACTCTCATCAGTGTCATTGAGTTCCATCTCAACTTCACTCTCTCCAGTTTGGATGATATCAATCACATCCTGCACACTGTATCACAGCTCTTGCTGGTTGCATTCTGGGAAAAAAAAGCAATGAGTTAACATGTATAAATATGCTTTTTATATAGTAGTACATAATCTGAAGGAATAGATAGGGTGGTGGACCAAGTCCTCTGGGTAGAAATGTTTTCAAGGCAGACAATACTGTCTGCTGATTGTAAGTCACTTTGGTACTAAAGCATCTGCTAAATGACCTAAATGTAAATGTAATTGTCTGAGCCTATGGTCTCTACTTATCATACTAAAAGAAAAACATGCAAACCCCCACTTACATCCAAACCCCACATTCAGGAACATTTACACCTTTCCCAGAAATGAATTGTTGATATCCTCTTTGTGGACAAAGACATGGGATTTTAGCTCAGTCTGATCAAATGAACTATATATTTTTTTAGAGATAAAACTTTTAAATCAGTCTAATTTGACCAGAACACAACACAAGGGTATAATGTATGTAATGTATACTGTTCATGTATAAAGAAAATACTCTGTTTCAGGCAGTGATGTAGTGGAGGGAATATCACCTGTCTGTGTCCATTGAAACAAGCCTGCTATTTTTGCTACCACCAAGACCCAGTGTTGTAAAATTACAACAATTATGTAACAAGTTCTAAATTAAATTTGATGCATCTTTTCCACAATAACTAAATATGTACATGCTCTACACATTATAATAACATCCAAAAAAAATATAAAAGACATTTTACTTACTTTAATCTGATGAATCCAGTCCAATGAATCAAAGAGATTTTGTTTGGAGGAAATCTTGAAAAGTTGTCTGCGTTTATGGCCATAAATCAGGACTTATAAACAAATGTAACATCCACTAACATTGTTAGACTGAACAGTAAGACCCAGTGACTATGTACATGTGGTAAAAAAACAGATAACATATAACAGATTGTTTTTAGGGATGGCTAAAGTTAACGTTGTAATTTTACAACCGTGGGTCTTACAGGGTTAAGTGGGAACAAGTCTGCCCACATGAATAAAAGGATATTAAACTTTGACAGAGCACTCAAAGCCAGCAAAACTCTTTATTGATGGTTTGACAGGGGCTGAGCTCTGCAGGCAGAAATGATATGATTGGCTTGATTTGAATCAAATCAAAGTGAGTCATGTCAAGGTGAGAGCCACTAGCTCTCTGGTTCATTTTCATAAGCATGTCAGGGGAAACTCTAGAGTGTTTTCAGGTGAGCTGAGGTCTGCTCCTGCAACTCATTTTCATAAAGTGCCACTCCGTCACATCTCTCAGTGTCACCCACGTCTAAAAGAGATGCACCAGGATTTCTATTGTATCTACTCAGAGCAGAGCAGCAGTAAAATACAAGTAGGCATTATAAAGTTAGGGTTAGGGACCAGGATAGGACTGAAGCTAAGATTAGGATAAGGATTGAGGTTAGGGTTAGGATAACTATCCAGGTTAGACTTAGTGGATATTGACTGTTGGCATTGACCATAAAGATTTTTAAGATTGGAGATTGCGAAATATAAAAATGCATTGCGCACATATACCTTAATTTCCAGACTATAAGCCGCTACTTCTTTCACACGATTTGTACCCTGCGGCCTATATAGCGATGCTGCTAATCAGCTGGCATAGCTCAGTGGTATAGTCCACAAACCTTGGTGTGGAGAGCTCGGGTCACGCAGCGTCAGCTAAATGACATGTAATGTAATCTATAGATTTCTACGGGCCAAAACTGACCGCATGCAAAGAGCAACTTTAGCTCAAGTCTGCCAGTGTGAAAAAATCCACGATCACCAATGGGTTTGGAAAGGCTGGACTGTGATGAAGAGAACGGCACATGCACAAATTTGCCTTGAGAACAAAGTGACAGTGAGATCGACAACGAAAGAGAGACTGTGAAAGTGTCTAAAGAAGTCATTCGGAGGCTGTTAGAGTCTGACACTGAAGACGACTTCAGTGGTTTTAGTGCAGGAGTAAGATGAAGAAAGAGATCAATGACTTTTGGTCAGTTGGTGCGGCTTATATTCAGGTGCGCTTAGTCCGTAAATTACGCTAGTAAAACATGTGGGCACGTGTCCCAGGCAACTTCTCAATGATGTTTTGAGTGGACAGATCTAAAGACACGTTCAATTAAAATTCGAATGCTTGTGGCCCGATGATAGGTTTGTGTTTAAACACCACATCAATTATCTCACCTGCAAACTCTGTCAGAATATAGACTAATTTTATAGTAAAGAAATCCTGCTTTCCTCTCACCCACAGGAACAAGATCATTGAAACTACCATAAATTTTTTTAATCCTATATGATAAAGTTCACTTGCCCTTTCTCACAGACAGGTAAAATAATCATGTGCATCTATCACATCTCGTTTCAACGACACATAATGTTGACTAGCTGGACTTCATTCCAGGACTGAATGTAGAAAAAGTGCTTTCAGTGCTTTTCAGTTAAAAAAGACAAGAAAGGAAAGGGATGCACTTACACCAAAGTGATCAAATCACTTAGGATGAACATTAATAGATACAACAGACTAATTAATCATCACCTCTAGAATAAGACCTTAGAACAGGCAAAAAAAAAGAAGGTTATTTCTACAGCTTCTTTGTTTTTTTCTGCAGATAAACATAAGTATATGATAAAAGAGCTTTTCATTTCCACACTGGAGAGTGGTCATTTGCGCCATCTGGCCTATGAATATAATTAGTGTAAACATGACAGGACCATAACAGCAGATAAGGTTTTAAAAGAACATACTGACAACAAACAGAGATACTCACTGTCCTCGGGAAGTGTGAACCAAGAGAGTGACTAAGGTCGACATGGCTGGACACACACAGTTGAGAGCCAACATGGCGTACTTGAACTCTTCTTCACAGACGACATGATCTGTTTCAAATGGATTAGAATAGGTTAGATTTAAAAATGCCTCACATGTGGAAACAATGACAGTAGCAGTTCCATGCACTTACCAGCAAACTTAACATGGAATTTATTTTCTGGTTTGAGGATTTGGACGTAGAGAGGACAGTTTGGAGCAAAGTCCTTTGCAGCCCAGGCCCTCAGAATCGTCTGGTGGTCCTGCAGAAAAAGACATTATTTTATTTTATTTGTGCAGTGACCCATTTGTAAATTGAATTTTACTTTTATGGACCTTGAATTTTGCCTCAGAGACTCAGTGCACTCTGTCTATTTTGCTGTATTATGATTGTGACAAATTCCTGTGGATGTGACTCACTGCAGCAGTTCGGTCAACTTCGTTCCTGCTGCTTAAAATAAAGCAGGCCTCAGCATCATCCATCCTGATGATCGACATAGAGAAGGACAAACAAAGGCAGACAGTGAAGGTGATGAGCTAGTAAGTGACAGAGGCAACCGATCCATGCAGGACACTCATTTAATGAAAGCAGTGTTTTAAAGAAAAGCTTGCCAAGGATTGAGTGCCAACTTCTCATGACAATGACTGAAAAGGTCAACAGCACCATTCTAGCATGAAAACGGTCTGTTCACCGTCTCACTATCATTTAATATATTACAACAAGCTGTAAGAGATCTACAGTGTGATTCATTCAAATAAGAAAAGCAGGGTTGGTCTTTAAAAGGCTTCTGTGGCTGTGTGGGAAACTGCTGTTGTATCTAATTGTCTAATTGTGAAAAACAGCATCTGCCAGTTAACTGTAAGACCCCTGATGTTACCATAAAACCAGTAGTAAAACCAGTGCAATAAGCAAAGGTCAGGTATGTTCCACTGTCATCTATCACAATGTGTGTAAATGAAGAGTGACATGTCATTACACTGACGTGTAAGCAGTGGCCCAGATGGATCTCTGTCTTTTACTACACTGAGGTGGCTTTGGATCGCCTGTTCATACACTTTATATTTCACTCAATCACTGTCTACAGCTTCATCCTACACATGAGGGTCATGGGGGGCTGAAATCGGAAGAAAGGTGGGGTACAGCCTGGACAGGTCGCCAGTCCATCGCAGGACCAATGCACAGAGATGACCTTGTCATTTAAGTTATATAACAGTGGAAACCTACTTAATTAAAATAGGTAAGCTTTATGGAGATATATATATATAGGCAACATTGTGTTATGAGGAAACTGTTACTTTTAAACTTTGGCAACCTTCTTCTAAACAGGTCATCATTGAGTCCACATGGACCTTGGTGCAAAATAGTACTTCTTCCAGGTGTTCCTGATATTGTGTTCCTTAAATTTCTGCTGCTGCCAAAGCTTTGCCGCCACTTGAATGAGGTTTCCTATTGTGCTCCCTGGATTTACCATGCAGCATGCTAAGCCAAACAGGGGAGAACAGTAGGAAAACTTGCACAAGAATCATCCCAACCAAGAAAATAAATATCATTTTACAACTGAGCTAGAAAGGTAGAGCCTGGTGTGGTTTCGCAAAGCTTTGCCAGCAGCAGCAGTATGAGGCAGCACTGGTGTAGCAACAAATGGGTGGGGGAAGAATCTTTTTGAAATGGCCAGCTGGCTTTCAGCTGTTCATCGCTGGGGTGCATTACTACCATGTCTTGCAGGAACTGGGGCTAGGCTTCATTTATAGGACGCTAAAAAAATGGTAAGATGTTTGGAAAATCCACTGACAAACATATTGAGTTTCAAGATAATTGATTTATGAGAAGAACATATAGAGATACAAGTTTTCTGACTAACAGATAAGAAGATAAGTGTTCAAAAATGCATTGACACCTGGATATACTAATTCAGTCAGAGAAGTCACCAACAATTCAGAGTCTTAAACTTGGCTAAATGAAGGATCCACTGTCAGGGATCAATGTCATGCTTTCACCTACTTCGCCCTCATCAGGTCCTGGTCTTTGAGAGCAGATCCTTGCAGGTAGATCACTCTCTGAGACCACAGAGGGATTTGGAGGATACGGCGAACTTGAATATCCATCTCTGTTGGACACAGAATCACCACGTAGTAGTCCTGCACGACACAGACAAAACTGCGATTAAAATCCCCTGAGAACTTTGTGTGGAGTTTGAAGTTTTTCAAGTCTCTTTATAGGAAATATTCCTGGCTGAATATGCAGAACACAGAGTTAGAGTTTGGCACAGAGCTGCTCAATTCAAATAAATGAGCCAGCTAAAATAGAAATCATATTTTTTTTTTTTATTGCAGGAGAACATTTGGCAGAAACAGAAAATAAATTATATTAGATTTATTATAAGAGTTAGTTTCTGTTGTACCTGTAGTCTAGGATGAGCATAGAACTCGTTGAGGAAATCCATCAGCAGGTCAATCTTCAGTGAGCTGACACACAACACCACATGCTTCTCTGTCTGTGCGCGGTGTCGGCTGTAGTTCCCTCCTAACTTCTGACTCTCCATCCATAGGTACGCTAGTTCCTCAAACTGACAACATGACAATGCATACTGATGTGATGTCAGAGGCAACACGGATTAGAAAATAAGTTAGAAAGATGGATTTGCTGTCTGGACACTGATGGGAAAAGCTCTGGAGTGAAAAAGTGCTGATGCTGTCAGAGCAAAAGCTAATCTCAGTTTCTCTTCTCAGAGACAAGAGAGTCAACACTTTTCTGAAGTGATGAACAGATTCATCAAATGCACACGCTGAGTCTATATAGAGATTACGATAACTACCTGCAATGGGAGGACCACTAGAGCAACACAGATGAGAATGACCACCAACAGCTGCGAGGGCCAAATCTGAGGCGTGACATCCCCATATCCCACGGTGGAGAAGGTGACGATGCAGAAATAGAACGAGTCAAACAAATTCAGCTTCTTCCCAGCTCTCTCGAGGTGCTGGATCCCACAAGCTCTATAAAAGAAAGAATAATTACAGAATGTCTCTGACAAGTAAAGATAAACACACACACACACATGTATTCTAAAGATTATTACAGCTAATGGCTCAATCCTCCTTTACTCCACTTCACTACATGTGCTTAATTATGTGTTTGTTTTTTGATGAATAAATTCAAGATTGCATGGAAAACTTTTGGCAGGGAAAGCTGAGAATATCTGAGCAGACACTGGATGATGGCCAAGGGTGGCAAGGCTGATAAGAGTTGAACTTAATGAGATGTCAAAAAGGAAAGAAGGATAGACATCACAGCCAAAAAACAGCTATATTTTAGAGCCTTTATGGGTAACATATTTTAATTGACTGCTTATCACAACTTTTTACATTCATTTACAGTTTTCTTTGAAATATGCTGCAATTTCACTGGGATATTGACAACTCTACAGCATGCCAATATTCAGTCTCTAGTTTCATGAATTAATCTGCAGCCAACTGTGTTTTAGGAGGTTTAGGGGGTAAGATTTTAGTAATATAAGAAAATGTAAAAAACAGAATAGGCAGACTATATTTTGCATTGGATGTAATGAAAATGAAATGTTCTATGGATAAAGAGGAATTTCTGTGACTAAAAACTCACCCAGTGAAAACCAGACACATTAAGGTACAGATGAGGATGAAGACCTGGTTGAACATGGCAGAGTGGGTCCTCTGGATGGCACGATGGAAATCATTCTGGACAGACGAAGAGAGAGTTTCATCATCATCCATAACACTGATTGGTACAGTATTACCTCTTATATTTTCTGTTATTCCATAACATCTCTCAGGCTCAAAAGCAAAGGTTTAGTGTGTAGAATTTGGTGGAAGTTCTCTCTTCTTCACAGTTTAGTGTGCACATGGACAGCATGTCTTCTTCTTCTTCTACTACGTTAGCTATGTGTTCATCTTGAAATGTAGAAGCTCACAATTCATTTCCCTGTTGCACCTTGTTAGCACGTTCTTCCAGCAGGCGCCTCTTTAAAGTGCCACAGCTCTCTCTCCATGTGCTGATCAGCATGGCCTCACATTCAACCATCTGGCCCAACAGAAGCCTTGTTGCTTTCCTTTGGCATCGTCTCATTTGAATCAAAGTGAGAGTTTACACTCCACCAGCTGATATCCGCTAAATCAGGGGTCTATGGCAAGCTGTTTGATCGTTTATTCAATGTACTTGATATTAGACTTAAGGTCCTTGTACTAGTCAGCTATTTGTCCTCACTAGTAAGACAACCTGGCACACTAGTAGAACTACTAGGGCGCACTAGTAGAATGACTGAGACTTACAAGTTACGCTTTTTCCATGACTAGTGCCGCACACTAATAGCCTCCTGGACCCTACTAGTAGCACCAAAATGCCCACTAGGCATTTTTGACCTCACTAGTACTACTAGTAAGTACCAAATTGTCCACTAGTTGTACTAGTAAGATGTTTTTTACCTTACTAGTAATACTAGTGAACATTTACACCCTTACTAGTGCTACTAGTAGACTCTATGGCCCTCAAATTGTCTACTAGTAAGAGCCAGAGCAACTACAAGAGCAACTACTAGTAGCACTAGTTGGGGTATTTCGATTTCGGACCTTACAAGTTGAGCTTAGAACGGGCCCAAAAAATGAAGCCCAACTCGAGCCCATGATCGTTGTGTCCGAGCCCGAACCGGCCCGACACTGTTTTAAACCCGACATTTTTTTAATACGTGAGCAGTAAATGTACAGGTACGTCCACGTCCTCCCCACAGCGGGAGCTTGTTGTACCTGCTGCCACAGTCTAATTTACAACAATAACAGAGCCGCTGAGATCCGCTTCCATGAACGCATATGTTGCTAATGACGATACGCTTCCTGGTTTTTAAATGATGCGTTCACGGCCGCAGGTTTTTACACCTTCACACAATACGACGTGCTATAACATACCACGCGAACATGACGAGGAAGAAAAAATACAAAGGGACCGACCCGGCCCGAGGATAGTAGCAGGAAATATTGGCCAGATCCGGCCCGCGGTGGGCCATATAGGCAATCCAGCCTATACTGCAATTCCAAATCGCAGGATTTTTTTTTTTTTTTTTAAGCCAAAATGTGTGTCAAAATATCATTTTTAGATGAATTATTGTGTTGAAATATACACATCCTATTCTACAGACTGAAGAGAAGATCTTTTTTCTCACAGATCTGCACAAATGCCACACAGTAATCATTTTTAATCAGTTTTTTGGAATGAAAATGAAAATAATGATTTAACAACAACAACATTCTATGTATTGGGTGATTCTGCATATCTGACATATTTAATCCTTTCTATAGTATGTTCTTGTGATGCGTTGCAGTGTATTGTCCTGTATTGTTTTGCTTACAGTAGCTTCTTTTTGTTTTGGCTGACCTGCCTTGATACTGGGTTCTTTCAAAATATGCTGCAACTAAATGTGTATCTTATTAAAAGTTGCCCAGCGTGCAGCTCTACTAACAACCTCAAGCAACTGTAGCTGGGGGAATAATGCAGACATATTGTGTGACATTTAGTTGTCTATGTAATCATTCAAATAAAATAGCACATGAAAAAGAAAACTGCAACAGCCCAAACAGCCTAAGATGTTTTTATTTTTTTTATTTTATAGTGAAATGTAAACTAATTTCTTTCTTTAACTAATCTTTTCCCTGGCACAGGGAAGCTCAGTTAACCAGATCTGTTGTTGTTATACCTTAAATGTCATGTCATGTCATCATAAACAGCATTATAATAACAACACCAAACAAATGGATGACGCCAATAAAACAGACTTTAAAGGGACAGCAATAGCCAAAGCACAAATTAAGTGCATTCACCTAAAGACAGTGTCAGCTAACGAGTAGGAAAGAGATTCACCTTCAAAATTGAATTGTGTTCAGATAATTGAATAAACCAATTCAAGCATTGCAGCCAGTATTAGTCATGAGCTTCAACATGGCGGACACCAGAGAGATCATCTTCCTTGATAGGTTGCTGAAACCAACCAAGCATTTTCTTCTTCTTTTTTTGCAAAACCTATACAATTTGTGCAGTGCAAATATTAACATTATACATGTAAATGAGCTATTTTAACTTCATAATCCAGAGAAACCAACTGGATAATAATGGATGTCCTGAGATCTTTTCAGTATCAGCCCACTCAGACCATAGAAACATCACTCATTACCAAGTTCAAATATTTCAGTCAAGGGACAGTTAGTAAATACACTCTCTTAAGAACATGTTTCCTGCTTTACCTCACCATTAGAAAAAAGGGACAGAAAAATAGTTTGTGTTGCCTTGTCTTGTATCGCTCACTCTCACACACTTTTACTTTACTTTATTAGTCAGTATAATACACATTTCACTGATGGAGGCAGCAACAACTTTTGTGTGCCATGACATAAAATGACTAAATAAAGAAGCACAGATCTTTTTAATAGAGTGGATAAATAAGTTTGCATAGATTTTTACTGGGTTACACTATTGTTATGTGACTATGGCTATAACCCCCTTTTTCCTTAGAAATAATTATTTAAAAGATAAAAACAACTTACGATCATGTTCTCCAGGGCTCCTTTGGCGAGCCAACAGTTGAGAAATACAGGGACAAATATGTTTCTCAATGGATGGTAGAAAATCTTGACGAAGAGGGGAAGGAAAGAAAGAACATTAGAATCATAAAAAAAAAATCGGATTCTTTTTTCCAATAACATCTGCTCTGTTTGGTTCAGTAGATGAAATATAAAAATACTCACAGTGATTATAAATGGCACTGAATTGATCATCTCTAATATGAAGGATATCTGAAAGATCTGCTCCCAAATGTTACCCTGAAATATTCAAATTGAAAGGAAAAACTGAATGAACCAGTGAAAGGGCAGACTGCTGCGAAGAGAGAACAACACCGTGTGACACCAGTTTTGTTCTTACCCTGGATTTCCACTGGCGGCGGAACGGCCGCAGAACGGCAGCGGCGCGGTCGCCGTTGCAAATCGTTTCCATTCTAATCAATGAGAGCATTTCCACTAGACGCGCTGCGGAGCGTCTCAGCAGCGGCCCAGAAGCGGCTCGCCGCGCCGCAGCGCTATCGATAGGAATCAGTTCTATTTTTTCCGTTGCCGCTGCTGAACCTCGTAAATTTCAACGAAGCAGATCGCACAAGACAGGAAGTCCGACACAGAATCAAAGTAAAACATTTCCGCCCCCCTTTCAAAATAAAACACAATACGCAGGTCATATCGCCCGTCACAACTTCACATCAACATTACGTCGTGACCGGTGCTGTCAGGTAAACAGTCAATTAATCAGAGCGTCTCGGAGAGTCATAATGTACAACGAGAGACTGATTGTTGAAGTGGAGAAACATAAAATCATTTATGACACCAGATCAACAGTTCTTCCACGTCGGAGAATGAAAAGAAGCTGTGTTGTTGTTGTTTACTTTATACACACAGTCTATCGCTGGATCTCGCGAACTCGCGTCCGTTCGAGATTATCGCGCGATCTTCCGTGAATACCGCCGGCTCCCAAGGCTCCACGCCGCTGCCGTGACGCGCCCGGTGGGGATTGCCGCCGGGCAGAGGACGAAGCAGAACCGCGCCGCTGACGTTCCGCGGCCGTTCCGCGTCCAGTGGAAATCCGGGGTAATGAACAGCAGTGTCACATATAGTGAAGTTAAAAGTCAAAGGCAACGTATGTAATCATGGGACAGCACAACACTGACTCCAGATGAAGTTATCTGTTATAATAGGAGAAGGCAGATTTAGAAAACAGGGGTTATTAATGTTTTCCACCTGTGTATTTGTCAAAAAAAAATCAGAAAAATCACCCACGTCCACGTTAAAAAAAATGTCAAATGATACTTAAAGGTGCATTTTGTAATAAATTTAGAGCAACTGGCCATAAAATCCTCCTAATATGTCACAGAGGACCAGGAATAATGTTCATACAACATACTGAACTCACCAACAACACTAGTAAAAAAAAAATATTTGCATTAAAAAAAATATTTTCCGCTTGTGTAAGTTTGTGTATGTTTTGAAATTATGTTTTGGTATGACGCGCCATCTACCGCCGTCTACAAATCATAGCAGTCAGTAGAGTCTCAGCGGTTGAGCAGCAATGGGTTGCCAGTAGCTACAATTGAAATGAAACAATGGGAAACCTAAAAGACCTCGGTATGAATGTCAAAAACGCCAAGATAAAGTTTGCGGCAAAGCGAGGGTCTATATAGGACATGCTTTTGAATGGTGGAGAGAGTTTAAAGCTGAGAGGAATTTCAAAACGGATGCAGAATGGGCTCTTCTCCTAGAAAGGTAAGTTCAGCTTGGTTAACTAACTTAGCATCATAGCTCGACTGTCGAGTTCTGTGTTTTGAACTGTTCGCTCGGTTTTGGGGCTGCCGTACTGACGCACCGGAGGGTATGGCAGCCACTCCCGGCGGGCGGCTGCCATACCCGCATGGTACCGGGGGTTTTGGCTCCGGGCAGAACCTGTCTGCGGCGGCGCAGGCAGGTTTTTCCCGGAGACACAACACGCTTGTTCCTCGCTCGTTGCTGACTGAGTTACATGTCAACCGCTCTGGCAACCTTGACTCTGGAAGGGAGGGGTGGAGTAGGAGGCGGATACGATTTGCCCCAGTGTTTTGATTTTGAGTGCAGTAACCTTTTTTGGCCACATTGTTACATAATGCCCCTTTAAAGCTCATATAGAGTGGTCCTGTTGCACATAAATGTTAGTTATGGAGGTCTACTTACATACATTAACTTGTTTTTATGGTCAAAAACCTCCTAGTTGCTATAAACGAGCCGATAGAAATCTGTCTTTTCTGAAGCTGTCCTGAGCCGCGATATTTCAGCCTTCCTAACTGTCTTGTAATACCCGGAAGTGACATATTCAGCACACTCGCTCTCAGAAGCGCAGCTCCCCCCTCTGGAACGGTGGATGCACTGCTACTCATTATCAAAACGTTGTTTTAACAATGTTTAAAAAAAGCTTCTTCACGACTCCCCGCCGCAGTCCCTTTTATGACTTTGACCTGGAGTCAGACCTAGAGTCAGAAGACACTGTCGCTCATGAAACACCTCCACAACGGACGCTATTCTTCTTCTGCGGTTCAATGTACGCAACCAGATGTGCCCGGACTAGTGCCTGGAGCAGGAGGATCTGCTGTTCCGGAGAACCAATGTTTACGTAACCGGACCGGGTTTTTTCAGAGATCTTGCTGAGCCCGAGATTACAATACAACACAGCGTTCTCAGCAGTGGCTGAACTGTTTGTTTTGAACCTTTGGGGCTTCTTTAACAAGGTAATGACGCACATACACACTAAAAAACAGCGTTTGGAACTTCTGGTCTAGGTCCGCTTTAAGGAACAGGAAATGACATCAGCCACAGAGGCTACTGGAATTTGGAAAAGTGATAATTTGCAGGCTCTAGCAGTCACATTGCCGTCATATATAACATGTATCCACTGGACAGATAAATCCTCTGAGGCTGGAAGTTTGTGTAGGACTCTGTGCTGCACTGTGGAGACAAGAATAGAACTTTTCACGGTTTCCGGTTTTCAGATAACGTTGCCTTCGCCAGCACTCTCGCGTGTTTTGCGGAGCTCCCCAAGACAACAATTCCAGGAATTTAGTGCATTGCGACGTCCCAATGAGTGTGGAAGTCAACATTGTGTGCTTCATCTCCTGTACTTAGACTGAAGAGGACCACAAAAACATGAGTGAGTCATTTTTTTTCACCCCAACTGATAGGGCCTCCTGAGTCCCAAATATAAGGATTTTAATGATTAAAAAGTTGATTTTGCATAATATGTCCCCTTTAAAATGAAGGTGCAGTGTTTGCATAGACTGTTTCCCCTAATAGATGCCTTGGCATCAGCACTTGAACTGAACCCTGAAAGCTGCCAGCCCACAAGAGACAGCCAAGCTGGAAAAGCACCAGACATTATTCAGACAACAGCATCAACATCAGTTCAGATTAAGAGTGAGAAAGTGTGCTGCTGAGGACTCGGTTTCTTACCTTGTAGCTCAGATATGTGATAAGCATGGTCTCCAAGAAACTGATTAAGGCCACTGACACCTGAGCACGAGAGGGAGACAAGGAGATAAATGAGCTAAGCAGTTGTAAGCTCCTCAGTCACTGACAAACTACTGTGCTCTGCAATTCTTTGATTTAATAGATGGTTGGAAGTGTTTTCGGCTTGAATTCTCCATTGACATTGAATTCATGCAGGAAAAATTTGATTTACGAGCACTCTTACCTGTATCGCCCAGACAGAAAGCCGTCTGTTTACCGAGAAAATCAGATGCCTGTGGAAAAACCCAAAACAAAGTTTATTCCTCACTCATTAGTGTTTTATTCTATCAAAGACAGCTACATTTATCCGAAACATACCAGTCAATTTGTGTTGGTGTTGCTGGATTTGTCCCATTGTTGTTGTAACATGATGTACTGCTGAAAAAAAGGATAAATAGTGTAGTTGCGAGTGAGAGTGGAAACATTTTCATTAGCTGATGTGATGCACCAAATAACACCGCCTCAGAAACCTGCATGCACAAAGCAATGTCAAGACTATCTACAACTTTCACATCAATGCAGTGAGGGAAAAAATTATTGTAAAAAATGTCATTACTTGATAATGTTAATATGTAATCCTTAAACAATAGCCATGACATAACATAAGTAGATACTTAAATAAAAGCCTGAGCAGTTTAATGCTCAGTTCAAAAATGCCAGTCCAAATGCTCTGGTCTGATATAGCCCATTCAGCCAGAAATGTAATCTGTTCTAGAGAGCTGGTTTATGTTGTAATGGCAAATTCTATTTCTTTGTCTCTGAGCTCGAGCCTTTCCTAACACAAGATACCAGGTCCTTTTGTGTATTTAAATTAGGATGTCTAGACTCAACATCCGCAGGATACCTCTGTGGTACCCCTGATACCTGCAGTAGACAAAGTGGGTGTGAAAGCACGGCCTGGAGGGGCAGACCCCTAAATGTTTAGCTCTCGCCATGCTCTGGGTCTTTCTTCAGCTACGATCACTTGTGTGTATATTGACCTTTTCTTTGCAAAGAAAATAAAACCTTGTCGGCCGGCAGAAGTCTCGATTTCATTCTTCACCAGCAGCAACAGAAGCAGCAGCAGAGGATTTCCACAACAATGTGGATCAGTGTTCATGTAAGCAATTGATATTTCAAAACATATTTCAAGTTTTGATATTAATGTAATTGGATAGACAACTGGTCTGGAGCTAACACAGCTTTCATATTGGAGACTTTAAAGGAACTGCAGATTATATAAAGGGCAGTAAATGAAATATACTTGGTTTGTTGTAAATGTTGCTCAGGGTCATCCAGACTGACTCTCACGATGTAGAGAACACAGGTGAGGATCTTGAGTGAGAAGTTGAACAGACGGATTCTCAGGCCTGTGAAGCGACAAAACAGTTTTTAACAGCTTTTAACTTAAGCGCTAACATCTTGGAACTAGTGTATTTCATCTCATTTCATCTTCTCATACTCATACATAGACGTCTGCTGCTTTACCTCTCGTCTTTGGAAGCAGATCCAGCAAGAACACCATTACTTTAAGTGTCTTTAATGAGAGGCAGTGACAGTGATGTTAAAGTCCTGCAGCGTGACTAATACACATCCATGCTGCTCTGGCACTTTGTCACAACTGGACTCCCTTGATGTGTAGTTCCTCCAGGAATAATGCCAAAACTTGGCTGACAGATGCAATCTTCTGTAAACTGACAGCCATGCACGGCATGCACCAGCAAATACACTAGGGATGCACGGTACTGGACTTTTTGCCGATATCCGATATTTCAGAAGTGCTTGGGCTGATGACCGATATATATACAATATATTACAAAAGTGCCTACTTAGCCCAATGTTGCAGTCATAAATCATGTTGGCAGATTTTGATTAAACGTTTTGAAACCAATATCTGCCAATACAGATATTGTGCCACTAATATTGTGCATACTTGGCTGCAAACAGAGTGGTGGTGCAAACCTTCTTATCCATTTTCATTGAGCCTAATCAGTGACATAACCACTTGTGACATGACCTCTTCAGTTACAGACCTACTCATCAGCCTTGGCTGCTTTACATCAAAGACTATTCCTGAAAGTGGCAGTGAGAAGCAGAGCCAGTCACATCAACCTACGTCAGTGTCAAGGATGTGTTCACATGTTTTAGCAGAATTGCATAACAAGATAACACAAACTGGCTTCCAGACACAATGCACCAGACCACCAAGCTGCACCAGTGTTTCCTCCTTATGTCCTAATTCCTCCCCATGAACAAATGTGATATACTCTACTCTTTATTCTATGCTGGACATAATGGAGACCCCATAAGAAATAGAAAAATGACATTACTGGGCTTGTGCTTGTCTTTCTTCCATGATCTTAGATTTTCTCGGCATGATCACCACTTTCAGCTGTACTTACTTGACCTTTGGTTCTTGATGAAAAAAAGCTTCAACCTCTCCTTGAAGGTGTTTTCATTCACGTAGAACTCCACCTGCACCCTGTGGGCAACATGGACACAATGTAACTGAAAACATGGATCCTGATGTACATCATGAGGGTGCCAGTCAACACATTCACAACAACTGTTACTGTCAATGCAGAGCATTTACTGATACTACACTGTACATAGTCAGCTGTATGACGAAGAATTAGAGTTTTTATAGCAACATCAAACATCATTTTTAACAAGAAATGAAGACACATAACTTTTAATGAAGGAATGTGTCCCACAGGCTTCACAGAACAAGAATACCAAGCTCAGTTTCATACCACCCAGCATATTAAATATAAATAATAGATGTAGTCTTTGTTTCTTTTCGGTTCCTACTGACAAAATACAGCTGGTAACTTCAACAATTGCTATAATTGTGTTTGTCGAATGTTTCTATGGGAAACTAGGTCTGCAGGAATCCTGTTTCCCTACCTTCAGTCATTATATGTATACTTCAAAATGCAGCAGTATAAGCCACATTATGCAAGAGCTTCGTTCCTCTTGAGCAACAGTAGAACTTGTTCAATAATGCAGGAATTACAATTAAATATAGACCTATTTTTTTCCCATCCACAGGCACTATCCTCATGGCACACTTGTAATTATTCATATCCAAATACTGTAAAGACACGACATACTCAGATTAAATTGGGTTACAGCATTTTAAATGCTACACTGAGCCGTTCATTCAAACTGATCTATTCATCTATGACACAGGCACCTAGTTTTTTTTATTTTATATTTATTTTAATATTGTATATACATATTGGCTATCTAGCCACGTAATACGAAATATAATTTGGTGTGGCACTTAGGTCTTCACAAAACAGTCAATAAATAATTAATATTAGTCTCCAAAACAATATGGTTTCTTTCTAGTGATTCCACTGTGTCAAACCTGCAGGTATTAAACGTACATGAACTTTAGTAGTGCAAATGATGATGTAGCTACTCAGAGTAGATTATATAAATACAGGTAGTGTAAGAGGTGATTTCTGTAATACAGACATGGTCACTAATGAGCATGGAGGGAGGAAGCCTTCTTCCTTGTCTGACAAGATGAATATAGAGCACAAAGAAACACGGGAGCAGAGAGAGCAGAAGGCAATTAGAGCGATGAATCCTGAGGAAGGTATGTAGCCTTTGTGGAGATGAAGTGTGTAGGTGGAAGACACTATGTGGGCACCATCTTCCGGCTATTCTCCCGTTTTCGTCTTTATCACCCCTGTGACAGCTTCCAGAAATATTGACTTGTGTGTCACTGTGCATGTTACGCGTTTCCAGTGTGAGGAATTGAGCATTATTATAGGAACGACCACCTCACACTCTCCCATTCCCATGACGCCATCCAAATCTAATGCACAGCACCATGAAAACCACATAAACAATGTATCAACTGCACAATCATCTGAGAACCATTAAAAAACATGTCCGAGTCAAGTGATCAATAATACATCGACTCATTCACTGACACAGTCAGTCAGTGTCAGTAAGCGCAAATTAAAAAGGTTTCTATGCAATTCTGTTTACATTGGTGGGGCAATACTGTGGCAGAGCCAATGAACCATGTGTTCTTGTGTCAATGATAAACCTCTGGCAGCATGTTCACCCTTCTCGTAATGATTATTTTCCTGCTTCTCTGGATGAAAAACAAGCCACCTGCTGTGCAGTCTGTCAGTAAAAAGGAAGGTTGCTAGAGCTGAACAATTTTATATCAATATTTAATTGTAATATTTTAAATGAAACTGTGAGGAAATGGTAATTTTTATACTATTCAAATTTTAATTTTAATAACATTTTAAAAATATTTACTGTGTGATATTCGTGCAGATCTGTGAGCAACAAAGTTGTTTTCTTCAGTCTATAAAATACGATGTGCATAGGTCAGGACATTATTTCATCTAAAATGGCTATTTGAAATACATTTTAGCTTTGAGAAATTATTGCAGTGCCCGTAGGATGTATGTATTCTAGGGTTGGGAATCTTCATCATCGAATCGAATATGATTCTCCCACCTATTACGATACAGTGTGATACAGTACAATTTAATTTTAATACAATGCGATGCAGTGTGATACGATACGATGCGATGCAGAAGAAAATTATACTATCGAATACAAAGTAGTTTTCAAGTTATGGCACTTTAAGCATTAAAGCTGGCTGTGACTTTTATTTTGAAACATAGGAAATACAACAGAGATCAGAGAGAGCTTGAATGTGCTGAGACACACTGCTTTGAAGCAGAGACAATGGATTGTTCACAGGTATCTCTGGAAATGATACAAGTATAACCTTTAACAAATATCTGAAAAGACAACTGTTATTTATGAGCCAAAATGTCTAATACCGTTTGCTACCAGTAGTGGCACTAAGTAACTAGTGCATACGTTCTTGTTTACAATAAAAGAAGCACTGAAGAAGTGAGTGTTTGCGTAGCTCTGTGTGTAAAATTGTTTACATATTGACGTAAACGGGAGCAAAATAACTCGAGGGTTTGAGAAACATTCAAGTCATGTCGCCGCTTCAGGTGAGGAGTTAAGTTTGTTGTGCTGCCGGTGTATTTAACAGCGACACGGCACAATTTACATATCGCAATTGATTTATCCAGCTCTCCACCACAATTGTAAAAGCCCAAACATTTCCACACACTTGACTAGAGCAACTAACGATTATTTTCATAATCAATTAATCTGTCGATTATTTTCTCGATTAATCGATGAATCGTTTGGTCCATAAAATGCAAGAAAATGTAAAAAAAAAACGTTGATCAGTGTTTGTCAAAGCTGGAAATTATGATGTTCTTGAACGTCTTGTTTTGTTTACAAACCAAAATGATTCAGTTCTTTGTTATGTGGAGCAAAGAAACCAAGAAAATATTCACATTTAAGAATCTAAAACAATCAGAAATCTTGTTTTAATAATGAAAAAAGCTTCAAACCGATTATCAAATTTGTTGGCAATTAATTGATTCATCGATTAATAATCGATTCATCAATTAATCGTTTCAGCTCTACACTTGACGCCAACCAGCGAGTTTATCACGTCAGGTTGTTCCTCCATGTCTCTACCATCTCTGACCTGACTCGCCGCCTCGGGCTGCGGAGAGAACTCAAACCAGAAATAGACCAGTTTTTATAGTTTGTATATGTTTATAATAATATATATGTTATTCGGTTTATATCGATGCAGATGTTTAGATACGATACATCTCGAGTTCATTCGGATTTTGAAACGATGCAGACGTTTGCCATCGATGCAACCGCATCGTATATGTTCATATCGATATACCAATGCAAATCGGTGAATCTTCCCAACCCTAATGTATTCCTATAGTGGGAGCTGAAGAAGAGTTTTCAGTTATGGTAATGCATGATAAGGAACATTTTGAACAGCTAGCTACACTAATGCTAATCGAAAATGTAAACATTTGTGTTGTGCCTAATAAGGTGTTTGTTAGCCCTACATTAATGCTAATCGTAGCCTCGCTAGCTTACCTTGGGAAACAGGCTTAGATAGAAGATAGATATTGCACCTACTGGCCATATTGTGATTTTGATAGCATTTCGATGAATTGTTCAGCCCTCGCTGGCTCTAGACAGCATCCCTTTTTTGTTCAAAGTGAAACAATAACTATGTGGCGTCAGCACTGTTATTACACTGTAATTTAGCTAGTTGTTGACTATTAAGAGCCCTATCACGTATGCTTTTTTTCTAAAGGTGAAAACATTTTTGCCTACTCTACTCCTATGTTTCTTGGTGACAGGAAAAGAGTGTTCATTTAAAAAAAGGTAGCAGAGGAAAAAAGCCAGCAGCCTGTAAATCATGTCAAAAGGTTCCCATTTCAGCCTTTCAAAAAAGTACACAGAACAAATAGTACAATTATACAAATTTAAAGCTTACATTAAGTCATTATGTACAGCATTCGGTTGATCTAAAAAGTTGCTCCAAAAGGTATGGTTTTGCACTAAACTTTTCACACTAATTTTATTCACACTAAGCATGAGTACAAAACCTCCCCAAAATTGATAGCATTTGACACTTAAAGACCAAAGTATGATTAACCATGCAGTCAATGTTGAGCCTATATGGCACCATGAATACTTTAATTTAATTCAAATCATTATTTAAAGATCCTGTGAAAATGCATTTCTTATATTTGTTAGATAGTGGGTGAGAACATGTGAACAAATTAATTATCAAATTAAAACTGTCCCGTAGTTGTTGGAAAAATATGGCTTCATGACACACAGGAGCCAGACTTATCTCAACTCCTCCTCAAATACAGTGTCAAGATATCTGCCCTACTTTGGTACGGTACATCAGCCGCGAGGAACGTCAGCAGCGTGTTTTTTGTGCCGTCCTCTGCCCAGCGTCAATCCCCACCGGTGGAAATCGGGGGTTCATCTGGTTCCGGTGCCGATGGTCTTCCCGGTCTATTTTGGTTTGTTTAGAACTATGCATATGTGAAAGTAAACCGTACCCACGTCTGTTGCGGACCAAATCAATTGAACTATACGTCTGAAAGCACCCTAAGAGAGGGTGGACTGCTACTAAACTACCCCTGTTTATGTGCAATATGTCGTCAAACTACCACCAACATGGTGAAAATGTTGCTTCTCTACATGTTACAGGAGCAATCATGTTGATAATCTGTACAAACACTGATTTGGATATTTGCCAAATTGTCAAGTGTAAATACAAGTAGTCTGAATTTCCATATATAGTAGTTTCTTTAACATCTGCACCTTAGAAAGGTTTACACAAACTGTACTTAGCAAGGCATTCGACAAAAATGTTAAGATGTAGGCACAATAGGTAAATACATTGATAGTGCTAATGTATGTGCTAAGCTAACAAGTTTACATGGTATGTAGAGCCTTGTGTCCTCAATATGTCCTTATTCATTGTGAAAGTAACAAGAGGCATATGTGTAACAGAAGGGAAAGATGGAGCTGAGATCCAGCTTTTGGTGTTAAGTCTCATTTATGCTCAATATTCCAGGATGAAACCATCTGGCCATATTCATTTCGGCCTTATGTGCACTCTGTGAAAGCTTACGGGCTTAAACAAAACAGCAGAAACAAAGCAGCACCATGGGAACTCATGGGACTGCTATTGTAGCCAATAGTTACAGTCAGTCAACCATATGGAGAAATGAGGACAATTTTAACAATTTTGCAAGCTGGCAAAAAAAAAACAGTGACAACTACAATGAAGCTGCTTTTACCTCTTCCATAAGGGGTACAGTATCACCACCTCAACGATCGCCATGGTTGATGTTGACAACTTTGCACTGCCATCCAGTGGGTTTACTGCTTAACAACCATGCCAACTTAAAAACACATGGAAGTACAGTATGGTGGCAGGGATGGTTACATTGTTGGAAACAGACATTGTGTTGTGTTGCATGTGAAGTCAGCATGAATGACACAGGGAGAACAGACTGACACTGCACGCAATGTACACATGACCACTGCCAGTATGCATTACAGTTACATGCATGCCTTGCCTGAAACACTGAACAACTAAAACTCAGTAAATGAACATAAAGTAAAGCGCATAGAACAAAGAGCTCACTGACCTCAGGATAGCCTGCATAAAAAAGAATTACGTCGAACAGTAACAGACGCTCTATGGCACATGGAATATTGCATCACAGGGACAGATTCAAGTGAACAACAGTGTCAGTTAACCAAGTGGAATATCACCTGAGGATGATCATGATCATGGAAGCTGTGGAGGTAAGTTACAACATGTATTAGTCCTGAAATGGTGCACCGATGCTTCCTGTAGCATCATATAATGTCCATTTAGCAGCAGAAAACAGAAAACCCGTTGCTGAATAAATAAATGACCACACATGTTGGCATAGCAACATGTGGCAAATACTGTCTCTGGCCACTTAGGTTGCACGAGTTAAAGAGGAAGCTTGCCTGAGGGTTTGTAATTGTCTTAATAATTATCACACCATCATTATAATGTTACCACATCTTGATCACAGTCTATTCCTTTGGAGCCTGAATAAAGTTTATTTTATTATATCTGATCTCAAGTGTCCTTTGACAAAGTTACCTGCTCAGAAAAGGGAGTGTCTCAACCTCTGAAGTTGCCTCCCTAGAAACATGGTCATCTTTAATTTGAATCTGAATCTAATCTTTAATGATCTGCTTCTTTTCCACTGAGCTTGATATGACATTTCACACAGTGAAAGCCCTTGTTGCCCTGTCTCCTCATTACGAGGCAAAAATAAAAGAGCCGGATAAAAAGAGCCGGATAAAGAACGCTCTTTAAAATTTAAGTTAAATCTGGAAGCCTCATGAGGGTTGAGTATATTCTTCAATTAATTGATTACGATCAATTCCTAAACTGTAATCTATTCTGAAAATCTATTTAAATGTTTTTTTCTTTTTTTTTAACTATTGAAAGAATCACATTTTTAGGCTTCTTAAATGTGAATATTTTCTGGTTTCTTCATTCCATAAACTGAATCATTTTGGTTGGTACAAAACATTTAAGAACATCAACATTTAGAGGTTTGGGAAACATTGATCATCAACTATCACAGAAGTATGTTTCAACAGTTAAGTGGTGCTAAGTAGGGATGGGAATCGGTATCGGTCAGTATCAGTATCAGTATTGGTCCGATACTGGTCAAAATCACAAGATCGGATATCGGACAGATAATTATGTAAAATCCGTTACAATTAAAAGATTGAAGGTTGATTATGCAAGATTTACCACTATCTAGTCAGGCAGACAAACAGTTTATTGAAACATTTGCCCCGCATGCCACGATGTCTCACTCCAAGGTTTTCTCAGAAGTTGGCAGCCCTGCAGTGCCAAATGAGGTGGCACAGTGTTTGTATTATGTTAGCCTTTACATTCCTTATCATGCATTACCATAACTGAAAAATCTTCTTTAGCTCCCACTAGAGATGCAACTAACGATTATTTTTTTCGTAAATCGATTAATCTGACTATTATTTTCTCGATTAATCGATGAATCGTTTGATCCATAAAATGTCGGAAAATGTTAAAAAACGTTGATCAGTATTCGTCAAAGCTGGAAATTACGATGTTCTTGAATGTCTTGTTTTGTTCACAAACCAAAATGATTCAGTTTTAATGATTTCTTTGGTATGTGGAGCAAAGAAACAAAGAAAATATTCACATTGAAAAAAGCTTCAAACCGATTATCGATTATCAAAATAGTTGGCGATTAATCTAGTAATCGATTAATAATCGATTCATCGATTAATCGTTTCAGCTCTAGCTCCCACTATAGGAACATACTACGGGCACTGCACTAGTCATTTAAAAAACACAACATTTAAAAATGAGCTGTCCCTGTTACGGAAATTTTGTATTGATATTGTATAAATGTAAAAGTATGAACTTTAGTGACCTAAGATCAAGGGACCATTTGCTACACAGGGGTTTGAGTCGTAAACACCCTATCTTCCTCTTTCCCTATGGGTGGTCTACCTGATTCCCTCTCTTCCCGTGGGAGGGAGGAAACCTTTTGTTCTACTCTGTCTGTGTGTGTGGGGGGGGGGGGGTCGTTGACACGCCCACCAGACAGGTTAACTAGAGAGGTTTTCCAATTTGCTGGCAGTCTTCGCGGGGTGACTGAATCTGCAAGTTGCTTCGTGATTGCTCTTTCTGTACAGAAATAAACTCGTTTGATTCCTGAGCTGGCTCCAACATCCATCTTTTACCAAATTATCCTGACAGTCGCATGTAAGAGTCTGTCAAGAAGCCATACACAAATGTGCAGTTCTAATATCAGTGCTTCGATGAGTGATATCATGTGGCTCAAAGACAAAAGGGCCTGATTGTAAAGGGAATTTTTGCATAGAAATACTGAAAAGAGCAGCAACATTCTGCAGTAACCTTTATATATCACTGTTGTTCATGTTTCATGGTGCAGTGAGCTAATTCTTACCGGATGAATTAGTTTAATCAAACAAAAGCACCATAAAATAGTAATTGATAATATACTGTTTACTACTGCGTCATTTTCTAGGCATAATGTGTTCAATTCCAATAATAAGGAAAACCTACTGATGAATTATGCAGGTCATTTAGCTTTCAATACTTTAGTGGAAATGTGCAATGGAGTATTAGGTTCATGCTTGTGTTACAGTCACTTATTTATTCCGTGCACATTTATATATATGCACATTATGCACATATATTTTCAAATTTTGTCTTACTTAAATTTTGTCTGAGCAAATGCAACAGTATTTCGTTCTGTATACATTCTGTGGATACTTGAATGACAATAAAGTCTTTCTAAGTCTAAGAATAAAATGTGTCCTTTCTACTCATACAGTGCCACTTTCAGAGAAGGTGACGTTTACAATAGGGCTGTAATCAACCAAAGAAACCCTTGGTCGACTAAAGCCCTGAAATTTCGACTAAAGATCGACTATTTTAATTTGAAAATACCTGCAGCCATGGCTGCAGTTCAACAGAGTCTGATGGCTCTGAGAGCCTTTTGCATTACGTTCATCTGCGCAATACCATAGCCCGTGGTATCCGAAAATATGTGAACTAGTAATATCAGCACAATAAGTGTTGAGGAATACAGAGCTAGACTGAACACAGCTTCGCGGCTGAGACACAAATAGACCGCGGGCCGCTGCCGCTGTTGTGAGCAGGTGCGCCTGCAGTTATAAAACCAATCAACGATTATTAGACTAAAACATGGAAATATGCTAATAATTCTGATATGTTCATACTCAAAACGGACAGAGCAACCATAGCTTACCGTTTTTAAATGATATGCCATGTTTGTAGTAGAGCTGTGAAAAGCTCTGTGAAAAAGCAAAGTTTGCATTCCACTTTTTTTACTTTTGAAAAATGCTGCCACACTGCTGATGTCTTTGACATGGATGTGACAGGAGGACTGACTGTAGCTTATATTAAAAGCTCAAAATTCATGTCTAATTAATGGCAACGCTAATGTAAATAATAAACAACCCAATGGGCTGGACTAGGCTGGACTAAACCAAAATAGTGGAAAACAAGGGGGGTGTTCTCTGAAGACACGCCATTACCTGTGAAACACGGGTGCTCTAAAACACCCCTATTAGCACTTGGTACTTTCCTCCTAATGAAATTCACCATAAAAAAAAATAAATAATAATAATAATAATTAGTCGACCAATCACAATTTTGGTCAAGCCAGAGCACGTCAACCAATTAGTCAACCAGTCGACTTTGACTTTACAGCCCTAGTATACGAGCCTCTGTGCACACACACTACAAAGACAGCCAACAATGATAGTGTGGCATTTAAAAGGACCAGCATTATACAAACTGAAAATTTGCACAAAAATTGAAGAAATCATGTTCAAGAATGGTTGAATTGACAGACAGACAACTTGAGGATCCAGTGAAGAATGGGTCAGAACACACATTCAATTAATCCATTTTTTTCAAGTTGTTGTTGCTTAACATAACATGCTGCTTGCACAAAAGTTGTGGTTTCCTGAATGTGCAACATGCAAACTTGCTCTTTGATTAGCTCAAACCAAACCACAACATTTCCTGTGATGTTGGCATGATAGCTTAGGCCGTTTACACAAAGGGAAAACACAGATATTTCCCTGCAGTTTGGCCTCTCATCTACACAAAAGCCCTGTTTTTAATCACAGAAAAATGATTATTTCTGAAAATGCCGGTTATGTGTCGTGTCAGCTGGGAGAAACGGGGTTTTAGGTTCTCAAGCGTCACTTGTGTGACCCCTCCAGCCCTCATAGTTCTCCATCGTGGTGCCATATACGCACTGCAATTTCCCGCCCAATCAGTAGGGGACGCTACGCAAGGTTGTTGTGCTTCTGGCTACAGTGAGCAATGTCATCCGAAATAACAGACTCCAGTTAATTATTGTATACCACCCACCCAACCCCTACTCTGAATTTCTAAGTGAATTCGCAGATTTTTCGCAGCACGTGGATAGCGCGTGTTGGTGGACGAGGTGTGGCAGCACTGTGAAGTTTTATTTGGTGGAACTAAAGGAAACAAAAACATCACGGTGAAGAATCGTGTATGGCAGGCTATAGCGGAGAAGATGTCCCCCTCCAGCCCATGTGGCCTGCGTGACTGGGGTGCTGTGCGAAAGAAGTGGAATTCCAAAGCCAGACCAAGAAGAGGAGTGCCCAGGTGAGGAGGGAAGCCATGGGCACGGGTGGTGGAGCACCGGGTGGGACGACCCTCACTCCCGATGAAGAGAAAGTCCTTTCCATAATCGAGAAGACGGCCTCTGAAGGCATCACAGGGGGCATTGATGTTGAGGGGGACGAGGCCTCTCAGAAAGTGAGGAATTATATTATTTTATTATTATAATAATTTTATGTGTAGTACTATAAACTCATAAACGTGTAATTCAATAACAGTTTTTTCTTCTCTACTATTAGCCTATGTTTCTTGCGCCAGTGGTCCACAGCTATGAGCGCATTTCAACAATAGTGTTGTGCTGTGTCCATTTGTGTATATATTATATATACACACACATATATATATAAATATATACATATATGTATACACACATATATAGTTTTAGTCATCAGCTGAAAAGCTTTATCTAGAAATCTAAGAAATGTTTAAGCTTTAAAAGTAAAGTAGTTTTTCTTCACTATTGTAGGATCAACATGTTTGTTCTCGTGCTGGAAAGATTCTTCAGGCAGGACACATGGGCAGACTTCAGGCTGAGCAGAGAAGCCCTGGTTGTGCTTCTGGATCTTCTCAACCAAGACATTTATATCCTATTTAATGTAAGTGTTGTTAATAGTGCTTGTTTTGTGTATTACATTTTTATACACACATATATTATATATATACATATACACATACATATATAGCTATATATATAGCTTTTTATGTTAAAATAATAAAATCCAAGATACTATTTAACAGTGTATTTATTATCAAAAAATATAAACAAAAATATAATTAATATGGGGACACATCTTTCAAGGATAGGGAGGAGTCTCTCCATCCTCCTCTCATTTCTCTCCTCATGTGTTCCGTGAGGAGGTTGATCAGTTCAACGTCTCTGTCCCTCTTCCTCCTCTGAGGTTCTGGTCTGTTTGGGTCCTCCTCATCATCATTATCATCCTCCTCCACCCAATCGTCCTCCTCTTCACCCACTGCTGCAACTTTGCCCTGGTCTGTCTGTCCTCATGGATGAGGTGCTGGGACAGAAGCACTCCATCCCTGAGGACATCGCAGGGCAAAGTTACAGCAGTGAGCTTCCCCATTCCGACACTTGCAATCCTGAAATAGGGGATTCATCAAGTCAACAAAAACAACAATGAAAGTACATTTCAAAAGTATATTATTAATGCCCAAGATAAACCAAATGTAGGGAGTTACATTTTCCTGCAGGTCCATTCTTTGCAAAATAGTTCTATTAAGAGACAAAATACAACAAGGGAAGATGAAGTTTTAGCACGGGGGTTTAAATGACATGTTGCTGCCCCCTTTCACAGTTAAAATGATCATTATAGGCATAATAACATTACGCTTCTCTTTTAGGAAAGACAACAACAACATTTATGTCTTTTCCAGAGTGAAGAGGTGAGCTCATCTCTGAGGACAATACATCGAGCATCATTTTATTAGAAAATAAAATGATTAACGTATGTTTCTTTCTTGCCACCAACTACAATCAGTGTACGTGGTGAAATAAGTATTATATAAAACCACCACATATATGTTAATTAAAGTTTAAGTTAAAACAAAAGTTTGAAAGTTACGCCGTGATTGAAATTACCGTTTCACGGTGCTTACAGGCAGCACACAGCGAACAGCAAATGCGGCGGTCAGTCTTGTGACTTGTGCTTATTAATTACATAAATAGCGGAACATTTAAAACAGAAGAAACGTTTAATTTGTTTTATTTCATTCTGATTTTTGTAATACTTACGTATGAAAACGAACTTGCTTCTCCCGCAACACGTCCGCCATGTTGGATTGGAAAAGTTTTTCTGCTGGCGCGCAAAGAATTGTGGGATATGGTCGGCTGCGAAGGATACCCCAGATCTATCCTTCAAAAACAAGCTAACGTCGGCCGCATATCTCGGCCGCATACGGAGCAGTTGAGGTGGACCGGTTCATTCGGGACAGCCGACGGCGCTGCGCTGTGACGTAATTTGACAACATCCGGTCGACGAATCCACCCTTCCTCGGCCGCGGTCTCGCATTTGGGACATAGCTAGTGAGTGAGTGAGTGAGTGACGTGCTACAGGAAATTCCAGTATACCAGGCATCTTATTTGTGTTTTTATTATAGACAAAAGTGAAATGACAGTTCTAGACTGACAGTCTAATAATGTTCATTATAATTCTTCCCAATAACCTTATTAAATTAAATAGATGAATTAGAATCCATCACCCTGATGTCTAAGAGTAAGAGTGATAATATGTACAGTTCACCACTCAGCAAAAGATCACAATCCAATTTCCAAGGCTTCATCTAACACAACACTCTCAAATCATCCCATCACAGCTGAAAGGTGAAGCATGAGAATCAGTGCTGCCATTGGCTGCTATATGACAATAAAAAGAAGATTGTATAGTGTATAGGAGGTAGTAAAGGTAATTTCAAACAAAATGAAATGTTGTCAGTTCACTTTTTAAAATGTGTTCTTGGTGGTAGCTCTAGAAATGACACATTACGGAAATAACAGACTTGTAATGCTGAACAGGGTGTAGCAAACAGACCAATGAGCTATCAATATATTTTTCACATTATATTTTCACCAAATGAACATTAAAGCATCAAGTCATTCACAGTCCATCATGTCCAATTTAACCTCCTATCTGAGTCACTGGCTTTGTTGAGGTCTTTTCCCACCTTTGCTCTACCTTGGTTTGCTCTCATTGAACATATTTTTGATGTTTTTTGACTGAAGTACTTTTAAGATAAATGGAAGCAATAGACCCAAGTCAAAGCTGAAAAAATGTTGTTTAGAAATGATGCCAAAGAAAGAAAACACTCTTGTTTGAAACCACTTAGACTTTCCAGTACATCTTTGTGAGCTTCACAGACTAAATTTCATGAAGGGCATTCCAAGTTTAACATCATTCAATTATTTGTTTCCAAGCACCTGTTTTTCTTGACCAAATCAAACAGCACAGATGCATTTGCTGCAGTGGATGTACACAGCAAAGTAATACATTTCATATTTAACCAGTACTTTAAGTTTTAAAAGGATGAACTTCAACAAATTATTAATGAAATCAGACAGTTTTTAAGTTCCTGATATGTCCTCCATGCTTTAACTGTTATCACCACACCCAGCAGCTTCACCATCACTCAGACAGCTCAGTTCACTGCAGTACAAGCCTTACTGTACACTTGAAACTATTACAACAGCTGAAAAAGAGGCAGAAACATTCTCACAGTCAGCAGCGTGCAAGGTAACAGCGAGTGATGTGATGGAGATTTCAGCAAACGTTTCACCAATATAAGCTTTTCAAGATTCTCTCTCTGCTCACATGATGTTTCAAGCTGATGTTACAGGACAGGAGGAGTGAAGACTGGTGTGCATAACAAACTAGATTTATTCAATTTAAAACACACACAAGCAGCATTTTCACCATGTATTGTGGTGTAGCTGCAGATGCAAATGTCTGAGTCTGCCACAACAAATGTTGAAAAGGGTTATTACCTGCTTTTCAATCAGTCATAACCACAACACACGTTGTCCACTGTGATCATGATGGCAAATGTTACTCCCAAACATCGACAATTAGAATTCAAATGTGTTATTTTTGCACACACAACAATTAGTGATTGTGAATTTGACCCATCCTTATACACACCAGTAGTGAACACAAACAAGCTGGGTGCAGGAGCAGTGGGATAACTTAACCCCATTCCCAGGATTTGAACCAGCAACCCTTTGGTTACAAGCCCAACTCCATTCCTGTTGCCCATGGGCTGTCCAAGAAGCAATACATCTATGTCCACATACAGTACACGTGTGTTAAATTCAACAGTAACAGTATGCTTGAGAACAGTTCACGATCAGTTCTGTGTACAGTTACCACAGCAGGTCACAATCCATGCAATGCAAGCATGATGCTGCCAGACACTTACTGGGCATTGGTTGAGTCCATACTGTACTCCTCCTGATACCTGGATGCGGCACACGTGGACACAGACAGGCACAGATTAGGAGAGAGTGAGGTTGTCAGGACAGGAAAGGGAAGGAAAAGGATGAACAGCAAGAAAAGGACCCCACTGCAGTCAGTGTGCATCCCAACTCAGAAGTTTATATTCCTTGTAGGATATCATTAGAACCAGAACATATTAACCATGTTGGTTTCCACCAAGGTTTCATTGAGTCATCTTCAAACTCTACACTGAATGTTATTTACAGTGGAAATGTATTCAGGCCTTAACTCACAGTTAACTCATTGATCTATTGACTTCATTTAAAAATATACAGTAACGTTTCAGTTGACTTGAGAACAGATGGGACACCAAATGCAAACCACAGGGGATAAGTGGACACACCCTCTCACTCAGTCAGACCAGAGGAAGAACAGGGAAGTCTGTAACACCGGGGGACATCGACAGACAGAGACACATACTCGGGTATTGGGGTTAAAGGTGCATTAAGTAATAAATGTAAAGCATCTGGCCATAAAATCCTCCTAATATGTCACAGAGGACCAGGAATAATGTTCATATAACATACTGAACTTACCAACAAAAACGTAAAATATTTGCATTAAAAAAAATTTCTTTCGCACCGCAAATTTATGTTTTGAAATTATGTTTTGGCATGAGACGCCCCCTACCACAATCTACCAATCATTGCAGTCAGTAGAGTCTTAGCTGCGGAGCAACCACGGGTTGCCAGTTACGTCTAAGCTACAATGGAAATGAAACAAAACCTAAAAGACCTATAGGACATACTTTTGAACGGTGGAGAGAGCTGAAAGCTGAGAGGAATTTCAAAAACGGATGCAGAATTGGCTACTCTTCTCCTAGACAGGTAAGTTAATCTTGGCTAACTAAGTTAGCATCATAGATCGACTGTCGAGTTCTGTTTTGAACTGTTTCCTCGGTTTTGGAGGCCGCCATCCTGTAGCACCGAAGCAGGTATGGCAGCTGCCCCCGGGGCGACGGGGCGGTAGTGGTTGCTTCTCCGGGTGGTTGTTCTGTCGGTGGTGGCTGTGGGTTTGTGGACACAAACCGGTGTGTGTTTTTATAAACTTGGGATGGATAAAATATTACTATAAATAAATATATTGAGTGTGTGTTGTGGTAATTTTCCCCGCATGCCACGATGTCCCACTCAAAAAATGAGAGAACAGAATTGTGTCTCTTAGAGCTACTCATTTATGATAAAACGCTCGCTCCTCGCTCGTTGCTGACGGAGGATATGCCAACCGCTCTGGCAACCTCGACTCTGGAAGGGAGGGGGTGGAGTGGGAGGCGGATACGACTCGCCGCAGTATTTTGATTTTGAGTGTAGTAGTTTTTGGCCACATTGTTACAGATGGAGCCTTTAAACAGACAAAACCCATTATGTGACTTGTTTATTCCGTGTTCTCCTGTTCTTCAAAACTTTAAATGAGCCAACATGAACATTGTGACTCAGTTTGTCCATTTCTATTTGTCCATGTGGTATTATCTTTATTCTGTCACACATTTCTGTCTGATAATGCAGTACACTCTTAGAAATAAAAGTGCTTAGTAGAACAATATAATTTTCTTCAGCTTGGTTCTACCTGGAACCCTTTTTGGTTCCAGCTAGAACCTTTTATAAAGGTTCCACCTGAAAAAAAAACCTTTCTTGGGAAAGGGTTTTTCAGAAGCAAGTGGTTCCAGCTAGAACCTCAGCCCTTGTAGAAGAACAATTTTGGAACCCTTATTTCTAAGAGTGTATCATAAAATATTTGGATTGTTCCAAAGCTGTCGTTTGGTCAGAACTATTAATTAGAAAGCGTGAAGGAATTCACTTAAAAACAATATTGTCATTATTTGACAGTTGAAGCTTTATGACAAAAGGAAAAAACGTCATCATACCATTAACCTTTTTTTTTTAAATGGACTAATGGGTTGTGCATTTAGTACAGGAAGCAGCCACTGTAGGTCACAAGAGATGTCTTATAACTAATAAAGAACCATTTGCAACTGAGCAGCCTCCATCATTACTCCCACAGGAATTCATTCACCACTTTTGGGACACCACTAAAGTCAAAGGGCTTTTAGTGGAAATTTGGCAAAAGATGAACATTCCCAATGTTCATTTAGTTTTAACCTTACTAAAAATGACAAACTGACAAAATGTGACTTATGAGGATTTTGGTTATCAATCACACTGCATAAGTGTCACATTTAAAAAAAGAAAGAAAGAAAAACTAAAAGATGCATTAGAATTTCAAATTTGACATTTAAAAAGCTGAACTGCTTTCACAAATATGCAACATAGTGATATAGTGTGCAGTATGGCAGAGCAATACTTATTTTGAAACTATCTGGCTAAAAACACTTGCCACTAGAAAGGCTATCAGCGTGATTAATCGTTTCAAACAGAACCTAATAAAAAAACTGTAAGTTCACATTGGAAATAAAGTATAGAATGAGTCTGTTTATCAGAAACACAACAATGAACAACTCTGCTGTAAACTCACTGTCCACTCTATGGCTAGTTGAAAACAACTTTATGAGCATAAAAGATGCTATCTGGCTGCTAAGAGCTTTAAACTGAGCCTCCATTAGCTGGTTCACTGAAGCACTCAGATCCCCTCTCCATATTTTTAACATTTATCAAAAAATCCAAATATTCATGCAGCTAACACTATAACGCCCTTGAAGTCATACTGTACACCAATGAAGAAAAGCAATTCTCACCTCTGTAGTCGCAGAAGATGAAACTCAAGTGTAAGCTGAGCAGCTGAGATAACAATGCTCTATCAAAGCACAATCACATGCACTGAGAACTGCCTCCAACACTAACTGATATTAAGTGGGATGGGATCTTCCACACATACATCATCTCTGCGCCAAAGGACAAATGGGAGTGGTACTTTTCAGTCTGTTGTGTTTACCTGCGTATGAAAGCTTACCAATGTCTTCAAATGAATGACACTTCCCATGCCTCTCAGAGGCACCTGGCTAAGAGGGAAGCATGTCCACTTTTAATACATTAAGAATGAGTATTTATCTTGATATGAACGGTACCATTCTCAGTTTCTCTCATATACTGTACCTCTGTTGCACCAGGATTAACCAGTACAGTATAAATTATTTTTAAATACATGTAAACCCACAAAAAAGTCACTGATAACAGAGATTTCCCACTGAAAAAGAAGTTTGCCTTTCTGTTTGTGTTACTCCTTTGTGTCACTGTGGTTTCACAACTACTACAATCCATACTCCATAAGTGATATGGTAAAAGCCTGGAACAACACACAAACAAAAAAGAGGGCTGTGCTAGAGTGGTAATGTTGTAGTGTTTACACTTTTACAGCTTTCACTTCAGATCATTGCATGAAATGTGCGTTTCAGAGATGACATCTATAGAACACTTATTTTTGGCCAGTAGAAACTTGTTTATGTATGATGTGTGCAGTCTGTACAATGCTGAAAACTACTGAATCGTAAGCTACAACACAGTACAACTTGGCAACATCATCAGTTGCATCATCAGCTGCGACGCAAGTTGGCAATGCAATTAGCATGCACCAGTGGACCGGCAGAACCCCAGCAGAAGATCAGGCTATCTCTGGCAATCGCTCTGTGTATGTGTGCACACACATCGTGCTACATACTGTTTGCATCATTCTGCCTCCAGCTATCTCTGGCCACAAGACTGTAGAACCTCTCGATTTAGGAGACATGATCAAAGAAATAGGCACGATTGTTCCACATTGGCATCTTTCTTGCACCATGTATACTGGGTTTTACTCAAGCCACAGCATCTGCTCTAACCATCAGAGCGCTTTATTCATTCGTTTTGTGCAATCAAGCCACAGAGAATCTGTAAGTGCTCCACACTTTTAGATGAGATTTAGCGCAGCTCAGATTCAGTACAGAAACTGTTTAGCATGAGACGTTCAAAATTTGGCAGCTTTTCCACTCCAATGTTGCACTTCCTTTTCTTAAGCACTCACTTTGATTATATGCTAAAAGACTACCTGGTGCTTTTTAATAAGCTGGAAAATCCTTAACCTTACCATACCTTAACCATAATCAGTTCATGCCTAACCCTAAACTTAACCCAACCTACAGTTCAAATATTAGCCCTAATCTAGTCCAATGCCTCAGATATTAGTTTCTGCAGGATTTGGACCATGTTTTGGTCTTCATGAGGACTAACGGTCCTGACAATGTCAGTGTTTGTGCCAGGAAAATTTGTAAAGACGTAAGAAATACAGGTATCCACACAAACAGTGTCTGAGTGTTACGAAGACTTGAAATGCTGTTCACTGTAACTAGGGATCTTGTTATTTCAGAGTGACTCCACAGTCAGACTGAGAGAATTTAATGAACAGCAAACTTGGACAACATCTAATTTACCACAAGAACCAGCACATGAAAACCCCCTCAAAAGACATGGGTACACCAATTAAAATGATGGCAAAATTGTTCAGTGAAAAGCAAGAATACTATTTATAAAGACACAAAGACAAATGGGAGGACAACTCTCTTATAATCACGAAGTAATTGAGCAGCAGCATTTACAAAAGAACGTAGAATAGAATTTAACTGCAAATAAATGACACTCCATCACTGAGATAGTAATGATGAAAACATGCATAAAACATTGTATCTTAAGTGGACAGCTACAATACAGCTGTGTGCTACATTAAAGAGAATAGAACATAATGGAGATAAAAAAGTGGAGAAAAACTCCATCCTGCCAATTCTAATGAGGTGCTTCACTCATTACATGGGCACTAATCTGAGACTTTATTGAAACCTGTTCTTTACCTGTTATTACCTGCGATTTCCCAAGTGACTCCTGTTAACAAAGATGAATGGCCTCATTACTCAAGACCGTGGACATTAGAGAAAGCAAAGAATACAGATTAAGACTTAAAATGAACTCAAGACACAATTCACATCTGCAGGATTAACTAACAATAAGCTAATTTAATTATCTTAGGGGAATATCATATTTAATCTAATATCCATACCAGGCTGCCCTGGAAATGACCATTCCTAAAGTCTATGGGGGTGTGTACCAGATGTGGGTTAACCTCTTCTTCCCTGACCCTCTTTTTGGAGTCCCTGCTCGAAAATGACATGCCCAAACTAAATAGAGTAAATCTCTGCAGTTACAAGCTCTATGTGGATTATCTTGGTATCAAAATAAAGATAACACTTGTGAGATTCCACTTTTCACTGTAGATGCCACTGTGTCAGAGTAAATGCACATGGAACACAGCATAAATTAAGGATTTTTTTCTCTCGCCTAATAAAATATTGCATTTTAAAGCAAATATCACCTTTAAAATATGCAGTAGGAGCTTTAAACGCATGGAGATCATGTAACAACATATGGACATGAGCTGTGCAAAGTCTGATGCTGCTGAAATGAAGCAGAGTAAAATGACAGAGGTTTTAGTAAAGAGATGTCAAGGTGTTCTCTCTTTTTGCACAGTTTGGCACCATCTGTGCCAGTTGAGATTTCTTAGGTACCAAATTATTAAAACCCATTTAATTTTATTTACAAGTCACTATTGGTCTAAAAAGAACAAGTACTAAAACTCACTGTAAATGGATGCTCCCTGTGCGGTGCGTAATAACAACTCTGTGACATGTTCAGTTACGCAGCGCCATAGCTCTGGCTTACCTTGATCAATTTGGGTGATTGACAGCTCGTTTTAAACCTCTAAACCAGTAGAATCAGACCCCGGTCTGACATTCGCCATTCTCTAATCAAAACAATCTAATTTCGCTCTGTAATGATCAATCACGCCGGGAATAGTCCCAAAAGCATGCTGGGAAGCGTAGTTCTTCATTAGAAGCGGTTTTGTCCGATGGAAATAACTTGTTTTGATAAACAGCAAGGTAAGACAACATTTCTGCTTGTATTTCTTGAGAGTGAGTTATTGTTTTGCTCTTAATTTGGGGCTGGATCGGCGAATCTTGGTTGTAGAATGATAACATTTCTAAAATTCTAACTGTGTTTTGTGAACATAAGAATGGTTTATATGAGCTTTTAGCTGAGTTTCTGACCTTTCTGTGGGTATGCAGCATATCTGTGTTAAAGTTAGATATGGTTTTATGACGCTTTTGTCGCGGCATGTGACGCTGTACCGGGGCAACCGTGAAGAAGAGGTTAATGAAAAAATCTGTGAAAGAAAATGTTGAGGAATTCATTACTATTTTAGTGAGGAGATTAACAGCTTGTATCTTTTAAGTCTTTAGTGTCTTTTTAGCAATTGGAATGCCCTTTTCCTCAGTACATCGCCAAAACTAAAAGCGGGAGTACGGACACACATTTATTGTGCTCTATCAGGCAAGGTCTTTATCACATAAATGGTTGAGACTTGGAAACCATCAAAATTAAAAGCTTGTACTATTTACTTAGTGTAGCAATTAACCCATTGACACCGGGAAAGCATTGCCGCACTTCTACCATTGACGCCGGGAGAGCGGCTGTGCGTTTTATTCTCTCATAGACACCGGTGAAGCGGATACTTCAATTTCCGGGGGTATAAGGGTTCCTCGCGATATTGTTTTGAAATTACTTCGCGCGAACATGGAGGACTTTGTCAGCGGAGAGATTTCTGAAGGCAGTGATTTTGAAGAGTTTCTCGTCTACGATGACGTCATCGCTGATAATTTCAAACGCACTGGGCAAATTGACCGGGATTTATTGTTAAGACATAATTATGTTTGAAGACAACGAGGTCGGCGATAATGACGATAAATACCACTGTCATCGACGGAGTGTTTACAACCATGCCACAGTGCTGTAAGATCTATCACCATGTGAAGGAGACTGTTACAGTCATTACATGATGTTCTTGTTCTTCACACTCCATCAGGACTAAATCACGGCACTGACAGAAGTTGATATTACTTTATTTTCTTACTGTTTTTTAATTGTGAATAGTTATTCACAATTTTACATTTTTGTATCTAAATAAACAACATTTCACAGGAAAGCCACATGTGTAAGCTCTCAAATACTTTTTGAATTGTGTTCCTATATCTGCTACAGAGGCTGAGAAATCAGTCATTTAGTAGCCATTGAAGCTCAGGTTTTAGAGACATTTTATTTAGGCGCTATAGGCCTAAATGGGTTAAGAGGGGCACGGACAGGACAGAATTTTTCGTACAGCCTATACCTTAATCCGTAGCTGTGAGCAAGATGAACGTAGGTATGATCTACTATATGTCAAACTAACACTTTTCACAGCACATTAAACAATGCTACAGACTTTGAAATCTTCAAGTAAATATTAGATTAAAATTGGTAACATGTTGTTAAAAATAAAAAATAACCCTGCTGGCAAAAAAAAGTTGTTATATCTTCAAAAAGCTCAAACAATAAGCTAGTTTAATAATCTTAGGATAGATAGTATTATAGGTGTGGGAATACTGAGGCAATCCCCTTATAACTCCAGAAATGTTTAATACATTTAAGATGTATTATATAACAATCACATTTTGTCATTTTAAAAGGATAACTGCATAAGGAATTGGGATAACAAAATGTGCCTGGATATAACGAAAAGGGAGTCCACAGATGAATTCAGACTTTATAGACTAACACTTAATAGATTTTTTTTAAACGATCTCCATTCCCCAAATGTGTTGGCAGATTTTTCAAGGAATTGCAATATGATGGTGACCAAAATAAATCCGTCCAGATTTCTGTTTTGGCCATTTCTGCTGTCAACCCTCCATATGTGGTTTACTGTAGACTTTTTATGGAGTATTCCATAAAATACACAAATATAAAGAGGATTATGATAATGATGTGGAGATAAATTAGTTTTGTCTTGTACGATTGAACCTCAGTATTGATTATCTCTCTCCTCATATTGTTCTTGAGCCAGCTGGACACAAACCCTTTGGTGATAACACTTCACAAAGTAAAGCACTCTCTGATTCCTGACATCCAACATCCTGTCAGCCTGAGGTGATCTTCAGAAACACTTATATAACATATGAAATATAGTTATAGCTTTTTTTTGAAAATCTGGTAACCCAGGGCTAGGGCTGGGCGATATGGCCTAAAAATACAATTTGATTTTCGATTTGGATTTTTTTTACGTTTTTTTGTTTTTGTTTAAACTGCTAAAGACAAAATAATTATTCATGTAATGTACTATGTGTAAATGCATGACGTTTTACACACACATATACAGTGTTTCAGTGTCAGTTAATTATAAATACGTCCTCCATGACCGTAGCACTGACGTGTCTGTGTCACAGTCTCTGGACTGAAATACAGCGACTGCGTGATGCCAGTCACGGACCAGACTACTGTGTTAAATATTGAGATTTTAGACATTTCCCTGGTAATTGTGAGCGATTAACCCATATTTGTGTGACCGTTAAATACTTTTAAATGATCTACAGTTCGGCACTGTTCAGCTCCATAGTTGTGTCGGAGGTCTCTGGAGCAAAGACTCAGTCTGATATACAGTCACATACAGCGGTATCTCGCCGCTCGCAATCAGCTGTGCTGTCCGTAATGTGCTACCGCCTTTTGCTGAAATGGGCTTTAAACAAACTTTGCAGCCCATTGTTCCAAGTCTGTCGCCGCAAACCCAAACCAGTTCCAAATCACTGAAGATACTAGTCCTTTCTGCAGGTTCCGCGCAGAAGCTCCAGAGAGCAAAAGGTACGCCGTAGTAAGAGGAGAAAAAAATCAATGTATTTATTTTTAATATCGTCCGGAACAAAAAACTGGACTTAATCGATATATCCCCCAGGCCTACCCAGGGCCAATTCAACTGATTGTGGCAGCTGATGTGTTCAGAGCAGCTGTCAGCGGACTCACTGACATTTTATCACAACAACAGATCTGAAGTCAGCTTCTTAACACCATGAGCTTCATTACTGCATAGGCCATATTTTATGCTTATTATCCACTGTCAGTGTTGCTAACGATAGGAGGAAGACGGGAAACCAGGGATGAGAGGATGTGTTATTGAAACACAACTCCCTGTAGTCGTCATCATTTTGTCAATCCTTAGGTGAACTTCTTACTCCTGATGATTTTCAAAAACATCAGAAAAGATGACATTCAAGAAGTGCTTATATTCCAAAAATGTTGAAAGACCACCCTCACAAATCCACATATTACCAAATGACAACTATCAGGAGGTCAATCAAAATCAAAATAATTTCAGCAAGTGTCATCTTAAACCCAGCGTAAGGTATTCTCGACACATTTTAAACCTAATCGAACACCATTCTTTGGACTTTGGATAAAACAGTCAGCTGCTCTCAGGGAAAGCTTTGCACAGATCTGTCATCAGACACAGGGATTGGAAAGATTTATCTGAGACATAATTGCCTTCTGGAATGGGAAGAAGAGGAGTAAAGGTGATTAAAGGTTGCATATTTTAGAAAGTGAGATTCCAATGTTGTGATTATAAAGACAAGGAGTTAAAAGAAGTGTACTTCCAAACGTTTACAAACTTTTGTGATGAATTGATTAATAAGTTAGTGCTCAGCTACTGATTTCAGAGACTTATTTTGATAATTAATCAATCTAATTAATAGTTCTTTCTGTCATTCTGAGTTTTGTCAAAACATAGATGTATATAGGCATGTGTCACCATTTCCTGACATTATATGGAAAGCTATTTGATTAATCAATAACATAATCAACAGCACAGCCCAAGGAACACATTATGCTTTAACTAACCATCAAAAACTAAGCAATCATTCTGGTGAAGTGAAGAGTTAATGAAATGCAGCACAATCGTCAGATATAAAGACGATAATATATCATTGCATAATAAGCAAAAGCATATTACAGATGCTTTTGCTTATGTTGTTATAAACAGATCAGCGGCTGTTTATAAGGCAATGTCTGTGCATTTTCTGTCCGATAATGTGGTTCATAAAACCACAGAGTTTGACACACTTCTGGTAAAGGGCACCGCACAACGCGCTAGAAACATTCATCAGTAAAAGAACCTGATCTGGATTTTGAGGATTTAGCCATCTAATTAGCATAAACAAAATGGCTGCCTAAAAACATGTTATGTTATGTGAAAAAAGTCAGGATCAAAACTTTTACTAAAAAAAAAAAAAAAGTGACATTTCTGGGAAATATGTCTAGTTTAAAATGCTGTATTGTCATATAACCATGCATTTTGGATCTCATGCAAAAAGCAAGTATTCTGCAAATCTTGCAACTGACATGCCTCTAACAATAAAATAAGAAAAACAGACACCAGCACACAGTTGCAGTATCGGCGACCTTGAGTGTCATGAAAGGCGCCTCCAGATATAATTCATTATTATTATTATAATTATTATTATTATCACTTGTCTGAAATACTCTCTATTTCCAGCACACATAACACAGAATTCTCATCAAGTTGCCTTTCTGAACAGAGCAAAATAAAACCATGTCTCCCTCAGTTGTTACAGGCTTGACCCGATTTGCACAATCCACAATCTAGTTTGTCTATCAAATGATAAAGTATACAGAGATAAATGTAGAAACATGCAGGTTTTAAATTGGAGTGTCAACATCATCGCATGTGGTTTGCATTTGTATTCATTCTTGGATGTATGTGATGGGGAAAAAAACTTTTCTCTATTTATAAACATGAGGAGTCATAAAATTGTAATGTAAATGCAGCATCCTTTGAATTATGTAATCACTATACACACACTGCAGCCGCTGAATGAATCCCAGCCACATGACCGCTTCAGTCCTGAAACTGACTCACTGTTGTCACCTCGTAACGACCATGTCATTCTTATTAATATGCGTGGGAAATGTCTTTTGATTGATTCAGGTGGGATAAAGATCAACTTTTGCGTAAGGATAATTACAAGTTATTTATTAGCCGTAATGCTCAGTGCGTCGTGTTGTTCGGCGGATGCTGCATGCGTGTGTGCGGGCGAGATGTGTTCAGAAACATGCCACTCTGGTGTGGATCTGCGGCAGTTACCTTTGGCCCGCATCGCTCCCAAAAGAGTCTGCGGTCCGGAGAGGATTGGAGGGGTTCACCCATGTGGGGTTCTCTGGGCTTTTCTGCACCTCGGTCTTCACGTCTGGGTCGATCTCCGAGGGCGAAGGCGTCAGCTTTGCGCCGGCCATGGTTGCCTGATGCTTCCACCGGAGCACGGCCAATAATTATGTTTCTTCGTCTCGGTGTCAGCTGCAGCAGCTCAGCGAGCGACGCTGCCGGAAAACCGCATCCTCACAATATTTCTGCACGAAGGCGGAGGGAGAGCGTACGTCTCCCCGTCTGCTGCAGCATCACATCACAGAGAGCTCACAGAGCATCGCCACGTCTGCTCCTGCTCATGGAGCTGAGCTCTCCTCCATCCCTGCTGAAGATAAAGGTCCTCGTGCGCCTTAGATACACGCGTCATGCGCTCGACAACGCAACGGTCTCTCCGGCGGCTTACATAACTTACATAACTACGGAGCCCCCGACATGACATGGACAAAAAAAATATTAAACTGTGGCCATAATATAGCTATAACGTGCGCACGAAATACTGTTTCGAGGCAATAAAATAGTCAATTGTGGCCACGAAATACTAATTTGTGGCCACGAAGTAGGTATAATGTGTTCACGAAATACCAATTGATAATATTAATATCATTCCTGGACAGCTGGGTAAACAAATGGAGCGCACATTCTCTAGAAACAACACTATAGCGTCCAAGTCGTACCTCCGCAGGTAAAGCAACCTGGCTCTCAATATTCTGTTTAAATGCCTCTCAGTAATAATGGTTCCTTGCAATGTCGGGCTTTGCAGAATATCTCTGTAGCTCATTCTCAGCCTAAATTAAAATTCAATCATTACTTAAGTTTTCCCTTTCCATCGTGCAGCTGTAGCCCCTCTGCCTCTACCTGAGACATGAGAGAAGGTGCACTCAATTTGCTTATCCAGCTGTCCAGGAATGATATTATTATCATTAGTTCGTGCAAAAATTATACCCACTCTGGGAACAAGTTAGTATTTTGTGGGAACAAATTAGTATTTCCTGCACATGTTTTTCCTATTTCGTGTGAACAAATTAGTATTTCGTGGGAAGAAATTTGCGTTTTTAATATTTCGTGCACATGTTTTTTTCTATTTCATGGGAACTAATACATTTTTTCCCCCATGTCATGTCTGGGGCACCATACACAACACATTCAAATAATCATCCATTTTATCCACATGTTCCGTGTTTTTTTTCTAGACAATGTTTTTTTTTCCTAACAGCACAACACATGATTGATCTAAGCAATTACATGATTATCTAAATTATCTAAACTCATAATTCAGCCTCCTTCAAATGTTGTTGTGCTCTGACTGTAAACAAAGAGACAGACCATAATGACAAAACCGCAGACCAGCGAGCAGGTGGCCTAAAGCCTTTAGACAAACACTCATTTCAGGTTTGCATAGAAACACACCTGAACTACGTTATCTGTCAAGCTTCCAACACAAGGAACACATATCTCTCACATTCATTTGTGTTTAAGAGCAATCTTGTGTTGTGCAATAAACAAAGCATGAGAATATCTGATTTATCAAACTTTGAAATCTCTTTTAGGGAAAAATTGTCACGATCTCACCCACACCTTCCGCACTATTTTTATTATTATTATTATTATCGTTTTTCTGCTCCTGCTGCTGCTGTGTGCTCTCCCCTTCTCTCTCTCTCCAGGGGGCGTGGTTGACCTACTTCCTCTCAAGACGCAGGTGATTGACTACACCTGCGCGGCTCCGCCTCACCTGCTCCTGATTTGCAATCAGGAGAACTTATAAGCGGAGCCGTTCCCCTTCACCGGCGCCAGATCGTTGTTCTCAGTCAGTTGGTAAAGTCATGCTCTTAGTCGTCTCTTTAAACTTACCTGCTCGCTGGATACTTACCCGTCTCTCCTCGCTCCAGGTCGCCACATCTCCTGCACCTTTGAGAGCCTCTGGTCCTTGCCTGTATTCCCTATGCTCCTGGGAATCTCTCCTACTCACACCAGCTACTCCGTGAGTCTGTTCCTTAAAGGGCCGCTGCCAGATCGCATTTCTCTCTCTCCCTCTTCCTCTATTCTCTCGTTCACTTTCGCTTTTTGTGGAGTCGCTTTTTGTTATCCGTTTATTGTAAATAAATATTATTGTTTATAATTTTACCACCGTCGCAGTCTGCTTTCGGGTCCACCGCCATTGAAATCCTAACATAACGATCTGACCAAATTATGGACCCGGCGGACTTAGATTCACTCCGACTATCGATCACTTCACAGGGCACGCTAATCAGTCGTCACAACTCCCAACCGATATAATGAATTCTATACGGGAACTATCTGCTAGCATCACCATGGTTGCTAACCAACCATCGGCTGCGGCTACTCCTTCCCTTGCTAACACGAGGAGGGACACTGCTCATGGCAGTTCCGGGGTTTCCGTTCCCTCGTCTCTGCCTCAGAAACCGTTCATCCCCATTCCGGAACAATTCTCCGGGGAAATGGGTAGATGTACGGGGTTCTTATTTCAGTGTTCCCTGGTTTTTGACTTACAGCCACTCACGTACCCCACAGATAGCGATAAGATCGCATTTATTGACGGGCAGCTCAATGGGCGACAGCCACGCTCTGTAGCACTGCTCCGTCATCCGTCACTTATGCCTCTTTCACCGTTATCTATTCAGCTAGATAATCGCCTACACGAGAGACGCCGCGAGAAAGCTAACCTTCCACGCTTCGTAACTAACACGGTACCTTTTACTCCAACCACTTCGTCGACCCCTCCGCTCCCTCCGCCGTCTCTCGCTTTACCTCTCTCTGTCCCTCACGAGCCCATGCAGCTGGGTCGGGCACGACTCAATTCCACCGAGAGGACCAGGAGATTAAAGAGCAGAGCATGCTTGTACTGTGGGGGCCCAGATCATCGGAGGGGTTCCTGTCCACTTCGACCAAAAAGACTGAGTCCGTCAGCACATGCAGGAGTGTTGGGGTGCGGAGCTAGTTCCTGCCCAGTTCCAAGACGAGTCTCTCTCGCTGGCAAGCTTCGGTGGTCACAGCAGTCCATCTCCCTCTCCTGTCTGGTCGACTCTGGTGCCGATCACTGCTTTAGCGACCTGCAAGTCGCTAACCGGGCTGGGATTCCTACTGTCCCTCTACACAAGCCCAAGGAGATCCTCGACCTCAACGGAAGATGTCTGGCTACAGTGACTCACCGCACTCAACCCATCACCCTCATCCTTTCTGGTAATCACCATGAGCTCATCCAACTCTTCTTCATTCCGGCGTCATCTGCACCTGTCGTCCTGGGTCTCCCGTGGCTGGCTCTCCACAACCCCCATTTTGATTGGTCTACGGCTCAACTCTCTAGCTGGAGCGTTGCCTGTCATTCCCGCTGTCTCCACTCTGTTATGCCCTCTTCAGCCACGGTTACGCCTAACCCACCTAAACCTCCGGACCTGTCGTCCATCCCGAAGGACTACCACGATCTCGGTGAGGTATGTTCTAAAGAACTGGCTCTATCGGTTCCACCTCACCGCCCGTACGACTGTGGAATCGATCTTCTTCCTGGTGCTTCGCTTCCCTCCAGTCGGATGTACAACTTGCCCCGGACTGAACGTAGCAGCATGGAGGAGTACGTAAACCAGTCGCTGGCTGCGGGCCTCATCCGCCCTTCCTCCTCCCCCGTCGGTGCAGGGTTTTTCTTCGTACAGAAGAAAGACGGAACTCTGAGACCCTACATCGACTACCGAGGCCTAAACGAAATCACCGTACACAACAAGTACGCTCTTCCCCTCCTGGACGCTGCATTCAGCCCACTCTGCAAGGCCCAGATCTTCACCAAGCTCGACCTTCGCAACGCCTATCACCTGGTCCGCATAAAAGAAGACGACGAGTGGAAGACTGCGTTCAACTCCCCGTTGGGACACTTCGAATATTTGGTGATGCCCTTCGGACTGACCAACGCCCCCGCAGTTTTCCAACACCTGGTCAACGACGTGCTACGAGACATGCTGGACAAGTTCCTCTTCGTCTACCTCGATGACATCCTGATTTTTTCCGAGACCGAAGAGGAACATGTCCAGCATGACCGTCTTGTTCTGCAGAGACTGCTGAAAAATAAACTCTACGCAAAAGAAGAGAAATGTACTTTTCACGCCTCTTCCGTTTCCTTTTTGGGGTTTATTGTGGACCAGGGGAAACTATCACCAGACCCAGCCAAGATCAGCGCGGTGAAGGACTGGCCCACACCTTCCACAAGAAAACAGCTACAGCGGTTCCTGGGCTTCGCCAACTTTTACAGGCGCTTTATCAGGAACTATAGCAAGGTGGCTGAACCCCTCACTCGACTCACCTCGCCCCTACTAACTTTCTCCTGGTCCGACGAAGCCGATGCTGCATTCAACCACCTCAAGAATCTGTTCACCTCTGCTCCCATCCTCTCCCACCCTGATCCCAGCCTCCAGTTCATCGTGGAGGTGGACGCCTCCGACACTGGGGTAGGAGCTGTCCTTTCTCAGCGTTCTCCTTCTGACCAGAAATTACACCCCTGCGCCTTCTTCAGCCATCGACTGTCTCCTGCAGAGGTTAATTAGGACGTGGGCAATCGAGAACTCTTGGCCATCATCTTGGCATTGCAGGAGTGGAGGCAATGGTTGGAGGGGGCCTCCCATCCGTTCATTGTCTGGACTGACCACAAAAAACCTCTCTTACCTCCGTAACGCCAAAAGACTCAACACCCGACAAGCACGCTGGGCTCTCTTCCTGGGCCGTTTCACCTTCACCCTCACCGTCCTTCCTGGTTCCCGTAACGTAAAACCCGACGCATAATCACGCCAGTTCTCACCTGACCCCCCTACCACTTCCTCCGACCCTATTGTGCCTCCCTCCTGTCTCAACACTACGGTCCTGGCGGTGGTGGACCGTTTCTCCACGGCGGTCCACTACATTCCCCTTCCCAAGCTGCCAACCGCCACCGAGACTGGAGACCTGCTGGTAAATCACGCTTTTCGCCTCCACGGCTTACCCATTGACATTGTCTCCGACCGAGGTCCCCAGTTCACCTCCCAGGTTTGGAAGGCGTTCTGCTCTGCTCTGGGTGCATCCATCAGTCTCTCCTCCGGATACCACCCCCAATCAAACGGCCAGACTGAACAAGCGAACCAGAGCATGGAGAGCGCTCTTCGCTGTGTAGCTGCACATCATCAAGCCTCCTGGAGTTCCATGCTTCCCTGGGTCGAATACGCCCACAACTCCCTCACATCAGCGTCCACAGGCATCTCTCCCTTCATGGCGTCGCTCGGATACCAACCCCCCCCTCTTCGAGTTCCAGGAGGAAGAGATCGCGTATCCTTCTGTCCAGGCCAACCTTCGTCGCTGCCACGCAGTCTGGAGACAGGTCTGTTCATCCCTGGAACGATCCTCCTTACAGTCCCAGAAGCAAGCAAACCGCCACCGAATCCCTGCACCAGACTACCAACCTGGCCAGAAGGTCTGGCTCTCCTCCAAGGACCTTCCCCTACAGGTCGAATCCCGGAAGTTGGCTCCTCGCTTCATCGGTCACTTCCCCATTGATCGCATAATCAACCAGTCCTCTGTTCGCCTCAAGCTCCCCAGCTCCTTAAAGATTCACCCGACCTTCCACGTGTCACTCCTGAAGCCCGTGGTGGAGTCTGAGCTGGTCCCTCCCTCCAACCCTCCTCCTCCACCCAGGTTCATCGACGGGGGGAGAGGCCTACACTGCCAGGCGTATCTTGGACTGTCGTCGTCGAGGCAGGGGCCACCAATACCTGGTCGACTGGGAGGGGTACGGTCCAGAGGAGAGGTCATGGGTTCCTCGTCACTTCATCCTGGACAAAGACTTGCTGTGGGAGTTCCACCAGGCCCATCCAGATAAGCCTGGCATAACGCCAGGAGGCGCTCCTTGAGGGGGAGGTACTGTCACGATCTCACCCACACCTTCCACACTATTTTTATTATTATTATTATTATTGTTTTTCTGCTCCTGCTGCTGCTGCTGCTGTGTGCTCTCCCCTTCTCTCTCTCTGCAGGGGGCTTGGTTGACCTACTTCCTCTCAAGACGCCGGTGATTGACTACACCTGCGCGGCTCCGCCTCACCTGCTCCTGATCTGCAATCAGGAGGACTTATAAGCGGAGCCGTTCCTCTTCACCGGCGTCAGATCGTTGTCCTCAGTCAGTTGGTAAAGTCATGCTCCTAGTCGTCTCTTTAAACTTACCTGCTCGCTGGATACTTACCCGTCTCTCCTCGCTCCAGATCGCCACGTCTCCTGCACCTTTGAGAGCCTCTGGTCCTTGCCTGCATTCCCTATGCTCCTGGGAATCTCTCCTACTCACACCAGCTACTCCGTGAGTCTGTTCCTTAAAGGGCCGCTGCCAGATCGCTGAGCCAAACCTGTCACAGCTGCATTTCTCTCTCTCCCTCTATTCTCTCGTTCACTTCCGCTTTTTGTTATCCGTTTATTGTAAATAAATATTATTGTTTATAATTTTACCACCGTCTCAGTCTGCTTTCGGGTCCACCACCATTGAAATCCTAACAAAAATAAAACATTTCAAAATCAAAGTCAATGGAAAAACAAAAAACAAAAAAAACAAAAACAAAAAAAAATCTGAGCAATCTAGTGCAAATGGTGTGTGCACTCTGCCTTAGAGCAATGTTTCCCAACCCTGGTCCTCAGGGAACACTGCCCTGCCATGTTTTAGATGTTACCGTGCTCCAAAAACACCTGATTCAGATAACCCTCATCATTAAGCTCTGTAGAAGCCTGGTAAACAACCTTTTTCCATTTTTTTTGCTGTGGCCACACCCTTTTGAATCTGTGTGATGTGTTTTTTAGAAAGTGATTCGATTTTATGTTGGTGCAATAAGCATGCTCATTCATTTATGAAAAGAGCAAATCACCAATATGGATGCCAAATTCAATGGCAGACTTCCTGTTGAGTTGAGGCCATGGTCCCAATGAACGTTTTTGTTTTATTCTTCTTGGGCTGTAATATGTTCACGCCAAGTTTCATGAAATTTGGTTTGAACATTGTTTTTTAATCTAATTGTGTTGTTATGGCTGGGACTGTGTGTACTTACAAAACTAAAGTCAATTATAGAGGGTGCCCCCTCATCTTCATCATCTCACTCTTTTCTTTCTCCACACCGCCCCAGCTGACTCTGCTCTCTCTCTCCTGCATTGTGCATTGCTCCAAACGGGCTCTCCGTATCCAACGCAGAATGGATCATTTCTCTATGCAAAGTTATATCCCCACATCCATATATGACACATACGTGTCATACCCCACAGGGGTGGACGGTGCATAGTAGGGATGCAACGGTTTTCCCACGGTTCGGTATGTATCGCTGTTTTGGGGCCACGGTATCGGTACGGTTTCGATATCTTAATATAAAACTACTCAGACTCAAAAATAATAAAAAGCACAGATATAATCACACCACAAACTTTATTTTAACAATGGTGCACTATCAGATCTAATTAAACAGCAAACATAAAACCACACACATTAAAAATAAATAAAGTTTATTGCTATCCATTAAAAATAAACAACATTTTAACCCACTCACAGAAACTACAACTACAAATATATCATGCTGCTCCAAGTGAAAAAGATGGGTGATGACGCTTGCTCTGGGTGGCGCTGTAGAGCGAGTGTCTGTCCAATATCCAATTTCAAACCAACTTCAGTACGCTGCATAACAGATGCTTGCATACCGTGGTTTGTTTGTTGACATTCATTTTCTCATTCTCATCGCAGTCTACGCTGAATCCTAAATGATCACACACAGCGGACTTACACGAAGACGGTGCCGATTCAAACTAACTTTTTCAGAGTCTCGTTCACTCACGCTGATTGACGCTGAAGGCGCTGAGTGTGCAGCTGAGTGCGCAGCGCTGCGCTTATGTCTCTGCTCCTGAGTGGATCTAATCATGCAGCATTGTATATTTTAATACATTTTGACGGACTGAAACGTACCGAAATACACTGTAAAAAATGTCCGTAGATTTTACAGTAAAAAATTGTCAAACCATGATAGAAAAAGACTGTAAACTTAAAAAGACTGAAAATAAAGTTTTTGTAACAGTGAAGTACCGTAAATATATATATCTCCCAAAACAGTAATTTTTCCATATTTTTTCCTGTAAAAATTACATTAATCTACTGTTAAATAATCTTGAACTGTAGTAATTATGGAAATTTCCCGTAATATTTTTTAGAGCCAATATTATATTAATATTGTGTTTTTTTTGTAAAAAATAAATTTTATTAGTGTTTAACTTATTAACCATTGTGTTAATTACTTAAAAGTACCGTAATATTTTGAAGAGACTAAACTGTATGTTTTGTGTGTTTTTTTTGTAAAAAATACATTTTATTAGTGTTAAACTTAATAACCATTGTGTTAATTACTTAAAAATACCGTAATATTTTGAAGAGACAAAACTTTACGTTTTGCATATTTTTTTTGTAAAAAATACATTTTATTACTGTTAAACTTATTAACCATTTTGTTAATTACGTAAAAATACCGTAATATTTTTCAGAGATAAAACTGTGTTTTGCTGGGTTTTTTTTTTGTAAAAAATACATTTTATTACTGTTAAACTTATTAACCATTGTGTTAATTACGTAAAAATACCGTAACACTTTTAAGAGCCAAAAATGAATCTTTTGTGGGGTTTTTTTTGTAAAAAAAATAAATTTGATTACTGTTAAAATTATTAGCCATTGTGTTAATTACGTAAAAAATTCTGTAATATTTATAAGAGCCAAACCTGTCATTTCTGCGTAAATGTTTTGTAAGAAATATTAAATAAGAATACATTTATGAACTTTATTAGTAGAATTTAATAAAAGTGTATACTCGGGAAATTGCTGTAATATTCCTAAAAAAACTAAACTGTAATTAATGCATTAATTTTTGTTAAAAATGACAATGTGTTACTGTCAAACGTATTACACACTGTGCTGATAATGGAAATATGCTGTATATTTATTTTGTTCTGTTTAAGATACCAACCATTGTGTCAATAAAGAAAACATTCCATAAGGTAGCCTATGTAACAGACAACAGCCAAAAGTGTAATTTTTTGCTGTACACTGTTAATTGTACTGTTATTTACGGTGAGATTTGCATTATGCATTTGCACCATCTCACTAGGCTCACCTACAACCCTTCCTCAATATGGTGAAAGACCATATGACAGCAGCCATCAGTTTGCAACACATTCACTTCTCTTGTGATGGCCCTACCTCGCAATATAAACAGAAGGGAAACTTTTACATGGTTCGCACCGAGCCTTACAAGAAGAGCTTCCAGAGCACTGCGTGGAATTTTTTTTGACGCCGCACATGGTAAGGGTACTCCGGATGGAGTAGGGGGCTTGCTAAAGAGTTCAGCTGACCTTTTGGTCCATCATGGGAGAGACATAACAGACCCAATGTCTTTCTATAAGGAGTTGAAGAACTCTGGCAGACAAATACAGTTGCATTATGTCAGCGAGGAAGAGATAGAAAGAAAGGCACAGGGGATGCCTGAGGTGCCTCTGGTAACTATAAAGGAACCATGCGAATGCCCCATATATTAAGCACCACACCTGGCATCCTGAAATACAGAGATACATATATATATATATATATATATATATATATATATATATATATACACTAAGTTGTGTAAAAAATACCAAGAACACACACACACACACACACACACACACACACACACACACACACACACACACACACACACACACACACACACACACACACACACACACACACACACATTGTGTTATGAAATACATATTTTTAGGCTTCATCCCAGCCTACATTAGAATAAAGCAAGTCATTAGATGTGAAATTATTTGAGGTGAAATACTAATAAATTGATAACATCTGTTTGAAAAATGTTCTGTTGTGCCATTTTCTTAACATTGTGTCACTGGTGTTACAGTGCGTCACATTGCGGCATATTGGTGTTCTGGCATCAGAGTTGTCCAGTTTATTTGAATATGTTTTTTTGTCTAGCCAACTGTTGCAGCATTCATTAGTAAACATTTTAAGGATATGATATTTCACATTTGAAGACACAATGCCAATTAATCTACAGTTATGTAAAAATGTTTTAGCATTAATAAGTGGTTAATCTTAAATTCAGGCGGTTAAATGTGTGTGCAATAAGTCTGAAAATATAATGTGTACAATTTTTCCATGATTTTTTAAAATGTTTTAATGAAAATGTAAATGTGTCTAAAGCCTAAAATATGGTATTATTACAAATATTGTTTACTTGATATACTGTTGATTTTGTCGGCAAATGATGTGAGGTTATTGTGAAGTGATTGGATTGATAGAGTCACATTAGCTAGCAAGCTTGCTAACATCTGCCTGGTCCTCGCCCATACATGTGCAGAAGCAGACCTGCCAACCTCTACTCATTTTGCATAGCTGATACGCATTTTGACATGAAACTATGCTGCTACGATTTGTCACTTCAAACGAAACGGGAATAATGGCGTTCAGTTCATTTGTGTAAGTGCATTAGTGCAGCAAGCTACATTCTATGGGTCTAACTTTAGCAACTTTAGCCTGCTGGGAAAATAATACTGTCGCTGTCACTACGCGATGTGCAGTGAACATGCGCAAACGAGCCGTCATCTTGGCCAGATACCTACGGCCATACCTATGACTACGGCAACTCTAACGCCCATTCTGCGGATGTTAGTTTGTTTAAATTAGCTTAGTTGGCGGGACTTGGCGGGACTCGGGGGGGACTCGGCCGCGATCGGGGGGAATCGGCGGCACTCGGGGGGACTCGGCGTCACTCGGGGGGACTCGGCCGCGATCGGGGGGACTCGGCGGCACTCGGGGGGGACTCGGCGGCACTCGGCTGAGTTCCCCACACACCCCACTCACAAACACTGGATTCTCTGGCCTGTATAATAATGGGATGTGGTGTTACTGTTGTATGTAAAATGTATATCGTTTAAGCTCTGTGTGGTGTATGATCGCATTAAGCATGAAATGTCTTCAAACGAATCACAACAAAGCAAATCTCTCAAATAATACAGAAATGACTGATTAATCATTTGCATAATTTGTTAGACTGCTGTATTTATGGTTTTGTAGCATGTTTCATATTTCATATATATTTATTTTATAAACTATACGTTTACATCTGAAATTTTCAATATATCAATCTCCCTACACATACATACATATATGTCACCATTTATGTGTTAGCCTGCAGGTATGGATTCAAAAATTAGATCATTTTTGGGGTGTTTGCGTGTGCTGCACTGCCTCCATATGTACAATAACATTAACAATAACTCCCCTGTAAGTTGCTTCTCAAAACTTAGCAAAAGACAAGTTATGCTTTCATTCAGGCAATGCCTGACAATGTGATGCCATTAGAATGAACACAGCAGGTGTTGTCTGTTGCACTGACTCCACACATTTATTCTGAGATATTCTTCATTATAACATTTGAAGTGTGTGTGTGTGTCATATGTTAATGTGTCTTTCTCTGTTCCCAGGTTTTTTGTTGAGCATTCGTTGAATGCTGCCATCGCAACTCTATTGTTTTTTTCACATTCCTGGCCAGAGAGGCACAGAGGTAAACTTGTTAGCTTAAAATATAGTAGGATTACAAATATAGTTATTATATGAATACACATTCTTTTGGTTTGTGACTGTTATTTAAGCTCCACTTTTAGATATGAGGCACAAGTTATTGATAGTGTCACATTGGTTGCTAGTTTGCTAACCTCCTCACCCAGCCAAGTGTGAGGCAGCAGTATTTTCTGAGGAGAAAGACACTGTCATTTTCCAAATTAACTTAACAAAAAGCAAGTTGTGCTTTCATGCTGGTGGTTAAATGTGATCGTTTTAAAATGTGAATTTATTCATTTTTTTGTGTCATTATTAGGGTGCAACTAATGATTATTTTCATAATCGATTAATCTGTCGATTATTTTCTTGATTAATCGTTTGGTCCATGAAATATCAGAAAACCTTAAAAAATGTTGATCGTGCTCTACAAACCTTGAAATGATGATGTTCTCAAATGTCTTGCTTTGTCCACAAACCAACATGATTAACTTTAAATGATTGCTACTTGTTTCCTAATACCAACTTGAGACCAAAGCATCATTATCTACGACATTATCCAGGGTTGATTCTGACATTTGGCCCACTGATCAGATTATGGACTATGCGCTTTGAAAGCAAACATAGTTACTTTAAAAGATGTGCAAGGCAATCAAAGAATTTCAAAAATCTGTGCCTCACACTTTCAGAAAGACATCAAATGTTTCAGGCCTATCTTTCAGCTGGGTCATTGAGTCCCCCAGCCTTGCAAATAATGGACAGCTTGCCGTTTTATCCCGAGCTTTACAGTCAACAAGTTAAAAATGCAGTCATGCAATTTGACTTCACTGATAAAAATACAAAGATTCCTGTAGATGTGCAATATAAGGGGATAACCTATAAGAAGGGCCAATTTGTTGTCACCAGGAATGATGACTCTGTGGAGTTTGGGGAACTCATCCTCATTGCAGTGAAAAACGATTCTGCACTTCATTTTCTGATGAGAATATATTCAGCCGAATTTCTCCCTCACTACCATATGTACTCAGTGAAAAATGAAAGTGGAAGATTGCAATGCTTACACATTAAACAACTGATTGACATGTGCCCATTAACATCTTACATGAAAAATGGATACCAGATAGTTCCATTGAAGCACAGCATATTGTCAGTGTAAATGCTTAGATATCAGTTGGCCAAAAGAAAAATGCTTTTTTGTGTGTTTGTATCTGGCAGATATGGCTGAATCACAGACTGAGAAGATTCGAAGTGCCATTACTGCAGTGTTACCGGATCTTCCTGTTGCAGTACTCAATTCAGTGGAAGATACTTTAAACTCACTTGGTGCAGACACCACAGATGATCTGCAGTACATTAACGAAGCAGAATTGCTACCAGTTTTGAAGCCAATTCAAGCTAGAAAACTTATTGTTGCCTGGGCCCAGAGCAGTAAGTATAATCAAATTAACATTGCTGTAACTATATAGAAATGTAACAATGCATTTGATTTTCAGTTCAGCAGCATAACCAAATTCAGCGTTAAATGCCTTTAAATCTACTGTGTTCTTCTGTTACAGACTCAACTTCACCAACTCCAACCTTGGCGTGTCCCTCTCCAGTGCCTTTCTGCTCCTCTCCACCCTCAGTCTCTCTCTCACCAGCGTCATCCACAGCCACCTCATCACCCATAGGAGGCTGTTCCACTTTTGTGCCAGACTGGGTAGAACATTTCCAGATACCATGGCAGAAGCTCCCTGAAGAGTTATTGCAGAGTTTGGAAAGGAAGATAAGACCTAGTCCACGACTACGCAGAGAGATGGTGAGGATTGTGGTTTCTGAAATTATGAAGATGTGTAACAATCCAACCAAGCAAAACACTACAGCAATAGGCAAAAGAATGGTGGCCAGATATCCAGAATCTCTTCAAGATGTTATCGAGGGTGATGTTATTGGATCTGGATATCATTCAATAGTCAAGCAACTACAGGCACGAGTTGAAAATGTTAAACGACCTAACACACCAAAGATAACAAAACGCAAAGCAGCATCAGATGAGTATGACACGGAAGAAATTCCTGCTGAAAAAAAAGCAAGTGTTCAAGACACATATGGCTGTGTAAGCTGGGAGCCAAAATACTTACCGCTCTCTGAAACTGTGGAGAGTCAACAAGAAAGAAAAGACAAGATGAAGAAGATGTTTGAAGAGAGGAGCTACAGTACAGATGATGTGAAAAAGTTAGTTCAGTCCACCTATTATACCCAGCGTAAAGAGATCAACAGAGGGAAAAGCATCGATATACTCAGTCAAGAGTTGCCCTTTTTGTTCCAAGAAGCTGGTATGGCAGCACACTTCCAGGAGCTCACTGGTGTTGGTCTGATGGAGTCCTTTGCTGCCAATATGGACAAAAAGGGGGGGCGCCTTCTAAACTTCTTCAAAGCGGATGCAAAAAAACAAGTCCTTGATGCGCTTATCAAGTTCCAGACTGAGAGATCCCAGTTGGATGGTTGCTCCGAAGACATCATACGGATGGTACTTCTGTTACTGGCTCATTTTGGTGAGAAGGAAGAGAACCTGTTCCATTACGTGGAGGAGACATGTCTGGCCAAAGAGGTTCAGACGGAGAACTTGCCGGCAACACCCTGCATTATTGTATGTGGTAAGTAAATGGGAAGCTGAAAATGTAACCAAATCCTCTTCCTAAATCTACACATGCACTGATAATGAGTTCTATAATTGTGTTATGTTTTGAGTTGTAGGTTATGTTGAAGTTTAGTCAACGGCTGACAGAAGCACTTGTTGTTGAAGTTTCTTTTGTTTTCATTGTTAATCTTTTCAGGGTCATCTTGCTTTGCTGCTGGGACATTCATGTTGAGCATTGACAAAAAGATTGTCAATGACCACATTACCTCTTTCATGTTTGCCCTCTGCCTGTTGTTTGGCAGTTACTACTGCTTTAATATCCACTACCCAGTGGAACTACGTTCAACGCTAGAGTTCCTCCAAAGGTACAATTTCTTGTTACAATATCACTAATTGTGATTACAAGTGCTTTGATTTTGTCCCTCAATTGTTGCTAATTTATTTTACTTGTTTTTGTCTTCGTAAAGGTGTTTCTTCTCAATAAATCCGGAGCATGGCACCAAAGTCGAGTGGAAGAAAAAGAAGAAAGTTCTTTCAGTCAATCCAAGAGTCCTCACTCTCATTGCAGACCTTGCAGACCACGAGTGGATATAGACCTACACAACTAGTCCTAACCCTCAAGGGATTGGTGTTTTGGGACAATGTGTTTTGCAGTTTTTGTGTGTTTTGTTAAAATTGTCCCAAAAAGTTTATTGAAAGCCAACGTAAGCTTTTTCAAACCAGTTTAGGTAACCTGGATTGTTCAATAATGTTTAAGATGACTGTGTTTTACTCTATATAAGGCCTGTGTTTCCTCTGATGGCACCTTCAGAAAACTAAGTGGGTAAGTTGGCTACACCATAAGAACACATATCGTATCACACATTCCTACAATCTTCCTTATACAGCTTTATTATTTTTACTCATTAAGTGACATATACATGAGAGATATAGATAAATTGGTTGATTTAAATTGTATTTTAAAAATTGTGTTTTTCTCACTTGTTAGGTTGAGTTGGGCCCAGTCAAAAACTACCAAGTTCTACACAGTATTCGTGCTGCTGGAAGTTCTCCTTGATCTTTGAATTTGGGCCTGTTTCTGCATTTCAGTGAGGATATTAAAGGTGAGTGATTCAACACAAACTGGTTATCTACTGTATCTTACACATTTTCAGTTAGACACTATTAAAAACGATTGGCTCCTCTGGAATCCACTGGCTCTGCTGTGGTTATAAGGGTGGTGTGAGACAGGCTTTAGGCTTGGGTTGGTTCCCCGTTTTTTTCTGGTCCAGTGTACAGGCTTAAACCGCTTTAACTTGATGCAATTCAATGATTTACATATGTTTGATAAGCCTATAAACAAATAAGTGCCAGACCGTGTGTGCAATTCAGTATATCGCTCTGCCTGTGCTGCAGAGGATATCAAATTAAATCTGCCAATACACTCATGCATGAGATCTATTTACATTTATTATTTTATTATTATTATTATTATTATTATTTGTGTGACTGTCTTTGCTTCTGTAATACTGGGAATTTACCCATTGTGGGACAATAAAGGTGTATCGTATCATATTATTATAAGCGCTGCTTGCTGTGTGACATGCAACACCTAGTGGTGGAAGTCCATTATTTCGGTCTAGTGTTTGGCATAATTACGGGTTTTGACATAATCTTTTTTGCCATTTATCTTATCTTACTGTTCTTTCAGGTATTGTTTTGTGGGATGAGGGATCAGTGTCATTTAACCTTATACATTACATCATATAATGTTGCTTTAAGATATTAATTAATGCATGGATTTTAATTAATGCATGGACACATTTGAAATGTTTAGCAAGAGAATAAAGTGTCAAATAAGACAAAGTAGACCAAACTCATAGCTGTCTAAAGCCATGCCATCATGTCATCTAACCCAACTTCAAATTATAAATCATCATATCAAGTGAAAAGTTATTGTTCCCACAGAGTAACATTTTGCATGGGTGCAGAAAGTGGCAAATTTGGGTCACTCAGTCACTTACAGGTTACGTTTTTTGTTTTTTTTTCTGCATTGAACAGCCTGCTGTACAGCTGTTCTTTGGCCAACCAATAGCTTTGCACTCCATCCAGCCACCTTTTGTGAAAACTAGAGCAAAACTTCTACATTCTACGAGTTGCTCCAAATTTGGATCATGTTTTGTAAAAGTTATTCAAAACTGTCAATAAACACAAACATCTATGATAGATAAGGCTGTTCTTATGGTCTATTGCCCTTGTTCATCATAAATCACTACACACAATGCTGTCATTGTATGTTAAGACGAGCATTAATACGTAATACATACAAAAATGTGGCAACTATTTTCAAAATGAATTGCCAGAAAAGTCTGTATACTTTGATTTACTGTATATCGTGATATAAAATGTTTGCAATATCTCCCAACACTGCTTTAATCCTTTTGACCATTTGATGTTTTCTCTACTCTTTCCCTGATGTTGGTGTGAAGTTCTGGGATCCTGATCCATTGTAGTATCTCATTCAACCTGGCGGGAACCTCGATGTCCATTTGCTGCTCCCTTGCTACTACGTTGATTCAACAGCTACGAGAAAGCTACATCTTGACAGCTTGCTGATCCTTCGGGCAAGTTTTAAGCCACTGGACTATACAAATGTTGGACTTCTGTCTGCCTATGGATTGTGGGAGAAAGCCATGGTATTCTTAAATTCTATTCAAGGACATTGTTATACCTATTGTTACACCAAACTGACACCTTCATGTGTTTCTGGAGTCAATTCCGTTAACATTACTCTAAAGCGTCATACTGAGGACTGTTGTAAGATCTCTTTCGATGATTAAAATATTGTATACAACTTTAACTTTGTATGTAGTTTTTTCCATGGGCTAGTAACGTAAAGTCATTGAGGTTTGATCAAAACTAACATTTTTATGCAATTTTTATTTTGGAAATTGTACAAAGAAAGTAGTACTATTCCAAACTATTTATTGCACAGTAAAACCCTATTTTATTCAAACGATATTTTGAGAGAAATTATACAGAATAAAGTAGTACTATTTTATAATAGACTGTTTATTTCACAGTAATATAGCATTTTATGGAATGGCAAAATTTTTTATACAATATTTTATATTCATACAGACGGTTTATTACGCAGCAAAATAAAGTTTTATGTCATGGCAAAACCTCAGTACTTTTACATTAAATATATGGCAAATCAAAGTTATTTATATGGTAGAATATGGAAATATTATCCTAACTTTACTGTAAAAATTAGTGTTGTTTTTTTTTTTAAGAATAAAGTGGTATTTTTTGTTGATAAAGGCTGTTTATTTCACAGTAAAATACCGTCTTATTTCATGGAGAAATATTTTCACGTTAAATATATGGAAAAACATTGTTACTTTTAATGAAAAAAAAAAGTTATTTAAATGGTGGAATATGGAAAAAATCAACAACCTTTACCGTAACAACAGCAGTAGTTCAATCCTTTTACCGTAATGTAAGAAAAGGTTCTACCGTATTTATTACGGTAGAATTCTGGCAACCACAGCTGCCAGTTTTTTACCGTAAAAATATGTCGTTTTTTTTAAAGAATAAAGTGGTATTTTATGTTAATACAGGCTGTTTATTTCACAGTAAAATACCGTCTTATTTCATAGAGAAAATCCTCTACTTATACAGTATTTTCACGTTAAATATATGGCAAAAACATTGTTACTTTCAATGAAAATTTTTTTTATTTATATGGTAGAATATGGAAAAAATCAACAATCTTTACCGTAACATCAGCAGTAGTTGTATCCTTTTACCGTAATGTAAGAAAAGGTTCTACCATATTTATTACGGTAGAATTCTGGCAACCACAGCTGCCAGTTTTTTACCGTAAAAACAACGTTTTTTTTTTTACAGTGTATATTGAACACAACAGGGTGTACCGAACGGTTCGGTAAAAATACCGAATACCGTTGCATCCCTAGTGTAATGTAATTCAATGTACGCAACCGGATGTGCCCGGACTAGTGCCCGGAGCAGGAGGATCTGCTGTTCAGGAGAACTGCTGTTTACGTAACCAGAAGGGACAGCGTTGTTTGTTTTCAACCTTCTGGGCTTCGTATACAAGGTAATGACGCAGATGCACACTAAAAAACAGCGTTAATTGGAACTTCCGGTCTAGGTCCGCTTTAAAGGTCCAATTCTTCACTTTCCTTTACAGTTAATGAATAATTTGACTGCACTATCTTGACATATGTTTGTTGTATGTATCTTGTAAAGGTTGTGAAAGCTCTTGGTCCTTGGTCAGTTAATAAATACTTGACTTAATATACTTGTTTAATATGCTCCTGCATTATGCTGCACACAATGCAGGAGAGGGAGCAGAGCATCAAGCAGGGGCGATGCACAGCCTCTTAAAAAAAGTAATTTGTGTTGCAATGTGTTGCACTCATAGATCTGCTGCTATTTTCACAACTTATGAGTGACACTGCCCAACAGCAATCTCCAATACTTATTGACCCAAATACATTTGTTAAGACTATATTTATTTTTTATTTTTTTGACTAAAACTAGACTAAAACCCTTTTGAGTTTTCGTCAACTAAAATGGGACTAAAACTATCACATATAAAAGAGACTAAAATTTGACTTAAACTAATAAGCATTTTAGTCCAAAAGACTAAGACTAAATCTAAGATGGTTGTCAAAAACAACACTGTTTAATAGGTGCTGTTCCACCGTGTACACGCATCTTGTTGGAATGGTTTAATTGATGTTCCAAACTGATCGTGAGACTCTAAGCGAGTATAGATAGGCGCGTGCTGGCCGCAGTCTTTGCGTGCATCATCATAATATCGCTTCGGTGGTTACCGGGGAAAACAGGAGAAAAAATAGGGCGTCTTTAGGGCGTCCTGCCTAAAAGTAGGGCGTCTAATTTCTTATTATTTTCAGTACAGTACAGACCCTGCTGGCTAAAAGCCTGCGCCTGGCTCCTGTCTTCGTCACATTACAGCAGTCCCACAGTCAGTCTTATCCTCGAACTTCCCACTAACGGGCCATTGACTCTGTTGAACACCGCAGTTATATCCTGGTTGCAGCGAGTGTTGACTGATATCTTCTCCCTGGAACCTGCTGGTGGAAAGGCTGGACGCACGTTTAAGTGAAAACAGAATCACATATAGGCTGCTATAGTAACTTGACAACAGCTGAGACATTGCGATATAGATGTGTGTGTGTGTGTGTGTGTAACTGCTGTTTTGAATCAGCAGCTGTTACGGTCTGTCGCTTTTTTTTCTCTCCATCTTGCACCGCTCTGCGTTATCGCTACTGTGGGCCACACTTACATTAAACTTTGATATCAACTGGGGGGCCACAAAATATTGTCCTGTGGGCCCATTGTCTGAGACTACTGCTTTATAGCCTCCAAAACTGGAAACATTGCAGAATAAGATAAAAATCCTACAGAGACAATATGTTCTCGCACCACTGTGTGAGTGTTTGGGCCCTAAATATGAAATACAAAGTGGAAAAAATTATGATAGACTTACTAAGAAGCTAGCTGCTCCAGTGAGATTTTTGTAGCGCATAAAACTGCCTTCTTTTTTTTTTTTTATACATCATTTTTGGACCAAACACCTAATCCATTAATTAAGTCAACAGCCCAACTAATTTTCAGTGTGATGTGGGTCACAAGAGGAACCTTATAGGATAGCCAATCAGCATCCCTGACTCGTTGTCATGGAGATACTGGGCTTATCTACCAGAGAGTACATTTGCAGTTACAAGAGGAGAGCAGGGAGATTGTGTTTGCACTTATGGTCTGTAATGTCACTAAACTACCACAACCAGCCAGTTCAAAATACACTAACATTCAGGACAGCTTATTTGTTTTCTCATTCATCTTTATTGTATTGTATTGCTTCCTTTATCTTGAATCATTTAAAAATGTAAAGCACTTTGGAGGTTATTTATAAATGCGCTATATAAATAAATGTGACCGTAAGCTGGATATAAACATCATAATGAAACATGGGGATGGGAGATTTTGAATAAATTGAGAGTGACAGTTGTAACTAATGAGCCATGACCCTCTCATGTTTGGGATTCAAATGTACAGCATGTTTTCTACTAGATCGTGGTATTAGATCCCAGCTCATTATCCTTTCTATCCACGGTTCATTGTACCATGATTTTACAGCCCTGTTTACTGTTTACAGTCATGATGAAACGTAATCAGAGGAGCCACATGAGCAGAAACCTTATTAGTAATGCATTTAGGAAACACATGATACATCAACACATGGTCTTTTGGGTTCAGGCTTCAGGGAACACATTAGATTATCTGTTAATATAACTTTGGGATCAGAGAGATGGACCTGTGTGTAGGGCAACATATTGAATCACAGATGTGGAAAACGGACAATAAATCTCTTCAATGGCTGACAAACATTTACTGGTATATTCAAACAATAATGCGGATTCTCTTTCAGTCCTTCATTTAAAACTGATCAAAGTGCAACACTGACAACCCACTTTTAAGACGACTTTGGTTGAGTTTATTTCCCATTTCCTTTTGCAGTTTTTACTAAGGGACAAGATACATCACGACTGTAACACGTGATTTGGCAGCAACAATATCGGGGACACTGAAACGAATGGGTATCAGACTCACTTATTTCTTAAATTTAACATTGTTGCCAATATAGAATAGAAGACTGTTGTAGTTTGCGTCCTGTATTGGGTTTGAAAATGTCCATTAGAAACACTTTATCCTCCAGGTGAGGGTGAAAGGGGAGCTGGAGCCAATCCCAGCTGATCATCATCATCGTCAACATACAGGGAAGAACAACCGTTCACTCTCACATTGATAAAAAATAGTCCATTTAGAATGTTCAATTAACCTAATCTGCATGTTTTTGGACTGAGGGAGGACTTGGAAAGAACTAGAGTATCACCATTCTCCAAAACCTTCATTTCACTTTATTTTTGATTTTAAGGTCAGGATTCGAATAGATATTTTTCTCTCTTTTAGGGCATATGGGTCTGCCATGTTTAGACTTTAATTTAGCCTAGGTTTGGTTTTATGTCGTGATATCTCAATAATTTTTAAAATTGCCATTTTGATACTCTGAGTGGTTCCATGAGTGATATAATAATAAATAGTTTTCAGATTCTTTATATTATATTATAATATATAATACTATAAGGTCATCAGGACATCACGCTGGGGATGTGGCTAAATCATTGATTCCACCTTTTTGCTTTCGGTCAAGATTGTGACGTGGCTTTGATCAATATTCAATTAACAAATCGAGATCGGGGCCCCCCTTTATGTCCACACAGAGAGGCCCTCGGTTGAATCACACACATTTGTGGCTTCTACATGAGCACCTAACAGTTCATCACCATCTCGCAGCTTGTGGTCAGTTGACTTATGGTTCCAATGTAATGGATGACAATGAAAATATCTATTTAGAGGGTTTTTACTTAAAACATCAGTACCACATACATCAGTATACTAGAAGTAAATCATCAGAAATGATATTAATGTGAATCTCCACCACCACCTCTAGTTGCCAGCCATTGGCTCATAGTATTAATGCATTCATAACATACTTATCAATGGAGACTATGATAGTATAATTGAATCAATTCAACAGATATCAAATCTGCTCTGGAGGTGTGCTCTAAGTGTCGGTGAGTGTCTGGACATGCAGGAGGAAGGTTGGACAGATTTGAGCTGAGAGACACTATGTGGTGAAGTAGCAAACTGCAACTTGTGAGAAGTCATCTACCAACAGCAATAATATATACAATGTATATAATGACTCAGATGGCAGTACAACCCAGGGATTTATCTCTCGTGACATCACACTTTTGCAATTCTCTTCCCTGCTCAATCCATGACCTTTAGATGCTTCATAGGTACATCACAAAAACTGGTGGACTCTCAAATCACTGAGTCTTGAGCTTCAGATTTACACCTAATATTTTTGTACACATAAAATATGTCCTTTAGGATATTTTCAAAAATAGAAAAAAATATATAACATAGTAGGCTAGGCATTATTAAATGTCATACAATGACATATAACCTTTAAGCCAAGCTTAACAATGGATAATATTGAGTTTGTCAAAGTCAATGCTTAGATGGACAAAACAACGTGTAATGGTATAATTGGCTTCCTGAGCCACAGAGAATGTTAAACAGCTCAACAAGCATAAAGCAAACATTCCTTTTTTGGTTTGTTCTGAGTCGGATTCATGTTATCATGTCCCTGATGTGCACTTTTTACCATAGATATTGCTTGTTTTCCCTGACTGAAGGCGTGAGCAGCAAAAACAACCATTATTGTAGACATACATATAACACAGAGGTCTCAAACCGGCAATTTGCTGTGGCCCACCATTTCATATTATATTTTCTTCTAAACACAGCACACAGCTGCCGGAAACTTGATAGAATACAGACAAAATACTAAATGTGTTTGTATAACAATAAGCGAGACATTTGGTTATAATTATCACATAATTAAATGTATTACATTCAACATCAAATATACTGTATAAATATAGATCAGTGTTTTAGTTTTTAATTAATATTTTTATTTCTCTGTTTTAGCTATTTATAGATTCATTTCACATCATAAATATGCATTTTTAATTGTGACCTATACATCATTCCATATGAAAACGCTTTTACTTCGAAATTCTGTATAATATCGTAATTAATATCTATATTTCAATATCACAATTGAATATTGTGTTCTTCATTTAAGCTCATATTGCCCAAACCCGAAATAACAGCTATTTTAACATATATACATACATTATACATATATATATATATATATACGTATACACAGACATATATATACGTATACACACACACACATGTATATATATATATACATATATATATAGAAAGTGACAGAGCCCAACGATAACTTAAATATTCTTCAGGGTGTTCACAGATTCTGCAACATAACTCCCAGCCATAGAGAAAAAAACAAAAAAGAAACAGGAAACGAGTAATCTGATCACTCACAAGCTGCCATTCATGGAATCTGTTTGTAATAGACATCTGGTTAAAAATGACATAAATATATCAAATTACTTTTATTTGCAAGCTACATGCTACCTGTGAGGTGATGATGTAACAGATAATTAAAAAAAAAAAAAAGCGTCAAAATCATCAGGCACAACTCAGCTCCATGTTCAATGCTGTAAATGTCCACGAATAAATATGATAATACTTTATCAGTCAAAAGGCAGCAAGCTTGCATTTCTGTAGGCAAAATGTCTGCCTGCCCACAGAATGGACCATTACATTTTCCAATTGTCCATTACACACACACACATACATATACACCTCATTCACTGCTGCTTTGCCAATGGCTATATTTCATGGAAAAAAGGGATGAAGCTTTCTATTTACTGACATAACTTTTTTTTACTGACTCACAAATTAAGAATTTGCCAGAGCAAATCGTTCATTTGACATAAAAAAATGAACATCTCGTCTTACAATGTCTATGAAGCCATTAAATTCATTCTTTTAATCTTCTATGCGTGTCCTGAAAAGATCGACTACAGCCTGTGAAACACAGAACGTGCAGCTTTCATACCACATGCCTCCGAATAAAGGGCTGAATAAGATTTTCTACCCTACATACGACAACCATTTTCTGTGAAACCTCTTTGAGAACGTTGAGTTATTGGGCCACGTTCCACAGTTTCATGAATAAAACAAATGCTCCCAGCATGACAGCTAGCACAAAAGCACTGATACAGATCTCATTTGCATGAAACTGGAAAATCTGCTCACGTTTGGCAGCTATATAAAGGTTTCTTTTTAAGTGGGTGAAGTTATAATTTTTTATCACTAATAGTTGGAGAATCTTTAATTAGAATTGTTTCAGAAACAGTATTCATGTTGATAAGACAATAAAAACTTAATTTATGTCACTAATTTGTCATTTATTCAAAGTTTGATATTAATTTGAACGTGGGCTGTAAAGTTTGTTTCAAACTGTACTTAGCAGCTCTTAGCAGTAGTCCAGCAGAGGGTGCAGGTAAGGTTTATTATATAACATATTATATGACAGTTTTCAATCACAGCATCTTAGAGATGCAAGCCCACTCTCTGCAGATTGAAAGCCCCTGCTTTGGTGCACAAAGTAACCTAATATTCTCTGTAAATACCTTTGTGTGCCAGGGCCACCACTGCGCTCTCATCTGAAGGTAATATTGGAAATAAAAGACTTGTGTTTGTGGCAAATAATATCAGTGGTTTCCCATTAAGAGTGTCATGAATACTCTAGTGCTGTAGTTCTCAAACTCTGGTAGAGCTTCCTCTGGTGGTACTTGGAGGAAAATCAGAGATACTGTTCCTGTGTATATGCCAGGGTATTTGAATTTGATATTGAAAAACTAGCTAATTCAGTTGGCAAGACAAAGCATGAAGGATAAACAGACAAGATGCACTGGTCAAGAGGAGGAACTCATTCTAACTTTTCCTCTGAGCAGTCAGTGATCATCCTTCTGACACAGCGTACCTTTATACAGTTAGGCCCATAAATATTTGGACATCGACACAGTTCTCTTTATTTTGGCTCTATACACCACTACAATGGATTTGAAATGAAACGAACAAGATGTGCTTTAACTGCACACTTTCAGCTTTAATTTGAGGGCATTTACATCCAAATCAAGTGAACGGTGTAGGAATTACAACACTTTCTATATGTGCCTCCCACTTTTTAGGGGACCAAAAGTAATTGGACAATTGACTGAAAAGCTATTTCATGGACAATTGTGGGCTATTCCCTCATTATTTCATCTTCAATGACACAGGTAAAAGTTCTGGAGTTGGTTCCAGGAGTGACATTTGCATTTTGAATCTGTTGCCATTAACTTTCTATATTTCTATATGAGATCCAAGGAGCTGTCACTGTCAGTGAAGCAAGCCATCATTAGGCTGAAAAATCAAAACAAACCCATCAGAGAAATAGCAAAAACATTAGGTGTGGCCAAATCAACTGTTTGGAACATTCTTAAAAAGAAAGAACGCACCAGTGAGCTCAGCAACACCAAAGGACCTGGAAGACCACAGAAAATCACTGTGGTGGACGACAGAAGAATTATTTCCCAGGTGAAGAAAAGCCCTTCACAACAGTTGGCCAGATCAGAAACACTCTCCAGGAGGTAGATGTACGTGTTTCAAAGTCAACAATCAAAAGAAGACTTCACCAGAGTGAATACAGAGGGTTCACCACAAGATGCAAACCATTGGTGAGCCTCAAAAACAGGAAGACAAGATTAGAATTTGCCAAACAACACCTAAAAAAGCTGTTATAATTCTGGAAGAACATCCTCTGGACAGATGAGACCAAGATCAACTTACCACAGTGATGGGAAGAGAAGAGTGTGGAGAAGGAAAGGAACTGCTCATGATCCACAACATACCAACTCATCAGTGAAGCATGGTGGTGCTAGTGTCATGGTGTGGGCATGTATGGCTGCTAATGGAACTGGTTCCCTTGTATTTATTGATGATGTAACTGCTGACAAAAGCAGCAGGATGAATTATGAAGTTTTTCCAACAATATTATCTGCTCATATTCAGCCAAATGCTTCAGAACTCATTGGACGGAGCTTCACAGTGCAGATGGACAATGACCCAAAGCAAACTGCAAAAGCAACCAAAGAGTTTTTTAAGGCAAATATGGAATGTTATCAGTCAATCACCTGACCTGAATCTGATTGAGCATGCATTTTTCCCTTGCTGGAGACCAAACTGAAGGGAAAATGCCTCAAGAACAAGCAGGAACTGAAGACCGTGTCAGTAGAGGCCTCACAGAGCATCACCAGGGATGAAACCCAGTGTCTGGTGATGTCTACGCCTTCCAGACTTGAGGCTGGAATTGACTGCAAAGGATTTGTAACCAAGTATTAAACAATGAAAGTTTGATTTATGATTGTTTAGTTTGTCCAATTACTTTTGGTCCTCTAAAAAGTGGGAGGGCACATATAGAAAGTGTTGTAATTCCTACCCCGTTGACTTGATTTGGATGTAAATGCCCTCATATTAAAGCTGAAAGTGTGCAGTTAAAGCACATCTTGTTCGTTTCATTTCAAATCAATTGTAGTGGTGTATAGAGCCAAAATAAAGAGAACTGTGTCGATGTCCAAAAATTTATGGGCCTAACTGTATATATGTCCTATTTGAGAAATACTTTCCAAATTCACTTACTGCTCACTGCCTGCATTAATCCTTTGATTCCCTCATGTGATAAAACAGACATGATGTGGAAAACATGTTTGTAGCCTCTCACACCAGTGACACCAGCAGTAATCCTTTAACTGACAGCATGTCCTTCTGCTGCTCATGGGAACAAATCTAACATTTAATAAGTGTAGCCCACTCACTCTGCTGATGGTGCTGATGACTAATGACACCAAAACATTTGGCCTTTCATTTCAGGCTTTTAGGTGAGATGACACTGGGAAACTTCACAGGCACAGCTTGGCGTGTGAAGGGTCTCGTAATGTCCGAGTAGACATGGAGGTTTTATCATTTATTGGAATAATTTGTACATAGAAATGTGGTCCAGAGACAGATCGTAATGAGCCTGTGCTGCACATGCAATTAAAGACAAACTGTATGCTTTCTCCAAAACAACATGTGTCCAGTCCAAGTTGTAAGCCATATGACGTCAACTCAAGATGCACCGAAAATTCAGCCATCGAAACATTTCGGCTGAAAACTGCCAAAAAAGGCATTTTCCATTTTTTGGAGAAAATACTTTTAGCAACACGACCAAAACAGGATATTGTGATGGCACATGCAAAAACTGTGGCTAGCTCAAGCCTCTCTATTCCAATAGTGAGTCTGTCCATGGTCAGTTTGGAATAACAATAAAATGGTACCAACAAGATGTGAGTACACGGTGGAACAGCACCTATTAAACGCTGTCTGTTTGCGCAAAAGTGAAACTTGGCTGCATCCAGCGCAAATTATGAACTCCTCGCTAAATTCACTTCACAGCAGTGGTCCTAAATGGAGAACATTCTCACTCTTGTCGCCCCCTTTGAGCAGCTAACTAAAGAGATCCGCTCATCTGATTATTCCATTAACCTCTTCTTCCCTGACCCTCCTTTTGGAGTCCCTGCTCGAAAATGACATGCCCAAACTAAATAGAGTAAACCTATGCAGTTACAAGCTCTATGTGGATTATCTTGGTATCAAAATAAAGATAACACTTGTGAGATTCCACCAGAGGTGTAAGTTTCACTGTAGATGCCACTGTGTCAGAGTAAATGTACATGGAACACAGCATAACTGAAGGATTTTTTTCTCTCGCCTAAAAAAATATTGAATTTTAAAGCAAATATAACCTTTAAAATATGCAGTAGGAGCTTAAAAACACATGGAGGTCATGTAACAACATGTGGACATGAGCTGTGCAAAAAAAAAAGTATAATAACTCACCTTAAATGGATGCTCCCTGTGCGGTGCGTAATAACAACTCTGTGGCTCTGAAGTGTCTTCAGTTACGCAGCGCCATAGCTCTGGCTTACCTTGGTCAATTAGGGTGATTGACAGCTCGTTTTAAACTAAATTGGTAGAATCAGACCCCAGTCTCTTCATTAGCGAGTCAAAAGGACATAAATGCATATGACGCATTTGGGCGGACATTCGCCCTTCTCTAATCAGAACGATCTAATGTCACTCTGTAATTATCAATCAGACCGGGATTTGTCCCCAAAGCATGCTGGGAAGTGCAGTTCTGTATTAGAAGTGGTTTTGTTCCGGTGGAAATAATTTGTTTTGATAAACAGCAAGGTAAGACAATATTTCTGGTAGTATTTCTTGAAAGTCAGTTGTTGTTTTGCTCTTATTTTGGGGCTGGATCCGTGAATCTTGGTCGTAGAGTGATAAAAATTGTACTGCTGGAATCTGTAGATTCTTCGCTGTCCAGCCGACACATGTTTTTTTTGTTTACATAATCACGCTGGCGCTCCGGTGCCGCTTTTCAATGTATGTGCTGTGACGTTTTTTTTCTGCTCCTGCTGTTTGATCAATCGGTGTTTTAACTGTGTTTCCTGAACATAAGAATGATTTATATGAGCTTTTAGCCTAGTTTCTGACCTTTCTGTGGGTATGCAGCATGTCTGTGTTTGTTAAAGTTAGATTGTCGCTGCGTCTGACGCTGCCCCTGATTCCGGGGGCAACCGTGAAGAAGAGGTTAATTACAGCAGTAAAGCGTCTTGTACACAAAGAGGTTGAGATGGACCATGGAGTGAAAACAATAAAAAGTGCACTCTTAAAGGGATACTTCACTGATTTGCATGTGGTTTTGTGTTGCTAGAATAGGGGTAGTATATTTTAGAAAATGTGTTTCCCTCCCGCAGTTTTTCACTGAGCTGTAATAAATCCGTTTTCCCTTTTCCAATAGAGCCCCCACACACGTGACAAACCGCGTCAGATGAAGCAAAGTGCGTCATTTGACGCGGTGTGTCACGTGTGTAGGGGCTCATTAGTTTCAGTGTTGAAACTACAACTCTAGTTCTGCACTTTTTTGACTCACCCACAGGGGGACGAGACTTCCCAGAATGGACAAGACTTCATTCCCAGAATGTAAACACAGTGTCCGCCATCTTTGCTAAAAAGTTGCTACTGGCTCTCGCTCTCTTTAATTTGGCCTTGTAAACTGAGAAGATAATGACAGAATATAGTTTTGAAACTGATGTGGCTGCGAGGTAAAATGCCTGCTTTTTGACGGTGCCTCTTATGATGTTTGTGTTGTATACTGTATTGATACAAGCTGCTGGGAGGCATCCATTCATTTGTCTTTTCATTTGTGTATGGATTTGTCCTGCATTCATTTCAATGTGCAGACATGTGGGCTCTGTATTATATACAGACCTTTGAATGTGAATTAATTAATTCTTATGTTCTATAATATGCTTTGAATTGGTGCTTTCTTCAGTTTTGAAAGGAGCTGATTTACTTGCTTTGATTTATCCTTATTCAATAAAGCAGCATCGTGTTACTCTTTGATGTGTTTTTATATTTCTATTGTGTGTATAAATATACAATTATTATTAATAATTTTCAATTAATAAATTATTGTAATCAATGATTACAAATGTTTAGATAATGACTGTGGGTATAGTTGACTGTGAAAACATAGTGTAGTGGGCAGTGGAATAACTATTAATTTCCATTTGTGGTGACTGCTGGCTGAGATGAGGGATGAGATTGAATAAATCCTGGAATTTAGCCTGCTCCAGACCAGGCTAACGCCACAGGATAAATCTCCATGGTAACTTATGTCATAAGATATCCTGCTGTCCCCTATCCTGCTTTTGAGAAACCGGATCACGGATAAATGAAGCCAGGATAAGCAACATAGCCCGGCTTAATCCCTTATCCTACTTTTGTGAAACGGCCCCCTGTACTTAGACTGAGGAGGACCACAAAAACATGAGTGAGTCATCATCACACTTTGCAGACTAATATGACCTCCAGAGTCCCAAATATAAGGATTTAAATGATTAAAAAGTTGCACATTTTGCATAATATGGGACCTTTAAATCTTCATCTTCATCTTTCTCCATTGCAACTCAGTCAAAGCAGGTCTGTGTCTGTGGCTCCGATGCCTCTGTGTGTGTGTGTGTGTGTGTGTGTGTGTGTGTGTGTGTGTGTGTGTGTGTGTGTGTGTGTGTGTGTGTGTGTGTGTGTGTGTGTGTGTGTGTATGTGTGTGTGTCAGACAGGCTTTGACAGAGTTTTTCCTCAGGATTGGGAACAGCAGAAGTCCGTGACAGACAAACAAACTTCATTTGTAAAATAAACGTTGACATCAGCGCTTAATTCTGCTATGAGGGCATTTTAAACGTTTTGCCCCAGGGCCTGTATAGCACCTGGATTCCATAACCTTCCATAACCAAAAGTCAAGTGAGGTTCATTGCCCGTTGTGCTGAACATTTGTGATGTCTCTTCTGCTGCCTCACTTTGGTCAAGAAAACAGCCAAGTCCACAGAATTGTTCATTATTCTTTTAATAGAGCGTCTGCTCAGGAGGACAATATAGCCTGCCTCTGTCCTCCATTTCCACAAAACAACATAAAACGAAAGTGTTATTTTTGAGATGCAACAAGAGGGCATTTAAAGCCAATCCAAGGCCAACTTGCTCTCGCAGAGCCATCTGCTGGACATGTAGTAATTACTTAAAGGTCCCATATTATACCCTATTAACCCAAGTTAAACTAGGTCCTGGTGCCCTAATGAACATGTCTGTGTCATGCTTTAGTCAAAATATCATAAGGATGAAGCACAATAGCAGTTCAAATACTCTGCCAAAACAGCCTTTTTCAGAAAGCTCGGTTTTGTGCCTGATCATTTACATGTGAATGAGACCCAGGTAAATACACATCCACTGCTTCCAGGGGAGTGTCGCCACTTATCACCTATTGTCATGCAGTGTCGTCACAACCCCCGCTCCATATACCCAATAGTAATGTCCGTTTACCCGTTGTAACTGCGTTTCACCGTAATGCATAGAGTGACCCGTTTTTGGCTCATTGCGATCATAAAAAAAATAGAAGAAAAACGATTAATGCGCCGCGCAGCGTGGATGTAAATTCCCATGCTAGAAAAAGACCCTGAATGCACCAGTGTAACTGCGACTCCAACTGGTGTGCGGATCAACAACACGAGGAGAGAACTGGAAACACGACAGAAAGGCAGCCTTTGGTTGAGAAGAAATGTAGGACAACATCTACATCTTTCTGCAGTGCTTTCAAACGCGTGCTCCTCATATCACCGATCCACACATGCCACTCGCTAACTGCAGGCACGTAACTGGTGCGTTCAAGGTGTCCCTCCAGCATAGGAATTTACATACACGATCAACAACAAAGGGCTTGTGAAGCTTGTGAACATTTTTTTCATAGATAAAATATATCCACTGGACACAAAAATCTTCTGAGGCTGGAAGTTTGTGTAAAACACTTTGCTCCGCTGTGCTCCGCTCTTGCTCCCTCGCCTGCAGTCTCCTATTTCACAGGGACAAGGGGGAGCTACGGTGGAGCTGTGAAGTAATCTGCCTGGCGGGCTGCCAACATTCACGGTGAAATGTCCGCACTGTCGTCACTTGGTCGGGTGTAAACATTGCATGTTTTATCGCCTATACTTACACAAAGTGGAACCACTAAAACATGACTGAGTCTTGTTTTTTCACATTTTGGGGACTGGTATGGCCCACTGAGTCCCAAATATAAGTACTAAAAGATTAAAAAGTTGATTTTGCACAATAGGGGACCTTTAAGACGGGACATTAAAGTCATGTCTTTGTTGTTTGCCACATGAAAATCACCCAGGTGTCAAATCCCAGCATACACACACCACGGCATCAGTCAGAAAACAGCTGCTGCTGACACTTCCAGAGCACTATTATGATCTTGGGACACTTTTTTTCCACTTGAGGGATTGGACTTGTGATATGAGCATAGCCAGATTTAAATACGACCTCCTCTAGACTCATATTAAAACATGACATGTTTTTGATTTATAATAATTAAATTGTCAGGGAAACAATGTAACTTCACAGCTTCCAGCTGGGGTTTATTAAAATGATCAGAATCAACACACAAATAGATCACAATGGCACTACTTGACTCACGAGGAGGTGACTTTAGTGACCAATTAACACTGTTCCTGCTGTCACTATTACTCCCATCAGCATTATCTCTTGGTTGGTTAGAGGAAAGGAAAAACCACAAGAAACATGACTGAGAACTACAGTAATGACCTCCCTCCCGCTTGTTCTGTTTTCTGATGACATGTATGAAAAATCATGTAGTGGCTTATTTCCATTTCTGTCACTGATTGAAGATGTTTCCCCTCGGTCGATAGATGCACACATTCACAAGTAGTCAATGCCAATGTGTCCACAATGAGAGCACATACACAGATACCAGTGGAAAACAGAGTAATAGATGAGTCCCTTGTCATGGTTTCAACAGGATTGTTCCTCTTCAACACCCACACAGTCAAGCCATCATTAAAGGCACCTTGACACCAAACCCTGGAGATAATGACAGCACAGAAGGACGACTCACCCCTTCCCCAACTCTATGACCACAATCTCATCACAGACCAAGGGACAAGCGGAAATACAATGCACCACATACTTTTAACATCATACAATGGCTTATTGCCTTAATACTTTTGGAGGGAAATGCATTGTAATAAAAAAGACAAAAACATATTGCGAGAAACTCACTTTGTTATGGTCCACTTTAAACAATACCCAACATTCCACATTTTGAAGAGTATTATCTATAATTAACTATAATGCAACATTTCTGTGTTGTTGGGCAATCCACCAACTTCATAATTGATTTAAAAGAAAATTTCCAAATCACAATATTTCAATATGCACAACGATATCATGTTGGGCTAATACAATACTTTGGCTTTTACTGATTTTTGTTTCTGTTAAAGATCATTTTATGACTTTACCATTCATACACATCTTCAAAGGAATAATGTTTAGCCTGCTTTTTCCAGTATACAGTACAGACCAGAACATTTGTATTTGTGTTCAGGACGGTTTAGAGTTGCCTTTCGAAAAACGTCAAGGGTCAGGAAGAACCTTTAACCCTTTGGCTATTTCAAGAGTAGTGATTCAATTGACCTTTGTAAAGATAAAAAAACAAACTGACAAATGGACAAGCCTTTACTTATTGTATAGTGTATCTGTGTATGACTGCACCCTTTATAACGGTTCCCTGGGCAAGCAGAAAACCAATAGCTTCACCTTTCTTTAATTCATATATCTGCTTTGTAATGTCAATTCACACCCACGTGAAAGGAAATAAAGTGTCTGCTCTTCTGTATGTTGTGGCTACTGTTCCTGTCTAACTTAAAAACATGGATACCATAATAATGACCATTCATAATTAGCACTGTTTAACACTGTTTATCCAAGTCAGTGTGATCCGTCACCACAGTAATGGAAAAGAGACTAGATGAGGGAACTCATTCATACATTAGTCTGTAGATAGACACAGTTATTTACTTAAAAAAAATACAATGTGATTTTATTCAGTGCATTATCACTGCCCAATTTCTTCAATAATCCACTGTCTTTTATAGCCCATAGTGACAGACGTTAGGAAACAGATGCAAAAGCCCTTAAGAGCAGTGGGCGGGAGATGGGGGGGGGGGGGTGGTCTGGCTCTGCCTCTAGGGGCTAATTTGTTTTGAGGCTATACGCTCAACAAGGCATTAGCACAGGAAATAATCAACATCATAAACCATGAGCATGCAGACAATCAACCATGAAATAGAGCACCCCCAAAGCCCACATTGTCCATTTCCACTTCCACTCCAGATGCTCAGAAACTAGCAGTTACTGTGCACTGGCACTGTGAGGATACTTCTGCATCCTCTACCCAACATACACACTGTGTGTGAAAATCTACCATTACATCTGGGTTTGTTTAAAAAAAAAAAAAAAAAAAAATAGGGTCCGTGGGTAATGTCAGTAAGAGAATTAATAATCATCAGTGTCAATAAGTTCAAATCAATAACATCCCTACTGCAACAAGCCTGAATAATGTTATTACACACAAACTCTCTATTCAACGATAAATGTAACTGTACTGTGTTTACTGTTGACTGTATTTCCACATAATTAATATGTACCGTATAATACAATCAGTAGCTCACACCATTTTTCTTTGAACTGACATGATGGAGCTTAGATGAACACTATAAAATCATTGCAATTCTTTGTGAAGGCACACAGACCAATATTTAGGGGAAAATGGTCAAATACTGTAGCACCTCTCTAAATTTGTGTTGATAAAACAAAGTGCATGGACTGTGTTCTGCTACCGGAAGCTCCAGAGACCATGAGGAGAGGAAACAGTAAAAACAAAGAGTTATGAAAGAACACTGGTGGCAAAATGTCATTTACTTTCAAATAAAACCCGTGGCACAACGTGTCATTTTTTTTTCAGTTTGTTTTCCATTTATACAAGACAGGGATCAATCACCTAACAGCTCTCATCACAACACTTATCAAATCAACAGCCTGAGGTTGAGCGATAGCATACACTGTCTGTCAGAATAAGGTACTGATTGAATTATAAATCAGTTACACAAGCAAACTGCAATGCGGATCAGCTAGATAAGCTTTTAAATGTAACTGCTTGGTAATTGTGCAGCAACAAGAGAAAAGGTTTTCAGGCTAATGAAAGAAGACGCCATGGTCATTTCAAAGCCTCAAATAATCAAAAGACAACAGATGCGCCTGAATGTCAAGATAAAACCAGTGCCTTGAACATTGTTTGTAAAATGACCTTTCCAGTGGAGCCCATATAACAAACAACCTTAGTTATGATAACTAAAACAAATGGAAAAACACAAATCAGTAGTCTCTAATAGGGGTGGAGCCAAGATACAACGGTACTATTTTACTCACACAGCAATTGCAACACTAAATAACGACATGTGATGCTGGAGGCTAATGTCACATGTGCTCCAAACAAGGGGCTAAGGATGCTGAGCTGTTAAACATATTGCATGTAAAAGCACGATTCATTATTCACTTTGTCTGAAATATGTGAATTGTGAGTCAAGATGTTACTTCTTTGGAAATAATGGAAATGAATTCAACTCTTGTCTCTCATTGCTAATGCACTGAAGTTGAAAATAGTGGTGAATCGTACCTGGGTCGTGAGACACCTAAAGATTCCCACCCATAGTCTCCAAGTGCTCTTAGCAAGTTAGATAGAAGTGTGTTGCTGATAGTTCAGTGAAATAGCTAGTTCAGTGAAATAGCTTTATTTCAGTACCATGGAGAGCTCCACTGGATAGAATTCTCAGCCTCTTGTTCAACAAACAGCGTCTGTTTGTTTGCCTCTCCAACCGCAGCAGCAATTGACCTCTTTGGAGACGCCTGAACACTCCAGAGCAGTGCTGTACTGTCTATGACGCCAGTGATGGGCCAAGGAAGAGGCAATTATATGATCCGATCAGAGCGTGTTTGTAAAACGTATTTGTTAAAATCCTCTTAATGTCCAAATAGCAAATTATTAATATTAATGAATAAAATATCCAAAAAAGCTGAGTAAAAAAACAGAATCTGTAGCTCTCGCCATACTGTAATACACCCGATCATGCAAACTTCATGGCATGGAATACTTCACTGAGGCACAGACAATAGACAATAGCCAGAATTTGGTGAGAGTCCATAGTGCAGACAAAACTCATAGTTCCCCTACAGACAATGGCTTCCAGTGTCTTGGGGCGTCGCATTGACAAACACCAGTAGAAAGGGGTGGGATATATCTGTGAAAGTGTAGCCTGGTGGCTTAGGAGCTAAATATTCCATATTTGCAGACCCTAGCTTGAATAAAGTATATAATCTCCATCATCACTACTAATGAGGTAGTTTATCTCAGTACATGCCTCATAACTGTGAATACATTTCCAAACACACTTACCATTATGGTGTCGGATTTACTGCAAAAGTCACATTGAAATAAGAAAAGACACCACTTTCGTGGTTGACAGCAGTCCAAATAGTCTGGAAAACCTCTACTACAAAATCTCTCAGTGCATCATTTCTATTTCAGTAGGTGCTTCCACCTACACATCAAATCAACAGAAAACTACAAATCCTGCCACATTCCCCAGGGAAGGTTTGAGATAAGTCACTATAGGTGACAGTAACTAAAGTAGAAGTAGAAGAGGCAGCTATGATGAGAGCAATGCACATGCAACATGTGTGAACAACGTTAAACGCAAAAAGATTCAAACGTTAAGTAGCTGTATACACAGAGACAAACACAAAGGCGTCTCCAAGGTAATCCCTTGGCAGCCTCTAATACTGAGCAAGAACAGTTTTTCATGCTACCTGTCATCGTTCTGAAATGTCTGGTCCCCAAGAAGTAAGTCCCTGAAGCGGTAGCGAGGTGGGAGAGGAGGCACCTCTGAGTCCACATCTGCCATCTTGAGAGCAGAAATGTCAAGAATAACACCAGAGTTGCTGCTGTTGTTCTTCTGCAGGGTGTCAATGGATGGCCTAGGGGACGAGAAGGAGAGCAGCAGAGCATGCGTCAAAACATGGCAGCTTCTGCACTGTTGTGCTAACACTGTTATACTACAATAATTCAACATAATGCCCAAGTTAATGGAAAAAAGGTGAATGCAAGGTGACAAATCGTTGAGATGTTTTCATGTTATGGCAGCAGTTGAGCCCTCAGACACAACAACCAATATTAGAACAAAATAAAGCTCTCCAGCAACTGTTCAATCACTGGCTTCATAAATTGGACGCACTTTGAATCCCAAGGATTTCAAAGCCATATAAAGTGTGTGTCTATGTTGAAGGTGAACCAACCAATCTTTTGTATCTAAGCTCAAGGTCAGAGCCGCCTCACAGTGTTTTCTCTCGTCTCTTGAGGTTTATGCCAAGTGAGCACAGACAGCACAAACAACAACAAGATTGTCAGACAGAGAGAAATGCGGGTCAGAAATGAAAATTTAAAGCTCACATAGAGTGGTCCTGTTTGTCTACTTACATACATTAACTTGTTTTTATGGTCAATGTTCCCCACCCCTCGATATTTCAGACTCAATTCTCACACCCAGAAGACAGAGTGTGTTGTCATTGGCCAGCCAGCGTAGAGCCTTCCCAACTGTCTTATGATTGGTCAGTACACGGAAGTGACATATCAGCACACCCGCTCTCAGAAGCGCAGTACAACAGCGTTCTCAGCAGTGGCTGAACTGTTTGTTTTGAACCTTCAGGGCTTCTTAAACAAGGTAAGGACGCAGATACACACTAAAAAACAGCGTTAATTGGAACTTCCGGTCTAGGTCCGCTTTAAAGAACTTTAGAGAAGGGGAGAAGAAGGGTAAAATCCTTGTAATATACAGAATTTGAAGTTATGTTTTGGTTGGATTTAGAAAGGTTGTACATGAGTTCCTGACATATGGTTGTTTTTATGAGCGTTACTTTTTATTCTGAAATTAGGAAAGACAATTGAGTGATATGATATGATTTCCAGCTCTGGAGAAATATATTTCTTAGTGACAGTTACCAAATGAATCATAGGATTTTTGAATTTGGATGGGACATTGAGATATCACCAAGGAGACAGAGTGGTGGTAGTGCAGGTTTTCTGCAGCTCAGGGTGGTGTAGAATGTCTCAGTCATCCAGAAACGGTGTAACCGTAAACCGCGATAACATTTTTGACGACAATAATTACCGTCTTCATTTAAAAAAAAAATATTATCTCGGTGAATAACCGTGCCCGCGGTGTAGGCACCGTGAGCCTTTCCAGCGTCTCCGTCTGCTGAAGTTGCCGCGCAGGCGCACTCTGTAGCCTACAACCTGATGTTCAAACTTTATCGAAGCTGGAATCATGGCCGAAGGAGGAGACGACAGCCCTCAGGACATATACGTATATGAAAACTCACCCATAACAGTACAGCGCGGTGCTGGCATCACGTCATCATCTCAGACAACTACCCTGTGTGTCCTGCTCTCTTTCAGCCGCTGAATAATCCATCTGTTTGTTGTTTTTGTGACGATGAAGTCTGCTAACACGTTAGCATAAAGATCGCTAGCTTTAAATGCTAACAGTCCACACACCAGCAGTCTCTATGCTTTGGCTGTCATTGTGAAGATGTTCAGCCACAGACAATTAGAGTCATGTTCTCCTTGCCTTCCTTTGTCAAACAAAGCTTTTGTTGATGACTGCTTTGATGATAATCACGCTTTAATTTCGCACTGCACACACACACACACACATAAGCACAGGAAAGTTCTATGCACTATCTCTCCCCTTTCTCTCGCTCTCTCTGTACTGCATATTAATTAGCCATGTGATCATCAGCTGATTGGCTGAAAAAGCAACAAAAGCTCTGGAATGTGAGATCGTCACACCCAAACTAGGATTGACACACAGCGATAAAACAACCTTAATTCAAACACAAAGTTTATGGTTTTAAGACCCACAATACTGTGTCAATAATGTTAACATGATAGTACAGCTGCAGCGCCCAACGCCAGCATATTAAAAATGCATGGCTTTTAGGACTATCAATGCTTTCTGAACATATTCACAAACTTTTTTAAAAATACCGCGATAATACCGAAAACAGGTTCAATTTTCATACCGTGACACCCCTACATGATGCAATACACTCTTTTCTGATAGTTTCTCAGCCAATGGTGTTGCGGATACTCTTCCACCTTCCCTTCGTCAGTCTTGATGTAAAAGTTATGAATGCATAGGTTTAATCGACATTGTGTGAACTCATTTGACAATGTTTAAAAGTAACATGCATGTGTTTGGTTGTTAAAAGAAGAAGGGAATATTCAAAACTTAAAAAACTATGATCATAAATCTCTATTCGCAAGATTGGTGGACAATTATGGACTGAAAGTAAATATATTATGAAGGAACGGACAGTTAATCAGATTTAACCTATACTTTAAATATATTGGAGTCACCATAGTGTCAAACAAGACATATATGAAAGTTTGAGCCATTTATTTTTAATGTAACTGTTCTGTTTCACTTGCATAAAAAAAAATCTGAAATTTTTCCATCATCACAGTAGACCCAACACAACAACGCACCTACATACTTAACGATTATATACCTGCGGTGCATGTACTGCAATGTAGGGAAATAAAGTGCTTCAGGAAATTACCTGTCTCCATGGGAACTCGATGATTGGCGTGGGGGGCTCATGGCTGCCTCTTGTAGTAGATATGAGGATATATAAAAGATACATGAAAGACAAAGGGATGGAGAGAGGGAGAAACAAGTTTAAAAATTAAGAGTTTAAATTGTTTTTCATGATTTATAGTATGTTGTCTAACCATGTATAAAATAGGTGTCTCCCCATGTTGTAAATGGATAACTACAAAGTACTTGGCTTCACATGACGTAAAAGGAAGGAGAGGAAAATGGCACTTCACTTCCATTCAGTTTCAATTTGCAAGATTTTCCTGTGCGCAGTGTTGACTGCATTGATTTCCATGTAAAGTGTCCCGAGAAGGAACAAGAAGTGGGTAACACAGAGCTATGGGTTTGTGCTCGGTCCTCATACAGCACAGCGTGGGTAGCTTAGAGTGCACTTACAAGCACTAGAGACACACTCTCCCCAAAATACCAATGAAAGTACAGACCCGAAGAAGTATAGACAGAGAAGAGAGGCTGATGAGCTCATGAGTGCACAGCAGAGTAGAGAGACATGATAACGTCCACCACTATGCAAATAAAACAAACTGTCTCCTGCCTACAATTTTTGAGAACCATCTTAATGTGACCACAATAATAGGGAGCAACATCCCAGTAATAGACCATCTGCTCTGCACTTAGGAGACATAATACCATAGATACAGACCAATGTGACTGTAAACTAATAAAAAAGTGGAATTTACAAATGCAATTTCTTGTGTTCTGACAATTATTTCACCTTAACATTATCAGGAACTTGTGGTTGCCAAATATTGGCTAAACATCTCTGGAAAACACATTCAAATACAAGTTTAATTACATATATGTACATGTAAATTGATAATCCAAAACATCTGCTGTTAAACTGACCACATATTTAAGGGACATTAGACAACAAACAAAAACACATTAAATAACAATGCAACCAAGACAAAGTATTACTCAAAAAGGAATAGGATGAAGCACATGATCAACCGGTCCCACCAACGTAAATTCAACTTAAATGAGGTCTCTAGGATTTTCTTATAAAACAAAACTAGATAGTATTATACCATACTGTGCCGTATTACCATACACTCAACATCTCCCCGTTAAGACAATTGGGCTTCATAAATAGTATATGAATTCGGTGTCAAAGGTTACAGTATCATAGATTCATTGAAAAATATTCACATACGTATATACACACACGTCTATATGTATAATTGTTTATATTGAAATAAAAGTTTTTAATCCTATCAAGTTTGCCTGTTAATTGCGATTATGAGTGCTAATGTGCAGACAGTAATTTTTTAATAATACATAATAAAGTTAGCAATGTGTACCAAATGCAGTCATAATATGTTAATGTAACCAAAATAATATTCAACAAAGGTTGTATCAAGGTTAGTAAGTAACGTTCGGGGAACCTTATGTGGGACTAGAGCAACCTTTCAGGTAACGTTCCCAGGGAACTGTTAGTTGGGAAATGTTAATATAGTCATTTTGCTGTAGTATACACGTAAACACCGTGACGTCACACAACATGACAGTATTATGTCACACGACTCAAACACATTACATGCACAATATACTTAGTCAAGTGAAGTCTCGTTAACGTCACTTACCTGCCTGTGTCAGGTCACATCGTGGTCAACACAGGTGTGGTTTTAGCAGCGAAAACCTCCTCACATTGACAAAGTGCTAAACGTTTATCGCTGATAAACGGCTTTTCCTACGGTGAAGTAAAGCTGCGGTCATATTAGCCTTAAAACCGTCAAGGCTTGGGAAAGCTAACAACACCGCCTGTTAGCTAGCACGAAGGCTAATTTAACTTTAAATCGTGCCAGTTCTCAGCTCTGATTGGCTGACACGCGGTGGAAAACAGTCGTCCTTCGCACACCTGCGTTGTTGATTTCAATATCAATACATATGACACCTTATAGTTTGACGCTTTTCACGAACTCCTTCCTTTAGCGGAATGTATTTTAACGTTATTTTTAGTCTGACTTTACTGAATGTAGAAGTCGTATATCCGTATTTTGTTTTCAGGTGCTCTTACATCACAACGTCCGACCTGAATGTCACCTGGAGGAAGCGCTTCTTATAGATGTCCTATACGCCAAATATGTCCATATTCGCTGTCAACTGTCAGCATCAGCATCTTCTCCAGCCTCTTCTCCTCCACCACGAAGGAGCAGCCGCAGCCGCAGGAGGAGCAGCAGGAGCAGGAGGAGGAGGAGGGCGCCTGCCTGTTTCTCAACCTGAACTCACCTCCAGCTCTTCTCGCCATCTACCGGAGAACTTTAACATAATTCAGTGTCTGACAGGGAAACATTTATAATTTGAGAATAAAATCTCACAACACTTTGGTGTATTGTGATTCTGCCTTATAATGGTTTTGTCCAATTCATCTAAATCATACTTTCTTCTGTAATGTGATTTCAGAGTTTATTTAAAAGTCGATTAGAAGTCCAAGGGTGAAAACAGGTTTGTCCTAATGCAGTGGTAAGAGGAGGAATATGCAACCAGTAAATACACATACACAAACATCTGCACTGCAATTTCACCAAAAACAATTCGCCAATGTAATTAACATAACATGCACAAGTCTTGGTAACTTTTCAAAGACTCACAATATTTACCAGACAACACATACTATATTATTATTTCTATTAAAACATACCTGCCACAGTTCTGTCATCTTCGATCTGCTTCTCAAATGGCCCACTCAAATTGAAAAAGAAATTCATGGTGAAGCTCACAGACAGCACGGGTGGCAGACAGCGCTGGCAGCAGCAGCTATCCTGTGTGTGCTTCTCCAGAAAAAAGCAGTGTCTGTCTGTGTGTGTGTGTGGTGCGTTCTTGCGCTCACTCAGCCCTCTCTCCACATTTCAGCCCATTATCTCGAGGGGGACGAGCTCCAGGCGTCATCATTTCAAAGCCCACACAGCCGATAATGCTTTCCCATGTCAGCAGTAAGCTCCCAGTCAGCAGCTCATCTCAGGCACGATCCTTATTGCCGCACATGTGTTACCACAACCCAGTCCAGCTGTTTTGAATAATTTACAGCACTTATTTGTTTATATTTTTAAATTTCCAGCAATGGGTCATTTCCATGTCGATGACAGGTGTTCAGAGAGACTGATGAAAGTACTAAATACCTCCTGTGATTACAGTGACATGGACTGCTAGCTAAGTTTTTCACCTTCAAAACCCCATTAAATTGAATTCCTACAATCTATCTATGTGAAATGACGACTTTCATATTGTAGGAATTTTGAGTAGGGATGGCCCGATACCACTTTTTTGTGCTCATTACTGATATCACAAACACCACATCTACAGACACCGATATCAGTCACTGTTTAGACCTTTCAAATTAATATTCTCCAACTATCTAACTTATATTCTTCTCCCATAAAGAAGAAATAAACACCCTGCGATGTCGACCAACTTTTGGTGTACATGGATTTACATCTATGTCAAGCTGCAGTGCATAATTTATGTCTTTTCATTTATTTGAGTGGTTTTGGATGGATATTTATCGCCTCACATGAGCTTCCCTGCTATTTGTCTTTTATCAACTATTCTGCACAGCACTGTGGTTGTTTCAAAGTGCTTTCCAAATAAAGTCAGATTGGACTGAATAATTTAGTCATTCATTGTCATTGCCTGCTACTTTTATTGAGCCAATCTGTTGTCGTCGTCGATGTTATTATTCTGCCTGAGTTTGGTCTTTGTGAACATGATTTGTATGCTGCGTCCTTCACAGGAATGGTCAAGCTTTATTATCACAGCTGAATGAGGGAGTATTTGTGTGTATACAGTGACAGCAGAGGGCTGAAAGACGTAATCAGCGTTGTGTGAACTCATTTTGAAGGTAAAGGAACACTGTTTATATTAATGCATGTTGAATTTATTTACAAACTACAGTTTAAGATGTCTGTTTTGTAAGCTGGATTCATAAAAAGAGCCATTACTTAACTGCTGAACATATAGCCTATTACATGCATTAATGAATTAATTAATTCATTTAATTAATCAGCAATAAACAGCAGCTCCAAACTTTGAATAATACACCTTTTGGAGTGAACTCTGGTGCACATCCATTAAGCAGTCGTCGTTTTTTTCTCTCACACCTCCGTCCTGTCCATATAACACGAGCGTTGTTGAGTGGATCAGCAAAGCACAGCCACTTTCCCTCCGGGGTGTTTGCTCTTCATGCTTCCAAAGTGTCTAAAAACAGACGGAGACAGTGGGACTCAGTAAAGCACTCAGATTTAGTCAGCAGCCTGAAGGCATATATAATATATAGAGGCTGTCGGTACAGTTCATGCAGCCAGGTACGTGCATGAATCAGAAACTAACTGTCTCCCTGAATTTATAAACAAGTCTCTTTTGGAAGATCATCTTGAAATTCATTTGACAACTGTATCACAGGAGGAGACAATCAATTAAATTGTCATTGATGAATAAGCAGTTTTCATCATCATCCCATGTCATTTCATACTATGATTTTGATAAATTTTGACAACTGTAAATAACAGGAAACATTCAGACTTTGGCACAAATAAATTAAGTTCTGTAACTCACTCTCAGCTAATCCTCACCTGTTATTTAAAATGGCCAACGTTTAGTGTATTTTGATTGAAACAGAATCGCCACAATGGAATGGAATAAGAAACTATGTCTAAATAATACTATGAAGAATAGGAATCGTTGATCTAAAGTCCTGTGGTTCTGATTCATTTTGTCCTATTTAAATTGAAAATGTATCAAAATTGGTAAAGTTTATCCAAACAATTGTCAACATTAACTTTTAAATGCTTGATTTACAGTACCAATGTCTTAATTGCTTCTAGGTAATTATAATATGACAAACTTTACTTAGCATTTCTATTACCACAGTTACAAAGTGCTAAACATAAATTCCTTTAAAATATATCGTTTTTTGCATCATGTTTTGAAAATTAATAAATGAAACGTGACCAAAAAAATAAAAAATAAAACAATAATAATAATAAATTCAAAATTAAAAAGAGAGATAATTTTCCATTGTTTTTTGTAAACTAACCTTCCTTAATGTGCACCATATAAGGTTATTTGTGTACTTCCAGTAGATTTCCAGTGGTCTGTTCTCATCTGTTGAATGTTATTTTTACAGAATGACTAATTCTGATGAAAAAAGACTAAGCAGTATCCAGGATGTCGCATGATTGTGTTTCCTCTTACCTCCATGTGTTGCTTTCATGGCTGTAAACTTCTATAGTTCTCAGACTGGTGACACCATCAGAACCTCCCACAGCCAGCATGGCACCATTGAAGACCACAAGGGACACCTGAGACACCAAACACAGGGATAAGTATACAACTATTCATTTAGACAAAACAACAAAACGAAAAAAAATATATTTACTATTGCAGAGTTTTCCATAGTCGTCCATTTTTATTTGGCTGATAAGAGTAACTAATTGTATCATTTATTGAGTCTTAATTGCATGGAACAGATAGGTTTTGAGAATTTGGATTGGCCTTTGATGTGCCTTGGATATAAATTAGGCTGGCTTTACACGACAACGATCCGAACACAATCCGCAAAAGTGGTGTTGCATTCCCACTTTTTATTTTGCATGTGGCGCTGGCATATACATTGTTTGTATCCCTTCATGTTTCATCTTGCAAAATTGTCCGGTCAAACTTTTCAATTATTCAGTACTAGTACTAGTAGAGTACTAGAGAACAAAACAACAACAGATACTCCTTTCATTTCCTTTCCTCTTCTGTTCTCTCCACCTCTTCTAACAATCCACCCTGAACATTGCACACAGAAAATCATAGGGGAGCTGTGCCATATGATCCCATGCATTACTTACATTGTCCCTCTTGCTCCTCATACATTTCACAGGTGACCACCTCATGGTGTCAGGGTCAAACCTCTCAGCTGCACAGAGCTCCAGACTGAGCTCATCTTTGCCTCTGGCTACGTAGATGTGTCCCAGGTACACGGTGCAGCCTGCATTCTCCCTGGGACTTCGCATGTGGGCACATATGGACCAGGAGCCGTCTACAGGATTGTAACACTCCACTGGGGAACATTTAGAGGAAGGCAGAGGCCAAACACACAGCATAATATACAACTATAATGTGGTGTTTACATTTATCTACTATGTGAATAGTAAAATAATATACATAAATGTTTTATTGCAAATATTATTAAGCTCTTCTAAAAAAAACTGGTGGGAATTTTACTGACATACACTTCTCACAGACTGAAATGGTCAGTGACGAGCGGGAGCACAACATAACCCTTATTTATCTTTGGCAAGGTCAAGGGGCTTGAGAGAGGGAGAGAGAATTGGTGGGAGTGACTTAGGGCTAGAAAGTCCTACTCATTTATGACCTGCTACATGTCAATATTTGTATTTTTGTAGTCATCCAGTCTACTGCAATCTTTAAGCTCCTGTCAGTAATGGGAACTGAAAGAAGACAAGAATCAGGTAGTCTTGTCTGATAATTTTAATCATATTTATTTATTTATTTTGCATTTTTGAATAACTATAATAAGAAATGTGTATTTTTTCTCAAATTGAGATTAATTAAAGCTCCAGTGTGGTAGAGCATGTATTTTCACTCATCCTGGTGATTGAAATATGATTGTGCAGTCCAGGTCTAATTTTAGCAGTACATTCCACATCTGAAAGTTGTCCTTTTTTTCCACAATGTTTTCAGCCAAAGTCCAACAGTATGCAGGCATGTCACTTTACTATAGCTACTGCTACTGCCTTGCCTCCATCAGTCGTGATCAAGTAAAATGTGTCACTGTGTGCAGAAGCACACAGTGACACATGAAATAAAGGCAAAATATGTATAGATGAATGGCTTTCTCTCACCTGAGTTCAGAGCCATGTCACCATCATTCCCTTCAATCACATACAAGTAACCATCAAGCACAGCGGCCACTGCTCTGGTACGTCTGGTCAGCATCGGCACCTGTTTGCTCCATGAGTTTATTTTGGGATCATATCTGGAGCAACGGTAACAAAAAAAACCAAGAATAATTATAAAACTAGTTTTTTTTTTTTTTTAAATGTGTGTCAATCATAAGTGGGTGTATAACTAAATTGTATTATTTCCTTATTCCTGCTTGAGTTGACTCATTTTGTGAGATTTCCAAACATAAAATAGCATGTGTTATATCACAGACAAAAAGAACACTCTCCAGTAACATGTCTTGATGTCCATCAGTTAGTGACCAGTTGTCAAACTGTGGTACCACCAGTGCTATGTAAGCTTCCTGTGGTTAGAAATAATGTTCTACTCCAGTATGTGATGGAAGTGGAGCTGAGGGATCTTTGACTGAACTGCTCAGAAAATTAAACAAATAATACACAAAACAAAATGAATAATAATTAGAGTCATCTTATCTCTTGCTCCATCTTAATCCATCTTAACTGCTTCCTGTGAAAAGCCTGTAGCTGACTTTGGTCTATTTACACCACTGTATTTTAACATAATTGGTGATAATTGTGTTACTTCAAGAGCTCAGTATTTTCTCAGGTGGTACTTGGTATAAACAAAATGTGTTTATAGTCTGTTGTGAGAACCAAAGCTCTAGAACCAGGCTTGCCTTTAAATGACAGTGGTACATACAATGAATGTCTTATATTTTCACAGTAATTCAGTAACTCTACCTCTCCACCGTGTTCATGGCAGTAATACCATCGTGTCCGCCAATTGCATACAGGAATCCGTCCATTGCCACCAGACACTCCATTGCGGGGGCTGTTCAAGGGTGCTACATCTGTGCTCCAGCTGTCTCTGTCTGGACTGTACCTGTAGTGATGGAAGTCAACGAGTGTGGATGTCATGACAGAGCAGAACCGGCACAGACAAGTGTTAAAGAAAACTTGTTTTATCAAATATTTTGATGCCTCCCCATATGTGTGTGTGTGTGTCTAAGGACACAGCTTCACAGCTGGGATAAGGTATCTGAGCTGTGTGAGCATCTGTCAGATTGTTTCCACCTTTTTTGATCGAGGGCCATTAAAAGCTGTTTACCTTCCAGCTGAAGACCAATAGGAGAAAAAGGGAACAAAACACATCTCATTCCTAATTGGCTTGGGTCACATTTTTCCAAAAAAAGATTCCAACAGCACAGTAAGCTCTCCTCAGGGATATCAATCAGATCTCCTGGAGACCATTTAAAGCAGATCATTCAGGACAGGAGCAGGTCTTTCCCTGCTGGTCTGAAAGCCATCCACTGCCGGTAATTACGGGGTAAATTGGCAAGTATTCAGCTGAGAAGTGACTGTGGGAACTGGGAGCAGAGCCAACTCCTTGGAGACATACAGCTGATAAAGTAGGAGGACAGGGAGTGGGAGAAAGTGTGTGGGTTTATTTGTGGTATGGCTAACATGAGTAGATAAAGGGGAATTCTGTGCCCTGAGGATATTTCATGTGGTCCACTGCTCACATGGGGTTTCAACTTTGGTTTAAATATCATAAGGTCTACATATGATTTCTGCTTAAAGGCTGACATCTAGTGTTCAAAGATATGTCAACAGCAACACATTTTTCTTTCCATTTTAAATGTGTGTATGTGGCATTGTGGATGACTGGTGATGTAATGCGGCGTTATGGAATTTTCCCTTGTGTCATTTTTCTGCCCGCCTACCTAATGACTCACCTACATATCTTCAAACCCATTTTTAATTTCTCGTACATTAATGGGGATTGTCACAGCTTTTTTTGGCTGCACGTGTTGGAGTAGTTGGTTCCACTACCACCATTTTTTTTATATGTCACACTGTGCTCCTTCATTGGTAAGCAAAGTCATACAAACAATACTACTATGAAACTTAACCCTCCACAGATAAAACAATCCTTTGTTTTGATTACATTACATGCGTGTGGCTGTAATTATCACATTACACATAGCTTGTTTTAATTACAGTTGTTAACACTATTCACTTAATTTTAGGTTTATTTTTGTCTGTTTTTGATATTAATACATTTATTTTGCACCATGAATACATTTTATCGTGAAGGGTACATCGTTCCATATCAAAACAAGCACTTTTACTTTGAAATATAGTCATGCATAGCTTTAATGTGATATCATGATGTAATATTGTGTCACTCATATAGTCCACTTGCTCCCAAACAGTTGTTTTTTTCCCACTTTTTTTCCCCAAACCGGCCCCCCTTGACCTGGTCATTTGAGTTTGACACCCTTGCTTTAAAAGGTTCTGATTGTCAGGGGCCAAGAAGCTCTTAGTTATTGATAGACAGTAATTTCACCTCCAGAATTACCTGCTACATTACTCCAGGAGTAGCATGAGATAATGAAATGATTCATTAAAAGTTTGAATCAGCTAATAGGGACATAATATAATGTTTTAATTACAAGGACTCACACACTCAGCAGTCTAAATGTAACTGGGATGTAAAATTCATTTAAGAATGAGACAAAATAAAGACAATCTTTTCAGCAGTAAAGCACTTAAAGTAATAATAGCAAGCAAGGAAATTAGATTCCCAAAATCAAAAAATATTTCCCAACTCAAGACAAAAAAGACGTCCTGACTCACCTCTCCACGCTGCTGAAACATCTGACTTTATCTTCTCCTCCCACTGCATAGATCTTTCCATCCAGAGTTCCCACAGCTACCGCACCACGATTTCTGACCATACGTGCTGCTGCTCTCCACTCGTTATACTCAGGACAGAACTGTTCCACCAAGCAAGATGGGTCGTCCCAGGTCCATCCTCCAACTACCAAAAAGCAAACAAACAGTGGCACTCAGAACTTATTCACAGTTGGTGTTGAGATGCAGGCTTATGTCTCTGGTTGCAGTAGAACAGATCTCTTTTTTGTTTTGTGAACTATAATGATTTTCCGCCCACGGTTGGTGTAGTGGTTAGCACTCTTGCCTTTGCAGCAAGAAGACCCGTGTTCCTGAGTTCGAGCCCCGTTTGGAACATCTTCGGAACAAGGGCCTTTCTGCAAGGAGTTTGCATGTTCTCCCCGTGTGTGCGTGGGTTTCCTCCGGGTTCTCTGGCTTCCTCCCACAGTCCAAAAACATGCAATATGGGGATTAGGTGAATTGGTCACTCTAAATTGACCATAGGTGTGAGTGTGTGAGTGAATGGTTGTTTGTCTCTATATGTGGCCCTGGGCACATATAGAGCCCTTGTCTGCAAGGGCCAGGACATTGGGCAATAGGACTGGCCCTATTGCCCAATGTCTGCTGAGATAGGCACAGCACCCCCTGCGACCCTCTGGTGGAGGATAAAGTGGTAGATGATGGATGGATGGATAATGATTTTCCAAGAAAAAGAGACCAAACAAAAGAGCTATAAACTACAAAAATACATTTGTCAAATAGCAAATAATCATTTAGAAAAATACTGTTCTTGAGTCATATTTTTAATCTTACTTTTTGAGTCTTTCTAAATGCAGTGTGAGCTAAAAAAAAAAAAAAAGACAAAAGGAAAATTTAGGCACAGATCCGTGATTATCGAGTTACCACAACGATTCTTGGACGTGATGTGAAGACATCAAAATCACCATCATGATTATCTTGTAAGATGGTGTTGAGCCTCCAGGGTAACTAAAGTCAGTGGTGTGCTGTCAGGGAAAATTTGAGGTTGAGTTCATGTAAGGTTTGATCATTTTTTTTAATTTTGTATTTTTTAATTTCAGATAACTTTACTACAGGTTTGAACGCATCCGCATTTGGTGATTTTCATAGTCTAATAAAAGCGACTCAACAGCGATGTTTTCTGGTCAGGCAGCGGCTGCATAAGCCATTCGTTTGCCATAGCGTTCTATTACAGAGCAAAGGCACAGACCTCCAACTGCCTTTCTGTCTCATCAGCTTGTATGGGACTGTTTGCGCATGCGTAGTCAGTTTCCCGTATAGTTAAAAACCATCCATCTCCATCCATCCATTTCTACCGCCTATCCGGGGCCGGGTCGCGGGGGCAGCAGTCTGAGAAGGGACGCCCAGACCTCCCTCTCGCAGGACACTTCCTCCAGCTCTTCCGGGGGGACCCCAAGGCGTTCCCAGGCCAGCCAAGCGACGTAGTCACTCCAACGTGTCCTGGGTCTTCATCTGGGTCTCCTCCCGATGGGACATGCCCGGAACACCTCCCGAGGGAGGCGTCCAGGGGGCATCCGATACAGATGCCCGAGCCACCTCAGCTGGCTCCTTACGATGTAGAGGAGCAAGGGCTCTACTCCGAGCTCCTCCCGGGTGACAGAGCTCCTCACCCTATCTCTAAGGGAGCGGAGAAAACTAATTTCAGCCACTTGTATCCAGGATCATGTTCTTTCTTTCCCAAAGTTCGTGACCATAGGTGAGGGTAGGAACGTAGATTGACCGGCACCAACCACCTTGCGGCCACAGCTCTGGTCAGCCGCCTCGACAATGGAGGCGCGAAGCATCAAGGTTATTTTTTAATTTTCCTGCATTTTACTGTACATGATCAGTCTGAACGACAGAGAGAGAGCGAGTGTGTTCACGGTCGTAGAAAGTGAAGCAGACGAGGGAGGACAGCAAACTTCATTTGAGAGAAGAGAAGCTCCTCACACTGAAGACAAGTTACCGAGGTTTGTACTGATAATGTTGTGTGATTTTCCTACCTGGTCTGTTCAGTAACAACAGAAATACAAAATGTATTTATATATTATTGTAAATGACAGTGTAATCTACAACATGTTATCTCACCATAACAGTTATTGTTGCTGGGTAACTTCAGCTGAATGATTATATGAAAACCAGGAGAGTATGACTAATATTTATGCACAGACCAAATTATGTTCCGTACATATGTTATTGTAATACTGAATAACCTACTAACCATAAGATGCAGTTCGCTGTCATCTATCAAACATCATTCAAACTAACACTTTATTTTTCTCTTTTGTGTTTTGTGTTCATAGACTTGTGGCGAAGACGACTCTGGAGGAGCACAGAGCTCTGAACCAGGTCTAGTTTTTGATGCACTGATGATGCATTGCGTACGTACGCAAAGAAATTCTCAGACATAAAACCGTGCGTACGCCGAGTCCTGCACACCTTCTCTTTAACCCTTTAACACACCTAGACAACTTTTTGTGTTTTTGACTTTTTCTTTTTAGCATATCTTTTTCATTTTTTCATGCATATTGTTAAAAATTTGCTAGGTTGTGTATTTTTGGGTGCTTTAAAAATTTTTCATGTGAATTTTTTTTTTAGTACATTCTAAACAACTGTGACAAATTTACTCACGTTAACACACCTTTGCACCAAACTGTGCTCATTGAAACGCATTCAAATCACTATTTTTGATCCTGCTCAAATGTAAAGTAAAAAACATGAATCATCTAATTTTTTCACATCATTTGAAGCAAAAGGCTTTAAATATGTGCTCTGACACATTTCCATCAAGATTACGTCATTTTTCTTTTTTTGGCACATGGAGTAAAAAACTGCTTTTTCTGATCGAGGGCACTCCCACTAAAGCCCGCTCCCCCTCTCTCCACATAAGGTCTGAGGCACAAATTTTGTGTGGGTGTGTGAGTACATATGTGTGGGCATTTGTGCATGTGAGTGTGCGCGTGTGCACATGCACACTTTAACGTGCACAGTGCATTTACAGTGTGACACAATGCGTAAAAGCGCAGGTGGCTTTCAAGTGGCACCTTTTCCATGCCCTCCTTTCATGTAAAATTTTTTTTTCAAACTTTCAAAGCACCAAAACTTCAAAGTACAGTCTCCAAAGCACCCCGAAATCTAAATTGTGGGGTCCCCACAGCTTTTGAAATATCCATAATGCAGGCGATTTCCCAGCACATGAAATGTACAGCAAAAATTAGAGCCAAAACAAACCCCGATCTGTGCACCTGTGCGCCGGGCTGCAATGATCACAGGTATACAGGTGATGAGGTGTCTGTGCAGCGCTAAGGAGCATAGCTGGACTTTGCATGTCAAACCACACACAATGAAGCATCACAGCGGCACCACAGAGGCGCTAAACATGGTCATTGAAGACGAGCGCACGGAGCGCAATGCGTTCCATCAGCTTTGGACACCGACACAGCCGATGAAGAGTACTTCCCGGGGGCTTTCCCGTATCCCACCAACTCCACTGACTCTTCTGACTTTGGGGAAGAGGTGACACTAGCGGACCTTTTATGGAAATCCTAAAACGGAGCGATCTGGGCACCCACAAACACCCTGATGCTCCAGTTCAAGCCTCCAGACTCAGGACTAACTCCAGAACCTCCCCGCTATGCCGGGGCCATTGTTAGTGAGCTGATTGACACTTTTTATTTATTTTTCACCACAGAGATCACAAAACTTATCATGGAATGAACCAAACTGCATGGGAGAAGGACAGTGCCTGAGTGGAAGGACCTCGATAACCACCACCATGCGGGCTTAGTTTGGACTCCTTCTGTTGGCGTCTATTGGGCAGCTGGTGCGCTGCAGAAACAAAACCATGGGACAGAGAGGGTCGTGTTGGACATGACGGAGGGGCTGGGAGGGTGACTGTGACTATTGATCATTTATTTTCCTCATTTGGGCTGGCAGAGGAGCTGCTGCGACGAAAGATCACCATCTTTGGCACAATGCGTAAAAACTGACCAGAGATTCCCCCTCAGCTCCCGAGGCTCCTCCATCTCTTCATTTACTCACACCCTGCTGTCCTAAGCAGGACAAAATGTTTTTGTTTTTAATCTTAATCTTTAAATTTTACCTGCTTGTTTTTATTTTGATGTTATATCTGATTTTATAAATGTCTCTTTTCTATGCTTTTTAATGCTTTATGTAAAGCACTTTGAATTACCTTGTTGTTGAAATGTGCTATACAAATAAACTTGCCTTGCCTTGCCTTACATTGACATGAACTACATTCATTCCTTTTTTTTTCCAAACTGCTACACTGTTACTGTCCTGTGGGCTAACAGACATCAGATGTCACTGACAGCTAGACTGGGTGGGGGGTTGTGACCATGTTAATGTCATGCAAATGAGCAGCTATTGGCCTGGCTCCTCAAGAGGGTCGAAATCTTTCAGGCTGAATTTCTCCCTAAAGCAGTTTGAGGAGTGCCTACATTCAAATGACCACATCTTCCTCAAAAATGATCAGATGGACATGGGTTTGACATTGTTGGAAAGCTTAGATATCACACTTTTGGAATCTGTAAATAACTCCAAATGTCCCGAAGTAGACATGTGAACCCTTTTGCCATGGCTGGACACAAATGTCCTCCTGCTCAGCAACAAACACCGGGAGCCGGAGATCAGCAACGGGAAAAAAAAAGAGGCCCAGAAGCCCCAGATCATTCTGATTATAACCTCTGCAAAGGAGAGGATACCAAGAGTGGAAGTTCTTCATTACAGCACAAAAAAAAACCATTTTTTTAAATTTTATTTGGTATCTATAATGAGGTCTAATGTTGGTCTAAGAAATAAGAAAATAAAAAAACAAAAATACATATGTACACAATTTGTATAGCTTGTATTTGTATGAGCACACGTGCTATAGGTGTGTTAACTGAATATTTTATGAAATCTAACATTATAAAATAATAATAATGCAACTTTTTTCTGCTAATCTTTCACATATACTAGGCTGCAATAATCCAAACAAAAAAAATCCAGTTTGCATGAATTATATTGAAAATATTTCATTTTTTGTCTTTTTTAGATCATAAAATGAGGTGCATCATGACTAAACCTGGAAATTTAAGGATTAAAAATATAAAAAATATATTCATATTTGATATGGATGGAAAGAGGAGATGTTGGTCTAAAACCTAAAAAAAAATGTGTATACTATTTTTATAGCTGTGTACTTTCATGCGCACCATTTGGTGCTCTGGGTGTGTTAACGTGATTTTTTTAAAGGCGCGTTTAAGGGTTAAACATCCCATCAAATGTGAAACTGAGCAGAGGTTCCACACCAAGGACATTTTTATAAATGCCATCGTGTGCGTGAAAGCAAGCATATGCCGTCTTTTTGTGCGTACGCACGGTTTATACATGAGGCCCCAGGAGAGGAAAATCTGAGGCCAGGTTCCAACTGTGTAAAACTACAACCACACTGCTCCCAATACTACGGTGGCCCTGAGGTGGAAAACACATCACAAATCAAAAACACAAACGCAAATCAAAAACACAAACGCAAATCAAAAAACAGATATCACACTTTTGGAATCTGTAAATAACTCCAAATGTCCCGAAGTAGACATGTGAACCCTTTTGCCATGGCTGGACACAAATGTCCTCCTGCTCAGCAACAAACACCGGGAGCCGGAGATCAGCAACGGGAAAAAAAAAGAGGCCCAGAAGCCCCAGATCATTCTGATTATAACCTCTGCAAAGGAGAGGATACCAAGAGTGGAAGTTCTTCATTACAGCACAAAAAAAAACCATTTTTTTAAATTTTATTTGGTATCTATAATGAGGTCTAATGTTGGTCTAAGAAATAAGAAAATAAAAAAACAAAAATACATATGTACACAATTTGTATAGCTTGTATTTGTATGAGCACACGTGCTATAGGTGTGTTAACTGAATATTTTATGAAATCTAACATTATAAAATAATAATAATGCAACTTTTTTCTGCTAATCTTTCACATATACTAGGCTGCAATAATCCAAACAAAAAAAATCCAGTTTGCATGAATTATATTGAAAATATTTCATTTTTTGTCTTTTTTAGATCATAAAATGAGGTGCATCATGACTAAACCTGGAAATTTAAGGATTAAAAATATAAAAAATATATTCATATTTGATATGGATGGAAAGAGGAGATGTTGGTCTAAAACCTAAAAAAAAATGTGTATACTATTTTTATAGCTGTGTACTTTCATGCGCACCATTTGGTGCTCTGGGTGTGTTAACGTGATTTTTTTAAAGGCGCGTTTAAGGGTTAAACATCCCATCAAATGTGAAACTGAGCAGAGGTTCCACACCAAGGACATTTTTATAAATGCCATCGTGTGCGTGAAAGCAAGCATATGCCGTCTTTTTGTGCGTACGCACGGTTTATACATGAGGCCCCAGGAGAGGAAAATCTGAGGCCAGGTTCCAACTGTGTAAAACTACAACCACACTGCTCCCAATACTACGGTGGCCCTGAGGTGGAAAACACATCACAAATCAAAAACACAAACGCAAATCAAAAACACAAACGCAAATCAAAAAACACAAACTCAAATCAAAAAACACAAACGCAAATCAAAAACAAAAAAACATTAACTCAAAACGGAAACACAAATCACACAACACAAACACAAAAGCAGAAAACACGAAAACATTAACTCACAACACAAACGCAGAAAACACGAAAACATTAACTCACAACGCGAACACAAAAGCAGAAAACACGAAAACATTAACTCACAACACAAACACAAAAGCAGAAAACACGAAAACATTAACTCACAACGCGAACACAAAAGAAGAAAACACGAAAACATTAACTCACAACGCGAACACAAAAGCAGAAAACACGAAAAAACATTAACTGACAACACAAACACCAAAGCAAACAAAGAAAACATTAAGTCACAATAGCTCACTTGGTAGAGCTGCCGCTGCAGCTACCACTTGGTAGAAGTGCACACTACAGAGAGCCCCAAGCAGAAAACACAAACACCAAAGTGTTTAACACAACAACATTATCTCACAACGCCAGCCAAATCAAAAAGCCACAACACAACGGAAATGCATCTCAAAACGGAAACGCAATTCAAAAAACAACGCGCGTTGTTTCCTAGGGAGTCCTGCTAGGGTCAGGTGTGGAAAAAATAAAAATTGTTTGTAAACTGTTCCCTCAGTTTCCCTTATGGTATGACTATCTTACCCCTTTATCATCATCAGCGATAGTCCAGTGGGTAACAAGATGGACTTATACCGGCAAGGTCATAGGATCAAATCCTCACAGTGTATTATTTACCTTTTTATTGTATAAAGCATTATGAGTATTAAAGGGATACTTCACTGATTTGCATGTGGCTTTGTGTTGCTAGAATATGGGTAGTATATTTTAGAAAATGTGTTTCCCTCCCGCAGTTTTTCACTGAGCTGTAATAAATCCGTTTTCCCTTTTGCAATAGAGCCCCCTCACACGTGACAAACCGCGTCAGATGACGCAAAACGCGTCATTTGACGAGGTGTGTCACGTGTGAGGGGGCGCATTAGTTTCAGTGTTGAAACTACAACTCTAGTTCTGCACTTTTTTGACTCACCCACAGGGCGACGAGACTTCCCAGAATGGACGAGACTTCATTCCCAGAATGTAAATACAGTGTCCGTCATCTTTGCTAAAAAGCTACCACCGGCTCTCGCTCTCTTTAATTTGGCCTTGCAAACTGAGAAGATAATGACAGAATGTAGTTTTCAAACTGATGTGGGTGCGAGGGAAAATGCCAGCTTTTTCACGGTGCCTGCGGCCGAAACCGAGTACCTGGCGAACGTTTTGTGCCGCTGCGGGCTCTGGCTAGCAACTCTGGCCGAGTGTAGCCAGAGCCAGGCTCTGTAGCCAGAGCCAGGTCGCAATATTTTTCACTTACAATGCCCCCTTTTATTGATTTGTACAATCAATAAACTAGAAAGCACAGAGCCTCAATAACCCAATCAATTACATCTAACCATTAAATCACCAGAATACATGTATCAAATACCCTAACCCAAGGACTTCACCTGGCATCAGTTGAGAAAATGCTTTTCTAACAAAAAAACACAATCAATCATAAACATAGTCATGACTGATACAAAGAACTTAAACATTGTAATCAAGACATCAAGAAATCATAACATCACCCCTCTTTAGCCATCTCTTATGTACCATATGACTCATGAATTCCGCCGTCCAGGTCAACAAGGACACATTTTAGACAAAATTGTCTCCTCATGGAAAGAAGAACCCCTATGACACCAGAGCATCACAGGCGCTCACAGCGGAGGTCACATATCACATGACACAGGAGCCAAAAACCTTCCTCAGTATGCAGAAGAAGGGTTAAAAAGACACCTGCGCTGACTATTCTGATCTATAATGGTCAAACCTCGATGTTTTTGAGGAAAAAAGACCTACAGAAAACTTCTCCATCTGTCAGATGTTACACACTGTGGTGGGTGATGTAGAAATACAATGATCATCATACATTACATCCCAGATAAATGAAGAAATAAAAACATCAATTATCATGAATCAGCATTAAACATGTAGTGCAGGGAATTGAAAATGCATACACAAAATCATACTAATCACACATAAACACATTACTGCAAATGTATTTCGCGCAATCGTATTCACTTCAACTCATAAACACATTACTGCAAAATGTATTTCGCGCAATCGTATTCACTTCAACTCGTGCACTGTCCGTGCAGTAGAGAGTCACCAGCCATGGAGAGGTTACTAGCACATACGATGCATGGCGGTCTGAAAACCAACGTCGTTATCTTCTTTACCAACAAAACATTTTACAGACTAGTGTTCAACCAATTTAAATACATAAATCTTTTTTTTTTTACATTTTGTTGCTTAATAAAAACATGTATTTCCCCTTTTTCATAATGGGAGGAAGGTGGAAACATAAACCGAACTGTTTAAAAATCAATAAACTAAATTAACCTTGGCAATGAAAAATTATCAAAACAGTTTAGTTTTGATCTGATCATTGCTCTGAAATGATTGAAAGCACAACATGAAAGCAAATGTTAAAGAGGTACAGATAATTAAAACTAAAGATTAAAGTAATCTTATCAAAACACATTGCTAATTTTCTAGGAATGTTATTAATATTTCTCAAACAGTTTTTTTTAATTTTGTCCAATTTATATGCTAGAATAGGAATATGAGTTTGCCATTCAACATGTATCTTCCTCCCAGTCGTCAACAACAACGTCATTATCATCACCAATTGCAGGCCCGTACATCCATTCCTCAAACTCAGGAGGACATTGGGCCCCTGGAGAACCTGAGACTTCAATCTGCACCTGTGTGGCCTGGTTTACAGCATTGGCAGCACGTGCCATAATCAGTTTGATCACCCCTGACACACAAGTACAGAGAATAAAGCCAAGGAGACACACAACAATCAGGGGAGTTAGAACTTTGAACAAGCCCACTCCCCAGGGTCCAAAGAATGTAGACAGACTCCCACTCCCAAAACCATGCTCCTGGTGAAGTTCTTTAATACCAGCAGCAGTATCATGAACCATATTTCTAACTTCCGACATTGAATCAGAGATATAAGTACAACATTCAGTTCCAACAACTTTGCATGTTCCCCCCTGCGCTGCTAAGGTCAAATCAAGAGCCATACGATTTTGCAAAGTGACAGCCTTGATCTCCTGAATTTCTCTATTTTCAGCCCGCACTGCCCCAGTAGAGGCATTAAGATGGCGTTCCAAAACTTGTGTTAGAGATTTTAGTTCCTCCTGGGTGGTGTAAATACCATACCAGGGAAGAAGTGTGCCAAAGATGCGATTAGGTAATGAGATTTCCCGTTTATCACGATGTAAAGGACTATATAGAGCAGCTATTTCAGATGCATCTACTTTCCTAATCAAGGGAATCAGATAAGCCAAATAGCATTCACCTTGAGGTTCATTAGAAGGTACACATCTATAAGCTTTGTCACCACAAACCAAATATACCCTCTCAGGTAATGCAGTTTTCCTCAGAATAACATCAGTCACTGTTTTGCGATGACTTATACCTAAGTTTTGCTGTCCCCTTCCCACACCCCGAAAACAAATAGGTACATCCACAAGTGGATGAGTGTACCCTGGGGGTAAGTAGGTGCCACAATTTCTCAAGGGAGTGGTAAGTGTTTGTTGAGGAGCTGCGCAGTCTCGCGTTCGAATTTTAACCATACTCACCTGTCGCTCACCAATCCAGGGCTGGACAGACACTAGTGCCTCAGCTAAGGCTATGTCAGAATATGGCTGAGGAACACAGTTGTAGGCACTGGATGGTTTTGAACAGTTAGTTTGGACTAATACAACCTGAAACCTATGTTCCATTCCTAGATGAACATAATATTGAACATGGACAAGATGAAGAAGATAAGTTTGATTGAAATGCTCTGGTAAATAATGTGCATTAATAGTTTTAACCACATAGAGAGCTAGATCCTGATACTGAGTGGAATTCGTTAACTCAATGGGATATGTTGGGGTGTAACACTCATCTGTTTTATTATTTAATCTGATGCTTAATCCATTCCAATCATATTGATCATAATCTGCTTTCGCAAACGGAATCGGTTTTGACATTGGAGAATGAACTGAAGCGGGCATGTTTTGACACACCCAGCATTTATTGAGATTGCGTTCCCTCGCATAATCTATCATTAACTGCAGAGCTGAATTGTCTTTACCTGCAAATGCCTGTATGGCTGTGACATTTGGTACATGTGGGGACTTACAGCTTTGCAGATTACCTATTGTTTCTCTATAGCTGACTTTCCACAAATTACAGTCTGGTGAGCTAAACAACTGCAACTTTGTGAAGCACCATAACTCAAGTGATCCTGTCATTCTTTGTGTGATTGTGAATGTTACCTCCACAGTGTTGGTGGATATCCGTACACTTTTAACACTATTCCGGTCATACACCGTCCAACAGAAACGCTCACGACAGGGGTTGAGAGCTGTGGCAACAAGACAGTCCTTTTCAACACACCTGTTAACAGGACAGTTAAACACAACAGTTTTCATAGCACGAGAATATCTAACAACTTTAACATGTGGACTCCTTCGTCTCAGCCTGTTATTAAAGATGCAGTCTTCATCTGTTCTTTTAACTGTATTCATCTTAACAGTGGGCTTAGGTCCATCAGGAATAAAAAGATCTGTCTTACAGTTCTCATCAGTGCCTTGCTCCTTGACAGCAGTGTCATGTCCAATTTCACTGCTTAGGAAGATGAGGAGGAGGAGCAACCAGCCGGTTGCTGCTCCTGGTCTTTCTTTTCTTCCCCATTGTTTGCTGGAGCACGCCTGCATCTTGTGGCATGGATCCATTCTGGTTTGCCCTCCAATTTGAGAGCCGTGCGTGTGCTGAACAGCACCTGATATGGTCCTTTCCACCTAGGAGACAAAGAAACTTTTTCCAAGGATTTCATTAATACAAAATCCCCTTCTTTGAAAGGGTGAATTGGCCCCTCCGAGGGTTTCGGCAGCCTCTCTGCTACCTGTGAATGATGTTTCCTTAAAATCTCAGTTAGTTTCTTCACATATTCAGTCATGAACTCATCTGTCCAGAGCAAACTGGTTTTATGATGTGTCAAAGGGGGACTTGCCCCTGTGGACATTGGTCTCCCCATCAACACTTCATGAGGGCTAAGCCCTGTAGTTGCGTTTGGTGCGCTTCGAATGGAATACAATACCAGAGGTAGCACATCGGGCCATTTCAGACCTGTGCTCATTACTGCCTTGGTTAACCTCTCTTTGATTGTTGCATTCATTCGTTCAACTTGACCTGAACTCTGTGAATGATAGGGCACGTGTAGCTGCCATTTAATCCCTAAAATGGCTGATAAAGTCTGCATTATCTTTGAAATGAACGCAGGTCCCCTATCACTATCTATTCCTTGTGGTACCCCAAACCTTGGAATGATTTCTCTCAACAAGCATTTCGCAACTGTTTTTGCATCTTCTTTTCTGGTTGGAAAGCATTCCACCCATTTGGAGAAGCGGTCAGTGATTACTAGCATATATTTGTAACCCTGACAGCTTGGCATATGTACAAAGTCTATTTGCATATTTACAAAAAGACCTGATGGGGGCTCTAAGTGGTCATGCCTTACTGTGCTAGTAATTTTTCTGTTTTGCTGGCATATCATACAGTTTTCTACAAGTGTCTGAGTTACCTGCGTGATGCCTGGCGCGAACCACTGAGACCGAATTACATCGTTTATCACCCCTCTTCCCACATGTGCTTGGCCGTGAGCAACACGTGCCAACACATGGAGGAAAGATCGTGGACAAACGGGTCGCCCATCAGGATGGAGCCACAAGCCGGACTCCCGATCGATTGTACAACCTTTCCTAACTCAAAGATCACGTTCCTTATTATCAGCGCGATTTTGCATAATCACGACATCATCAACGGAAGTCAAGTCAATTGGTTGTGGTGGTTGTACGGAGGCACATTGATGTACCAAGGAAGAAGAGGATAATGCGGCTTGTTTAGCTGCGACATCAGCTCGTGCATTTCCTCGTGTGACAAGATCAGTACCAGAAGTGTGTGCTGCACATTTGACAATTGCAAGTTGTGATGACAATAAAATAGCATCTAGCAGGTCATTAACAAGGGCATGATGTTGCAATGGCTTCCCAGAAGATGTTACAAAACCTCTCATTTTCCAAATTTGACCAAAATCATGTGTAACTCCAAACGCATATCGGGAATCAGTGTAAATGGTTGTAACTTTCCCTAAAGCTAACTGGCATGCTCTAGTGAGTGTATATAGCTCAGCAGCTTGCGCTGAGGTACCTGGAGACATTGGTCCTGCTTCTATCACGTCCCAATCATTAACAACTGCATAGCCTGCTAAATGAACATGATCAGAAGGTCTGCTAGCTGATCCATCTGTGTAATAGATCACTTCAGAATTTGGAATTGGTGTTTGCATCAGGTCAGGCCTGGGAGAAGTGCACTTATCAATGACCGCTGTACAATCGTGATCTAAATCAGGATCTGTCAATGGAAGGAGAGTGGCAGGGTTCAAAGGTGAACGTTTTACAGTTATGTGTGGACTTGCAAGAATGATTGCTTCATAGCCTGAACGACACGCAGCTGTCATGTGTTGAGTTGCTGATGTACTCAAGACATGAAGAACCGCATGTAGAACGTACACAACACAGTCATGGGCCAGTACTATTGGAGCTGTTTTGTCAATCATTGCTGCAACTGCAGCTACTGCTCTAAGGCAGCCAGGCATGCCAAGGACCACGTTACCCAGACGACACGAGTAATATGCTACAGGGCGAAAATGAGACCCATGTTTCTGCACTAGGATACCGGTAGCCACGCCCTCCCTTTCATGAACATGGAGATGGAATGGCTGATGGTAATCAGGCAGTCCCAGAGCAGGAGCAGAGGTGAGAGCTCCCTTCAAGTTGTTAAATGCACGATACATGTCATCAGTCCACTGTATTGTGTTTGGAGCAGCCTGCAGTGTTGCGGTTCTCAGAATAGAGTCCATTGTAGCATAATCAAAAATCCAGTGGCGGCAGTAATTGGCCATCCCCAAGAAAGAAAGCATCTCCTTCCTGGTGATAGGGGGAGGCATATTACATAACAATGACACACGTTCAGGTGACAAGAGACGCTGTCCATTCTTCAAAACATGACCCAAGTAGGTGACCTCTGACCTACAAAATTGCAACTTAGTCAGTGATGCTCTGTGACCATACTCGGCAAGTCTTTTCAGAAGCAGGACAGAGTCTGTTTTAAATGCGTCCTCTGATGGTGAAGCCACTAAAAGATCATCTGCGTACTGCAGGAGAGTGGAACCTCCTGGAAGATGTAGATCGTCTAAGTCTCTTTTTACTGCTGCAGCATAAACTGTGGGACTGGAAACAAAACCCTGTGGCAGCCTTTTCCAGGTGTATTGTCTGCCTTTATATGTGAATGCAAACAGATACTGGCTATCTGGATGTAAAGGAATTGAAAAGAAAGCTGAACTCAGGTCCACAACTGTGTAGTGTGTAGAATTTGAAGGCAATGAAGCCAAAATCGAATTAGTGTCAGGCACAATAGTAGCAGGTGGAATTACAATGCTGTTAATGGCTTTTAGATCTTGTACAAATCGCCACACATCAGGCTGATTGGCTTTTGGAATAGGCAAAATAGGCGTATTGCACGGACTGGTGGTTGGAATGAGCACATCCTGCTCCAAAAGATCCTGAATAACACCTTCAATACCTGCAACAGCCTTTGGAGCCAAATTATATTGCCTTATTCTGGGCAAAAATGCTCCTGCCTTAAGCTCAACATGATGTGGGGGCGCTGAAGTAACAAGGCCAACGTGATTTTTATGTTTTGCCCACAAGGTGGGAGGAACATCTGCCAGATCTGAAGGAGGACCATACTGAGGTGGAGGTGGGGGTTGTTGTAAAATGAATGTGCTTTCAGGTAACTCAATGTGCTCCTTCAAGTGCATCATATACAGATTTTCTCCCAAATGTACCACTGATTGAGTTGTATCAATGGACAAATGTTGACGCAAATAAATGCACCTTGCCACCATCTTCCCCAGATGTTTTGGTTCCTTACCTGAAGTCACAGCTACTGTGACATGTGGATGTGACTCTGTCACACTAAATGATTGCAACTGTGAGTAGGTTAATGCAATTGGAATTGCGCACCCTTCAGGCCCAACAAATAAACACTGTTCACTAACCAGCTGTTGATTCAGAAATCTTTTGGCAAATTGTTTGTATTGTTCACCTGGGCTAAATGCAGCAGTACAATGACAGCTCAGAAGTGGCCTCATTGCAGACACCAATGTAGCACAGGAGGGAGAGACCTTTGCAATCGCCTGCACACGATGTACTGTAAACACAGAAAGCATCTCATAATTTGGCAAAGTCCAACAATATAAACAATCTTCAATTGTTTGCATGAACTGATATGCGTGTTCAGCCTTATCATCAGGCAGAGTTAAAAACAAACCTTCTGGTGTACAGTGGATAGAGGCTACATTAATATCTGTTTTGTGTGACATGGGTTCTCTTTGTGGAATTCCTGCTACACCCATAGTTGTTACAAATGCATCTGATGGTTCACAAAGATTTTCTTGAGCTCTAACAGTGGAAATAGTTGCTCCACTATCAATCAATATGTCTACATGACCACCATTAACCTGAACAGGTATAATAGGATCTTCTCTGGGATTTTTAGATATTTGTATTGTGGCTGCTTGTAAGTTCACTAATTTTTCTGATCCTGTTTTCTCCCCTAGGCCTCCCTATCTTTGTTGGTTGAAGGTAGGGTTGCCACCCGTCCCGTAAAATACGGAATCGTCCTTTATTTGGCAATTAAATGTTGCGTCCCGTATTGAACCAATACGGGACGCGGTTTGTTCCGTATTTCCTTAAATATCCAATCCACATGTCTGTCACACACACATCGACACTAAAGAAAAAGATGAAAATAAAACACAGGGAATAATAAGGCCAGCAAACTTGTCGTGGCGGGATCTACGCAGGATCTCGGCCGCCCCGGCTCTGGTCCTCTGTGCGCGTGCTGTTGTCACGGTTGCCTAGCAACAGACGCCACACATCGGTGCTGCTCACAGTTAACTAAAGACATCAGATCATCTGATTAATCGGATATCCCCTTAATTACAACTAAACTAAAACTCTCCTACAAAAAGATTGAGACCATGGAGTGAAAACAATTAAAAGTGCGCTGTTAAGAGTTGTAAACACTAAGATGTACTCTGATCCCCTGCACGTCATCGCAACTGTACTCGATCATCGTCATAAAGATTATTATTGGATGTAAAGATAACACTGCGTGTAGAGAAATAATCCAGTCTGTGCTGATACGGAAAGATCGCTTGGAGGAAAAGCGCAGAGCGCAGCAGCGACGCACAACGCAGCAGAGAAAGAGAGAGAAACCACAGTGCAGGTGCGGTGCGCAGAAAAAAAGGCCAGCTGCACCAGATGAGGGGGCACACTCTATAATATAATATAATTGCAATGCCTTGATTTTAGTGAGGTAAGCACACACAGTCCCTGCCATAACAAAATTAGAAGAAAAAAAAACAATGGTACAGAATTGGCACAATAACTTATTTCGGTTTTTCCGTTTCGGCCAACTGTTTCCTGATTTTCGGTGCATCCCTAGTTATATTGCTCTTGCCAATAAAGACATTTCATGTTCATGTGTTCCCCCAGCTGCTTCCCAAAGTAGATGTTTTCTGTAATACAGAGTTCTGTAATGTTTTGAGTTACTTGGCCTTACTTCATGAGTCATCATAATGGTCCTTCAAAAAGCCTCAGAATGCCCCATTTTTACCTCAAATTTTCAAATGCTCCACACCAACCCGCCCCCGCCCAGGCGCTCCGCTCCCTCGCCATGTACTCACCATAGTGAAATTTTACTTGAAAAACCCCTGACACCCTTACAACACACGTGCCTAGATGTTCTAGATTAGTCGGCTCCGTGGTGGTCATGGCCCCGATGAGCCGTTGTGGGGCGTCCCTTATTTTCATTTCTGAAAGGTGGCAACCCTAGTTGAAGGTTGAATGTGAGTTATCAGCAGCTGGAGGAGCTGGGAGTGCAAGATATGGAGATGCGGGAGGGGCTATTGGTGGAAGGCTCAGCGCCAGCGGAGGGCTCAGCGCCTGCTGAGAACCGTACGCCTGCTGAAGGCCGTACGCCTGCATTCCTCCACCCCATCCTTGTGGGGTATAGCCCTGTCCTCCCATCCAAATTACTGGTATTTGACCTGACACTCCTGTCCAGCCCTGCGGCCTTTGACCTGGTCCTGCTGACCAGTCTTGTGGCTTTTGATCAGTATTAAAAGCATTGTTGTGAGCTCATTTACCTCTGCATGCTTTTGCCCAGTGTCCTGGTTGTCCACATTTAAAACAAACGCCTCTCGCTTGTTGTTGACCTTTTCTTGGACGAGGAACTGTGTTTGTTTTATTATTAGGGACCTGTTGCATCAACTGTTTACTAGTTTTTCTTGGCTCAGAGGCAAAAATGTCATTTCTATGCATACTGTACAAGGTATCAAGTGTTGTAGCCCATGGTGTTAAAGGCCAATTTGTGTTAGCTTATATGCTTGAGCAATCCTAGGTCTCATGTTAAGCAACAGTGTCTGTACAGCCAAAGAATTACTTTCTTCTCTTTTAATGCCTGCACTTTCATCCCATACTTGAACAAATCGCTGTAGGTAGTCAGGTACACTTTCTTTACTGCCCTGTATACAGTTAACTACTTCAGAGAAGTCAGCACGTTGCCGGGCGCATTTTGTCACAGCTGTTTGTGCTTCAACTCGTAGCCAATCCTTCAATTTTTTTGTTTCTGGCCACTGGCCGTCTTCTGATTCAGGGAAGTGAAATTCATCCTTACACATTTGCAATTTGTAAGGACTTATAAATTTGGGATTTATAAGTCCTGATAAGTAAGTGTTTCACATCAGGTATCAGACAATTGTACAAACTGCTTGTGTTTTCTAGCCATGCTAAGAACTCAGTAGGCCGTGTGATAGGACATGGAGTGTCCTTTGTCATTTCTGAAGCTTCTTTTGGTGTCCATGGTTTACAAATGGGCACGTCACCAATCATTATTTTTGGAGCACTTAGATTATGAAATGCTCTTCCTATTCTCCCAGCCCTGTGGCCTCCCGTGCGTCTACCAAGACAACGGTTACGCATGCATGTTTTTGTGATTTCTTCTTCACGTACGCTGCCTTCGTCAGAGCCTTCTGCATCTGTGTATCGGCCTGCATCTGTGGGGCTATGTTGTCTTGAATAAAATCTAGTAGGATCACAGTTACGCGTTCGTGCTCTTGTGACTCGGGCTTCTTGTATGCTGCCTTCGTCAGAGCCCTCTGCGTCTGTGTAAAGGCCTGCCCCCTTGGGTCTGGCTCTTTCCCACCCAAAATCTCCTTCACGCTCTACTTCCGCCTTGTCTTTATCAGACTTAGATTTTCTCCGTGAAGTAGAGCCCGATTTGTGTGATTTTCTACTAGTTTTTTCAGGTAATACTTTTGGTCGGGTTGCTGCCTGAGTTTTAATTGGGAGAGCTTCCGCTCCTCTGACATTATCAGGTCTTTTGAATATTACACTCTCTTCTCTGTTTTCCTCAGCAGCGGCGGCTGGTGCTGCAGACTGTCTGTCTCTTATCTGATTTATAGCAGCAGCTACATTGAGCAGAAAATCATCTTCATTCTCCTCTGAAGGAGTTGTTTGGTCAGATTGTATTTGAGGGCAATTTGTGACAATTTCAGGCGTTGCTAGTTTCACCTCTTTCAAAATTTTCACTATTGCATCTCTTGAAAGCATTTTTGCCTGTCTCATCAGCCAACAATAAAGCATTGCTTTTGCTTTTGCTGGGACATTATTTTGATGGCATTTTTTCTATGTTAGTGATTTCAATTGCTTGTATGTTTAAGATTGTTGATAAAAAGGGCAGATGACGTGCGCCTATTTCATCAGCTATCTCTTCAATTACGCGCTTTATTTCATCAGGCACTTGTTTAGAGTTTTTTTGGTCTGCTCTCGCTTGTTGCTGTGCTTGTTGATGCTTGATTTTCTAATTCTCTTGAATTTTTTAATTCAGTTGTTGCTCTGGACAGTTCGTTCCCCATGATGATACTTTACACACAATGCATCAAACACATGGCAAACATGCATGCACATTTAACTCAGTCTTTTCAACAGCATCAGAGACTCCTCACTCCTTTTATTTTCTTTTGTTTCTGGGACCTGTGTGGGTTATGAGTGATTATTCTTACACCATGTGCACATGGAATTTTTAGGCGTCCCCCGTTTCCCCCAGGACACAGGGAAGCTTCTCGGTCTTGACACCAAATGAGGCGGCCTTTTTCATCCCCCCGAAAACTTAATTTTCCAATGATTTGGTTCTCACGAGGCCCCCTGTGCCGGACACAGCCTTATCCCTGAACCGGAAACCAAAACGTCACTCATATAATGTGACTAATAATCCATTTTTCATAACCCCAGCACTTCTCCCTGAAGAAACACTTTTGTTCGACTTTTTGAACAAAATCACTCTATTATCACTTATTAATTGTAAATCAGTCGATAATCAATCTCCTTAATCTACACAGTTCTTTGGATTTCGTCAAACTCCGACATGGCAAAGCAATTAAGAGTGTTGCACTTACCAGTCTGTTGTTCTGTTGAAATCCTGTTCGTGACGCCAATTTGTTTGTTTGAGATTTGATTATTAGGTGAGTCGACCAAGGATGGAGTATTCTGGAGTCAGAGATGAGTTAAGTTGAATAAGGCTTTATTGGAAGCAGCTCAGATCTGAGGAGAACTGAGACAATGCCGAACATAAACAAGTATGTTAACAGTTGGGCATCCTCTGTCAGTCTGCCTGTGAGTCCCAGAGTTAGGATACTTAAAGGTGCTTCTTCTGCTGATACATGGAGCTGACCTTGGGGAGGACTGCGCAGTAGCGTCAGTCCTCTGCCCCAATCCGGTCAGGCTCAGCGAAAACATGAAGAGACAAATTCTGTAGACAACAGTGCTGTACTGAGGTCAATGTGACAACAACAGTTTCAGCAGGCGCTGTCCTGAATTGCTTAGGCTTGTGCTTAGGAATGGGAGCTGATAACTTTAGAGAAGGCTGAATAATATTTTTCACTTACAGAGCCGAGCTGCACGCATTTCGGCCTGGCACTGGTCGGATCTGGAACATCTCGGACGGACGGGCAACGGGGGTAGCGGGCGCCGGCCCGGTGGATAAAGGAAACGGGATAAACAGCCGCCTCCGTATAAAGTGAGTATTTTGTTTTATATTTATTTTTACCACCATATTTATCCATGTTTATATGTAACACCAGCTGAGCTAACGTTAGCATATTAACAGTTCATTCACATGCTACTTCGATTCCCTAACGCTATAATTATTGTTTTACAGACAGTCATATCACCGAACACCTTACCATCACTTTATGAAGTGGATCCACAGACTGGGGAAAGACGATCGTCTTGTTTTACCTGCCTGTGTTGTTCAGAAGAACATACGCAGCTCATGAAAACAGTACTGTGTCTATGTCTATGAAGACTGTTGATAATAAGTCTGTCTTTTTATGACTATTAATATTAAAAATGTAAATTCATATATGTTGTGGTTTATTTTCTAGCCCTTAGTGTTCCTCCATTACAGTATTATTAGATGAAAAGTGATTTAATTTGGAGAAAGGGTTGATAAACACTTCAGAATCAGAGCTACTTTGTTTACTGATGACAACTACATCATTTTTATTGTGTAAATCTAACTTGTCTAGTATAATAATATAACAAAATCAGTAAATATTCAGCTTCCTTCCACAAGTCTTTACTTTACGCAGGTGTACAAATGCATGCAGGGTGTGCAGGGGAAAAAATAACTTTATTATTCACAAAGGAAAATGTTTTACCATCATATTCAAGAGTACAAATTAAAATAAAAAAGGAGCCAAATCTAAAAGCATGTCTAACACAATATGCAAACAAAAAATAAATAATGAAACATGTAGAGCGGTGTCAGAATCTGATGTGGGACAGCTGGAGTCACAGTGGTGAAGAGGAGCAGAGCTGGATGCTGTGAAGAGTTTCTCCAAGACTTGATTAATCCATGCTTCAACTGTAAAGGACAATGAATACAATCACACATAAAATATGAACCAAGATTTTACTTTTTTTCAGGAAAACAAACCTTTCAGCTAAATATACCAACTGGGTGAGCTGTGGACATTACACTGTTGTCTATATAGGCGTCTTGAACAAACATGAATAACAATAAAACATTTGAATAACACTGACATTATTCTCCAGCGAAAGCAAGGTGACTTTACTTTTACTAATTACGTTACGTTTACAAAGTTATTGAACGCAAAACCTCCGGTTCTCAAAATAAAACGTGGGTATTAAATGTGCAAAAGATTTGAGTGTTAAGATTTGTTTTGTATTTTTAAAATAACTGAATAATGAGGTCTGTCTCATACAGCAAGTGTAGCTCTACTGTCCTACAGGTTTCCACACGCTGCAGCAAGCTCGCGAACGTACAATACATACATGAATACAGTGTAACTGTTAATACTGCCTGTCTGTCTGTCTGTCAATCCACTGTGTGAGTAACGTGTCATCAAATGCGTTCAATACTAAACTAAATATTCAGCCTGCATTGGTCTATGAATGTGGATGATTCGTCTTGTATCTAAACAATATATGAAGATCTTCTCTTTCAGTTCACAAAATCTTTGTAGCCGCAGCAGCTTCTCCAGTCCCGGAGAAGAGCCGCGTCAGAGCGCAGTGCCATTCCGCATGGCCATTCACAATAACGGCGCACCTTGGAGTGACACATCATGGCATGCGGGGCAAATGTATGGCTGGCTACCACCACACACCCAATATTTGAATTAATGCTTTATACAACATGCTTTATGTTTTAAGAATGCTTAATACTCATAATGCTTTATACAATAAAAAGGTAAATAATACACTGTCAGGATTCGATCCTACGACCTTGCCAGTATAAGTCCATCTTGGTACCAGCTGGACTATCGCTGATGATGAAAAAGGGGTAAAATAGTCATACCGTAAGGGAAACTGAGGGAACAGTTTACAAACAATTCCTATTTTTTCCACACCTGACCCTAGCAGGGCTCTGTAGGAAACAACGCGCGTTGTTGTTTTTTGAATTGCGTTGCCGTTGTGTTGTGGCATTTTTGTTTGCATTTTTTGATTTGGTTGGCGTTGTGAGATAATGTTGTTGTGTTAAACGCTTTGGTGTTTTCTGCTTGGGGCGGGATTCGTACTGGAGCTCTCTGTAGTGTGCTCTTTTACTTGGGACGGCAGCTCTACCAAGTGAGTTATAGTGACTTAATGTTTTCTTGTTTTCTGCTTTGGTGTTTGTGTTGTCAGTTAATGTTTTCGTGTTTTCTGCTTTTGTGTTCGCGTTGTGAGTTAATGTTTTCGTGTTTTCTGCTTTTGTGTTCGCGTTGTGAGTTAATGTTTTCGTGTTTTCTGCTTTTGTGTTTGCGTTGTGAGTCAATGTTTTTGTGTTTTCTGCTTTTGTGTTCGCGTTGTGAGTTAATGTTTTCGTGTTTTCTGCTTTTGTGTTCGCGTTGTGAGTTAATGTTTTCGTGTTTTCTGCTTTTGTGTTTGTGTTGTGTGATTTGTGTTTCCGTTTTGAGTTAATGTTTTTGTGTTTTTGATTTGCGTTTGTGTTTTTTGATTTGCGTCTGGTTTTTTTGATTTGCGTTTTTGTTTTTTGATTTGCGTTTGTGTTTTTGATTTGTGTTTGTGTTTTTGATTTGCGTTTGTGTTTTGCACCTCAGGGCCACCGTACAATACTGACTTGAAGGTTTTTGTACACTGGGAGGATCTTACCTTATCCTGCCTGTAGATATTTCATATGTTCATTTCAATTCAATTTATATAGAATCAATTCATATCTTACATTATCAAGACACTTTACAAACTGACAGCTGCTGTGTTTAGAATATCAGGGAGAATTTTCCTGATCCTCAAGGACAGTACACACAGTTTCACACTAGTTTCATACCTCTGGTGTTCCCCAAGGCTCTGTACTTGGCCCCATCCTGTTCATTATCTATCTCCTCCCCCTTGGTCAGATCTTCCGCAAATTTAATATCCACTTCCACTGTTATGCGGACACCACCCAGCTCTCCCTTTCTTCCAAACCCACCTCCACCTTCCCGCCCTCCTCCCTCTGTAACTGTCTACAAGAAATCAAAACCTGGTTCTCTTCTAATTTCCTGAAACTGAACAGTGACAAAACCGAACTTCTCCTCATAGGTTCCAAATCCACTCTCGCCAACACTCCAAGTTTCACCATTCCCATTGATAACTCCTCTGTTTGCCCCTCCCTACAGGTTAAGAGTCTGGGTGTCGTCCTTGACGGGACTCTCTCATTCCAAACCGACATCAATAACACCACTTGGTCAGCCTATTACCATCTCTGCCCATCCCTTACTCCCAACTCCACTGCTATCCTGGTCCACTCCCTGGTCACATCCCGCCTTGACTATTGTAACTCCCTTCTTATTGGTCTTTCCCACAAGTCCATTCTGCCCCCCGCCTCTGGAACTCCCTCCCCCCCGGCATCAGGAACATTGTCTCATTCCCCATCTTCAAATCCCATCTGAAAACCCACATTTTTAAACAGGCCAACACCAGTGTAAAAAACAGTGTTTCTGCTGGAATCAGTCTTTCTACAAGGTGCATTTGTGCTGTATCTTGTCTTTTTCTAAAATGGTGTTGTTCATAACATTTTAATTTTTGTTCCCTAATGAATTAAGATTTTGGATGTATATTTTCCACTTTCAGTTCCCGATTTTCGCATAAAGGGCCTGATTTACTAAAGCTTTGCGCACGCAAAAATGTGTGCAATCCAGTTTGCACACGCAGATTTGCGTTGATGCTGATCTACTAACAGGGCGCACTCAGACGGGCAAAATAGCACTCGTAACCCATTTAGCGTTCTTGCCTTAATGCATATGCAATGTGGGGCGTTTACACGCTATTTTGCGTGTGATGGGAGGAGAAAATGTAAATATGTTATTTTAGCACGCGCAAAGTGATTTATCAAACCTGAAACTGATTGCGGTGTTTATTTCAGGAAATTACTCTTTTCCAGAGCATGTTCAACTACGCGTTCACAGATGAGGCACATTCATTTCTTATTTGGTATATCTGAATAAATTAAATATAGATATCCATAGGAGAAATTCGTGTAACCCTTCCAGTTCCAGGCACATTTAAATGCAATAAATAATCACAACAATCACTATTTAATGTAACTATCTGAATCAGCTATATATATATCATCTATATCGATTGTCCCGTCGCCTCTGACGTCAGATCAAAGGCTGTTGGCACGCGTAATGGAAACTCACGCCGACTGAATGAACACAGATGAAACCAGGGATGGACTGGGACTAAAAGGCCGTTGTGATGATCCGCTTTATTTATTTATTTACTTATTGACAAAAAAGTCACTCATCCATTGAAAGTAGACCTATGTGTAATCTTGAGAGAAACAGCAGAGCGCCCCCTGGCAGCTGTCAGTGAGCTGCAGGTGAGTCAGGAGGAGAGCGCAGCACATTTTTTCTACGGCCCGAGACGCCACATGACCTCGCTTGGCTGTGCTCGTACACAGCTGTGACGTCACTCTGAGAAATGCGATTTGTCTGGGCTTTTTATGGCCTTGAGGAATGTTTTTCAGACATGAAACTCCATGAACTAAAAAATATAAAGATTTATAAAAGCCCGTGTCCATGTCTCCAGGTGTCCTGTGGACACTTTTACACACGTCGCTTTTACTATTGCGGTCAATGGGAAAATTGCTTTTTGGGCTCCATGGGATTTTTTGTTGCAGTACCCACAGTGGCCACCATGCAAAAATTGTCTTCAAGGCAGAGGGGGCGGAGATTTATCCAGTTCATATTATACATCCATGGGATGCGGCTGCTCACTGATGCTTGGGACCCCAAGCAGTTGCCCGCCGCCTTGCCTGTTCATAAACTGCACGTCTACCCGTAGCGCGATGAAAGTGAGAAAGTGCGTTAATGCGTTAAAAAAATTAACGCGTTAATTCCACAAATTAATCATCCTGCGTTAACGCGTTAATTTTGACAGCCCTAAATAATATAAAAAGGTCCTATGGACCCGGGGAACAAGGACGTCATATGCCTCGATCCCAGTTATCAGCTCATCGCAGAATGAGCTGTACTTTCGTTCAGTGGCTTTAAATCTCATTCTGCGCTTCCGTTGAGTCTGTACTTTCTCCATGTTGACAAATCTTGCCTCGTGCAATATCCTCATTTAAATAGGGCGGTCTTAACCACTTCTGCGCCTGTAGTCAATTGCAGCCGCAATCTTAGTAGTTCACCCGCAAAACGTAACATCCAGTAACAGGCGCAGTCTTTCTGCTTGCGCAAGCAATTTAGCGCTCTCTATTTGGAATCTTAGTAAATCAGGCCCAAAGTGTTTCAACATTCGAAACATTAGAAGCTTCAATTCATCTTTTCAATGTCTCCCTCATTCCAATTCAATGCAGCGTGCCATGTTAGCTTCAGTTCAGGCAGAAGACAGCAGCAGAAGACAGCAGCAGAAGACAGCAGCAAACAAACCAAACCAAACCAAACAAAACCAAACCAAACAAACCACGGTGTGCAAGCATTAAATGCTTGCACACCGTGGTTTGTTTGTTGACATTGATTTTCATTTGCATAACAAATTTTGTTATGCAGTGCAGTGAAGTGTCTGGATATTCGACAGACACTCGCTCTACAGCGCCACCCAGAGCAATCGTCACCACCCGTCTCTTTTACTTGGAGCAGCATGTATTTAAAGTTGTATTTTCTGTGAGTGGGTTAAAATGTTGTTTATTTTTATTGGATAGCACTAAACTTTATTTATTTTTTAATTTGTGTGGTTTTATGTTTGCTGTTTCATTTGATCTGACAGTGCACTATGGTTTAAATAAAGTTTGTGGTGTGATTATATCTGTGATACAAAGATTGAGACCACAGAGTGTAAACAATGAAAAGTACGTTCTTGAGAATCTGTCAACACGTTTTACTAAGATCTACTCGGATCCCCTGTATTTCATTGCGACTGTACTCAATCCTCGTCAGGTGTCATATATGGATGTGGGGATACAGAAATGATCCAGTCTGCGTTGGATCATATGGTTTTACATGCCATTTTGTATACATTATACAATAAACACTATGTGGGCAGGCTAAGTGATGTTTGTCCATATACACGGTATATTAAGAAACGGGAAAGTAAAGTAATAAGTAGTGAAGTTACTTTTCAAATCCAGTAACTAGTAAAGTAATCTCATTACAATTTACAGAAGTAACTAGTAACTAATTACTTTTTTTGAGTAACCACCCCAACACTGCATACTAAGACCTTCAATATTTTGGGGCCGGAGCTTTGACCATAGTGTCTCTTGTCAAAAGCTGTGCCCCAAAACAACACGGCCACTTTTTCTAGCTTTTCCGCACTTACAGATATTGACTTTAATTTGCCACCAGTTTGTATGTGTTTGGATGACAAACACTCTCCACAAATGTCTAGTTTATCCTTGGTACTGCTTTCCCATCACTCCAGAACACTGACATGACCAGGGTCCTTAGAAGGAACCACATCACAATCAAGGACAGTGCACAGCATACATTTTCTAATTTCTGCTGAAATGTGAAATCAAGAATAACTAGACTGAAAAATAGCTTTTACTCGCAGACCAAAATACCTTAATTTCCCTTGTTTGTAGGCAGGGTAACAATCAGGGTTTTAAGGCCAATTCCAATTCTTATCTTAACCCTCAATCTTAACCCTTAGACTGTGGGGGGCAAAATAACACGAAAGCTGCGTCCAGTCCAAAACTCCAAAAAAGAAGAAGAAAAACACATTTACGTCACAATTATTTATAACGATCCGTTTGTCAGTCAAGTTTTTAGGTTGTCAGTTAGTTATAAGATGATATTCATACAAATACCACAACCACGGACATATTCAGCTGACAGTTACCACACACCACGGCTTATTGAAAAGTAAACGATAGCAAACAATCGCTTGTCCGCACCGGCCGACTATTGACAAAAGATTGTGTGGCAGTGGAGCTTGGTTAGAGCGATGGCTGCTGGAGAGGAGGGAGGAGTGGCTCAGCCGGTGATCAGACAGCTGGACAGAATCAGGTAATCAGTCAGCTATATAAGCACGTTTGTAACCTGGTTCTGGTCTCTTGCATTAGGCAGGGTCCACACACACAGACGGAGAGAGAGAGACACGGAGAGAGAAAAAGTCACGGAGAGAGAGCGCAGCAGCGCGCGGACACAGCAGCAACAGCTGTCTACATTTGTTTGTTTTGAATATTTATGTTACAATAAACCGGACTATTTACTCACTCCCAGCCGTCGTCATCCTTCCTGAACCCCGGTGAGTGGGAAAAGCTCACAGATCGTAAAATAAAAATAAATGTACCTCAATATTGAGGGCGTTACAGCCCTAAAACTTGCCCCTCAACTTAATTTTTCTGAGAATCGGGACAGCACTTGCACTAGAGGGAGCGTGCATTTTTGAGATTGAGGGTTAAGATTGAGGGTTAAGCAAGGAATTGGAATTCACCCTTAAACTTTTTTCTCTTAAATTTCTTCTCCTGCATTTTTATCTTAAATCAGAATATTATTGCATTGTCTAAACAGCTGTTGTTGTTTTTTTTTTAACCGATCTTGAGTTTATTTAGTGTAATCCTTCCTTTGTATAACACCCATTTGTGTGTGTGGTTTGAAGATGTGATGTCATTAACTAATTAAGATAAGGGAGACACAAGTCTGTGTTAGGACATTATACAGTATGTTAGAGAACTTACAGCTCATCAAATATTAACGGCAGATCCACTTTATGTCGCGTATACTCATGAAATGGAGCAATTACAGTAAACCACAGTTGTCTCTTAACAGTTGTGGTATCCATATACAGAGACCAAAGTTTTCAGGCCGGCTCCTGTCACAGTGGTATTTTTTACTGGAATCTAGACAATGTGTAGCAGTGTGGAGGTCAAGTTTTAACAAGGCTGCATGCATTTGTATTTTATCATAATAAAAAGTCTGAAAACAATTATCTTCACTTGAGTTTCTGCATGCTGCGTTCATCCTAGGGTACTGTATGTGTATTTGAACAGGCTTTTTTTGTTTCCATTTCTGCACTTGCCAATACGACCAGGAGGCTTGTTGCGTTGCGTGAATTGGGCGAAAAGTCTGCCATCTCTGATTGTCTTGTTACCTCCGCCAAGGAGGTTATGTTTTTGCCGGAGTTTGTTTGTTTGTCTGTCTGTTAGTTAGACCAGGAACAAGTGATTAAATTTTGGGTGTGATCTGTAGATGCTATCACTGGTTACAACACTCGCTGTCTGACCCAGGCACGCCAACAGGGTGTATTTTGTATGCACTGAGCTGCCTTAGCGGAGGTCTGGGCTCTCCGAGTGCTTTTCTAGTTCGACGAGTTCATTCCGAAGAATGGGTCAAGACAAGCACATTTATTTAGGGCCCCCAAATAAATGTGCAGATTTAATCATATCTAAAAGGTGGTTAGTCCTAAAACAAACAACTTCCCAGATGTAAAACACAAGCAGAAACTGACCCACAAACATTATGTCACCCTGCACGTCTTTGTTTGGAGATTCACTGAGTCACCTATGCATTGACGTGTGGCGAGCGGCTCCTCCTTTGGTCTCTTTGATCAGCATATGGTGGGATGCTGGTGCCACAAGGGCTGCCCTACAATGTGCAGCAGACATTAAATAGATTGAAAACACTTAGGGTAACAAACCAATTTAAAAGTCACAAGTTTTGCTATTGAAGGGAACAACTTGTACCCTCTAAAACATCAAGGAAACTTTAGACATAGTAATAACAAAACACCATCATATCTTATGTCATTTACAATTATTATATAAAGAATTGATGATTATGTATTAGTAGTTTGTGATAAGGATTTATACTCTTACTCTTATTCATTGAAAACTCCCATGTTTTCTCTCCTTGAGAACGCGTCTGTCCTCACTGCTCCGTGTCACTGGAAGGACATTACTTATATTTGACTCCTCCCAAGAGTTAAACCCTCTGAGCCTGAGAGGACCATCCCAAATCATTTATCCCACCATCTTCTCGGCCGCGCAAGTAAACATAGAAAAACAGAAAACAAGTCACAATGAACAATGAAATAATTGCAAAATTTTACACTGAGTGTCCAGAAGTAACATTGTAAAGATGTTATGTTCACTTTTTTAAGTTTGTATCATGTGGCAGGAGAAAAAAATGGAAAATCTCCAAATGAGCTTAACTCACTCCAATGCGCAAGTAAACATAGAAAAACAGAAAACAAGTCCAAACAATGAAATAATTGCAAAATTTTACACTGAGTGTCCAGAAGTAACATTGTAAAGATGTTATGTTCACTTTTTAAGGTTTATATCATGTGGCAGGAGAAAAAAATGGAAAATATCCAAATGAGCTTAACTCACTCTAATGTACACATAAACATAGAAAAACAGAAAACAAGTCCAAACAATGAAATAATTGCAACATTTTACACTGAGTGTTGTGGGAAATAAATTGTTTTCCTGTTCCCGTGAGGGAGTTTTTAGTGTAAGGTTTTCTGTATGTTGTTAAAGATAACAATTAACCAAAAGTCAAGCTGTGAACAAATGATGGGATCGTAAAGCAGGGGTCGGCATGAGGTGCACAGGATGACATGTGTGGGTCATAAACAAAGTGTGTTGTCTTGTAACTTGCTTTGATGTGACTGTATATATGTTTGAGCTCTCTGAAGCAAAGTCAGAGAACATTTAGACCAGCTTTGGTGACAGAGTCGCTCCTTCATGCATGAAGTAAAGACACGATTTAACCAACACCGATGACTCCAATGAAATTTCTTTCACATTTTGGCGACGAGGATGGGATGGACGTTCCACTGCTCAGGTTCTGAGTTCTGACTGAAGGTTATTACCGGTAAGGAAAATTTCCACTCCACCATGGAGGAGGAATTCCGCCTGACGTCAGAAACAGGTACTGACCAGTGGATGCTCCATCTATTTAAAAGTGAGTACGGTGTTTTTTAAATCTTGGATAAAACCTATAGGTGGACAGTTGTAATTCCTTTGTGGTAGCTGTCCTGATATTCTTTAATTCCTTTGTGGTTTGAATGTCGATATATTCTATAATTCCTTTGTGGTTTGAATATTTGGTCCGGTGTAATTCCTTTGTGGTAATCGGGACCGTCTCATGTAATTCCTGTGTGGTATTGGAGACTAGTGCACATGAGTGAAACCTAGGTAGACGGTTGTAATTCCTGTGTGGTTGCTGTCAAGATATTCTGTAATTGCTTTGTAGTTTTGAAGCTCTGAAGGAAAAAAAAAAAAAAAATATTAAATTAAAATTTTTGATTAAAGTCGACTTATAAAATTAAAATTGAGATTGGGTAAAATTTAAAATTCGGCCTAAGTGATGTCTTGTGGTGTCTTGTGTTGTTTTGTGTTGACCTGAGCTGACCTGAGCTCAGTCTGCAGAGCTTGTGTGAGGAGGAAAAGTTGTGTTTTTTGCATGGGGTCATTGCAGGCTGTGGAGCCAGAATGACTGTAAACTGTTTGGGGAAAAAGAGAGAGGAAATGCCTCTATAACAAAAAGATGGACCATGTCAAGAGCATTAGTTTAATCAATGTTCGATCTGCTGTAGGCAGATGATATGTTTAAAAAAAAAAAAAAAAAAAGGGCAGAGAGGAGAAGTGTGAAGTTGTGTGTTACAGGAGAAAAGGAGATGTTAGATGTTTTGGATTGAGGATGGTAATCAAGTGCTTTGAAGGTTTTTGGATGTTGAAAAGACTGGTATTAAATGATAGAAGTTGATGGTGTTGGAGTAAAATGGTGAATGAACTGTTTCTAAGTGCTGATTTCTTGTGCTGAACAAGAAGAGCTGCTTCTGTGAGGAGAGTCTACAGGCTGGACTCAGTGACAGAGAGACAGAAAGAAGGGGGGTTTCAGAATAAGAAAAGTAAGGTAATGAAAGATTGTGAAAGTAGTAAGAAGGGAAATATGTTGAAATTGAGGTTTGTTTAAAATGTTTGAAATATATATACATAATAAACAATAAAAACAACAGTAACAATAAATTAATTAATTAATTAAATAAATAAATGATAGGAACTCTGTATTTTGTTATAAGAACTATGTATTTCTTGTCACCATGAAGATGATGATGTGTGGCTGGGGCTGAGTTAGCTCAGCTTAATTTGTTCCTGTGTTTTAAATGATGCATGAGATGGTTAATTAAAGGATAATTGTTTATGACGAAGTGTCCCTGATCAAGACACTGAGTCATTAACAGCTCCTGATGAGAGTGTGATATGTAGAGCATGAATGTGAATGGGTGAATGGGAGACTTGAAGCTGTTCAAGAGTGCTTTGAGAGGCCCAGTTGATAAATGATAATATTAATTTTTAAGATGAATGTGTGACATGATTTTGTGTAAAAACAAATGGTTTTGTCACATTATAAGAAATGTGAAAGTGTGCTGAAGGATGTTGTTGTGATGTGAAAATGATTCAAGTGGTTATAAACTAACATATAAATCAGAAATATATTCCAGTCACTATAGGGTTAAAATAATTAATTAAAAATAAGGTAATCTAGAATAAGTGAAGTTAACTGTGTGAAGAAACATCTGAACACATAAAATAGGTGACTGACCACCCTGATCCAATCACTGACTCCACTGACAGACCTGACTGACGAACAAGGAAAAACTCTGAAAAAAAAACTTTGAGTGTCTGTGTGAGTAATTTGAAGAGTGTCTTGAAGACTATGTGTTTGTGCTGAAAGTTGTCCAAAGTGTGTTTAGGTTTGAATCTGCCTCCATGTGCTGTCCCCAAGTCTGCACTGCACCCCTCCTCCCTCAGAGACACACACAGCAGGACACCTACAGCTAAATGCCAATCCAACTCTACAGGAGGTAGAAGCTGTGTGTTGTAGGGTTTTTCAAACTCAGATGGGTCAACATCTGACCGGCCAACTGGTCAACATCCCCAGCTGTTGGATCAGTGCGGTTCAACAACATGGTGGCCAGCCTGGCTGAAGATGTGCTTGATGTTTTCGTCTTAAGAGTGTGTTGGATTGAGATCCACAACAAAATACAACAGGAGGGTGAGTTAGCAGCTGACTACTGTACACATATGGACTCTGTTTTCACAGCTCACTCTGACATTGACGCAGACAATGAGGCATATGATGACCTGCTCGTTCGTGTCATGGTTACAGTCAGATGGGAAACTGGGACCATAGCGAATGTCTGGACACACTTCAGACTGCTCAACTGATATTTTGACACCTATTCCTCCACCGAGGAATGAAGAAAGACTGTTAAGACACTGCGGACAGAAGTGGCATTGGTGTGTCACTATGCAGGATCAGGAGATCCCAGAAGGCATGGATAAACAAATCACAACCACAGAGAAATTTGTCAGAAAAAGACACAACTTTTTGAACAAACTGATTGGAAAAAATGTTTTGATTTTAAGTTGTTGTTTTCTTTTTCTTTTGTTGCATTCTGTATTCTAAGACTTGGAAAAAAGTTAACTTCTACCAATATGTTTGCAGTAAAGAATTAGTTGATAAAACTATGTGATTTCCCAAATAAATGATGTTGACACTGTGTGTCAAAAGAGAGGAATGTGGGAAATAAATTGTTTTCCTGTTCCCGTGAGGGAGTTTTTAGTGTAAGGTTTTCTGTATGTTGTTAAAGATAACAATTAACCAAAAGTCAAGCTGTGAACAAATGATGGGATCGTAAAGCAGGGGTCGGCATGAGGTGCACAGGATGACATGTGTGGGTCATAAACAAAGTGTGTTGTCTTGTATCTTGCTTTGATGTGACTGTATATATGTTTGAGCTCTCTGAAGCAAAGTCAGAGAACATTTAGACCAGCTTTGGTGACAGAGTCGCTCCTTCATGCATGAAGTAAAGACACGATTTAACCAACACCGATGACTCCAATGAAATTTCTTTCACAGTGTCCAGAAGTAACATTGTAAAGATGTTATGTTCACTTTTTAAGGTTTCTATCATGTGGCAGGAGAAAAAAATGGAAAATCTCCAAATGAGCTTAACTCACTCCAATGTACACATAAACATAGAAAAACAGAAAACAAGTCCAAACAATGAAATAATTGCAACATTTTACACTGAGTGTCCAGAAGTAACATTGTAAAGATGTTATGTTCACTTTTAAAGGTTTATATCATGTGGCAGGAGAAAAAAATGGAAAATCTCCAAATGAGCTTAACTCACTCTAATGCGCAAGTAAACATAGAAAAACAGAAAACAAGTCCAAACAATGAAATAATTGCAAAATTTTACACTGAGTGTCCAGAAGTAACATTGTAAAGATGTTATGTTCACTTTTTAAGGTTTATATCATGTGGCAGGAGAAAAAAATGGAAAATCTCCAAATGAGCTTAACTCACTCTAATGTACACATGAACATAGAAAAACAGAAAACAGGTCCAAACAATGAAATAATTGCAAAACTTTACACTGAGTGTCCAGAAGTAACATTGTAAAGATGTTATGTTCACTTTTTTAAGTTTATATCATGTGGCAGGAGAAAAAAATGGAAAATCTCCAAATGAGCTTAACTCACTCTAATGCGCAAGTAGAAAAATAGAAAACAAGTCCAAACAATGAAATAATTGCAACATTTTACACTGAGTGTCCAGAAGTAACATTGTAAAGATGTTATGTTCCCTTTTTTTTTAGTTTATATCATGTGGCAGGAGAAAAAAATGGAAAATCTCCAAATGAGCTTAACTCAATCTAATGTACACATGAACATAGAAAAACAGAAAACAGGTCCAAACAATGAAATAATTGCAAAATTTTACACTGAGTGTCCAGAAGTAACATTGTAAAGATGTTATGTTCACTTTTTTAAGTTTATATCATGTGGCAGGAGAAAAAAATGGAAAATCTCCAAATGAGCTTAACTCACTCTAATGTACACATAAACATAGAAAAACAGAAAACAAGTCCAAACAATGAAATAATTGCAAAATTTTACACTGAGTGTCCAGAAGTAACAATGTAAAGATGTTATGTTCACTTTTTTAAGTTTATATCATGTGGCAGGAGAAAAAAATGGAAAATCTCCAAATGAGCTTAACTCACTCTAATGTACACATAAACATAGAAAAACGGAAAACAAGTCCAAACAATGAAATAATTGCAAAATTTTAAACTGAGTGTCCAGAAGTAACATTGTAAAGATGTTATGTTCACTTTATTAAGTTTATATCATGTGGCAGGAGAAAAAAATGGAAAATCTCCAAATGAGCTTAACTCACTCCAATGCGCAAGTAAACATAGAAAAACAGAAAAAAAGTCCTAACAATGAAATAATTGCAACATTTTACACTGAGTGTCCAGAAGTAACATTGTAAAGATGTTATGTTCACTTTTTAAGGTTTATATCATGTGGCAGGAGAAAAAAATGGAAAATCTCCAAATGAGCTTAACTCACTCTTATGTACATATAAACATAGAAAAACAAAAAACAAGTCCAAACAATGAAATAATTGCAAAATTTTATATTGAGTGTCCAGAAGTAACATTGTAAAGATGTTATGTTCACTTTATAAGGTTTATATCATGTGGCAGGAGAAAAAAATGGAAAATCTCCAAATGAGCTTAACTCACTCCAATGCGCAAGTAAACATAGAAAAACAGAAAACAAGTCCAAACAAGGAAATAATTGCAAAATTTTACACTGAGTGTCTAGAAGTAAGATTGTAAAGATGTTATGGTCACTTTTTTAAGTTTATATCATGTGACAGGAGAAAAAAATGGAAAATCTCCAAATGAGCTTAACTCACTCCAATGTGCAAGTAAACATAGAAAAACAGAAAACAAGTCCAAACAATGAAATAATTGCAACATTTTACACTGAGTGTCCAGAAGTAACATTGTAAAGATGTTATGTTCACTTTTTAGGGTTTATATCATGTGGCAGGAGAAAAAAATGGAAACTCACCAAATGAGATTAACTCACCCTAATGTACACATAGACATAGAAAAACAGAAAACAAGTCCAAACAATGAAATTATTGCAAAATTTTACATTGAGTGTCCAGAAGTAACATTGTAAAGATGTTATGTTCACTTTTAAAGGTTTATATCATGTGGCAGGAGAAAAAAATGGAAAATCTCCAAATGAGCTTAACTCACTCTAATGTACACATAAACATAGAAAAACGGAAAACAAGTCCAAACAATGAAATAATTGCAAACTTTTACACTGTGTGTCCAGAAGTAAGATTGTAAAGATGTTATGGTCACTTTTTTAAGTTTATATCATGTGGCAGGAGAAAAAAATGGAAAATCTCCAAATGAGCTTAACTCACTCCAATGCGCAAGTAAACATAGAAAAACAGAAAACAAGTCCAAACAATGAAATAATTGCAACATTTTACACTGAGTGTCCAGAAGTAACATTGTAAAGATGTTATGTTCACTTTTTTTATGTTTATATCATGTGGCAGGAGAAAAAAATGGAAACTCTCCAAATGAGCTTAACTCACTCTAATGTACACATAGACATAGTAGAACAGAAAACAAGTCCAAACAATGAAATAATTGCAAAATTTTACACTGAGTGTCCAGAAGTAACATAGTAAAGGTGTTATGTTCACTTTTTAAGTTTATCATGTGGCAGGAGAAAAAAATGGAAAATCTCCAAATGAGCTTAATTCACTCCATTGCGCAAGTAAACATAGAAAAACAGAAAACAAGTCTAAACAATGAAATAATAGCAACATTTTACACTGAGTGTCCTGAAGTAACATTGTAAAGATGTTATGTTCACTTTTTAAGGTTTATATATTGTGACAGTAGAAAAAAAAGGGAAAATCTCCAAATGAGCTTAACTCACTCCATTGTGCAAGTAAACATAGAAAAACAGAAAACAAGTCCAAACAATGAAATAATTGCAACATTTTACACTGAGTGTCCAGAAGTAACATTGTAAAGATGTTATGTTCACTTTTTAAGGTTTATATCATGTGGCAGGAGAAAAAAATGGAAAATCTCCAAATGAGCTTAACTCACTCTAATGCGCAAGTAAACATAGAAAAATAGAAAACAAGTCCAATGAAATAATTGCAACATTTTACACTGAGTGTCCAGAAGTAACATTGTAAAGATGTTATGTTCACTTTTTAAGGTTTATATCATGTGGCAGGAGAAAAAAATGGAAAATCTCCAAATGAGCTTAACTCACTCAAATGTACACATAAACATAAAAAAACAGAAAACAAGTCCAAACAATGAAATAATTGCAAAATTTTACACTGAGTGTCCAGAAGTAACAATGTAAAGATGTTATGTTCACTTTTTTAAGTTTATATCATGTGGCAGGAGAAAAAAAATGGAAAATCTCCAAATGAGCTTAACTCACTCTAATGCACACATAAACATAGAAAAACGGAAAACAAGTCCAAACAATGAAATAATTGCAACATTTTACACTGAGTGTCCAGAAGTAACATTGTAAAGATGTTATGTTCACTTTTTAAGGTTTCTATCATGTGGCAGGAGAAAAAAATGGAAAATCTCCAAATGAGCTTAACTCACTCCAATGCGCAAGTAAACATAGAAAAACAGAAAACAAGTCCAAACAATGAAATAATTGCAACATTTTACACTGAGTGTCCAGAAGTAACATTGTAAAGATGTTATGTTCACTTTTTAAGGTTTATATCATGTGGCAAGAGAAAAAAATTAAAAATCTCCAAATGAGCTTAACTCACTCTAATGTACACATAAACATAGAAAAACAGAAAACAGGTCCAAACAATGAAATAATTGCAAAATTTTACACTGAGTGTCCAGAAGTAACATTGTAAAGATGTTATGTTCACTTTTTAAGGTTTCTATCATGTGGCAGGAGAAAAAAATGGAAAATCTCCAAATGAGCTTAACTCACTCCAATGCGCAAGTAAACATAGAAAAACAGAAAACAAGTCCAAACAATGAAATAATTGCAAAATTTTACACTGAGTGTCCAGAAGTAACAATGTAAAGATGTTATGTTCACTTTTTTAAGTTTATATCATGTAGCAGGAGGAAAAAAATGCAAAATCTCCAAATGAGCTTAACTCACTCCAATGCGCAAGTAAACATAGAAAAACAGAAAACAAGTCCAAACAATGAAATAATTGCACAATTTCACACTGAGTGTCCAGAAGTAACATTGTAAAGATGTTATGTTCACTTTTTAAGGTTTATATCATGTGGCAGGAGAAAAAAATGGAAAATCTCCAAATGAGCTTAAGTCACTCTAATGTACACATAAACATAGAAAAACAAAAAACAAGTCCAAACAAAGAAATAATTGCAAAATTTTATGTTGAGTGTCCAGAAGTAACATTGTAAAGATGTTATGTTCACTTTTTAAGGTTTATATCATGTGGCAGGAGGAAAAAAATGGAAAATCTCCAAATGAGCTTAACTCACTCCAATGCGCAAGTAAACATAGAAAAACAGAAAACAAGTCCAAACAATGAAATAATTGCAAAATTTTACACTGAGTGTCCAGAAGAAACAATGTTAAGATGTTATGTTCACTTTTTTAAGTTTATATCATGTGGCAGGAGAAAAAAATGGAAAATCTCCAAATGAGCTTAACTCACTCTAATGTACACATAAACATAGAAAAACAGAAAACAAGTCCAAACAATGAAATAATTGCAAAATTTTACACTGAGTGTCCAGAAGTAACAATGTAAAGATGTTATGTTCACTTTTTTAAGTTTATATCATGTGGCAGGAGGAAAAAAATGCAAAATCTCCAAATGAGCTTAACTCACTCCAATGCGCAAGTAAACATAGAAAAACAGAAAACAAGTCCAAACAATGAAATAATTGCACAATTTCACACTGAGTGTCCAGAAGTAACACTGTAAAGATGTTATGTTCACTTTTTAAGGTTTATATCATGTGGCAGGAGAAAAAAATGGAAAATCTCCAAATGAGCTTAAGTCACTCTAATGTACACATAAACATAGAAAAACAAAAAACAAGTCCAAACAAAGAAATAATTGCAAAATTTTATGTTGAGTGTCCAGAAGTAACATTGTAAAGATGTTATGTTCACTTTTTAAGGTTTATATCATGTGGCAGGAGAAAAAAATGGAAAATCTCCAAATGAGCTTAACTCACTCCAATGCGCAAGTAAACATAGAAAAACAGAAAACAAGTCCAAACAAGGAAATAATTGCAAAATTTTACACTGAGTGTCTAGAAGTAAGATTGTAAAGATGTTATGGTCACTTTTTTAAGTTTATATCACGTGGCAGGAGAAAAAAATGGAAAATCTCCAAATGAGCTTAACTCACTCCAATGTGCAAGTAAACATAGAAAAACAGAAAAACAAGTCCAAACAATGAAATAATTGCAACATTTTACACTGAGTGTCCAGAAGTAACATTGTAAAGATGTTATGTTCACTTTTTTATGTTTATATCATGTGGCAGGAGAAAAAAATGGAAACTCTCCAAATGAGCTTAACTCACTCTAATGTACACATAGACATAGTAAAACAGAAAACAAGTCCAAACAATAAAATAATTGAAAAATTTTACACTGAGTGTCCAGAAGTAACATTGTAAAGATGTTATGTTCACTTTTTTAAGTTTATATCATGTGGCAGGAGAAAAAAATGGAAAATCTCCAAATGAGCTTAACTCACTCCAATGCGCAAGTAAACATAGAAAAACAGAAAACAAGTCCAAACAATGAAATAATTGCAACATTTTACACTGAGTGTCCAGAAGTAACATTGTAAAGATGTTATGTTCACTTTTTAAGGTTTATATCATGTGGCAGGAGAAAAAAATTAGAAATCTCCAAATGAGCTTAACTCACTCTAATGTACTCATAAACATAGAAAAACAGAAAACAAGTCCAAACAATGTAATAATTGCAACATTTTACACTGAGTGTACAGGAGTAACATTGTAAAGATGTTATGTTCACTTTTTTAAGTTTATATCATGTGGAAAGAGAAAAAAATGGAAAATCTCCAAATGAGCTTAACTCATTCCAATGCGCAAGTAAACATAGAAAAACAGAAAACAAGTCCAAACAATGAAATAATTGCAAAATTTTACACTGAGTGTCCAGAAGTAACATTGTAAAGATGTTATGTTCACTTTTTAAGGTTTATATCATGTGGCAGGGAAAAAAATGGAAAATCTCCAAATGAGCTTAACTCACTCCAATGCGCAAGTAAACATAGAAAAACAGAAAACAAGTCCAAACAATGAAATAATTGCAACATTTTACACTGAGTGTCCAGAAGTAACATTGTAAAGATGTTATGTTCACTTTTTTAAGTTTATATCATGTGGCAGGAGAAAAAAATGGAAAATCTCCAAATGAGCTTAACTCACTCTAATGTACACATAAACATAGAAAAACAGAAAACAAGTCCAAACAATGAAATAATTGCAAAATTTTACACTGAGTGTCCAGAAGTAACATTGTAAAGATGTTATGTTCACTTTATTAAGTTTATATTATGTGGCAGGAGAAAAAAATGGAAAATCTCCAAATGAGCTTAACTCACTCCAATGCGCAAGTAAACATAGAAAAACAGAAAACAAGTCCAAACAATGAAATAATTGCACAATTTTACACTGAGTGTCCAGAAGTAACATTGTTAAGATGTTATGTTCACTTTTTAAGGTTTATATCATGTGGCAGGAGAAAAAAATTAAAAATCTCCAAATGAGCTTAACTCACTCCAATGCGCAAGTAAACATAGAAAAACAGAAAACAAGTCCAAACAATGAAATAATTGCAAAATTTTACACTGAGTGTCCAGAAGTAACATTGTAAAGATGTTATGTTCACTTTTTAAGGTTTATATCATGTGGCAGGAGAAAAAAATGGAAACTCTACAAATGAGCTTAACTCACTCTAATGTACACATAGACATAGTAAAACAGAAAACAAGTCCGAACAATAAAATAATTCCAAAATTTTACACTGAGTGTCCAGAAGTAACATTGTAAAGATGTTATGTTCACTTTTTTAAGTTTATATCATGTGGCAGGAGAAAAAAATGGAAAATCTTCAAATGAGCTTAACTCACTCCAATGCGCAGGTTAACATAGAAAAACAGAAAACAAGTCCAAACAATGAAATAATTGCAACATTTTACACTGAGTGTCCAGAAGTAACATTGTAAAGATGTTATGTTCACTTTTTTAAGTTTATATCATGTGGCAGGAGAAAAAAATGGAAAATCTCCAAATGAGCTTAACTCATTCCAATGCGCAAGTAAACATAGAAAAACAGAAAACAAGTCCAAACAATGAAATTATTGCAAAATTTTACACTGAGTGTCCAGAAGTAACATTGTAAAGATGTTATGTTCACTTTTAAAGGTTTATATCATGTGGCAGGAGAAAAAAATGGAAAAATCTCCAAATGAGCTTAACTCACTCTAATGTACACATAAACATAGAAAAACGGAAAACAAGTCCAAACAATGAAATAATTGCAAACTTTTACACTGAGTGTCCAGAAGTAACATTGTAAAGATGTTATGGTCACTTTTTTAAGTTTATATCATGTGGCAGGAGAAAAAAATGGAAAATCTCCAAATGAGCTTAACTCACTCCAATGCGCAAGTAAACATAGAAAAACAGAAAACAAGTCCAAACAATGAAATAATTGCAACATTTTACACTGAGTGTCCAGAAGTAACATTGTAAAGATGTTATGTTCACTTTTTTAAGTTCATATCATGTGGCAGGAGAAAAAAATTAAAAATCTCCAAATGAGCTTAACTCACTCTAATGTACACATAAACATAGAAAAACAGAAAACAAGTCCAAACAATGAAATAATTGCAACATTTTACACTGAGTGTCCAGAAGTAACATTGTAAAGATGTTATGTTCACTTTTTAAGGTTTATATCATGTGGCAGGAGAAAAAAATTAAAAATCTCCAAATGAGCTTAACTCACTCTAATGTACACATAAACATAGAAAAACAGAAAACAAGTCCAAACAAGGAAATAATTGCAACATTTTACACTGAGTGTCCAGAAGTAACATTGTAAAGATGTTATGTTCACTTTTTAAGGTTTATATCATGTGGCAGGAGAAAAAAATGGAAAATCTCCAAATGAGCTTAACTCACTCTAATGTAAACATAGACATAGTAAAACAGAAAACAAGTCCGAACAATGAAATAATTCCAAAATTTTACACTGAGTGTCCAGAAGTAACATTGTAAAGATGTTATGTTCACTTTTTAAGGTTTATATCATGTGGCAGGAGAAAAAAATGGAAAATCTTCAAATGAGCTTAACTCACTCCAATGCGCAGGTTAACATAGAAAAACAGAAAACAAGTCCAAACAATGAAATAATTGCAACATTTTACACTGAGTGTCCAGAAGTAACATTGTAAAGATGTTATGTTCACTTTTTTAAGTTTATATCATGTGGCAGGAGAAAAAAATGGAAAAATCTCCAAATGAGCTTAACTCACTCTAATGTACACATAAACATAGAAAAACGGAAAACAAGTCCAAACAATGAAATAATTGCAAACTTTTACACTGAGTGTCCAGAAGTAACATTGTAAAGATGTTATGGTCACTTTTTTAAGTTTATATCATGTGGCAGGAGAAAAAAATGGAAAATCTCCAAATGAGCTTAACTCACTCCAATGCGCAAGTAAACATAGAAAAACAGAAAACAAGTCCAAACAATGAAATAATTGCAACATTTTACACTGAGTGTCCAGAAGTAACATTGTAAAGATGTTATGTTCACTTTTTTAAGTTCATATCATGTGGCAGGAGAAAAAAATTAAAAATCTCCAAATGAGCTTAACTCACTCTAATGTACACATAAACATAGAAAAACAGAAAACAAGTCCAAACAATGAAATAATTGCAACATTTTACACTGAGTGTCCAGAAGTAACATTGTAAAGATGTTATGTTCACTTTTTAAGGTTTATATCATGTGGCAGGAGAAAAAAATTAAAAATCTCCAAATGAGCTTAACTCACTCTAATGTACACATAAACATAGAAAAACAGAAAACAAGTCCAAACAAGGAAATAATTGCAACATTTTACACTGAGTGTCCAGAAGTAACATTGTAAAGATGTTATGTTCACTTTTTAAGGTTTATATCATGTGGCAGGAGAAAAAAATGGAAAATCTCCAAATGAGCTTAACTCACTCTAATGTAAACATAGACATAGTAAAACAGAAAACAAGTCCGAACAATAAAATAATTCCAAAATTTTACACTGAGTGTCCAGAAGTAACATTGTAAAGATGTTATGTTCACTTTTTAAGGTTTATATCATGTGGCAGGAGAAAAAAATGGAAAATCTTCAAATGAGCTTAACTCACTCCAATGCGCAGGTTAACATAGAAAAACAGAAAACAAGTCCAAACAATGAAATAATTGCAAAATTTTACACTGAGTGTCCAGAAGTAACATTGTAAAGATGTTATGTTCACTTTTTTAAGTTTATATCATGTGGCAGGAGAAAAAAATGGAAAATCTCCAAATGAGCTTAACTCATTCCAATGCGCAAGTAAACATAGAAAAACAGAAAACAAGTGCAAACAATGAAATTATTGCAAAATTTTACACTGAGTGTCCAGAAGTAACATTGTAAAGATGTTATGTTCACTTTTAAAGGTTTATATCATGTGGCAGGAGAAAAAAATGGAAAAATCTCCAAATGAGCTTAACTCACTCTAATGTACACATAAACATAGAAAAACGGAAAACAAGTCCAAACAATGAAATAATTGCAAACTTTTACACTGAGTGTCCAGAAGTAACATTGTAAAGATGTTATGGTCACTTTTTTAAGTTTATATCATGTGGCAGGAGAAAAAAATGGAAAATCTCCAAATGAGCTTAACTCACTCTAATGCACAATTAAACATAGAAAAACAGAAAACAAGTCCAAAGAAGGAAATAATTGCAACATTTTACACTGAGTGTCCAGAAGTAACATTGTAAAGATGTTATGTTCACTTTTTTAAGTTCATATCATGTGGCAGGAGAAAAAAATTAAAAATCTCCAAATGAGCTTAACTCACTCTAATGTACACATATACATAGAAAAACAGAAAACAAGTCCAAACAATGAAATAATTGCAACATTTTACACTGAGTGTCCAGAAGTAACATTGTAAAGATGTTATGTTCACTTTTTAAGGTTTATATCATGTGGCAGGAGAAAAAAATTAAAAATCTCCAAATGAGCTTAACTCACTCTAATGTACACATAAACATAGAAAAACAGAAAACAAGTCCAAACAAGGAAATAATTGCAACATTTTACACTGAGTGTCCAGAAGTAACATTGTAAAGATGTTATGTTCACTTTTTAAGGTTTATATCATGTGGCAGGAGAAAAAAATGGAAAATCTCCAAATGAGCTTAACTCACTCTAATGTAAACATAAACATAGAAAAAAAGTAGAAAACAAGTCCAAACAAGGAAATAATTGCAACATTTTACACTGAGTGTCCAGAAGTAATATTGTAAAGATGTTACGTTCACTTTTTAAGGTTTATATCATGTGGCAGGAGAAAAAAATGGAAAATCTGCAAATGAGCTTAACTCACTCTCATGTACACATAAACATAGAAAAACAGAAAACAAATCCAAACAAGGAAATAATTGCAACATTTTACACTGAGTGTCCAGAAGTAACATTGTAAAGATGTTATGTTCACTTTTTATCATAACATCTTTACAATGTTAGGGTTAGGGTTAGGGTTATATCATGTGGCAGGAGAAAAAAATTAAAAATCTCCAAATGAGCTTAACTCACTCCAATGCGCAAGTAAACATAGAAAAACAGAAAACAAGTCCAAACAATGAAATAATTGCACAATTTTACACTGAGTGTCCAGAAGTAACAATGTTAAGATGTTATGTTCACTTTTTAAGGTTTATATCATGTGGCAGGAGAAAAAAATGGAAAATCTGCAAATGAGCTTAACTCACTCTAATGCGCAAGTAAACATAGAAAAACAGAAAACAAGTCCAAACAAGGAAATAATTGCAACAATTTACACGGAGTGTCCAGAAGTAACATTGTAAAGATGTTATGTTCACTTTTTAAGGTTTATATCATGTGGCAGGAGAAAAAAATGGAAAATCTCCAAATGAGCTTAACTCACTCTAATGTACACATAAACATAGAAAAATAGAAAACAAGTCCAAAGAAGGAAATAATTGCAACATTTTACACTGAGTGTCCAGAAGTAACATTGTAAAGATGTTATGTTCACTTTTTAAGGTTTATATCATGTGGCAGGAGAAAAAAATTAGAAATCTCCAAATGAGCTTAACTCACTCCAATGCGCAAGTAAACATAGAAAAACAGAAAACAAGTCCAAACAATGAAATAATTGCAACATTTTACACTGAGTGTCCAGAAGTAACATTGTAAAGATGTTATGTTCACTTTTTAAGGTTTATATCATGTGGCAGGAGAAAAAAATGGAAAATCTCCAAATGAGCTTAACTCACTCTAATGTACACATAAACATAGAAAAATAGAAAACAAGTCCAAACAAGGAAATAATTGCAACATTTTACACTGAGTGTCCAGAAGTAACATTGTAAAGATGTTATGTTCACTTTTTAAGGTTTATATCATGTGGCAGGAGAAAAAAATTAGAAATCTCCAAATGAGCTTAACTCACTCTAATGTACACATAAACATAGAAAAACAGAAAACAAGTCCAAACAATGTAATAATTGCAACATTTTACACTGAGTGTCCAGAAGTAACATTGTAAAGATGTTATGTTCACTTTTTAAGGTTTATATCATGTGGCAGGAGAAAAAAATGGAAAATCTGCAAATGAGCTTAACTCACTCTAATGCGCAAGTAAACATAGAAAAACAGAAAACAAGTCCAAACAATGAAATAATTGCAACATTTTACACTGAGTTTCCAGAAGTAACATTGTAAAGATGTTATGTTCACTTTTTAAGGTTTATATCATGTGGCAGGAGAAAAAAATGGAAAATCTCCAAATGAGCTTAACTCACTCTAATGTACACATAAACATAGAAAAATAGAAAACAAGTCCAAACAATGAAATAATTGCAATATTTTACACTGAGTGTCCAGAAGTAACATTGTAAAGATGTTATGTTCACTTTTTAAGGTTTATATCATGTGGCAGTAGAAAAAAATTAAAAATCTCCAAATGAGCTTAACTCACTCTAATGTACACATAAACATAGAAAAACAGAAAGCAAGTCCAAACAGTGAAATAATTGCAACATTTTACACTGAGTGTCCAGAAGTAACTTTGTAAAGATGTTATGTTCACTTTTTAAGGTTTATATCATGTGGCAGGAGAAAAAAATGGAAAATCTCCAAATGAGCTTAACTCACTCTAATGCGCAATTAAACATAGAAAAACAGAAAACAAGTCCAAAGAAGGAAATAATTGCAACATTTTACACTGAGTGTCCAGAAGTAACATTGTAAAGATGTTATGTTCACTTTTTAAGGTTTATATCATGTGGCAGGAGAAAAAAATGGAAAATCTCCAAATGAGCTTAACTCACTCCAATGCGCAAGTAAACATAGAAAAACAGAAAACAAGTCCAAACAATGAAATAATTGCAACATTTTACACTGAGTGTCCAGAAGTAACATTGTAAAGATGTTATGTTCACTTTTTAAGGTTTATATCATGTGGCAGGAGAAAAAAATGGAAAATCTCCAAATGAGCTTAAAACACTCTAATGTACACATAAACATAGACAAACAGAAAACAAGTCCAAACATGGAAATAATTGCAACATTTTACACTGAGTGTCCAGAAGTAACATTGTAAAGATGTTATGTTCACTTTTTAAGGTTTATATCATGTGGCAGGAGAAAAAAATGGAAAATCTCCAAATGAGCAGAATGCACAACTCTAATGCACAATTAAACATAGAAAAACAGAAAACAAGTCCAAAGAAGGAAATAATTGCAACATTTTACACTGAGTGTCCAGAAGTAACATTGTAAAGATGTTATGTTCAATTTTTAAGGTTTATATCATGTGGCAGGAGAAAAAAATGGAAAATCTCCAAATGAGCTTAACTCACTCCAATGCGCAAGTAAACATAGAAAAACAGAAAACAAGTCCAAACAATGACATAATTGCAACATTTTACACTGAGTGTCCAGAAGTAACATTGTAAAGATGTTATCTTCACTTTTTAAGGTTTATATCATGTGGCAGGAGAAAAAAATGGAAACTCTCCAAATGAGCTTAACTCACGCTAATGTACACATAAACATAGAAAAATAGAAAACAAGTCCAAACAATGAAATAATTGCAAAATTTTACACTGAGTGTCCAGATGTAACATTGTAAAGATGTTATGTTCACTTTTTAAGGTTTATATCATGTGGCAGGAGAAAAAAATGGAAAATCTCCAAATGAGCTTAACTCACTCTAATGCGCAAGTAAACATAGAAAAACAGAAAACAAGTCCAAACAAGGAAATAATTGCAACATTTTACACTGAGTGTCCAGAAGTAACATTGTAAAGATGTTATGTTCACTTTTCAAGGTTTATATCATGTGGCAGGAGAAAAAAATTCAAAATCTCCAAATGAGCTTAACTCACTCTAATGTACACATAAACATAGAAAAACAGAAAACAAGTCCAAACAAGGAAATAATTGCAACATTTTACACTGAGTGTCCAGAAGTAACAGTGTAAAGATGTTATGTTCACTTTTTAAGGTTTATATCATGTGGCAGTAGAAAAAAACTTAAAAATCTCCAAATGAGCTTAACTCACTCTAATGTACACATAAACATAGAAAAACAGAAAGCAAGTCCAAACAGTGAAATAATTGCAACATTTTACACTGAGTGTCCAGAAGTAACTTTGTAAAGATGTTATGTTCACTTTTTAAGGTTTATATCATGTGGCAGGAGAAAAAAATGGAAAATCTCCAAATGAGCTTAACTCACTCTAATGCGCAATTAAACATAGAAAAACAGAAAACAAGTCCTAAGAAGGAAATAATTGCAACATTTTACACTGAGTGTCCAGAAGTAACATTGTAAAGATGTTATGTTCACTTTTTAAGGTTTATATCATGTGGCAGGAGAAAAAAATGGAAAATCTCCAAATGAGCTTAACTCACTCCAATGCGCAAGTAAACATAGAAAAACAGAAAACAAGTCCAAACAATGACATAATTGCAACATTTTACACTGAGTGTCCAGAAGTAACATTGTAAAGATGTTATGTTCACTTTTTAAGGTTTATATCATGTGGCAGAAGAAAAAAATGGAAAATCTCCAAATGAGCTTAATTCACTCTAATGCGCAAGTAAACGTAGAAAAACAGAAAACAAGTCCAAACAAGGAAATAATTGCAACATTTTACACTGAGTGTCCAGAAGTAACATTGTAAAGATGTTACGTTCACTTTTTAAGGTTTATATCATGTGGCAGGAGAAAAAAATGGAAAATCTCCAAATGAGCTTAACTCACTCTAATGCGCAAGTAAACATAGAAAAACAGAAAACAAGTCCAAACAATGACATAATTGCAACATTTTACACTGAGTGTCCAGAAGTAACATTGTAAAGATCTTATGTTCACTTTTTAAGGTTTATATCATGTGGCAGGAGAAAAAAATGGAAAATCTCCAAATGAGCTTAACTCACTCTAATGTACACATAAACATAGAAAAATAGAAAACAAGTCCAAACAAGGAAATAATTGCAATATTTTACACTGAGTGTCCAGAAGTAACATTGTAAAGATGTTACGTTCACTTTTTAAGGTTTATATCATGTGGCAGGAGAAAAAAATGGAAAATCTCCAAATGAGCTTAACTCACTCTAATGCGCAAGTAAACATAGAAAAACAGAAAACAAGTCCAAACAAGGAAATAATTGCAACATTTTAACTGAGTGTCCAGAAGTAACACTGTAAAGATGTTATGTTCACTTTTTAAGGTTCATATCATGTGGCAGGAGAAAAAAATGGAAAATCTCCAAATGAGCTTAACTCACTCTAATGTACACATAAAGATAGAAAAATAGAAAACAAGTCCAAACAAGGAAATAATTGCAACATTTTACACTGAGTGTCCAGAAGTAACATTGTAAAGATGTTACGTTCACTTTTTAAGGTTTATATCATGTGGCAGGAGAAAAAATAAAAAATCTCCAAATGAGCTTAACTCACTCTAATGTACACATAAACATAGAAAAACAGAAAACAAGTCCAAACAATGAAATAATTGCAACATTTAACACTGAGTGTCCAGAAGTAACATTGAAAAGATGTTATGTTCACTTTTTAAGGTTTATATCATGTGGCAGGAGAAAAAAATGGAAAATCTCCAAATGAGCTTTATTCACTCTAATGCGCAAGTAAACGTAGAAAAACAGAAAACAAGTCCAAACAAGGAAATAATTGCAACATTTTACACTGAGTGTCCAGAAGTAACATTGTAAAGATGTTACGTTCACTTTTTAAGGTTTATATCATGTGGCAGGAGAAAAAAATGGAAAATCTCCAAATGAGCTTAACTCACTCTAATGCGCAAGTAAACATAGAAAAACAGAAAACAAGTCCAAACAATGACATAATTGCAACATTTTACACTGAGTGTCCAGAAGTAACATTGTAAAGATCTTATGTTCACTTTTTAAGGTTTATATCATGTGGCAGAAGAAAAAAATGGAAAATCTCCAAATGAGCTTAATTCACTCTAATGCGCAAGTAAACGTAGAAAAACAGAAAACAAGTCAAAACAAGGAAATAATTGCAACATTTTACACTGAGTGTCCAGAAGTAACATTGTAAAGATGTTACGTTCACTTTTTAAGGTTTATATCATGTGGCAGGAGAAAAAAATGGAAAATCTCCAAATGAGCTTAACTCACTCTAATGTACACATAAACATAGAAAAATAGAAAACAAGTCCAAACAAGGAAATAATTGCAATATTTTACACTGAGTGTCCAGAAGTAACATTGTAAAGATGTTACGTTCACTTTTTAAGGTTTATATCATGTGGCAGGAGAAAAAAATGGAAAATCTCCAAATGAGCTTAACTCACTCTAATGCGCAAGTAAACATAGAAAAACAGAAAACAAGTCCAAACAAGGAAATAATTGCAACATTTTAACTGAGTGTCCAGAAGTAACACTGTAAAGATGTTATGTTCACTTTTTAAGGTTTATATCATGTGGCAGGAGAAAAAAATGGAAAATCTCCAAATGAGCTTAACTCACTCTAATGTACACATAAACATAGAAAAATAGAAAACAAGTCCAAACAAGGAAATAATTGCAACATTTTACACTGAGTGTCCAGAAGTAACATTGTAAAGATGTTACGTTCACTTTTTAAGGTTTATATCATGTGGCAGGAGAAAAAATAAAAAATCTACAAATGAGCTTAACTCACTCTAATGTACACATAAACATAGAAAAACAGAAAACAAGTCCAAACAATGAAATAATTGCAACATTTAACACTGAGTGTCCAGAAGAAACATTGTAAAGATGTTATGTTCACTTTTTAAGGTTTATATCATGTGGCAGGAGAAAAAAATGGAAAATCTCCAAATGAGCTTAACTCACTGTAATGTACACATAAACATAGAAAAATGGAAAACAAGTCCAAACAAGGAAATAATTGCAATATTTTACACTGAGTGTCCAGAAGTAACATTGTAAAGATGTTATGCTCACTTTTTAAGGTTTATATCATGTGGCAGGAGAAAAAAATGGAAAATCTCCAAATGAGCTTAACTCACTCTAATGTACACATAAACATAGAAAAACAGAAAACAAGTCCAAACAAGGAAATAATTGCAACATTTTACACTGAGTGTCCAGAAGTAACATTGTAAAGATGTTATGTTCACTTTTTAAGGTTTATATCATGTGGCAGGAGAAAAAAATGGAAAATCTCCAAATGAGCTTAACTCACTCTAATTTACACATAAACATAGAAAAATAGAAAACAAGTCCAAACAAGGAAATAATTGCAATATTTTACACTGAGTAACATTGTAAAGATGTTACGTTCACTTTTTAAGGTTTATATCATGTGGCAGGAGAAAAAATAAAAAATCTCCAAATGAGCTTAACTCACTCTAATGTACACATAAACATAGAAAAACAGAAAACAAGTCCAAACAAGGAAATAATTGCAACATTTTACACTGAGTGTCCAGAAGTAACATTGTAAAGATGTTACGTTCACTTTTTAAGGTTTATATCATGTGGCAGGAGAAAAAAATGGAAAATCTCCAAATGAGCTTAACTCACTGTAATGTACACATAAACATAGAAAAATGGAAAACAAGTCCAAACAAGGAAATAATTGCAATATTTTACACTGAGTGTCCAGAAGTAACATTGTAAAGATGTTATGCTCACTTTTTAAGGTTTATATCATGTGGCAGGAGAAAAAAATGGAAAATCTCCAAATGAGCTTAACTCACTCTAATGTACACATAAACATAGAAAAACAGAAAACAAGTCCAAACAAGGAAATAATTGCAACATTTTACACTGAGTGTCCAGAAGTAACATTGTAAAGATGTTATGTTCACTTTTTAAGGTTTATATCATGTGGCAGGAGAAAAAAATGGAAAATCTCCAAATGAGCTTAACTCACTCTAATGTACACATAAACATAGAAAAATAGAAAACAAGTCCAAACAAGGAAATAATTGCAATATTTTACACTGAGTAACATTGTAAAGATGTTACGTTCACTTTTTAAGGTTTATATCATGTGGCAGGAGAAAAAATAAAAAATCTCCAAATGAGCTTAACTCACTCTAATGTACACATAAACATAGAAAAACAGAAAACAAGTCCAAACAAGGAAATAATTGCAACATTTTACACTGAGTGTCCAGAAGTAACATTGTAAAGATGTTACGTTCACTTTTTAAGGTTTATATCATGTGGCAGGAGAAAAAAATGGAAAATCTCCAAATGAGCTTAACTCACTGTAATGTACACATAAACATAGAAAAATGGAAAACAAGTCCAAACAAGGAAATAATTGCAATATTTTACACTGAGTGTCCAGAAGTAGCATTGTAAAGATGTTATGCTCACTTTTTAAGGTTTATATCATGTGGCAGGAGAAAAAATAAAAAATCTCCAAATGAGCTTAACTCACTCTAATGCGCAAGTAAACATAGAAAAACAGAAAACAAGTCCAAACAAGGAAATAATTGCAACATTTTAACTGAGTGTCCAGAAGTAACACTGTAAAGATGTTATGTTCACTTTTTAAGGTTTATATCATGTGGCAGGAGAAAAAAATGGAAAATCTCCAAATGAGCTTAACTCACTCTAATGTACACATAAACATAGAAAAATAGAAAACAAGTCCAAACAAGGAAATAATTGCAACATTTTACACTGAGTGTCCAGAAGTAACATTGTAAAGATGTTACGTTCACTTTTTAAGGTTTATATCATGTGGCAGGAGAAAAAATAAAAAATCTCCAAATGAGCTTAACTCACTCTAATGTACACATAAACATAGAAAAACAGAAAACAAGTTGAAACAATGAAATAATTGCAACATTTAACACTGAGTGTCCAGAAGTAACATTGAAAAGATGTTATGTTCACTTTTTAAGGTTTATATCATGTGGCAGGAGAAAAAAATGGAAAATCTCCAAATGAGCTTAACTCACTGTAATGTACACATAAACATAGAAAAATGGAAAACAAGTCCAAACAAGAAAATAATTGCAATATTTTACACTGAGTGTCCAGAAGTAACATTGTAAAGATGTTATGCTCACTTTTTAAGGTTTATATCATGTGGCAGGAGAAAAAAATGGAAAATCTCCAAATGAGCTTAACTCACTCTAATGTACACATAAACATAGAAAAATAGAAAACAAGTCCAAACAAGGAAATAATTGCAATATTTTACACTGAGTAACATTGTAAAGATGTTACGTTCACTTTTTAAGGTTTATATCATGTGGCAGGAGAAAAAATAAAAAATCTCCAAATGAGCTTAACTCACTCTAATGTACACATAAACATAGAAAAACAGAAAACAAGTCCAAACAAGGAAATAATTGCAACATTTTACACTGAGTGTCCAGAAGTAACATTGTAAAGATGTTACGTTCACTTTTTAAGGTTTATATCATGTGGCAGGAGAAAAAAATGGAAAATCTCCAAATGAGCTTAACTCACTGTAATGTACACATAAACATAGAAAAATGGAAAACAAGTCCAAACAAGGAAATAATTGCAATATTTTACACTGAGTGTCCAGAAGTAACATTGTAAAGATGTTATGCTCACTTTTTAAGGTTTATATCATGTGGCAGGAGAAAAAAATGGAAAATCTCCAAATGAGCTTAACTCACTCTAATGTACACATAAACATAGAAAAACAGAAAACAAGTCCAAACAAGGAAATAATTGCAACATTTTACACTGAGTGTCCAGAAGTAACATTGTAAAGATGTTATGTTCACTTTTTAAGGTTTATATCATGTGGCAGGAGAAAAAAATGGAAAATCTCCAAATGAGCTTAACTCACTCTAATTTACACATAAACATAGAAAAATAGAAAACAAGTCCAAACAAGGAAATAATTGCAATATTTTACACTGAGTGTCCAGAAGTAACATTGTAAAGATGTTACGTTCACTTTTTAAGGTTTATATCATGTGGCAGGAGAAAAAATAAAAAATCTCCAAATGAGCTTAACTCACTCTAATGTACACATAAACATAGAAAAACAGAAAACAAGTCCAAACAATGACATAATTGCAACATTTAACACTGAGTGTCCAGAAGTAACATTGTAAAGATGTTATGTTCACTTTTTAAGGTTTATATCATGTGGCAGGAGAAAAAAATGGAAAATCTCCAAATGAGCTTAACTCACTGTAATGTACACAGAAACATAGAAAAATGGAAAACAAGTCCAAACAAGGAAATAATTGCAATATTTTACACTGAGTGTCCAGAAGTAACATTGTAAAGATGTTATGCTCACTTTTTAAGGTTTATATCATGTGGCAGGAGAAAAAAATGGAAAATCTCCAAATGAGCTTAACTCACTCTAATGTACACATAAACATAGAAAAACAGAAAACAAGTCCAAACAAGGAAATAATTGCAACATTTTACACTGAGTGTCCAGAAGTAACATTGTAAAGATGTTATGTTCACTTTTTAAGGTTTATATCATGTGGCAGGAGAAAAAAATGGAAAATCTCCAAATGAGCTTAACTCACTGTAATGTACACAGAAACATAGAAAAATGGAAAACAAGTCCAAACAAGGAAATAATTGCAATATTTTACACTGAGTGTCCAGAAGTAACATTGTAAAGATGTTATGCTCACTTTTTAAGGTTTATATCATGTGGCAGGAGAAAAAAATGGAAAATCTCCAAATGAGCTTAAATCACTCTAATGTACACAGAAACATAGAAAAACAGAAAACAAGTCCAAACAAGGAAATAATTGCAACATTTTACACTGAGTGTCCAGAAGTAACATTGTAAAGATGTTATGTTCACTTTTTAAGGTTTATATCATGTGGCAGGAGAAAAAAATGGAAAATCTCCAAATGAGCTTAACTCACTCTAATGCGAAAGTAAACATAGAAAAACAGAAAACAAGTCCAAACAATGAAATAATTGCAACATTTAACACTGAGTGTCCAGAAGTAACATTGTAAAGATGTTATGTTCACTTTTTAAAGTTTATATCATGTGGCAGGAGAGAAAAATGGAAAATCTCCAAATGAGCTTAACTCACTGTAATGTACACATAAACATAGAAAAATGGAAAACAAGTCCAAACAAGGAAATAATTGCAATATTTTACACTGAGTGTCCAGAAGTAACATTGTAAAGATGTTATGCTCACTTTTTAAGGTTTATATCATGTGGCAGGAGAAAAAAATGGAAAATCTCCAAATGAGCTTAACTCACTCTAATGTACACATAAACATAGAAAAACAGAAAACAAGTCCAAACAAGGAAATAATTGCAACATTTTACACTGAGTGTCCAGAAGTAACATTGTAAAGATGTTATGTTCACTTTTTAAGGTTTATATCATGTGGCAGGAGAAAAAAATGGAAAATCTCCAAATGAGCTTAACTCACTCTAATGTACACATAAACATAGAAAAATAGAAAACAAGTCCAAACAAGGAAATAATTGCAACATTTAACACTGAGTGTCCAGAAGTAACATTGTAAAGATGTTATGTTCACTTTTTAAGGTTTATATCATGTGGCAGGAGAAAAAAATGGAAAATCTCCAAATGAGCTTAACTCACTCTAATGCGCAAGTAAACATAGAAAAACAGAAAACAAGTCCAAACAATGAAATAATTGCAACATTTTACACTGAGTGTCCAGAAGTAACATTGTAAAGATGTTACGTTCACTTTTTAAGGTTTATATCATGTGGCAGGAGAAAAAATAAAAAATCTCCAAATGAGCTTAACTCACTCTAATGCGCAAGTAAACATAGAAAAACAGAAAACAAGTCCAAACAAGGAAATAATTGCAACATTTTAACTGAGTGTCCAGAAGTAACACTGTAAAGATGTTATGTTCACTTTTTAAGGTTTATATCATGTGGCAGGAGAAAAAAATGGAAAATCTCCAAATGAGCTTAACTCACTCTAATGTACACATAAACATAGAAAAATAGAAAACAAGTCCAAACAAGGAAATAATTGCAACATTTTACACTGAGTGTCCAGAAGTAACATTGTAAAGATGTTACGTTCACTTTTTAAGGTTTATATCATGTGGCAGGAGAAAAAATAAAAAATCTCCAAATGAGCTTAACTCACTCTAATGTACACATAAACATAGAAAAACAGAAAACAAGTCCAAACAATGAAATAATTGCAACATTTAACACTGAGTGTCCAGAAGTAACATTGAAAAGATGTTATGTTCACTTTTTAAGGTTTATATCATGTGGCAGGAGAAAAAAATGGAAAATCTCCAAATGAGCTTAACTCACTGTAATGTACACATAAACATAGAAAAATGGAAAACAAGTCCAAACAAGGAAATAATTGCAATATTTTACACTGAGTGTCCAGAAGTAACATTGTAAAGATGTTATGCTCACTTTTTAAGGTTTATATCATGTGGCAGGAGAAAAAAATGGAAAATCTCCAAATGAGCTTAACTCACTCTAATGTACACATAAACATAGAAAAACAGAAAACAAGTCCAAACAAGGAAATAATTGCAACATTTTACACTGAGTGTCCAGAAGTAACATTGTAAAGATGTTATGTTCACTTTTTAAGGTTTATATCATGTGGCAGGAGAATAAAATGGAAAATCTCCAAATGAGCTTAACTCACTCTAATGTACACATAAACATAGAAAAATAGAAAACAAGTCCAAACAAGGAAATAATTGCAACATTTAACACTGAGTGTCCAGAAGTAACATTGTAAAGATGTTATGTTCACTTTTTAAGGTTTATATCATGTGGCAGGAGAAAAAAATGGAAAATCTCCAAATGAGCTTAACTCACGCTAAAGCGCAAGTAAACATAGAATAACAGAAAACAAGTCCAAACAATGACATAATTGCAACATTTTAATTGAGTGTCCAGAAGTAACACTGTAAAGATGTTATGTTCACTTTTTAAGGTTTATATCATGTGGCAGGAGAAAAAAATGGAAAATCTCCAAATGAGCTTAACTCACTCTAATGCGCAAGTAAACATAGAAAAACAGAAAACAAGTCCAAACAATGAAATAATTGCAACATTTTACACTGAGTGTCCAGAAGTAACATTGTAAAGATGTTACGTTCACTTTTTAAGGTTTATATCATGTGGCAGGAGAAAAAATAAAAAATCTCCAAATGAGCTTAACTCACTCTAATGCGCAAGTAAACATAGAAAAACAGAAAACAAGTCCAAACAAGGAAATAATTGCAACATTTTAACTGAGTGTCCAGAAGTAACACTGTAAAGATGTTATGTTCACTTTTTAAGGTTTATATCATGTGGCAGGAGAAAAAAATGGAAAATCTCCAAATGAGCTTAACTCACTGTAATGTACACATAAACATAGAAATATGGAAAACAAGTCCAAACAAGGAAATAATTGCAATATTTTACACTGAGTGTCCAGAAGTAACATTGTAAAGATGTTATGCTCACTTTTTAAGGTTTATATCATGTGGCAGGAGAAAAAAATGGAAAATCTCCAAATGAGCTTAACTCACTCTAATGTACACATAAACATAGAAAAACAGAAAACAAGTCCAAACAAGGAAATAATTGCAACATTTTACACTGAGTGTCCAGAAGTAACATTGTAAAGATGTTATGTTCACTTTTTAAGGTTTATATCATGTGGCAGGAGAAAAAAATGGAAAATCTCCAAATGAGCTTAACTCACTCTAATGTACACATAAACATAGAAAAATAGAAAACAAGTCCAAACAAGGAAATAATTGCAACATTTTACACTGAGTGTCCAGAAGTAACATTGTAAAGATGTTACGTTCACTTTTTAAGGTTTATATCATGTGGCAGGAGAAAAAATAAAAAATCTCCAAATGAGCTTAACTCACTCTAATGTACACATAAACATAGAAAAACAGAAAACAAGTCCAAACAAGGAAATAATTGCAACATTTTACACTGAGTGTCCAGAAGTAACATTGTAAAGATGTTATGTTCACTTTTTAAGGTTTATATCATGTGGCAGGAGAAAAAAATGGAAAATCTCCAAATGAGCTTAACTCACTCTAATGCGCAAGTAAACATAGAAAAACAGAAAACAAGTCCAAACAATGAAATAATTGCAACATTTTACACTGAGTGTCCAGAAGTAACATTGTAAAGATGTGCGTTCACTTTTTAAGGTTTATATCATGTGGCAGGAGAAAAAATAAAAAATCTCCAAATGAGCTTAACTCACTCTAATGCGCAAGTAAACATAGAAAAACAGAAAACATGTCCAAACAAGGAAATAATTGCAACATTTTAACTGAGTGTCCAGAAGTAACACTGTAAAGATGTTATGTTCACTTTTTAAGGTTTATATCATGTGGCAGGAGAAAAAAATGGAAAATCTCCAAATGAGCTTAACTCACTCTAATGTACACATAAACATAGAAAAATAGAAAACAAGTCCAAACAAGGAAATAATTGCAACATTTTACACTGAGTGTCCAGAAGTAACATTGTAAAGATGTTACGTTCACTTTTTAAGGTTTATATCATGTGGCAGGAGAAAAAATAAAAAATCTCCAAATGAGCTTAACTCACTCTAATGTACACATAAACATAGAAAAACAGAAAACAAGTCCAAACAATGAAATAATTGCAACATTTAACACTGAGTGTCCAGAAGTAACATTGAAAAGATGTTATGTTCACTTTTTAAGGTATATATCATGTGGCAGGAGAAAAAAATGGAAAATCTCCAAATGAGCTTAACTCACTCTAATGTACACATAAACATAGAAAAATAGAAAACAAGTCCAAACAAGGAAATAATTGCAACATTTTACACTGAGTGTCCAGAAGTAACATTGTAAAGATGTTACGTTCACTTTTTAAGGTTTATATCATGTGGCAGGAGAAAAAATAAAAAATCTCCAAATGAGCTTAACTCACTCTAATGTACACATAAACATAGAAAAACAGAAAACAAGTCCAAACAATGAAATAATTGCAACATTTAACACTGAGTGTCCAGAAGTAACATTGTAAAGATGTTATGTTCACTTTTTAAAGTTTATATCATGTGGCAGGAGAGAAAAATGGAAAATCTCCAAATGAGCTTAACTCACTGTAATGTACACATAAACATAGAAAAATGGAAAACAAGTCCAAACAAGGAAATAATTGCAACATTTTACACTGAGTGTCCAGAAGTAACATTGTAAAGATGTTATGTTCACTTTTTAAGGTTTATATCATGTGGCAGGAGAAAAAAATGGAAAATCTCCAAATGAGCTTAACTCACTCTAATGTACACATAAACATAGAAAAATAGAAAACAAGTCCAAACAAGGAAATAATTGCAACATTTAACACTGAGTGTCCAGAAGTAACATTGTAAAGATGTTATGTTCACTTTTTAAGGTTTATATCATGTGGCAGGAGAAAAAAATGGAAAATCTCCAAATGAGCTTAACTCACTCTAATGTACACATAAACATAGAAAAACAGAAAACAAGTCCAAACAATGAAATAATTGCAACATTTAACACTGAGTGTCCAGAAGTAACATTGTAAAGATGTTATGTTCACTTTTTAAGGTTTATATCATGTGGCAGGAGAAAAAAATGGAAAATCTCCAAATGAGCTTAACTCACTGTAATGTACACATAAACATAGAAAAATGGAAAACAAGTCCAAACAAGGAAATAATTGCAATATTTTACACTGAGTGTCCAGAAGTAACATTGTAAAGATGTTATGCTCACTTTTTAAGGTTTATATCATGTGGCAGGAGAAAAAAATGGAAAATCTCCAAATGAGCTTAACTCACTCTAATGTACACATAAACATAGAAAAACAGAAAACAAGTCCAAACAAGGAAATAATTGCAACATTTTACACTGAGTGTCCAGAAGTAACATTGTAAAGATGTTATGTTCACTTTTTAAGGTTTATATCATGTGGCAGGAGAAAAAAATGGAAAATCTCCAAATGAGCTTAACTCACTCTAATGCGCAAGTAAACATAGAAAAACAGAAAACAAGTCCAAACAAGGAAATAATTGCAACATTTTAACTGAGTGTCCAGAAGTAACACTGTAAAGATGTTATGTTCACTTTTTAAGGTTTATATCATGTGGCAGGAGAAAAAAATGGAAAATCTCCAAATGAGCTTAACTCACTCTAATGTACACATAAACATAGAAAAATAGAAAACAAGTCCAAACAAGGAAATAATTGCAACATTTTACACTGAGTGTCCAGAAGTAACATTGTAAAGATGTTACGTTCACTTTTTAAGGTTTATATCATGTGGCAGGAGAAAAAATAAAAAATCTCCAAATGAGCTTAACTCACTCTAATGTACACATAAACATAGAAAAACAGAAAACAAGTCCAAACAATGAAATAATTGCAACATTTAACACTGAGTGTCCAGAAGTAACATTGTAAAGATGTTATGTTCACTTTTTAAGGTTTATATCATGTGGCAGGAGAAAAAAATGGAAAATCTCCAAATGAGCTTAACTCACTGTAATGTACACAGAAACATAGAAAAACAGAAAACAAGTCCAAACAAGGAAATAATTGCAACATTTTAACTGAGTGTCCAGAAGTAACACTGTAAAGATGTTATGTTCACTTTTTAAGGTTTATATCATGTGGCAGGAGAAAAAAATGGAAAATCTCCAAATGAGCTTAACTCACTCTAATGTACACATAAACATAGAAAAATAGAAAACAAGTCCAAACAAGGAAATAATTGCAACATTTTACACTGAGTGTCCAGAAGTAACATTGTAAAGATGTTACGTTCACTTTTTAAGGTTTATATCATGTGGCAGGAGAAAAAATAAAAAATCTCCAAATGAGCTTAACTCACTCTAATGTACACATAAACATAGAAAAACAGAAAACAAGTCCAAACAATGAAATAATTGCAACATTTAACACTGAGTGTCCAGAAGTAACATTGTAAAGATGTTATGTTCACTTTTTAAGGTTTATATCATGTGGCAGGAGAAAAAAATGGAAAATCTCCAAATGAGCTTAACTCACTGTAATGTACACAGAAACATAGAAAAATGGAAAACAAGTCCAAACAAGGAAATAATTGCAATATTTTACACTGAGTGTCCAGAAGTAACATTGTAAAGATGTTATGCTCACTTTTTAAGGTTTATATCATGTGGCAGGAGAAAAAAATGGAAAATCTCCAAATGAGCTTAACTCACTCTAATGTACACAGAAACATAGAAAAACAGAAAACAAGTCCAAACAAGGAAATAATTGCAACATTTTACACTGAGTGTCCAGAAGTAACATTGTAAAGATGTTATGTTCACTTTTTAAGGTTTATATCATGTGGCAGGAGAAAAAAATGGAAAATCTCCAAATGAGCTCACTCTAATTTACACATAAACATAGAAAAATAGAAAACAAGTCCAAACAAGGAAATAATTGCAATATTTTACACTGAGTGTCCAGAAGTAACATTGTAAAGATGTTACGTTCACTTTTTAAGGTTTATATCATGTGGCAGGAGAAAAAAATGGAAAATCTCCAAATGATCTTAACTCACTCTAATGTACACATAAACATAGAAAAACAGAAAACAAGTCCAAACAAGGAAATAATTGCAACATTTTACACTGAGTGTCCAGAAGTAACATTGTAAAGATGTTATGCTCACTTTTTAAGGTTTATATCATGTGGCAGGAGAAAAAAATGGAAAATCTCCAAATGAGCTTAACTCACTCTAATGTACACAGAAACATAGAAAAACAGAAAACAAGTCCAAACAATGAAATAATTGCAACATTTAACACTGAGTGTCCAGAAATAACATTGTAAAGATGTTATGTTCACTTTTTAAGGTTTATATCATGTGGCAGGAGAAAAAAATGGAAAATCTCAGAATGAGCTTAACTCACTGTAATGTACACATAAACATAGAAAAATGGAAAACAAGTCCAAACAAGGAAATAATTGCAATATTTTACACTGAGTGTCCAGAAGTAACATTGTAAAGATGTTATGCTCACTTTTTAAGGTTTATATCATGTGGCAGGAGAAAAAAATGGAAAATCTCCAAATGAGCTTAACTCACTCTAATGTACACATAAACATAGAAAAACAGAAAACAAGTCCAAACAAGGAAATAATTGCAACATTTTACACTGAGTGTCCAGAAGTAACATTGTAAAGATGTTATGTTCACTTTTTAAGGTTTATATCATGTGGCAGGAGAAAAAAATGGAAAATCTCCAAATGAGCTTAACTCACTCTAATGTACACATAAACATAGAAAAATAGAAAACAAGTCCAAACAAGGAAATAATTGCAACATTTTACACTGAGTGTCCAGAAGTAACATTGTAAAGATGTTATGCTCACTTTTTAAGGTTTATATCATGTGGCAGGAGAAAAAAATGGAAAATCTCCAAATGAGCTTAACTCACTCTAATGTACACATAAACATAGAAAAACAGAAAACAAGTCCAAACAAGGAAATAATTGCAACATTTAACACTGAGTATCCAGAAATAACATTGTAAAGATGTTATGTTCACTTTTTAAGGTTTATATCATGTGGCAGGAGAATAAAATGGAAAATCTCAGAATGAGCTTAACTCACTGTAATGTACACATAAACATAGAAAAATGGAAAACAAGTCCAAACAAGGAAATAATTGCATTATTTTACACTGAGTGTCCAGAAGTAACATTGTAAAGATGTTATGCTAACTTTTTAAGGTTTATATCATGTGGCAGGAGAAAAAAATGGAAAATCTCCAAATGAGCTTAACTCACTCTAATGTACACATAAACATAGAAAAACAGAAAACAAGTCCAAACAAGGAAATAATTGCAACATTTTACACTGAGTGTCCAGAAGTAACACTGTAAAGATGTTATGTTCACTTTTTAAGGTTTATATCATGTGGCAGGAGAAAAAAATGGAAAATCTCCAAATGAGCTTAACTCACTCTAAAGCGCAAGTAAACATAGAACAACAGAAAACAAGTCCAAACAATGACATAATTGCAACATTTTAACTGAGTGTCCAGAAGTAACACTGTAAAGATGTTATGTTCACTTTTTAAGGTTTATATCATGTGGCAGGAGAAAAAAATGGAAAATCTCCAAATGAGCTTAACTCACTCTAATGCGCAAGTAAACATAGAAAAACAGAAAACAAGTCCAAACAATGAAATAATTGCAACATTTTACACTGAGTGTCCAGAAGTAACATTGTAAAGATGTTACGTTCACTTTTTAAGGTTTATATCATGTGGCAGGAGAAAAAATTAAAAAATCTCCAAATGAGCTTAACTCACTCTAATGCGCAAGTAAACATAGAAAAACAGAAAACAAGTCCAAACAAGGAAATAATTGCAACATTTTACACTGAGTGTCCAGAAGTAACATTGTAAAGATGTTATGCTCACTTTTTAAGGTTTATATCATGTGGCAGGAGAAAAAAATGGAAAATCTCCAAATGAGCTTAACTCACTCTAATGTACACATAAACATAGAAAAACAGAAAACAAGTCCAAACAAGGAAATAATTGCAACATTTTACACTGAGTGTCCAGAAGTAACATTGTAAAGATGTTATGTTCACTTTTTAAGGTTTATATCATGTGGCAGGAGAAAAAAATGGAAAATCTCCAAATGAGCTTAGCTCACTCTAATTTACACATAAACATAGAAAAACAGAAAACAAGTCCAAACAAGGAAATAATTGCAACATTTTACACTGAGTGTCCAGAAGTAACATTGTAAAGATGTTACGTTCACTTTTTAAGGTTTATATCATGTGGCAGGAGAAAAAAATGGAAAATCTCCAAATGAGCTTAACTCACTGTAATGTACACATAAACATAGAAAAATGGAAAACAAGTCAAAACAAGGAAATAATTGCAATATTTTACACTGAGTGTCCAGAAGTAACATTGTAAAGATGTTATGCTCACTTTTTAAGGTTTATATCATGTGGCAGGAGAAAAAAATGGAAAATCTCCAAATGAGCTTAACTCACTCTAATGTACACATAAACATAGAAAAACAGAAAACAAGTCCAAACAAGGAAATAATTGCAACATTTTACACTGAGTGTCCAGAAGTAACATTGTAAAGATGTTATGTTCACTTTTTAAGGTTTATATCATGTGGCAGGAGAAAAAAATGGAAAATCTCCAAATGAGCTTAACTCACTCTAATTTACACATAAACATAGAAAAATAGAAAACAAGTCCAAACAAGGAAATAATTGCAATATTTTACAGTGAGTGTCCAGAAGTAACATTGTAAAGATGTTACGTTCACTTTTTAAGGTTTATATCATGTGGCAGGAGAAAAAATAAAAAATCTCCAAATGAGCTTAACTCACTCTAATGTACACATAAACATAGAAAAACAGAAAACAAGTCCAAACAATGAAATAATTGCAACATTTAACACTGAGTGTCCAGAAGTAGCATTGTAAAGATGTTATGTTCACTTTTTAAGGTTTATATCATGTGGCAGGAGAAAAAAATGGAAAATCTCCAAATGAGCTTAACTCACTCTAATGTACACATAAACATAGAAAAACAGAAAACAAGTCCAAACAAGGAAATAATTGCAACATTTTACACTGAGTGTCCAGAAGTAACATTGTAAAGATGTTATGTTCACTTTTTAAGGTTTATATCATGTGGCAGGAGAAAAAAATGGAAAATCTCCAAATGAGCTTAACTCACTCTAATGTACACATAAACATAGAAAAATAGAAAACAAGTCCAAACAAGGAAATAATTGCAACATTTTACACTGAGTGTCCAGAAGTAACATTGTAAAGATGTTATGCTCACTTTTTAAGGTTTATATCATGTGGCAGGAGAAAAAAATGGAAAATCTCCAAATGAGCTTAACTCACTCTAATGTACACATAAACATAGAAAAACAGAAAACAAGTCCAAACAAGGAAATAATTGCAACATTTAACACTGAGTATCCAGAAATAACATTGTAAAGATGTTATGTTCACTTTTTAAGGTTTATATCATGTGGCAGGAGAATAAAATGGAAAATCTCAGAATGAGCTTAACTCACTGTAATGTACACATAAACATAGAAAAATGGAAAACAAGTCCAAACAAGGAAATAATTGCATTATTTTACACTGAGTGTCCAGAAGTAACATTGTAAAGATGTTATGCTAACTTTTTAAGGTTTATATCATGTGGCAGGAGAAAAAAATGGAAAATCTCCAAATGAGCTTAACTCACTCTAATGTACACATAAACATAGAAAAACAGAAAACAAGTCCAAACAAGGAAATAATTGCAACATTTTACACTGAGTGTCCAGAAGTAACACTGTAAAGATGTTATGTTCACTTTTTAAGGTTTATATCATGTGGCAGGAGAAAAAAATGGAAAATCTCCAAATGAGCTTAACTCACTCTAAAGCGCAAGTAAACATAGAACAACAGAAAACAAGTCCAAACAATGACATAATTGCAACATTTTAACTGAGTGTCCAGAAGTAACACTGTAAAGATGTTATGTTCACTTTTTAAGGTTTATATCATGTGGCAGGAGAAAAAAATGGAAAATCTCCAAATGAGCTTAACTCACTCTAATGCGCAAGTAAACATAGAAAAACAGAAAACAAGTCCAAACAATGAAATAATTGCAACATTTTACACTGAGTGTCCAGAAGTAACATTGTAAAGATGTTACGTTCACTTTTTAAGGTTTATATCATGTGGCAGGAGAAAAAATTAAAAAATCTCCAAATGAGCTTAACTCACTCTAATGCGCAAGTAAACATAGAAAAACAGAAAACAAGTCCAAACAAGGAAATAATTGCAACATTTTACACTGAGTGTCCAGAAGTAACATTGTAAAGATGTTATGCTCACTTTTTAAGGTTTATATCATGTGGCAGGAGAAAAAAATGGAAAATCTCCAAATGAGCTTAACTCACTCTAATGTACACATAAACATAGAAAAACAGAAAACAAGTCCAAACAAGGAAATAATTGCAACATTTTACACTGAGTGTCCAGAAGTAACATTGTAAAGATGTTATGTTCACTTTTTAAGGTTTATATCATGTGGCAGGAGAAAAAAATGGAAAATCTCCAAATGAGCTTAGCTCACTCTAATTTACACATAAACATAGAAAAACAGAAAACAAGTCCAAACAAGGAAATAATTGCAACATTTTACACTGAGTGTCCAGAAGTAACATTGTAAAGATGTTACGTTCACTTTTTAAGGTTTATATCATGTGGCAGGAGAAAAAATTAAAAAATCTCCAAATGAGCTTAACTCACTCTAATTTACACATAAACATAGAAAAATAGAAAACAAGTCCAAACAAGGAAATAATTGCAATATTTTACACTGAGTGTCCATAAGTAACATTGTAAAGATGTTACGTTCACTTTTTAAGGTTTATATCATGTGGCAGGAGAAAAAATAAAAAATCTCCAAATGAGCTTAACTCACTCTAATGTACACATAAACATAGAAAAACAGAAAACAAGTCCAAACAATGAAATAATTGCAACATTTAACACTGAGTGTCCAGAAGTAACATTGTAAAGATGTTATGTTCACTTTTTAAGGTTTATATCATGTGGCAGGAGAAAAAAATGGAAAATCTCCAAATGAGCTTAACTCACTGTAATGTACACAGAAACATAGAAAAATAGAAAACAAGTCCAAACAAGGAAATAATTGCAACATTTTACACTGAGTGTCCTGAAGTAACATTGTAAAGATGTTACGTTCACTTTTTAAGGTTTATATCATGTGGCAGGAGAAAAAATAAAAAATCTCCAAATGAGCTTAACTCACTCTAATGCGCAAGTAAACATAGAAAAACAGAAAACAAGTCCAAACAAGGAAATAATTGCAACATTTTAACTGAGTGTCCAAAAGTAACACTGTAAAGATGTTATGTTCACTTTTTAAGGTTTATATCATGTGGCAGGAGAAAAAAATGGAAAATCTCCAAATGAGCTTAACTCACTGTAATGTACACATAAACATAGAAAAATGGAAAACAAGTCCAAACAAGGAAATAATTGCAATATTTTACACTGAGTGTCCAGAAGTAACATTGTAAAGATGTTATGCTCACTTTTTAAGGTTTATATCATGTGGCAGGAGAAAAAAATGGAAAATCTCCAAATGAGCTTAACTCACTCTAATGTACACATAAACATAGAAAAACAGAAAACAAGTCCAAACAAGGAAATAATTGCAACATTTTACACTGAGTGTCCAGAAGTAACATTGTAAAGATGTTATGTTCACTTTTTAAGGTTTATATCATGTGGCAGGAGAAAAAAATGGAAAATCTCCAAATGAGCTTAACTCACTGTAATGTACACATAAACATAGAAAAATGGAAAACAAGTCCAAACAAGGAAATAATTGCAACATTTTAACTGAGTGTCCAGAAGTAACATTGTAAAGATGTACGTTCACTTTTTAAGGTTTATATCATGTGGCAGGAGAAAAAATAAAAAATCTCCAAATGAGCTAAACTCACTCTAATGCGCAAGTAAACATAGAAAAACAGAAAACAAGTCCAAACAATGAAATAATTGCAACATTTTACACTGAGTGTCCAGAAGTAACATTGTAAAGATGTTACGTTCACTTTTTAAGGTTTATATCATGTGGCAGGAGAAAAAATAAAAAATCTGAAAATGAGCTTAACTCACTCTAATGCGCAAGTAAACATAGAAAAACAGAAAACAAGTCCAAACAAGGAAATAATTGCAACATTTTAACTGAGTGTCCAGAAGAAACACTGTAAAGATGTTATGTTCACTTTTTAAGGTTTATATCATGTGGCAGGAGAAAAAAATGGAAAATCTCCAAATGAGCTTAACTCACTCTAATGTACACATAAACATAGAAAAATAGAAAACAAGTCCAAACAAGGAAATAATTGCAACATTTTACACTGAGTGTCCAGAAGTAACATTGTAAAGATGTTACGTTCACTTTTTAAGGTTTATATCATGTGGCAGGAGAAAAAATAAAAAATCTCCAAATGAGCTTAACTCACTCTAATGTACACATAAACATAGAAAAACAGAAAACAAGTCCAAACAATGAAATAATTGCAACATTTAACACTGAGTGTCCAGAAGTAACATTGTATAGATGTTATGTTCACTTTTTAAGGTTTATATCATGTGGCAGGAGAAAAAAATGGAAAATCTCCAAATGAGCTTAACTCACTGTAATGTACACATAAACATAGAAAAATGGAAAACAAGTCCAAACAAGGAAATAATTGCAATATTTTACACTGAGTGTCCAGAAGTAACATTGTAAAGATGTTATGTTCACTTTTTAAGGTTTATATCATGTGGCAGGAGAAAAAAATGGAAAATCTCCAAATGAGCTTAACTCACTCTAATGTACACATAAACATAGAAAAACAGAAAACAAGTCCAAACAAGGAAATAATTGCAAAATTTTACACTGAGTGTCCAGAAGTAACATTGTAAAGATGTTACGTTCACTTTTTCAGGTTTATATCATGTGGCAGGAGAAAAAATAAAAAATCTCCAAATGAGCTTAACTCACTCTAATGCGCAAGTAAACATAGAAAAACTGAAAACAAGTCCAAACAATGAAATAATTGCAACATTTTACACTGAGTGTCCAGAAGTAACATTGTAAAGATGTTACGTTCACTTTTTAAGGTTTATATCATGTGGCAGGAGAAAAAATAAAAAATCTCCAAATGAGCTTAACTCACTCTAATGCGCACGTAAACATAGAAAAACAGAAAACAAGTCCAAACAAGGAAATAATTGCAACATTTTAACTGAGTGTCCAGAAGTAACACTGTAAAGATGTTATGTTCACTTTTTAAGGTTTATATCATGTGGCAGGAGAAAAAAATGGAAAATCTCCAAATGAGCTTAACTCACTCTAATGTACACATAAACATAGAAAAACAGTAATATTTTACACTGAGTGTCCAGAAGTAACATTGTAAAGATGTTACGTTCACTTTTTAAGGTTATATCATGTGTTCACTTTTTAAGGTTTATATCATGTGGCAGGAGAAAAAAATGGAAAATCTCCAAATGAGCTTAACTCACTCTAATTTACACATAAACATAGAAAAATAGAAAACAAGTCCAAACAATGAAATAATTGCAACATTTTAACTGAGTGTCCAGAAGTAACATTGTAAAGATGTTACGTTCACTTTTTAAGGTTTATATCATGTGGCAGGAGAAAAAATAAAAAATCTCCAAATGAGCTTAACTCACTCTAATGTACACATAAACATAGAAAAACAGAAAACAAGTCCAAACAAGGAAATAATTGCAATATTTTACACTGAGTGTCCAGAAGTAACATTGTAAAGATGTTATGTTCACTTTTTAAGGTTTATATCATGTGGCAGGAGAAAAAAATGGAAAATCTCCAAATGAGCTTAACTCACTCTAATGTACACATAAACATAGAAAAACAGAAAACAAGTCCAAACAATGAAATAATTGCAACATTTAACACTGAGTGTCCAGAAGTAACATTGTAAAGATGTTACGTTCACTTTTTAAGGTTTATATCATGTGGCAGGAGAAAAAATAAAAAATCTCCAAATGAGCTTAACTCACTCTAATGCGCACGTAAACATAGAAAAACAGAAAACAAGTCCAAACAAGGAAATAATTGCAACATTTTAACTGAGTGTCCAGAAGTAACACTGTAAAGATGTTATGTTCACTTTTTAAGGTTTATATCATGTGGCAGGAGAAAAAAATGGAAAATCTCCAAATGAGCTTAACTCACTCTAATGTACACATAAACATAGAAAAACAGAAAACAAGTCCAAACAATGAAATAATTGCAACATTTAACACTGAGTGTCCAGAAGTAACATTGTAAAGATGTTATGTTCACTTTTTAAGGTTTATATCATGTGGCAGGAGAAAAAATAAAAAATCTCCAAATGAGCTTAACTCACTCTAATGTACACATAAACATAGAAAAACAGAAAACAAGTCCAAACAAGGAAATAATTGCAATATTTTACACTGAGTGTCCAGAAGTAACATTGTAAAGATGTTATGTTCACTTTTTCAGGTTTATATCATGTGGCAGGAGAAAAAAATGGAAAATCTCCAAATGAGCTTAACTCACTCTAATGCGCAAGTAAACATAGAAAAACAGAAAACAAGTCCAAACAATGACATAATTGCAACATTTTACACTGAGTGTCCAGAAGTAACATTGTAAAGATCTTATGTTCACTTTTTAAGGTTTATATCATGTGGCAGAAGAAAAAAATGGAAAATCTCCAAATGAGCTTAATTCACTCTAATGCGCAAGTAAACGTAGAACAACAGAAAACAAGTCCAAACAAGGAAATAATTGCAACATTTTACACTGAGTGTCCAGAAGTAACATTGTAAAGATGTTACGTTCACTTTTTAAGGTTTATATCATGTGGCAGGAGAAAAAAATGGAAAATCTCCAAATGAGCTTAACTCACTCTAATGTACACATAAACATAGAAAAATAGAAAACAAGTCCAAACAAGGAAATAATTGCAATATTTTACACTGAGTGTCCAGAAGTAACATTGTAAAGATGTTACGTTCACTTTTTAAGGTTATATCATGTGGCAGGAGAAAAAAATGGAAAATCTCCAAATGAGCTTAACACACTCTAATGCGCAAGTAAACATAGAAAAACAGAAAACAAGTCCAAACAAGGAAATAATTGCAACATTTTAACTGAGTGTCCAGAAGTAACACTGTAAAGATGTTATGTTCACTTTTTAAGGTTTATATCATGTGGCAGGAGAAAAAAATGGAAAATCTCCAAATGAGCTTAACTCACTCTAATGTACACATAAACATAGAAAAATAGAAAACAAGTCCAAACAAGGAAATAATTGCAACATTTTACACTGAGTGTCCAGAAGTAACATTGTAAAGATGTTATGTTCACTTTTTAAGGTTTATATCATGTGGCAGGAGAAAAAAATGGAAAATCTCCAAATGAGCTTAACTCACTCTAATGTACACATAAACATAGAAAAACAGAAAACAAGTCCAAACAAGGAAATAATTGCAACATTTTACACTGAGTGTCCAGAAGTAACATTGTAAAGATGTTATGTTCACTTTTTAAGGTTTATATCATGTGGCAGGAGAAAAAAATGGAAAATCTCCAAATGAGCTTAACTCACTCTAATTTACACATAAACATAGAAAAATAGAAAACAAGTCCAAACAATGAAATAATTGCAACATTTTAACTGAGTGTCCAGAAGTAACATTGTAAAGATGTTACGTTCACTTTTTAAGGTTTATATCATGTGGCAGGAGAAAAAATAAAAAATCTCCAAATGAGCTTAACTCACTCTAATGTACACATAAACATAGAAAAACAGAAAACAAGTCCAAACAAGGAAATAATTGCAATATTTTACACTGAGTGTCCAGAAGTAACATTGTAAAGATGTTATGTTCACTTTTTAAGGTTTATATCATGTGGCAGGAGAAAAAAATGGAAAATCTCCAAATGAGCTTAACTCACTCTAATGCGCAAGTAAACATAGAAAAACAGAAAACAAGTCCAAACAATGACATAATTGCAACATTTTACACTGAGTGTCCAGAAGTAACATTGTAAAGATCTTATGTTCACTTTTTAAGGTTTATATCATGTGGCAGAAGAAAAAAATGGAAAATCTCCAAATGAGCTTAATTCACTCTAATGCTCAAGTAAACGTAGAACAACAGAAAACAAGTCCAAACAAGGAAATAATTGCAACATTTTACACTGAGTGTCCAGAAGTAACATTGTAAAGATGTTACGTTCACTTTTTCAGGTTTATATCATGTGGCAGGAGAAAAAAATGGAAAATCTCCAAATGAGCTTAACTCACTCTAATGTACACATAAACATAGAAAAATAGAAAACAAGTCCAAACAAGGAAATAATTGCAATATTTTACACTGAGTGTCCAGAAGTAACATTGTAAAGATGTTACGTTCACTTTTTAAGGTTTATATCATGTGGCAGGAGAAAAAAATGGAAAATCTCCAAATGAGCTTAACTCACTCTAATGCGCAAGTAAACATAGAAAAACAGAAAACAAGTCCAAACAAGGAAATAATTGCAACATTTTAACTGAGTGTCCAGAAGTAACACTGTAAAGATGTTATGTTCACTTTTTAAGGTTTATATCATGTGGCAGGAGAAAAAAATGGAAAATCTCCAAATGAGCTTAACTCACTCTAATGTACACATAAACATAGAAAAATAGAAAACAAGTCCAAACAAGGAAATAATTGCAACATTTTACACTGAGTGTCCAGAAGTAACATTGTAAAGATGTTACGTTCACTTTTTAAGGTTTATATCATGTGGCAGGAGAAAAAATAAAAAATCTCCAAATGAGCTTAACTCACTCTAATGTACACATAAACATAGAAAAACAGAAAACAAGTCCAAACAATGAAATAATTGCAACATTTAACACTGAGTGTCCAGAAATAACATTGTAAAGATGTTATGTTCACTTTTTAAGGTTTATATCATGTGGCAGGAGAAAAAAATGGAAAATCTCAGAATGAGCTTAACTCACTGTAATGTACACATGAACATAGAAAAACGGAAAACAAGTCCAAACAAGGAAATAATTGCAATATTTTACACTGAGTGTCCAGAAGTAACATTGTAAAGATGTTATGCTCACTTTTTAAGGTTTATATCATGTGGCAGGAGAAAAAAATGGAAAATCTCCAAATGAGCTTAACTCACTCTAATGTACACATAAACATAGAAAAACAGAAAACAAGTCCAAACAAGGAAATAATTGCAACATTTTACACTGAGTGTCCAGAAGTAACATTGTAAAGATGTTATGTTCACTTTTTAAGGTATATATCATGTGGCAGGAGAAAAAAATGGAAAATCTCCAAATGAGCTTAACTCACTCTAATGCGCAAGTAAACATAGAAAAACAGAAAACAAGTCCAAACAAGGAAATAATTGCAACATTTTAACTGAGTGTCCAGAAGTAACACTGTAAAGATGTTATGTTCACTTTTTAAGGTTTATATCATGTGGCAGGAGAAAAAAATGGAAAATCTCCAAATGAGCTTAACTCACTCTAATGTACACATAAACATAGAAAAATAGAAAACAAGTCCAAACAAGGAAATAATTGCAACATTTTACACTGAGTGTCCAGAAGTAACATTGTAAAGATGTTATGCTCACTTTTTAAGGTTTATATCATGTGGCAGGAGAAAAAAATGGAAAATCTCCAAATGAGCTTAACTCACTCTAATGTACACATAAACATAGAAAAACAGAAAACAAGTCCAAACAAGGAAATAATTGCAACATTTTACACTGAGTGTCCAGAAGTAACATTGTAAAGATGTTATGTTCACTTTTTAAGGTTTATATCATGTGGCAGGAGAAAAAAATGGAAAATCTCCAAATGAGCTTAACTCACTCTAATGTACACATAAACATAGAAAAATAGAAAACAAGTCCAAACAAGGAAATAATTGCAACATTTTACACTGAGTGTCCAGAAGTAACATTGTAAAGATGTTATGCTCACTTTTTAAGGTTTATATCATGTGGCAGGAGAAAAAAATGGAAAATCTCCAAATGAGCTTAACTCACTCTAATGTACACATAAACATAGAAAAACAGAAAACAAGTCCAAACAAGGTAATAATTGCAACATTTAACACTGAGTATCCAGAAATAACATTGTAAAGATGTTATGTTCACTTTTTAAGGTTTATATCATGTGGCAGGAGAAAAAAATGGAAAATCTCAGAATGAGCTTAACTCACTGTAATGTACACATAAACATAGAAAAATGGAAAACAAGTCCAAACAAGGAAATAATTGCATTATTTTACACTGAGTGTCCAGAAGTAACATTGTAAAGATGTTATGCTAACTTTTTAAGGTTTATATCATGTGGCAGGAGAAAAAAATGGAAAATCTCCAAATGAGCTTAACTCACTCTAATGTACACATAAACATAGAAAAATAGAAAACAAGTCCAAACAAGGAAATAATTGCAACATTTTACACTGAGTGTCCAGAAGTAACATTGTAAAGATGCTATGCTCACTTTTTAAGGTTTATATCATGTGGCAGGAGAAAAAAATGGAAAATCTCCAAATGAGCTTAACTCACTCTAATGTACACATAAACATAGAAAAACAGAAAACAAGTCCAAACAAGGAAATAATTGCAACATTTTACACTGAGTGTCCAGAAGTAACATTGTAAAGATGTTATGTTCACTTTTTAAGGTTTATATCATGTGGCAGGAGAAAAAAATGGAAAATCTCCAAATGAGCTTAACTCACTCTAATTTACACATAAACATAGAAAAACAGAAAACAAGTCCAAACAAGGAAATAATTGCAACATTTTACACTGAGTGTCCAGAAGTAACATTGTAAAGATGTTACGTTCACTTTTTAAGGTTTATATCATGTGGCAGGAGAAAAAATAAAAAATCTCCAAATGAGCTTAACTCACTCTAATGTACACATAAACATAGAAAAACAGAAAACAAGTCCAAACAAGGAAATAATTGCAATATTTTACACTGAGTGTCCAGAAGTAACATTGTAAAGATGCTATGTTCACTTTTTAAGGTTTATATCATGTGGCAGGAGAAAAAAATGGAAAATCTCCAAATGAGCTTAACTCACTCTAATGCGCAAGTAAACATAGAAAAACAGAAAACAAGTCCAAACAATGACATAATTGCAACATTTTACACTGAGTGTCCAGAAGTAACATTGTAAAGATGTTATGTTCACTTTTTAAGGTTTATATCATGTGGCAGGAGAAAAAAATGGAAAATCTCCAAATGAGCTTAACTCACTCTAATTTACACATAAACATAGAAAAATAGAAAACAAGTCCAAACAAGGAAATAATTGCAATATTTTACACTGAGTGTCCAGAAGTAACATTGTAAAGATGTTACGTTCACTTTTTAAGGTTTATATCATGTGGCAGGAGAAAAAATAAAAAATCTCCAAATGAGCTTAACTCACTCTAATGTACACATAAACATAGAAAAACAGAAAACAAGTCCAAACAATGAAATAATTGCAACATTTAACACTGAGTGTCCAGAAGTAACATTGTAAAGATGTTATGTTCACTTTTTAAGGTTTATATCATGTGGCAGGAGAAAAAAATGGAAAATCTCCAAATGAGCTTAACTCACTGTAATGTACACAGAAACATAGAAAAATAGAAAACAAGTCCAAACAAGGAAATAATTGCAATATTTTACACTGAGTGTCCAGAAGTAACATTGTAAAGATGTTATGCTCACTTTTTAAGGTTTATATCATGTGGCAGGAGAAAAAAATGGAAAATCTCCAAATGAGCTTAACTCACTCTAATGTACACATAAACATAGAAAAACAGAAAACAAGTCCAAACAAGGAAATAATTGCAACATTTTACACTGAGTGTCCAGAAGTAACATTGTTAAGATGTTATGTTCACTTTTTAAGGTTTATATCATGTGGCAGGAAAAAAGAAAAGGAAAATCTCCAAATGAACTTAACTCACTCTAATGCGCAAGTAAACATAGAAAAACAGAAAACAAGTCCAAACAATGAAATAATTGCAACATTTTACACTGAGTGTCCAGAAGTAACATTGTAAAGATGTTACGTTCACTTTTTAAGGTTTATATCATGTGGCAGGAGAAAAAATAAAAAATCTCCAAATGAGCTTAACTCACTCTAATGCGCAAGTAAACATAGAAAAACAGAAAACAAGTCCAAACAAGGAAATAATTGCAACATTTTAACTGAGTGTCCAGAAGTAACACTGTAAAGATGTTATGTTCACTTTTTAAGGTTTATATCATGTGGCAGGAGAAAAAAATGGAAAATCTCCAAATGAGCTTAACTCACTGTAATGTACACATAAACATAGAAAAATGGAAAACAAGTCCAAACAAGGAAATAATTGCAATATTTTACACTGAGTGTCCAGAAGTAACATTGTAAAGATGTTACGTTCACTTTTTCAGGTTTATATCATGTGGCAGGAGAAAAAATAAAAAATCTCCAAATGAGCTTAACTCACTCTAATGCGCAAGTAAACATAGAAAAACTGAAAACAAGTCCAAACAATGAAATAATTGCAACATTTTACACTGAGTGTCCAGAAGTAACATTGTAAAGATGTTATGTTCACTTTTTAAGGTTTATATCATGTGGCAGGAGAAAAAATAAAAAATCTCCAAATGAGCTTCACTCACTCTAATGCGCAAGTAAACATAGAAAAACAGGAAACAAGTCCAAACAAGGAAATAATTGCAACATTTTAACTGAGTGTCCAGAAGTAACACTGTAAAGATGTTATTTTCACTTTTTAAGGTTTATATCATGTGGCAGGAGAAAAAAATGGAAAATCTCCAAATGAGCTTAACTCACTCTAATGCGCAAGAAAACATAGAAAAACAGAAAACAAGTCCAAACAATGACATAATTGCAACATTTTACACTGAGTGTCCAGAAGTAACATTGTAAAGATCTTATGCTCACTTTTTAAGGTTTATATCATGTGGCAGAAGAAAAAAATGGAAAATCTCCAAATGAGCTTAATTCACTCTAATGCGCAAGTAAACGTAGAACAACAGAAAACAAGTCCAAACAAGGAAATAATTGCATCATTTTACACTGAGTGTCCAGAAGTAACATTGTAAAGATGTTACGTTCACTTTTTAAGGTTTATATCATGTGGCAGGAGAAAAAAATGGAAAATCTCCAAATGAGCTTAACTCACTCTAATGTACACATAAACATAGAAAAATAGAAAACAAGTCCAAACAAGGAAATAATTGCAACATTTTACACTGAGTGTCCAGAAGTAACATTGTAAAGATGTTACGTTCACTTTTTAAGATTTATATCATGTGGCAGGAGAAAAAATAAAAAATCTCCAAATGAGCTTAACTCACTCTAATGTACACATAAACATAGAAAAACAGAAAACAAGTCCAAACAAGGAAATAATTGCAACATTTTACACTGAGTGTCCAGAAGTAACATTGTAAAGATGTTATGTTCACTTTTTAAGGTTTATATCATGTGGCAGGAGAAAAAAATGGAAAATCTCCAAATGAGCTTAACTCACTCTAATTTACACATAAACATAGAAAAATAGAAAACAAGTCCAAACAAGGAAATAATTGCAATATTTTACACTGAGTGTCCAGAAGTAACATTGTAAAGATGTTACGTTCACTTTTTAAGGTTTATATCATGTGGCAGGAGAAAAAATAAAAAATCTCCAAATGAGCTTAACTCACTCTAATGTACACATAAACATAGAAAAACAGAAAACAAGTCCAAACAAGGAAATAATTGCAACATTTTACACTGAGTGTCCAGAAGTAACATTGTAAAGATGTTACGTTCACTTTTTAAGATTTATATCATGTGGCAGGAGAAAAAATAAAAAATCTCCAAATGAGCTTAACTCACTCTAATGTACACATAAACATAGAAAAACAGAAAACAAGTCCAAACAAGGAAATAATTGCAACATTTTACACTGAGTGTCCAGAAGTAACATTGTAAAGATGTTATGTTCACTTTTTAAGGTTTATATCATGTGGCAGGAGAAAAAAATGGAAAATCTCCAAATGAGCTTAACTCACTCTAATTTACACATAAACATAGAAAAATAGAAAACAAGTCCAAACAAGGAAATAATTGCAATATTTTACACTGAGTGTCCAGAAGTAACATTGTAAAGATGTTACGTTCACTTTTTAAGGTTTATATCATGTGGCAGGAGAAAAAATAAAAAATCTCCAAATGAGCTTAACTCACTCTAATGTACACATAAACATAGAAAAACAGAAAACAAGTCCAAACAAGGAAATAATTGCAACATTTTTCACTGAGTGTCCAGAAGTAACATTGTAAAGATGTTACGTTCACTTTTTAAGGTTTATATCATGTGGCAGGAGAAAAAAATGGAAAATCTCCAAATGAGCTTAACTCACTGTAATGTACACATAAACATAGAAAAATGGAAAACAAGTCCAAACAAGGAAATAATTGCAATATTTTACACTGAGTGTCCAGAAGTAACATTGTAAAGATGTTATGCTCACTTTTTAAGGTTTATATCATGTGGCAGGAGAAAAAAATGGAAAATCTCCAAATGAGCTTAACTCACTCTAATGTACACATAAACATAGAAAAACAGAAAACAAGTCCAAACAAGGAAATAATTGCAACATTTTACACTGAGTGTCCAGAAGTAACATTGTAAAGATGTTATGTTCACTTTTTAAGGTTTATATCATGTGGCAGGAGAAAAAAATGGAAAATCTCCAAATGAGCTTAACTCACTCTAATTTACACATAAACATAGAAAAATAGAAAACAAGTCCAAACAAGGAAATAATTGCAATATTTTACACTGAGTGTCCAGAAGTAACATTGTAAAGATGTTACGTTCACTTTTTAAGGTTTATATCATGTGGCAGGAGAAAAAATAAAAAATCTCCAAATGAGCTTAACTCACTCTAATGTACACATAAACATAGAAAAACAGAAAACAAGTCCAAACAATGAAATAATTGCAACATTTAACACTGAGTGTCCAGAAGTAACATTGTAAAGATGTTATGTTCACTTTTTAAGGTTTATATCATGTGGCAGGAGAGAAAAATGGAAAATCTCCAAATGAGCTTAACTCACTGTAATGTACACAGAAACATAGAAAAATAGAAAACAAGTCCAAACAAGGAAATAATTGCAATATTTTACACTGAGTGTCCAGAAGTAACATTGTAAAGATGTTACGTTCACTTTTTAAGGTTTATATCATGTGGCAGGAGAAAAAAATGGAAAATCTCCAAATGAGCTTAACTCACTCTAATGCGCAAGTAAACATAGAAAAACAGAAAACAAGTCCAAACAAGGAAATAATTGCAACATTTTAACTGAGTGTCCAGAAGTAACACTGTAAAGATGTTATGTTTACTTTTTAAGGTTTATATCATGTGGCAGGAGAAAAAAATGGAAAATCTCCAAATGAGCTTAACTCACTCTAATGTACACATAAACATAGAAAAATAGAAAACAAGTCCAAACAAGGAAATAATTGCAACATTTTACACTGAGTGTCCAGAAGTAACATTGTAAAGATGTTACGTTCACTTTTTAAGGTTTATATCATGTGGCAGGAGAAAAAATAAAAAATCTCCAAATGAGCTTAACTCACTCTAATGTACACATAAACATAGAAAAACAGAAAACAAGTCCAAACAAGGAAATAATTGCAACATTTTACACTGAGTGTCCAGAAGTAACATTGTAAAGATGTTATGTTCACTTTTTAAGGTTTATATCATGTGGCAGGAGAAAAAAATGGAAAATCTCCAAATGAGCTTAACTCACTCTAATTTACACATAAACATAGAAAAATAGAAAACAAGTCCAAACAAGGAAATAATTGCAATATTTTACACTGAGTGTCCAGAAGTAACATTGTAAAGATGTTACGTTCACTTTTTAAGGTTTATATCATGTGGCAGGAGAAAAAATAAAAAATCTCCAAATGAGTTTAACTCACTCTAATGTACACATAAACATAGAAAAACAGAAAACAAGTCCAAACAATGAAATAATTGCAACATTTAACACTGAGTGTCCAGAAGTAACATTGTAAAGATGTTATGTTCACTTTTTAAGGTTTATATCATGTGGCAGGAGAAAAAAATGGAAAATCTCCAAATGAGCTTAACTCACTGTAATGTACACAGAAACATAGAAAAATAGAAAACAAGTCCAAACAAGGAAATAATTGCAATATTTTACACTGAGTGTCCAGAAGTAACATTGTAAAGATGTTACGTTCACTTTTTAAGGTTTATATCATGTGGCAGGAGAAAAAATAAAAAATCTCCAAATGAGCTTAACTCACTCTAATGTACACATAAACATAGAAAAACAGAAAACAAGTCCAAACAATGAAATAATTGCAACATTTAACACTGAGTGTCCAGAAGTAACATTGTAAAGATGTTATGTTCACTTTTTAAGGTTTATATCATGTGGCAGGAGAGAAAAATGGAAAATCTCCAAATGAGCTTAACTCACTGTAATGTACACAGAAACATAGAAAAATAGAAAACAAGTCCAAACAAGGAAATAATTGCAATATTTTACACTGAGTGTCCAGAAGTAACATTGTAAAGATGTTACGTTCACTTTTTAAGGTTTATATCATGTGGCAGGAGAAAAAAATGGAAAATCTCCAAATGAGCTTAACTCACTCTAATGCGCAAGTAAACATAGAAAAACAGAAAACAAGTCCAAACAAGGAAATAATTGCAACATTTTAACTGAGTGTCCAGAAGTAACACTGTAAAGATGTTATGTTTACTTTTTAAGGTTTATATCATGTGGCAGGAGAAAAAAATGGAAAATCTCCAAATGAGCTTAACTCACTCTAATGTACACATAAACATAGAAAAATAGAAAACAAGTCCAAACAAGGAAATAATTGCAACATTTTACACTGAGTGTCCAGAAGTAACATTGTAAAGATGTTACGTTCACTTTTTAAGGTTTATATCATGTGGCAGGAGAAAAAATAAAAAATCTCCAAATGAGCTTAACTCACTCTAATGTACACATAAACATAGAAAAACAGAAAACAAGTCCAAACAAGGAAATAATTGCAACATTTTACACTGAGTGTCCAGAAGTAACATTGTAAAGATGTTATGTTCACTTTTTAAGGTTTATATCATGTGGCAGGAGAAAAAAATGGAAAATCTCCAAATGAGCTTAACTCACTCTAATTTACACATAAACATAGAAAAATAGAAAACAAGTCCAAACAAGGAAATAATTGCAATATTTTACACTGAGTGTCCAGAAGTAACATTGTAAAGATGTTACGTTCACTTTTTAAGGTTTATATCATGTGGCAGGAGAAAAAATAAAAAATCTCCAAATGAGTTTAACTCACTCTAATGTACACATAAACATAGAAAAACAGAAAACAAGTCCAAACAATGAAATAATTGCAACATTTAACACTGAGTGTCCAGAAGTAACATTGTAAAGATGTTATGTTCACTTTTTAAGGTTTATATCATGTGGCAGGAGAAAAAAATGGAAAATCTCCAAATGAGCTTAACTCACTGTAATGTACACAGAAACATAGAAAAATAGAAAACAAGTCCAAACAAGGAAATAATTGCAATATTTTACACTGAGTGTCCAGAAGTAACATTGTAAAGATGTTACGTTCACTTTTTAAGGTTTATATCATGTGGCAGGAGAAAAAAATGGAAAATCTCCAAATGAGCTTAACTCACTCTAATGCGCAAGTAAACATAGAACAACAGAAAACAAGTCCAAACAATGAAATAATTGCAACATTTTACACTGAGTGTCCAGAAGTAACATTGTAAAGATGTTACGTTCACTTTTTAAGGTTTATATCATGTGGCAGGAGAAAAAATAAAAAATCTCCAAATGAGCTTAACTCACTCTAATGCGCAAGTAAACATAGAAAAACAGAAAACAAGTCCAAACAAGGAAATAATTGCAACATTTTAACTGAGTGTCCAGAAGTAACACTGTAAAGATGTTATGTTCACTTTTTAAGGTTTATATCATGTGGCAGGAGAAAAAAATGGAAAATCTCCAAATGAGCTTAACTCACTCTAATGTACACATAAACATAGAAAAATAGAAAACAAGTCCAAACAAGGAAATAATTGCAACATTTTACACTGAGTGTCCAGAAGTAACATTGTAAAGATGTTACGTTCACTTTTTAAGGTTTATATCATGTGGCAGGAGAAAAAATAAAAAATCTCCAAATGAGCTTAACTCACTGTAATGTACACATAAACATAGAAAAACAGAAAACAAGTCCAAACAAGGAAATAATTGCAACATTTTACACTGAGTGTCCAGAAGTAACATTGTAAAGATGTTATGTTCACTTTTTAAGGTTTATATCATGTGGCAGGAGAAAAAAATGGAAAATCTCCAAATGAGCTTAACTCACTCTAATTTACAAATAAACATAGAAAAATAGAAAACAAGTCCAAACAAGGAAATAATTGCAATATTTTACACTGAGTGTCCAGAAGTAACATTGTAAAGATGTTACGTTCACTTTTTAAGGTTTATATCATGTGGCAGGAGAAAAAATAAAAAATCTCCAAATGAGCTTAACTCACTCTAATGTACACATAAACATAGAAAAACAGAAAACAAGTCCAAACAAGGAAATAATTGCAACATTTTACACTGAGTGTCCAGAAGTAACATTGTAAAGATGTTACGTTCACTTTTTAAGGTTTATATCATGTGGCAGGAGAAAAAAATGGAAAATCTCCAAATGAGCTTAACTCACTGTAATGTACACATAAACATAGAAAAATGGAAAACAAGTCCAAACAAGGAAATAATTGCAATATTTTACACTGAGTGTCCAGAAGTAACATTGTAAAGATGTTATGCTCACTTTTTAAGGTTTATATCATGTGGCAGGAGAAAAAAATGGAAAATCTCCAAATGAGCTTAACTCACTCTAATGTACACATAAACATAGAAAAACAGAAAACAAGTCCAAACAAGGAAATAATTGCAACATTTTACACTGAGTGTCCAGAAGTAACATTGTAAAGATGTTATGTTCACTTTTTAAGGTTTATATCATGTGGCAGGAGAAAAAAATGGAAAATCTCCAAATGAGCTTAACTCACTGTAATGTACACATAAACATAGAAAAATGGAAAACAAGTCCAAACAAGGAAATAATTGCAATATTTTACACTGAGTGTCCAGAAGTAACATTGTAAAGATGTTATGCTCACTTTTTAAGGTTTATATCATGTGGCAGGAGAAAAAAATAAAAAATCTCCAAATGAGCTTAACTCACTGTAATGTACACATAAACATAGAAAAACAGAAAACAAGTCCAAACAGGGAAATAATTGCAACATTTTACACTGAGTGTCCAGAAGTAACATTGTAAAGATGTTATGTTCACTTTTTAAGGTTTATATCATGTGGCAGGAGAAAAAAATGGAAAATCTCCAAATGAGCTTAACTCACTGTAATGTACACATAAACATAGAAAAATGGAAAACAAGTCCAAACAAGGAAATAATTGCAATATTTTACACTGAGTGTCCAGAAGTAACATTGTAAAGATGTTATGCTCACTTTTTAAGGTTTATATCATGTGGCAGGAGAAAAAAATGGAAAATCTCCAAATGAGCTTAACTCACTCTAATGTACACATAAACATAGAAAAACAGAAAACAAGTCCAAACAAGGAAATAATTGCAACATTTTACACTGAGTGTCCAGAAGTAACATTGTAAAGATGTTATGTTCACTTTTTAAGGTTTATATCATGTGGCAGGAGAAAAAAATGGAAAATCTCCAAATGAGCTTAACTCACTCTAATTTACACATAAACATAGAAAAATAGAAAACAAGTCCAAACAATGACATAATTGCAACATTTTACACTGAGTGTCCAGAAGTAACATTGTAAAGATGTTACGTTCACTTTTTAAGGTTTATATCATGTGGCAGGAGAAAAAATAAAAAATCTCCAAATGAGCTTAACTCACTCTAATGCGCAAGTAAACATAGAAAAACAGAAAACAAGTCCAAACAAGGAAATAATTGCAACATTTTAACTGAGTGTCCAGAAGTAACACTGTAAAGATGTTACGTTCACTTTTTAAGGTTTATATCATGTGGCAGGAGAAAAAATAAAAAATCTCCAAATGAGCTTAACTCACTCTAATGTACACATAAACATAGAAAAACAGAAAACAAGTCCAAACAAGGAAATAATTGCAACATTTTACACTGAGTGTCCAGAAGTAACATTGTAAAGATGTTACGTTCACTTTTTAAGGTTTATATCATGTGGCAGGAGAAAAAAATGGAAAATCTCCAAATGAGCTTAACTCACTGTAATGTACACATAAACATAGAAAAATGGAAAACAAGTCCAAACAAGGAAATAATTGCAATATTTTACACTGAGTGTCCAGAAGTAACATTGTAAAGATGTTATGCTCACTTTTTAAGGTTTATATCATGTGGCAGGAGAAAAAAATGGAAAATCTCCAAATGAGCTTAACTCACTCTAATGCGCAAGTAAACATAGAAAAACAGAAAACAAGTCCAAACAAGGAAATAATTGCAACATTTTAACTGAGTGTCCAGAAGTAACACTGTAAAGATGTTATGTTCACTTTTTAAGGTTTATATCATGTGGCAGGAGAAAAAAATGGAAAATATCCAAATGAGCTTAACTCACTCTAATGTACACATAAACATAGAAAAATAGAAAACAAGTCCAAACAAGGAAATAATTGCAACATTTTACACTGAGTGTCCAGAAGTAACATTGTAAAGATGTTACGTTCACTTTTTAAGGTTTATATCATGTGGCAGGAGAAAAAATAAAAAATCTCCAAATGAGCTTAACTCACTCTAATGCGCAAGTAAACATAGAAAAACAGAAAACAAGTCCAAACAATGAAATAATTGCAACATTTTACACTGAGTGTCCAGAAGTAACATTGAAAAGATGTTACGTTCACTTTTTAAGGTTTATATCATGTGGCAGGAGAAAAAATAAAAAATCTCCAAATGAGCTTAACTCACTCTAATGCGCAAGTAAACATAGAAAAACAGAAAACAAGTCCAAACAAGGAAATAATTGCAACATTTTAACTGAGTGTCCAGAAGTAACACTGTAAAGATGTTATGTTCACTTTTTAAGGTTTATATCATGTGGCAGGAGAAAAAAATGGAAAATCTCCAAATGAGCTTAACTCACTCTAATGTACACATAAACATAGAAAAATAGAAAACAAGTCCAAACAAGGAAATAATTGCAACATTTTACACTGAGTGTCCAGAAGTAACATTGTAAAGATGTTACGTTCACTTTTTAAGGTTTATATCATGTGGCAGGAGAAAAAATAAAAAATCTCCAAATGAGCTTAACTCACTCTAATGTACACATAAACATAGAAAAACAGAAAACAAGTCCAAACAAGGAAATAATTGCAACATTTTACACTGAGTGTCCAGAAGTAACATTGTAAAGATGTTATGTTCACTTTTTAAGGTTTATATCATGTGGCAGGAGAAAAAAATGGAAAATCTCCAAATGAGCTTAACTCACTCTAATTTACACATAAACATAGAAAAATAGAAAACAAGTCCAAACAAGGAAATAATTGCAATATTTTACACTGAGTGTCCAGAAGTAACATTGTAAAGATGTTACGTTCACTTTTTAAGGTTTATATCATGTGGCAGGAGAAAAAATAAAAAATCTCCAAATGAGCTTAACTCACTCTAATGTACACATAAACATAGAAAAACAGAAAACAAGTCCAAACAAGGAAATAATTGCAACATTTTACACTGAGTGTCCAGAAGTAACATTGTAAAGATGTTACGTTCACTTTTTAAGGTTTATATCATGTGGCAGGAGAAAAAAATGGAAAATCTCCAAATGAGCTTAACTCACTGTAATGTACACATAAACATAGAAAAATGGAAAACAAGTCCAAACAAGGAAATAATTGCAATATTTTACACTGAGTGTCCAGAAGTAACATTGTAAAGATGTTATGCTCACTTTTTAAGGTTTATATCATGTGGCAGGAGAAAAAAATGGAAAATCTCCAAATGAGCTTAACTCACTCTAATGCGCAAGTAAACATAGAAAAACAGAAAACAAGTCCAAACAAGGAAATAATTGCAACATTTTAACTGAGTGTCCAGAAGTAACACTGTAAAGATGTTATGTTCACTTTTTAAGGTTTATATCATGTGGCAGGAGAAAAAAATGGAAAATCTCCAAATGAGCTTAACTCACTGTAATGTACACATAAACATAGAAAAATGGAAAACAAGTCCAAACAAGGAAATAATTGCAATATTTTACACTGAGTGTCCAGAAGTAACATTGTAAAGATGTTATGCTCACTTTTTAAGGTTTATATCATGTGGCAGGAGAAAAAAATGGAAAATCTCCAAATGAGCTTAACTCACTCTAATGTACACATAAACATAGAAAAACAGAAAACAAGTCCAAACAAGGAAATAATTGCAACATTTTACACTGAGTGTCCAGAAGTAACATTGTAAAGATGTTATGTTCACTTTTTAAGGTTTATATCATGTGGCAGGAGAAAAAAATGGAAAATCTCCAAATGAGCTTAACTCACTGTAATGTACACATAAACATAGAAAAACAGAAAACAAGTCCAAACAATGAAATAATTGCAACATTTAACACTGAGTGTCCAGAAGTAACATTGTAAAGATGTTATGTTCACTTTTTAAGGTTTATATCATGTGGCAGGAGAAAAAAATGGAAAATCTCCAAATGAGCTTAACTCACTCTAATGCGCAAGTAAACATAGAAAAACAGAAAACAAGTCCAAACAAGGAAATAATTGCAACATTTTAACTGAGTGTCCAGAAGTAACATTGTAAAGATGTTACGTTCACTTTTTAAGGTTTATATCATGTGGCAGGAGAAAAAATAAAAAATCTCCAAATGAGCTTAACTCACTCTAATGCGCAAGTAAACATAGAAAAACAGAAAACAAGTCCAAACAATGAAATAATTGCAACATTTTACACTGAGTGTCCAGAAGTAACATTGTAAAGATGTTACGTTCACTTTTTAAGGTTTATATCATGTGGCAGGAGAAAAAATAAAAAATCTCCAAATGAGCTTAACTCACTCTAATGCGCAAGTAAACATAGAAAAACAGAAAACAAGTCCAAACAATGAAATAATTGCAACATTTTACACTGAGTGTCCAGAAGTAACATTGTAAAGATGTTTTGCTCACTTTTTAAGGTTTATATCATGTGGCAGGAGAAAAAAATGGAAAATCTCCAAATGAGCTTAACTCACTCTAATGTACACATAAACATAGAAAAATAGAAAACAAGTCCAAACAAGGAAATAATTGCAACATTTTACACTGAGTGTCCAGAAGTAACATTGTAAAGATGTTATGTTCACTTTTTAAGGTTTATATCATGTGGCAGGAGAAAAAAATGGAAAATCTCCAAATGAGCTTAACTCACTCTAATTTACACATAAACATAGAAAAATAGAAAACAAGTCCAAACAATGACATAATTGCAACATTTTAACTGAGTGTCCAGAAGTAACATTGTAAAGATGTTACATTCACTTTTTAAGGTTTATATCATGTGGCAGGAGAAAAAATAAAAAATCTCCAAATGAGCTTAACTCACTCTAATGTACACATAAACATAGAAAAACAGAAAACAAGTCCAAACAAGGAAATAATTGCAATATTTTACACTGAGTGTCCAGAAGTAACATTGTAAAGATGTTATGTTCACTTTTTAAGGTTTATATCATGTGGCAGGAGAAAAAAATGGAAAATCTCCAAATGAGCTTAACTCACTCTAATGCGCAAGTAAACATAGAAAAACAGAAAACAAGTCCAAACAATGACATAATTGCAACATTTTACACTGAGTGTCCAGAAGTAACATTGTAAAGATCTTATGTTCACTTTTTAAGGTTTATATCATGTGGCAGGAGAAAAAAATGGAAAATCTCCAAATGAGCTTAACTCACTCTAAAGCGCAAGTAAACATAGAACAACAGAAAACAAGTCCAAACAATGACATAATTGCAACATTTTAACTGAGTGTCCAGAAGTAACACTGTAAAGATGTTATGTTCACTTTTTAAGGTTTATATCATGTGGCAGGAGAAAAAAATGGAAAATCTCCAAATGAGCTTAACTCACTCTAATTTACACAAAAACATAGAAAAATAGAAAACAAGTCCAAACAATGACATAATTGCAACATTTTAACTGAGTGTCCAGAAGTAACATTGTAAAGATGTTATGTTCACTTTTTAAGGTTTATATCATGTGGCAGGAGAAAAAATAAAAAATCTCCAAATGAGCTTAACTCACTCTAATGTACACATAAACATAGAAAAACAGAAAACAAGTCCAAACAATGAAATAATTGCAACATTTAACACTGAGTGTCCAGAAGTAACATTGTAAAGATGTTATGTTCACTTTTTAAGGTTTATATCATGTGGCAGGAGAAAAAAATGGAAAATCTCCAAATGAGCTTAACTCACTGTAATGTACACAGAAACATAGAAAAATAGAAAACAAGTCCAAACAAGGAAATAATTGCAATATTTTACACTGAGTGTCCAGAAGTAACATTGTAAAGATGTTATGCTCACTTCTTAAGGTTTATATCATGTGGCAGGAGAAAAAAATGGAAAATCTCCAAATGAGCTTAACTCACTCTAATGTACACATAAACATAGAAAAACAGAATACAAGTCCAAACAAGGAAATAATTGCAACATTTTACACTGAGTGTCCAGAAGTAACATTGTAAAGATGTTATGTTCACTTTTTAAGGTTTATATCATGTGGCAGGAGAAAAAAATGGAAAATCTCCAAATGAGCTTAACTCACTCTAATGCGCAAGTAAACATAGAAAAACAGAAAACAAGTCCAAACAATGAAATAATTGCAACATTTTAACTGAGTGTCCAGAAGTAACACTGTAAAGATGTTATGTTCACTTTTTAAGGTTTATATCATGTGGCAGGAGAAAAAAATGGAAAATCTCCAAATGAGCTTAACTCACTGTAATGTACACATAAACATAGAAAAATGGAAAACAAGTCCAAACAAGGAAATAATTGCAATATTATACACTGACTGTCCAGAAGTAACATTGTAAAGATGTTATGCTCACTTTTTAAGGTTTATATCATGTGGCAGGAGAAAAAAATGGAAAATCTCCAAATGAGCTTAACTCACTCTAATGTACACATAAACATAGAAAAACAGAAAACAAGTCCAAACAAGGAAATAATTGCAACATTTTACACTGAGTGTCCAGAAGTAACATTGTAAAGATGTTATGTTCACTTTTTAAGGTTTATATCATGTGGCAGGAGAAAAAAATGGAAAATCTCCAAATGAGCTTAACTCACTCTAATGCGCAAGTAAACATAGAACAACAGAAAACAAGTCCAAACAAGGAAATAATTGCAAAATTTTACACTGAGTGTCCAGAAGTAACATTGTAAAGATGTTACGTTCACTTTTTAAGGTTTATATCATGTGGCAGGAGAAAAAATAAAAAATCTCCAAATGAGCTTAACTCACTCTAATGTACACATAAACATAGAAAAACAGAAAACAAGTCCAAACAATGAAATAATTGCAACATTTAACACTGAGTGTCCAGAAGTAACATTGTAAAGATGTTATGTTCACTTTTTAAGGTTTATATCATGTGGCAGGAGAAAAAAATGGAAAATCTCCAAATGAGCTTAACTCACTGTAATGTACACATAAACATAGAAAAATAGAAAACAAGTCCAAACAAGGAAATAATTGCAATATTTTACACTGAGTGTCCAGAAGTAACATTGTAAAGATGTTATGCTCACTTTTTAAGGTTTATATCATGTGGCAGGAGAAAAAAATGGAAAATCTCCAAATGAGCTTAACTCACTCTAATGCGCAAGTAAACATAGAAAAACAGAAAACAAGTCCAAACAAGGAAATAATTGCAACATTTTAACTGAGTGTCCAGAAGTAACATTGTAAAGATGTTATGTTCACTTTTTAAGGTTTATATCATGTGGCAGGAGAAAAAATAAAAAATCTCCAAATGAGCTTAACTCACTCTAATGCGCAAGTAAACATAGAAAAACAGAAAACAAGTCCAAACAATGAAATAATTGCAAAATTTTACACTGAGTGTCCAGAAGAAACATTGTAAAGATGTTACGTTCACTTTTCAGGTTTATATCATGTGGCAGGAGAAAAAATAAAAAATCTCCAAATGAGCTTAACTCACTCTAATGCGCAAGTAAACATAGAAAAACAGAAAACAAGTCCAAACAATGAAATAATTGCAACATTTTACACTGAGTGTCCAGAAGTAACATTGTAAAGATGTTATGTTCACTTTTTAAGGTTTATATCATGTGGCAGGAGAAAAAAATGGAAAATCTCCAAATGAGCTTAACTCACTGTAATGTACACATAAACATAGAAAAATGGAAAACAAGTCCAAACAAGGAAATAATTGCAATATTTTACACTGAGTGTCCAGAAGTAACATTGTAAAGATGTTATGCTCACTTTTTAAGGTTTATATCATGTGGCAGGAGAAAAAAATGGAAAATCTCCAAATGAGCTTAACTCACTCTAATGTACACATAAACATAGAAAAACAGAAAACAAGTCCAAACAAGGAAATAATTGCAACATTTTACACTGAGTGTCCAGAAGTAACATTGTAAAGATGTTATGTTCACTTTTTAAGGTTTATATCATGTGGCAGGAGAAAAAAATGGAAAATCTCCAAATGAGCTTAACTCACTCTAATGCGCAAGTAAACATAGAACAACAGAAAACAAGTCCAAACAAGGAAATAATTGCAAAATTTTACACTGAGTGTCCAGAAGTAACATTGTAAAGATGTTACGTTCACTTTTTAAGGTTTATATCATGTGGCAGGAGAAAAAATAAAAAATCTCCAAATGAGCTTAACTCACTCTAATGTACACATAAACATAGAAAAACAGAAAACAAGTCCAAACAAGGAAATAATTGCAACATTTTACACTGAGTGTCCAGAAGTAACATTGTAAAGATGTTACGTTCACTTTTTAAGGTTTATATCATGTGGCAGGAGAAAAAATAAAAAATCTCCAAATGAGCTTAACTCACTCTAATGCGCAAGTAAACATAGAAAAACAGAAAACAAGTCCAAACAAGGAAATAATTGCAACATTTTAACTGAGTGTCCAGAAGTAACACTGTAAAGATGTTATGTTCACTTTTTAAGGTTTATATCATGTGGCAGGAGAAAAAAATGGAAAATCTCCAAATGAGCTTAACTCACTCTAATGTACACATAAACATAGAAAAACAGAAAACAAGTCCAAACAATGAAATAATTGCAACATTTAACACTGAGTGTCCAGAAGTAACATTGTAAAGATGTTACGTTCACTTTTTAAGGTTTATATCATGTGGCAGGAGAAAAAAATGGAAAATCTCCAAATGAGCTTAACTCACTGTAATGTACACATAAAAATAGAAAAATGGAAAACAAGTCCAAACAAGGAAATAATTGCAATATTTTACACTGAGTGTCCAGAAGTAACATTGTAAAGATGTTATGCTCACTTTTTAAGGTTTATATCATGTGGCAGGAGAAAAAAATGGAAAATCTCCAAATGAGCTTAACTCACTCTAATGTACACATAAACATAGAAAAACAGAAAACAAGTCCAAACAAGGAAATAATTGCAACATTTTACACTGAGTGTCCAGAAGTAACATTGTAAAGATGTTATGTTCACTTTTTAAGGTTTATATCATGTGGCAGGAGAAAAAAATGGAAAATCTCCAAATGAGCTTAACTCACTCTAATTTACACATAAACATAGAAAAATAGAAAACAAGTCCAAACAATGACATAATTGCAACATTTTAACTGAGTGTCCAGAAGTAACATTGTAAAGATGTTACGTTCACTTTTTAAGGTTTATATCATGTGGCAGGAGAAAAAATAAAAAATCTCCAAATGAGCTTAACTCACTCTAATGTACACATAAACATAGAAAAACAGAAAACAAGTCCAAACAAGGAAATAATTGCAATATTTTACACTGAGTGTCCAGAAGTAACATTGTAAAGATGTTATGTTCACTTTTTAAGGTTTATATCATGTGGCAGGAGAAAAAAATGGAAAATCTCCAAATGAGCTTAACTCACTCTAATGCGCAAGTAAACATAGAAAAACAGAAAACAAGTCCAAACAATGACATAATTGCAACATTTTAACTGAGTGTCCAGAAGTAACATTGTAAAGATGTTATGTTCACTTTTTAAGGTTTATATCATGTGGCAGGAGAAAAAAATGGAAAATCTCCAAATGAGCTTAACTCACTCTAATGCGCAAGTAAACATAGAAAAACAGAAAACAAGTCCAAACAATGAAATAATTGCAACATTTTACACTGAGTGTCCAGAAGTAACATTGTAAAGATGTTACATTCACTTTTTAAGGTTTATATCATGTGGCAGGAGAAAAAATAAAAAATCTCCAAATGAGCTTAACTCACTCTAATGCGCAAGTAAACATAGAAAAACAGAAAACAAGTCCAAACAAGGAAATAATTGCAACATTTTAACTGAGTGTCCAGAAGTAACACTGTAAAGATGTTATGTTCACTTTTTAAGGTTTATATCATGTGGCAGGAGAAAAAAATGGAAAATCTCCAAATGAGCTTAACTCACTCTAATGTACACATAAACATAGAAAAATAGAAAACAAGTCCAAACAAGGAAATAATTGCAACATTTTACACTGAGTGTCCAGAAGTAACATTGTAAAGATGTTACGTTCACTTTTTAAGGTTTATATCATGTGGCAGGAGAAAAAATAAAAAATCTCCAAATGAGCTTAACTCACTCTAATGTACACATAAACATAGAAAAACAGAAAACAAGTCCAAACAAGGAAATAATTGCAACATTTTACATTGAGTGTCCAGAAGTAACATTGTAAAGATGTTATGTTCACTTTTTAAGGTTTATATCATGTGGCAGGAGAAAAAAATGGAAAATCTCCAAATGAGCTTAACTCACTCTAATTTACACATAAACATAGAAAAATAGAAAACAAGTCCAAACAAGGAAATAATTGCAATATTTTACACTGAGTGTCCAGAAGTAATATTGTAAAGATGTTACGTTCACTTTTTAAGGTTTATATCATGTGGCAGGAGAAAAAATAAAAAATCTCCAAATGAGCTTAACTCACTCTAATGTACACATAAACATAGAAAAACAGAAAACAAGTCCAAACAAGGAAATAATTGCAACATTTTACACTGAGTGTCCAGAAGTAACATTGTAAAGATGTTACGTTCACTTTTTAAGGTTTATATCATGTGGCAGGAGAAAAAAATGGAAAATCTCCAAATGAGCTTAACTCACTGTAATGTACACATAAACATAGAAAAATGGAAAACAAGTCCAAACAAGGAAATAATTGCAATATTTTACACTGAGTGTCCAGAAGTAACATTGTAAAGATGTTATGCTCACTTTTTAAGGTTTATATCATGTGGCAGGAGAAAAAAATGGAAAATCTCCAAATGAGCTTAACTCACTCTAATGTACACATAAACATAGAAAAACAGAAAACAAGTCCAAACAAGGAAATAATTGCAACATTTTACACTGAGTGTCCAGAAGTAACATTGTAAAGATGTTATGTTCACTTTTTAAGGTTTATATCATGTGGCAGGAGAAAAAAATGGAAAATCTCCAAATGAGCTTAACTCACTCTAATTTACACATAAACATAGAAAAATAGAAAACAAGTCCAAACAAGGAAATAATTGCAATATTTTACACTGAGTGTCCAGAAGTAACATTGTAAAGATGTTACGTTCACTTTTTAAGGTTTATATCATGTGGCAGGAGAAAAAATAAAAAATCTCCAAATGAGCTTAACTCATTCTCATGTACACTTAAACATAGAAAAACAGAAAACAAGTCCAAACAATGAAATAATTGCAACATTTAACACTGAGTGTCCAGAAGTAACATTGTAAAGATGTTATGTTCACTTTTTAAGGTTTATATCATGTGGCAGGAGAAAAAAATGGAAAATCTCCAAATGAGCTTAACTCACTCTAATGTACACAGAAACATAGAAAAATAGAAAACAAGTCCAAACAAGGAAATAATTGCAACATTTTACACTGAGTGTCCAGAAGTAACATTGTAAAGATGTTATGTTCACTTTTTAAGGTTTATATCATGTGGCAGGAGAAAAAAATGGAAAATCTCCAAATGAGCTTAACTCACTCTAAAGCGCAAGTAAACATAGAACAACAGAAAACAAGTCCAAACAATGACATAATTGCAACATTTTAACTGAGTGTCCAGAAGTAACACTGTAAAGATGTTATGTTCACTTTTTAAGGTTTATATCATGTGGCAGGAGAAAAAAATGGAAAATCTCCAAATGAGCTTAACTCACTCTAATTTACACATAAACATAGAAAAATAGAAAACAAGTCCAAACAATGACATAATTGCAACATTTTAACTGAGTGTCCAGAAGTAACATTGTAAAGATGTTATGTTCACTTTTTAAGGTTTATATCATGTGGCAGGAGAAAAAAATGGAAAATCTCCAAATGAGCTTAACTCACTCTAATGTACACATAAACATAGAAAAACAGAAAACAAGTCCAAACAAGGAAATAATTGCAACATTTTACACTGAGTGTCCAGAAGTAACATTGTAAAGATGTTATGTTCACTTTTTAAGGTTTATATCATGTGGCAGGAGAAAAAAATGGAAAATCTCCAAATGAGCTTAACTCACTCTAATGCGCAAGTAAACATAGAAAAACAGAAAACAAGTCCAAACAATGAAATAATTGCAACATTTTAACTGAGTGTCCAGAAGTAACACTGTAAAGATGTTATGTTCACTTTTTAAGGTTTATATCATGTGGCAGGAGAAAAAAATGGAAAATCTCCAAATGAGCTTAACTCACTGTAATGTACACATAAACATAGAAAAATGGAAAACAAGTCCAAACAAGGAAATAATTGCAATATTTTACACTGAGTGTCCAGAAGTAACATTGTAAAGATGTTATGCTCACTTTTTAAGGTTTATATCATGTGGCAGGAGAAAAAAATGGAAAATCTCCAAATGAGCTTAACTCACTCTAATGTACACATAAACATAGAAAAACAGAAAACAAGTCCAAACAAGGAAATAATTGCAACATTTTACACTGAGTGTCCAGAAGTAACATTGTAAAGATGTTATGTTCACTTTTTAAGGTTTATATCATGTGGCAGGAGAAAAAAATGGAAAATCTCCAAATGAGCTTAACTCACTCTAATGCGCAAGTAAACATAGAACAACAGAAAACAAGTCCAAACAAGGAAATAATTGCAAAATTTTACACTGAGTGTCCAGAAGTAACATTGTAAAGATGTTACGTTCACTTTTTAAGGTTTATATCATGTGGCAGGAGAAAAAATAAAAAATCTCCAAATGAGCTTAACTCACTCTAATGTACACATAAACATAGAAAAACAGAAAACAAGTCCAAACAATGAAATAATTGCAACATTTAACACTGAGTGTCCAGAAGTAACATTGTAAAGATGTTATGTTCACTTTTTAAGGTTTATATCATGTGGCAGGAGAAAAAAATGGAAAATCTCCAAATGAGCTTAACTCACTGTAATGTACACATAAACATAGAAAAATGGAAAACAAGTCCAAACAAGGAAATAATTGCAATATTTTACACTGAGTGTCCAGAAGTAACATTGTAAAGATGTTATGCTCACTTTTTAAGGTTTATATCATGTGGCAGGAGAAAAAAATGGAAAATCTCCAAATGAGCTTAACTCACTCTAATGCGCAAGTAAACATAGAAAAACAGAAAACAAGTCCAAACAAGGAAATAATTGCAACATTTTAACTGAGTGTCCAGAAGTAACATTGTAAAGATGTTACGTTCACTTTTTAAGGTTTATATCATGTGGCAGGAGAAAAAATAAAAAATCTCCAAATGAGCTTAACTCACTCTAATGCGCAAGTAAACATAGAAAAACAGAAAACAAGTCCAAACAATGAAATAATTGCAAAATTTTACACTGAGTGTCCAGAAGTAACATTGTAAAGATGTTACGTTCACTTTTTCAGGTTTATATCATGTGGCAGGAGAAAAAATAAAAAATCTCCAAATGAGCTTAACTCACTCTAATGCGCAAGTAAACATAGAAAAACAGAAAACAAGTCCAAACAATGAAATAATTGCAACATTTTACACTGAGTGTCCAGAAGTAACATTGTAAAGATGTTATGTTCACTTTTTAAGGTTTATATCATGTGGCAGGAGAAAAAAATGGAAAATCTCCAAATGAGCTTAACTCACTCTAATTTACACATAAACATAGAAAAATAGAAAACAAGTCCAAACAAGGAAATAATTGCAATATTTTACACTGAGTGTCCAGAAGTAACATTGTAAAGATGTTACGTTCACTTTTTAAGGTTTATATCATGTGGCAGGAGAAAAAATAAAAAATCTCCAAATGAGCTTAACTCACTCTAATGTACACATAAACATAGAAAAACAGAAAACAAGTCCAAACAAGGAAATAATTGCAACATTTTACACTGAGTGTCCAGAAGTAACATTGTAAAGATGTTATGTTCACTTTTTAAGGTTTATATCATGTGGCAGGAGAAAAAAATGGAAAATCTCCAAATGAGCTTAACTCACTCTAATGCGCAAGTAAACATAGAAAAACAGAAAACAAGTCCAAACAATGAAATAATTGCAACATTTTAACTGAGTGTCCAGAAGTAACACTGTAAAGATGTTATGTTCACTTTTTAAGGTTTATATCATGTGGCAGGAGAAAAAAATGGAAAATCTCCAAATGAGCTTAACTCACTGTAATGTACACATAAACATAGAAAAATGGAAAACAAGTCCAAACAAGGAAATAATTGCAATATTTTACACTGAGTGTCCAGAAGTAACATTGTAAAGATGTTATGCTCACTTTTTAAGGTTTATATCATGTGGCAGGAGAAAAAAATGGAAAATCTCCAAATGAGCTTAACTCACTCTAATGTACACATAAACATAGAAAAACAGAAAACAAGTCCAAACAAGGAAATAATTGCAACATTTTACACTGAGTGTCCAGAAGTAACATTGTAAAGATGTTATGTTCACTTTTTAAGGTTTATATCATGTGGCAGGAGAAAAAAATGGAAAATCTCCAAATGAGCTTAACTCACTCTAATGCGCAAGTAAACATAGAACAACAGAAAACAAGTCCAAACAAGGAAATAATTGCAAAATTTTACACTGAGTGTCCAGAAGTAACATTGTAAAGATGTTACGTTCACTTTTTAAGGTTTATATCATGTGGCAGGAGAAAAAATAAAAAATCTCCAAATGAGCTTAACTCACTCTAATGTACACATAAACATAGAAAAACAGAAAACAAGTCCAAACAATGAAATAATTGCAACATTTAACACTGAGTGTCCAGAAGTAACATTGTAAAGATGTTATGTTCACTTTTTAAGGTTTATATCATGTGGCAGGAGAAAAAAATGGAAAATCTCCAAATGAGCTTAACTCACTGTAATGTACACATAAACATAGAAAAATGGAAAACAAGTCCAAACAAGGAAATAATTGCAATATTTTACACTGAGTGTCCAGAAGTAACATTGTGAAGATGTTATGCTCACTTTTTAAGGTTTATATCATGTGGCAGGAGAAAAAAATGGAAAATCTCCAAATGAGCTTAACTCACTCTAATGCGCAAGTAAACATAGAAAAACAGAAAACAAGTCCAAACAAGGAAATAATTGCAACATTTTAACTGAGTGTCCAGAAGTAACATTGTAAAGATGTTACGTTCACTTTTTAAGGTTTATATCATGTGGCAGGAGAAAAAATAAAAAATCTCCAAATGAGCTTAACTCACTCTAATGCGCAAGTAAACATAGAAAAACAGAAAACAAGTCCAAACAATGAAATAATTGCAAAATTTTACACTGAGTGTCCAGAAGTAACATTGTAAAGATGTTACGTTCACTTTTTCAGGTTTATATCATGTGGCAGGAGAAAAAATAAAAAATCTCCAAATGAGCTTAACTCACTCTAATGCGCAAGTAAACATAGAAAAACAGAAAACAAGTCCAAACAATGAAATAATTGCAACATTTTACACTGAGTGTCCAGAAGTAACATTGTAAAGATGTTATGTTCACTTTTTAAGGTTTATATCATGTGGCAGGAGAAAAAAATGGAAAATCTCCAAATGAGCTTAACTCACTCTAATTTACACATAAACATAGAAAAATAGAAAACAAGTCCAAACAAGGAAATAATTGCAATATTTTACACTGAGTGTCCAGAAGTAACATTGTAAAGATGTTACGTTCACTTTTTAAGGTTTATATCATGTGGCAGGAGAAAAAATAAAAAATCTCCAAATGAGCTTAACTCACTCTAATGTACACATAAACATAGAAAAACAGAAAACAAATCCAAACAATGAAATAATTGCAACATTTAACACTGAGTGTCCAGAAGTAACATTGTAAAGATGTTATGTTCACTTTTTAAGGTTTATATCATGTGGCAGGAGAAAAAAATGGAAAATCTCCAAATGAGCTTAACTCACTGTAATGTACACATAAACATAGAAAAATGGAAAACAAGTCCAAACAAGGAAATAATTGCAATATTTTACACTGAGTGTCCAGAAGTAACATTGTAAAGATGTTATGCTCACTTTTTAAGGTTTATATCATGTGGCAGGAGAAAAAAATGGAAAATCTCCAAATGAGCTTAACTCACTCTAATGCGCAAGTAAACATAGAAAAACAGAAAACAAGTCCAAACAAGGAAATAATTGCAACATTTTAACTGAGTGTCCAGAAGTAACATTGTAAAGATGTTACGTTCACTTTTTAAGGTTTATATCATGTGGCAGGAGAAAAAATAAAAAATCTCCAAATGAGCTTAACTCACTCTAATGCGCAAGTAAACATAGAAAAACAGAAAACAAGTCCAAACAATGAAATAATTGCAAAATTTTACACTGAGTGTCCAGAAGTAACATTGTAAAGATGTTACGTTCACTTTTTCAGGTTTATATCATGTGGCAGGAGAAAAAAATGGAAAATCTCCAAATGAGCTTAACTCACTCTAATGCGCAAGTAAACATAGAAAAACAGAAAACAAGTCCAAACAATGAAATAATTGCAACATTTTACACTGAGTGTCCAGAAGTAACATTGTAAAGATGTTATGTTCACTTTTTAAGGTTTATATCATGTGGCAGGAGAAAAAAATGGAAAATCTCCAAATGAGCTTAACTCACTGTAATGTACACAGAAACATAGAAAAATAGAAAACAAGTCCAAACAAGGAAATAATTGCAACATTTTACACTGAGTGTCCAGAAGTAACATTGTAAAGATGTTACGTTCACTTTTTAAGGTTTATATCATGTGGCAGGAGAAAAAAATGGAAAATCTCCAAATGAGCTTAACTCACTCTAATGTACACATAAACATAGAAAAATAGAAAACAAGTCCAAACAAGGAAATAATTGCAATATTTTACACTGAGTGTCCAGAAGTAACATTATAAAGATGTTACGTTCACTTTTTAAGGTTTATATCATGTGGCAGGAGAAAAAAATGGAAAATCTCCAAATGAGCTTAACTCACTCTAATTTACACATAAACATAGAAAAATAGAAAACAAGTCCAAACAAGGAAATAATTGCAATATTTTACACTGAGTGTCCAGAAGTAACATTGTAAAGATGTTATGCTCACTTTTTAAGGTTTATATCATGTGGCAGGAGAAAAAAATGGAAAATCTCCAAATGAGCTTAACTCACTCTAATGTACACATAAACATAGAAAAACAGAAAACAAGTCCAAACAAGGAAATAATTGCAACATTTTACACTGAGTGTCCAGAAGTAACATTGTAAAGATGTTATGTTCACTTTTTAAGGTTTATATCATGTGGCAGGAGAAAAAAATGGAAAATCTCCAAATGAGCTTAACTCACTCTAATTTACACATAAACATAGAAAAATAGAAAACAAGTCCAAACAAGGAAATAATTGCAATATTTTACACTGAGTGTCCAGAAGTAACATTGTAAAGATGTTACGTTCACTTTTTAAGGTTTATATCATGTGGCAGGAGAAAAAATAAAAAATCTCCAAATGAGCTTAACTCACTCTAATGTACACATAAACATAGAAAAACAGAAAACAAGTCCAAACAATGAAATAATTGCAACATTTAACACTGAGTGTCCAGAAGTAACATTGTAAAGATGTTATGTTCACTTTTTAAGGTTTATATCATGTGGCAGGAGAAAAAAATGGAAAATCTCCAAATGAGCTTAACTCACTGTAATGTACACAGAAACATAGAAAAATAGAAAACAAGTCCAAACAAGGAAATAATTGCAACATTTTACACTGAGTGTCCAGAAGTAACATTGTAAAGATGTTATGTTCACTTTTTAAGGTTTATATCATGTGGCAGGAGAAAAAAATGGAAAATCTCCAAATGAGCTTAACTCACTCTAAAGCGCAAGTAAACATAGAACAACAGAAAACAAGTCCAAACAATGACATAATTGCAACATTTTAACTGAGTGTCCAGAAGTAACACTGTAAAGATGTTATGTTCACTTTTTAAGGTTTATATCATGTGGCAGGAGAAAAAAATGGAAAATCTCCAAATGAGCTTAACTCACTCTAATTTACACATAAACATAGAAAAATAGAAAACAAGTCCAAACAATGACATAATTGCAACATTTTAACTGAGTGTCCAGAAGTAACATTGTAAAGATGTTATGCTCACTTTTTAAGGTTTATATCATGTGGCAGGAGAAAAAAATGGAAAATCTCCAAATGAGCTTAACTCACTCTAATGCGCAAGTAAACATAGAAAAACAGAAAACAAGTCCAAACAATGAAATAATTGCAACATTTTACACTGAGTGTCCAGAAGTAACATTGTAAAGATGTTACATTCACTTTTTAAGGTTTATATCATGTGGCAGGAGAAAAAATAAAAAATCTCCAAATGAGCTTAACTCACTCTAATGCGCAAGTAAACATAGAAAAACAGAAAACAAGTCCAAACAAGGAAATAATTGCAACATTTTAACTGAGTGTCCAGAAGTAACATTGTAAAGATGTTATGCTCACTTTTTAAGGTTTATATCATGTGGCAGGAGAAAAAAATGGAAAATCTCCAAATGAGCTTAACTCACTGTAATGTACACATAAACATAGAAAAACAGAAAACAAGTCCAAACAAGGAAATAATTGCAACATTTTACACTGAGTGTCCAGAAGTAACATTGTAAAGATGTTATGTTCACTTTTTAAGGTTTATATCATGTGGCAGGAGAAAAAAATGGAAAATCTCCAAATGAGCTTAACTCACTCTAATGCGCAAGTAAACATAGAACAACAGAAAACAAGTCCAAACAAGGAAATAATTGCAAAATTTTACACTGAGTGTCCAGAAGTAACATTGTAAAGATGTTACGTTCACTTTTTAAGGTTTATATCATGTGGCAGGAGAAAAAATAAAAAATCTCCAAATGAGCTTAACTCACTCTAATGCGCAAGTAAACATAGAAAAACAGAAAACAAGTCCAAACAAGGAAATAATTGCATCATTTTAACTGAGTGTCCAGAAGTAACATTGTAAAGATGTTATGCTCACTTTTTAAGGTTTATATCATGTGGCAGGAGAAAAAAATGGAAAATCTCCAAATGAGCTTAACTCACTCTAATGTACACATAAACATAGAAAAACAGAAAACAAGTCCAAACAAGGAAATAATTGCAACATTTTACACTGAGTGTCCAGAAGTAACATTGTAAAGATGTTATGTTCACTTTTTAAGGTTTATATCATGTGGCAGGAGAAAAAAATGGAAAATCTCCAAATGAGCTTAACTCACTCTAATGCGCAAGTAAACATAGAACAACAGAAAACAAGTCCAAACAAGGAAATAATTGCAAAATTTTACACTGAGTGTCCAGAAGTAACATTGTAAAGATGTTACGTTCACTTTTTAAGGTTTATATCATGTGGCAGGAGAAAAAATAAAAAATCTCCAAATGAGCTTAACTCACTCTAATGTACACATAAACATAGAAAAACAGAAAACAAGTCCAAACAATGAAATAATTGCAACATTTAACACTGAGTGTCCAGAAGTAACATTGTAAAGATGTTATGTTCACTTTTTAAGGTTTATATCATGTGGCAGGAGAAAAAATAAAAAAACTCCAAATGAGCTTAACTCACTCTAATGCGCAAGTAAACATAGAAAAACAGAAAACAAGTCCAAACAAGGAAATAATTGCAACATTTTAACTGAGTGTCCAGAAGTAACACTGTAAAGATGTTATGTTCACTTTTTAAGGTTTATATCATGTGGCAGGAGAAAAAAATGGAAAATCTCCAAATGAGCTTAACTCACTCTAATGCGCAAGTAAACATAGAAAAACAGAAAACAAGTCCAAACAATGACATAATTGCAACATTTTACACTGAGTGTCCAGAAGTAACATTGTAAAGATCTTATGTTCACTTTTTAAGGTTTATATCATGTGGCAGAAGAAAAAAATGGAAAATCTCCAAATGAGCTTAATTCACTCTAATGCGCAAGTAAACGTAGAACAACAGAAAACAAGTCCAAACAAGGAAATAATTGCAACATTTTACACTGAGTGTCCAGAAGTAACATTGTAAAGATGTTACGTTCACTTTTTAAGGTTTATATCATGTGGCAGGAGAAAAAAATGGAAAATCTCCAAATGAGCTTAACTCACTCTAATGTACACATAAACATAGAAAAATAGAAAACAAGTCCAAACAAGGAAATAATTGCAATATTTTACACTGAGTGTCCAGAAGTAACATTGTAAAGATGTTACGTTCACTTTTTAAGGTTTATATCATGTGGCAGGAGAAAAAAATGGAAAATCTCCAAATGAGCTTAACTCACTCTAATGTACACATAAACATAGAAAAATAGAAAACAAGTCCAAACAAGGAAATAATTGCAATATTTTACACTGAGTGTCCAGAAGAAACATTGTAAAGATGTTACGTTCACTTTTTAAGGTTTATATCATGTGGCAGGAGAAAAAAATGGAAAATCTCCAAATGAGCTTAACTCACTCTAATTTACACATAAACATAGAAAAATAGAAAACAAGTCCAAACAAGGAAATAATTGCAATATTTTACACTGAGTGTCCAGAAGTAACATTGTAAAGATGTTATGCTCACTTTTTAATGTTTATATCATGTGGCAGGAGAAAAAAATGGAAAATCTCCAAATGAGCTTAACTCACTCTAATGTACACATAAACATAGAAAAACAGAAAACAAGTCCAAACAAGGAAATAATTGCAACATTTTACACTGAGTGTCCAGAAGTAACATTGTAAAGATGTCATGTTCACTTTTTAAGGTTTATATCATGTGGCAGGAGAAAAAAATGGAAAATCTCCAAATGAGCTTAACTCACTCTAATGCGCAAGTAAACATAGAAAAACAGAAAACAAGTCCAAACAATGACATAATTGCAACATTTTACACTGAGTGTCCAGAAGTAACATTGGAAAGATCTTATGTTCACTTTTTAAGGTTTATATCATGTGGCAGAAGAAAAAAATGGAAAATCTCCAAATGAGCTTAATTCACTCTAATGCGCAAGTAAACGTAGAACAACAGAAAACAAGTCCAAACAAGGAAATAATTCCAACATTTTACACTGAGTGTCCAGAAGTAACATTGTAAAGATGTTACGTTCACTTTTTAAGGTTTATATCATGTGGCAGAAGAAAAAAATGGAAAATCTCCAAATGAGCTTAATTCACTCTAATGCGCAAGTAAACGTAGAACAACAGAAAACAAGTCCAAACAAGGAAATAATTGCAACATTTTACACTGAGTGTCCAGAAGTAACATTGTAAAGATGTTACGTTCACTTTTTAAGGTTTATATCATGTGGCAGGAGAAAAAAATGGAAAATCTCCAAATGAGCTTAACTCACTCTAATGTACACATAAACATAGAAAAATAGAAAACAAGTCCAAACAAGGAAATAATTGCAATATTTTACACTGAGTGTCCAGAAGTAACATTGTAAAGATGTTACGTTCACTTTTTAAGGTTTATATCATGTGGCAGGAGAAAAAAATGGAAAATCTCCAAATGAGCTTAACTCACTCTAATTTACACATAAACATAGAAAAATAGAAAACAAGTCCAAACAAGGAAATAATTGCAATATTTTACACTGAGTGTCCAGAAGTAACATTGTAAAGATGTTATGCTCACTTTTTAATGTTTATATCATGTGGCAGGAGAAAAAAATGGAAAATCTCCAAATGAGCTTAACTCACTCTAATGTACACATAAACATAGAAAAACAGAAAACAAGTCCAAACAAGGAAATAATTGCAACATTTTACACTGAGTGTCCAGAAGTAACATTGTAAAGATGTTATGTTCACTTTTTAAGGTTTATATCATGTGGCAGGAGAAAAAAATGGAAAATCTCCAAATGAGCTTAACTCACTATAATTTACACATAAACATAGAAAAATAGAAAACAAGTCCAAACAAGGAAATAATTGCAATATTTTACACTGAGTGTCCAGAAGTAACATTGTAAAGATGTTACGTTCACTTTTTAAGGTTTATATCATGTGGCAGGAGAAAAAATAAAAAATCTCCAAATGAGCTTAACTCACTCTAATGTACACATAAACATAGAAAAACAGAAAACAAGTCCAAACAATGAAATAATTGCAACATTTAACACTGAGTGTCCAGAAGTAACATTGTAAAGATGTTATGTTCACTTTTTAAGGTTTATATCATGTGGCAGGAGAAAAAAATGGAAAATCTCCAAATGAGCTTAACTCACTGTAATGTACACAGAAACATAGAAAAATAGATAACAAGTCCAAACAAGGAAATAATTGCAACATTTTACACTGAGTGTCCAGAAGTAACATTGTAAAGATGTTATGTTCACTTTTTAAGGTTTATATCATGTGGCAGGAGAAAAAAATGGAAAATCTCCAAATGAGCTTAACTCACTCTAAAGCGCAAGTAAACATAGAACAACAGAAAACAAGTCCAAACAATGACATAATTGCAACATTTTAACTGAGTGTCCAGAAGTAACACTGTAAAGATGTTATGTTCACTTTTTAAGGTTTATATCATGTGGCAGGAGAAAAAAATGGAAAATCTCCAAATGAGCTTAACTCACTCTAATTTACACATAAACATAGAAAAATAGAAAACAAGTCCAAACAATGACATAATTGCAACATTTTAACTGAGTGTCCAGAAGTAACATTGTAAAGATGTTATGCTCACTTTTTAAGGTTTATATCATGTGGCAGGAGAAAAAAATGGAAAATCTCCAAATGAGCTTAACTCACTCTAATGTACACATAAACATAGAAAAACAGAAAACAAGTCCAAACAAGGAAATAATTGCAACATTTTACACTGAGTGTCCAGAAGTAACATTGTAAAGATGTTATGTTCACTTTTTAAGGTTTATATCATGTGGCAGGAGAAAAAAATGGAAAATCTCCAAATGAGCTTAACTCACTCTAATGCGCAAGTAAACATAGAACAACAGAAAACAAGTCCAAACAAGGAAATAATTGCAAAATTTTACACTGAGTGTCCAGAAGTAACATTGTAAAGATGTTACGTTCACTTTTTAAGGTTTATATCATGTGGCAGGAGAAAAAATAAAAAATCTCCAAATGAGCTTAACTCACTCTAATGCGCAAGTAAACATAGAAAAACAGAAAACAAGTCCAAACAAGGAAATAATTGCAACATTTTAACTGAGTGTCCAGAAGTAACATTGTAAAGATGTTATGCTCACTTTTTAAGGTTTATATCATGTGGCAGGAGAAAAAAATGGAAAATCTCCAAATGAGCTTAACTCACTCTAATGTACACATAAACATAGAAAAACAGAAAACAAGTCCAAACAAGGAAATAATTGCAACATTTTACACTGAGTGTCCAGAAGTAACATTGTAAAGATGTTATGTTCACTTTTTAAGGTTTATATCATGTGGCAGGAGAAAAAAATGGAAAATCTCCAAATGAGCTTAACTCACTCTAATGCGCAAGTAAACATAGAACAACAGAAAACAAGTCCAAACAAGGAAATAATTGCAAAATTTTACACTGAGTGTCCAGAAGTAACATTGTAAAGATGTTACGTTCACTTTTTAAGGTTTATATCATGTGGCAGGAGAAAAAATAAAAAATCTCCAAATGAGCTTAACTCACTCTAATGTACACATAAACATAGAAAAACAGAAAACAAGTCCAAACAATGAAATAATTGCAACATTTAACACTGAGTGTCCAGAAGTACCATTGTAAAGATGTTACGTTCACTTTTTAAGGTTTATATCATGTGGCAGGAGAAAAAATAAAAAATCTCCAAATGAGCTTAACTCACTCTAATGCGCAAGTAAACATAGAAAAACAGAAAACAAGTCCAAACAAGGAAATAATTGCAACATTTTAACTGAGTATCCAGAAGTAACATTGTAAAGATGTTATGCTCACTTTTTAAGGTTTATATCATGTGGCAGGAGAAAAAAATGGAAAATCTCCAAATGAGCTTAACTCACTCTAATGTACACATAAACATAGAAAAACAGAAAACAAGTCCAAACAAGGAAATAATTGCAACATTTTACACTGAGTGTCCAGAAGTAACATTGTAAAGATGTTATGTTCACTTTTTAAGGTTTATATCATGTGGCAGGAGAAAAAAATGGAAAATCTCCAAATGAGCTTAACTCACTCTAATGCGCAAGTAAACATAGAACAACAGAAAACAAGTCCAAACAAGGAAATAATTGCAAAATTTTACACTGAGTGTCCAGAAGTAACATTGTAAAGATGTTACGTTCACTTTTTAAGGTTTATATCATGTGGCAGGAGAAAAAATAAAAAATCTCCAAATGAGCTAAACTCACTCTAATGTACACATAAACATAGAAAAACAGAAAACAAGTCCAAACAATGAAATAATTGCAACATTTAACACTGAGTGTCCAGAAGTAACATTGTAAAGATGTTATGTTCACTTTTTAAGGTTTATATCATGTGGCAGGAGAAAAAATAAAAAAACTCCAAATGAGCTTAACTCACTCTAATGCGCAAGTAAACATAGAAAAACAGAAAACAAGTCCAAACAAGGAAATAATTGCAACATTTTAACTGAGTGTCCAGAAGTAACACTGTAAAGATGTTATGTTCACTTTTTAAGGTTTATATCATGTGGCAGGAGAAAAAAATGGAAAATCTCCAAATGAGCTTAACTCACTCTAATGTACACATAAACATAGAAAAATAGAAAACAAGTCCAAACAAGGAAATAATTGCAACATTTTACACTGAGTGTCCAGAAGTAACATTGTAAAGATGTTATGTTCACTTTTTAAGGTTTATATCATGTGGCAGGAGAAAAAAATGGAAAATCTCCAAATGAGCTTAACTCACTCTAATGCGCAAGTAAACATAGAAAAACAGAAAACAAGTCCAAACAATGACATAATTGCAACATTTTACACTGAGTGTCCAGAAGTAACATTGTAAAGATCTTATGTTCACTTTTTAAGGTTTATATCATGTGGCAGAAGAAAAAAATGGAAAATCTCCAAATGAGCTTAATTCACTCTAATGCGCAAGTAAACGTAGAACAACAGAAAACAAGTCCAAACAAGGAAATAATTGCAACATTTTACACTGAGTGTCCAGAAGTAACATTGTAAAGATGTTACGTTCACTTTTTAAGGTTTATATCATGTGGCAGGAGAAAAAAATGGAAAATCTCCAAATGAGCTTAACTCACTCTAATGCGCAAGTAAACATAGAAAAACAGAAAACAAGTCCAAACAAGGAAATAATTGCAACATTTTAACTGAGTGTCCAGAAGTAACACTGTAAAGATGTTATGTTCACTTTTTAAGGTTTATATCATGTGGCAGGAGAAAAAAATGGAAAATCTCCAAATGAGCTTAACTCACTCTAATGTACACATAAACATAGAAAAATAGAAAACAAGTCCAAACAAGGATATAATTGCAACATTTTACACTGAGTGTCCAGAAGTAACATTGTAAAGATGTTACGTTCACTTTTTAAGGTTTATATCATGTGGCAGGAGAAAAAAATGGAAAATCTCCAAATGAGCTTAACTCACTCTAATGCGCAAGTAAACATAGAAAAACAGAAAACAAGTCCAAACAAGGAAATAATTGCAACATTTTAACTGAGTGTCCAGAAGTAACACTGTAAAGATGTTATGTTCACTTTTTAAGGTTTATATCATGTGGCAGGAGAAAAAAATGGAAAATCTCCAAATGAGCTTAACTCACTCTAATGTACACATAAACATAGAAAAATAGAAAACAAGTCCAAACAAGGAAATAATTGCAACATTTTACACTGAGTGTCCAGAAGTAACATTGTAAAGATGTTACGTTCACTTTTTAAGGTTTATATCATGTGGCAGGAGAAAAAATAAAAAATCTCCAAATGAGCTTAACTCACTCTAATGTACACATAAACATAGAAAAACAGAAAACAAGTCCAAACAATGAAATAATTGCAACATTTAACACTGAGTGTCCAGAAATAACATTGTAAAGATGTTATGTTCACTTTTTAAGGTTTATATCATGTGGCAGGAGAAAAAAATGGAAAATCTCCAAATGAGCTTAACTCACTGTAATGTACACATAAACATAGAAAAATGGAAAACAAGTCCAAACAAGGAAATAATTGCAATATTTTACACTGAGTGTCCAGAAGTAACATTGTAAAGATGTTATGCTCACTTTTTAAGGTTTATATCATGTGGCAGGAGAAAAAAATGGAAAATCTCCAAATGAGCTTAACTCACTCTAATGTACACATAAACATAGAAAAACAGAAAACAAGTCCAAACAAGGAAATAATTGCAACATTTTACACTGAGTGTCCAGAAGTAACATTGTAAAGATGTTATGTTCACTTTTTAAGGTTTATATCATGTGGCAGGAGAAAAAAATGGAAAATCTCCAAATGAGCTTAACTCACTCTAAAGCGCAAGTAAACATAGAACAACAGAAAACAAGTCCAAACAATGACATAATTGCAACATTTTAACTGAGTGTCCAGAAGTAACACTGTAAAGATGTTATGTTCACTTTTTAAGGTTTATATCATGTGGCAGGAGAAAAAAATGGAAAATCTCCAAATGAGCTTAACTCACTCTAATGCGCAAGGAAACATAGAAAAACAGAAAACAAGTCCAAACAATGAAATAATTGCAACATTTTACACTGAGTGTCCAGAAGTAACATTGTAAAGATGTTACGTTCACTTTTTAAGGTTTATATCATGTGGCAGGAGAAAAAATAAAAAATCTCCAAATGAGCTTAACTCACTCTAATGGGCAAGTAAACATAGAAAAACAGAAAACAAGTCCAAACAAGGAAATAATTGCAACATTTTAACTGAGTGTCCAGAAGTAACACTGTAAAGATGTTATGTTCACTTTTTAAGGTTTATATCATGTGGCAGGAGAAAAAAATGGAAAATCTCCAAATGAGCTTAACTCACTCTAATGTACACATAAACATAGAAAAATAGAAAACAAGTCCAACCAAGGAAATAATTGCAACATTTTACACTGAGTGTCCAGAAGTAACATTGTAAAGATGTTACGTTCACTTTTTAAGGTTTATATCATGTGGCAGGAGAAAAAATAAAAAATCTCCAAATGAGCTTAACTCACTCTAATGTACACATAAACATAGAAAAACAGAAAACAAGTCCAAATAAGGAAATAATTGGAACATTTTACACTGAGTGTCCAGAAGTAACATTGTAAAGATGTTATGTTCACTTTTTAAGGTTTATATCATGTGGCAGGAGAAAAAAATGGAAAATCTCCAAATGAGCTTAACTCACTCTAATGCGCAAGTAAACATAGAAAAACAGAAAACAAGTCCAAACAATGAAATAATTGCAACATTTTACACTGAGTGTCCAGAAGTAACATTGTAAAGATGTTACGTTCACTTTTTAAGGTTTATATCATGTGGCAGGAGAAAAAATAAAAAATCTCCAAATGAGCTTAACTCACTCTAATGCGCAAGTAAACATAGAAAAACAGAAAACAAGTCCAAACAAGGAAATAATTGCAACATTTTAACTGAGTGTCCAGAAGTAACACTGTAAAGATGTTATGTTCACTTTTTAAGGTTTATATCATGTGGCAGGAGAAAAAAATGGAAAATCTCCAAATGAGCTTAACTCACTCTAATGTACACATAAACATAGAAAAATAGAAAACAAGTCCAAACAAGGAAATAATTGCAACATTTTACACTGAGTGTCCAGAAGTAACATTGTAAAGATGTTACGTTCACTTTTTAAGGTTTATATCATGTGGCAGGAGAAAAAAATGGAAAATCTCCAAATGAGCTTAACTCACTCTAATGTACACATAAACATAGAAAAACAGAAAACAAGTCCAAACAAGGAAATAATTGCAACATTTTACACTGAGTGTCCAGAAGTAACATTGTAAAGATGTTATGTTCACTTTTTAAGGTTTATATCATGTGGCAGGAGAAAAAAATGGAAAATCTCCAAATGAGCTTAACTCACTCTAATTTACACATAAACATAGAAAAATAGAAAACAAGTCCAAACAAGGAAATAATTGCAATATTTTACACTGAGTGTCGAGAAGTAACATTGTAAAGATGTTACGTTCACTTTTTAAGGTTTATATCATGTGGCAGGAGAAAAAAATGGAAAATCTCCAAATGAGCTTAACTCACTCTAATGTACACATAAACATAGAAAAACAGAAAACAAGTCCAAACAAGGAAATAATTGCAACATTTTACACTGAGTGTCCAGAAGTAACATTGTAAAGATGTTACGTTCACTTTTTAAGGTTTATATCATGTGGCAGGAGAAAAAATAAAAAATCTCCAAATGAGCTTAACTCACTGTAATGTACACATAAACATAGAAAAATGGAAAACAAGTCCAAGCAAGGAAATAATTGCAATATTTTACACTGAGTGTCCAGAAGTAACATTGTAAAGATGTTATGCTCACTTTTTAAGGTTTATATCATGTGGCAGGAGAAAAAAATGGAAAATCTCCAAATGAGCTTAACTCACTCTAATGTACACATAAACATAGAAAAACAGAAAACAAGTCCAAACAAGGAAATAATTGCAACATTTTACACTGAGTGTCCAGAAGTAACATTGTAAAGATGTTATGTTCACTTTTTAAGGTTTATATCATGTGGCAGGAGAAAAAAATGGAAAATCTCCAAATGAGCTTAACTCACTGTAATGTACACATAAACATAGAAAAATAGAAAACAAGTCCAAACAAGGAAATAATTGCAATATTTTACACTGAGTGTCCAGAAGTAACATTGTAAAGATGTTATGCTCACTTTTTAAGGTTTATATCATGTGGCAGGAGAAAAAAATGGAAAATCTCCAAATGAGCTTAACTCACTCTAATGTACACATAAACATAGAAAAACAGAAAACAAGTCCAAACAAGGAAATAATTGCAACATTTTACACTGAGTGTCCAGAAGTAACATTGTAAAGATGTTATGTTCACTTTTTAAGGTTTATATCATGTGGCAGGAGAAAAAAATGGAAAATCTCCAAATGAGCTTAACTCACGCTAAAGCGCAAGTAAACATAGAACAACAGAAAACAAGTCCAAACAATGACATAATTGCAACATTTTAACTGAGTGTCCAGAAGTAACACTGTAAAGATGTTATGTTCACTTTGTAAGGTTTATATCATGTGGCAGGAGAAAAAAATGGAAAATCTCCAAATGAGCTTAACTCACTCTAATGCGCAAGTAAACATAGAAAAACAGAAAACAAGTCCAAACAATGAAATAATTGCAACATTTTACACTGAGTGTCCAGAAGTAACATTGTAAAGATGTTACGTTCACTTTTTAAGGTTTATATCATGTGGCAGGAGAAAAAAATGGAAAATCTCCAAATGAGCTTAACTCACTGTAATGTACACAGAAACATAGAAAAATAGAAAACAAGTCCAAACAAGGAAATAATTGCAACATTTTACACTGAGTGTCCAGAAGTAACATTGTAAAGATGTTATGTTCACTTTTTAAGGTTTATATCATGTGGCAGGAGAAAAAAATGGAAAATCTCCAAATGAGCTTAACTCACTCTAAAGCGCAAGTAAACATAGAACAACAGAAAACAAGTCCAAACAATGACATAATTGCAACATTTTAACTGAGTGTCCAGAAGTAACACTGTAAAGATGTTATGTTCACTTTTTAAGTTTTATATCATGTGGCAGGAGAAAAAAATGGAAAATCTCCAAATGAGCTTAACTCACTCTAATGCGCAAGTAAACATAGAAAAACAGAAAACAAGTCCAAACAATGAAATAATTGCAACATTTTACACTGAGTGTCCAGAAGTAACATTGTAAAGATGTTACGTTCACTTTTTAAGGTTTATATCATGTGGCAGGAGAAAAAATAAAAAATCTCCAAATGAGCTTAACTCACTCTAATGCGCAAGTAAACATAGAAAAACAGAAAACAAGTCCAAACAAGGAAATAATTGCAACATTTTAACTGAGTGTCCAGAAGTAACACTGTAAAGATGTTATGTTCACTTTTTAAGGTTTATATCATGTGGCAGGAGAAAAAAATGGAAAATCTCCAAATGAGCTTAACTCACTCTAATGTACACATAAACATAGAAAAATAGAAAACAAGTCCAAACAAGGAAATAATTGCAACATTTTGCACTGAGTGTCCAGAAGTAACATTGTAAAGATGTTACGTTCACTTTTTAAGGTTTATATCATGTGGCAGGAGAAAAAATAAAAAATCTCCAAATGAGCTTAACTCACTCTAATGTACACATAAACATAGAAAAACAGAAAACAAGTCCAAACAAGGAAATAATTGCAACATTTTACACTGAGTGTCCAGAAGTAACATTGTAAAGATGTTATGTTCACTTTTTAAGGTTTATATCATGTGGCAGGAGAAAAAAATGGAAAATCTCCAAATGAGCTTAACTCACTCTAATTTACACATAAACATAGAAAAATAGAAAACAAGTCCAAACAAGGAAATAATTGCAATATTTTACACTGAGTGTCCAGAAGTAACATTGTAAAGATGTTACGTTCACTTTTTAAGGTTTATATCATGTGGCAGGAGAAAAAATAAAAAATCTCCAAATGAGCTTAACTCACTCTAATGTACACATAAACATAGAAAAACAGAAAACAAGTCCAAACAAGGAAATAATTGCAACATTTTACACTGAGTGTCCAGAAGTAACATTGTAAAGATGTTACGTTCACTTTTTAAGGTTTATATCATGTGGCAGGAGAAAAAAATGGAAAATCTCCAAATGAGCTTAACTCACTGTAATGTACACATAAACATAGAAAAATGGAAAACAAGTCCAAACAAGGAAATAATTGCAATATTTTACACTGAGTGTCCAGAAGTAACATTGTAAAGATGTTATGCTCACTTTTTAAGGTTTATATCATGTGGCAGGAGAAAAAAATGGAAAATCTCCAAATGAGCTTAACTCACTCTAATGTACACATAAACATAGAAAAACAGAAAACAAGTCCAAACAAGGAAATAATTGCAACATTTTACACTGAGTGTCCAGAAGTAACATTGTAAAGATGTTATGTTCACTTTTTAAGGTTTATATCATGTGGCAGGAGAAAAAAATGGAAAATCTCCAAATTACTCACTCTAATTTACACATAAACATAGAAAAATAGAAAACAAGTCCAAACAAGGAAATAATTGCAATATTTTACACTGAGTGTCCAGAAGTAACATTGTAAAGATGTTACGTTCACTTTTTAAGGTTTATATCATGTGGCAGGAGAAAAAATAAAAAATCTCCAAATGAGCTTAACTCACTCTAATGTACACATAAACATAGAAAAACAGAAAACAAGTCCAAACAAGGAAATAATTGCAATATTTTACACTGAGTGTCCAGAAGTAACATTGTAAAGATGTTACGTTCACTTTTTAAGGTTTATATCATGTGGCAGGAGAAAAAATAAAAAATCTCCAAATGAGCTTAACTCACTCTAATGTACACATAAACATAGAAAAACAGAAAACAAGTCCAAACAAGGAAATAATTGCAACATTTTACACTGAGTGTCCAGAAGTAACATTGTAAAGATGTTACGTTCACTTTTTAAGGTTTATATCATGTGGCAGGAGAAAAAAATGGAAAATCTCCAAATGAGCTTAACTCACTGTAATGTACACATAAACATAGAAAAATGGAAAACAAGTCCAAACAAGGAAATAATTGCAATATTTTACACTGAGTGTCCAGAAGTAACATTGTAAAGATGTTATGCTCACTTTTTAAGGTTTATATCATGTGGCAGGAGAAAAAAATGGAAAATCTCCAAATGAGCTTAACTCACTCTAATGTACACATAAACATAGAAAAACAGAAAACAAGTCCAAACAAGGAAATAATTGCAACATTTTACACTGAGTGTCCAGAAGTAACATTGTAAAGATGTTATGTTCACTTTTTAAGGTTTATATCATGTGGCAGGAGAAAAAAATGGAAAATCTCCAAATTACTCACTCTAATTTACACATAAACATAGAAAAATAGAAAACAAGTCCAAACAAGGAAATAATTGCAATATTTTACACTGAGTGTCCAGAAGTAACATTGTAAAGATGTTACGTTCACTTTTTAAGGTTTATATCATGTGGCAGGAGAAAAAATAAAAAATCTCCAAATGAGCTTAACTCACTCTAATGTACACATAAACATAGAAAAACAGAAAACAAGTCCAAACAATGAAATAATTGCAATATTTTACACTGAGTGTCCAGAAGTAACATTGTAAAGATGTTATGCTCACTTTTTAAGGTTTATATCATGTGGCAGGAGAAAAAAATGGAAAATCTCCAAATGAGCTTAACTCACTCTAATGCGCAAGTAAACATAGAAAAACAGAAAACAAGTCCAAACAATGAAATAATTGCAATATTTTACACTGAGTGTCCAGAAGTAACATTGTAAAGATGTTATGCTCACTTTTTAAGGTTTATATCATGTGGCAGGAGAAAAAAATGGAAAATCTCCAAATGAGCTTAACTCCCTCTAATGTACACATAAACATAGAAAAACAGAAAACAAGTCCAAACAAGGAAATAATTGCAACATTTTACACTGAGTGTCCAGAAGTAACATTTTAAAGATGTTATGTTCACTTTTTAAGGTTTATATCATGTGGCAGGAGATAAAAATGGAAAATCTCCAAATGAGCTTAACTCACTCTAATTTACACATAAACATAGAAAAACAGAAAACAAGTCCAAACAAGGAAATAATTGCAATATTTTACACTGAGTGTCCAGAAGTAACATTGTAAAGATGTTACGTTCACTTTTTAAGGTTTATATCATGTGGCAGGAGAAAAAATAAAAAATCTCCAAATCAGCTTAACTCACTCTAATGTACACATAAACATAGAAAAACAGAAAACAAGTCCAAACAATGAAATAATTGCAACATTTAACACTGAGTGTCCAGAAGTAACATTGTAAAGATGTTATGTTCACTTTTTAAGGTTTATATCATGTGGCAGGAGAAAAAAATGGAAAATCTCCAAATGAGCTTAACTCACTGTAATGTACACAGAAACATAGAAAAATAGAAAACAACTCCAAACAAGGAAATAATTGCAACATTTTACACTGAGTGTCCAGAAGTAACATTGTAAAGATGTTATGTTCACTTTTTAAGGTTTATATCATGTGGCAGGAGAAAAAAATGGAAAATCTCCAAATGAGCTTAACTCACTCTAAAGCGCAAGTAAACATAGAACAACAGAAAACAAGTCCAAACAATGACATAATTGCAACATTTTAACTGAGTGTCCAGAAGTAACACTGTAAAGATGTTATGTTCACTTTTTAAGGTTTATATCATGTGGCAGGAGAAAAAAATGGAAAATCTCCAAATGAGCTTAACTCACTCTAATGCGCAAGTAAACATAGAAAAACAGAAAACAAGTCCAAACAAGGAAATAATTGCAACATTTTAACTGAGTGTCCAGAAGTAACACTGTAAAGATGTTATGTTCACTTTTTAAGGTTTATATCATGTGGCAGGAGAAAAAAATGGAAAATCTCCAAATGAACTTAACTCACTCTAATGTACACATAAACATAGAAAAATAGAAAACAAGTCCAAACAAGGAAATAATTGCAACATTTTACACTGAGTGTCCAGAAGTAACATTGTAAAGATGTTACGTTCACTTTTTAAGGTTTATATCATGTGGCAGGAGAAAAAAATGGAAAATCTCCAAATGAGCTTAACTCACTCTAATGTACACATAAACATAGAAAAACAGAAAACAAGTCCAAACAAGGAAATAATTGCAACATTTTACACTGAGTGTCCAGAAGTAACATTGTAAAGATGTTATGTTCACTTTTTAAGGTTTATATCATGTGGCAGGAGAAAAAAATGGAAAATCTCCAAATGAGCTTAACTCACTCTAATTTACACATAAACATAGAAAAATAGAAAACAAGTCCAAACAAGGAAATAATTGCAATATTTTACACTGAGTGTCCAGAAGTAACATTGTAAAGATGTTACGTTCACTTTTTAAGGTTTATATCATGTGGCAGGAGAAAAAAATGGAAAATCTCCAAATGAGCTTAACTCACTCTAATGTACACATAAACATAGAAAAACAGAAAACAAGTCCAAACAAGGAAATAATTGCAACATTTTACACTGAGTGTCCAGAAGTAACATTGTAAAGATGTTATGTTCACTTTTTAAGGTTTATATCATGTGGCAGGAGAAAAAATGGAAAATCTCCAAATGAGCTTAACTCACTCTAATGTACACATAAACATAGAAAAACAGAAAACAAGTCCAAACAATGAAATAATTGCAACATTTAACACTGAGTGTCCAGAAGTAACATTGTAAAGATGTTATGTTCACTTTTTAAGGTTTATATCATGTGGCAGGAGAAAAAAATGGAAAATCTCCAAATGAGCTTAACTCACTGTAATGTACACAGAAACATAGAAAAATTGAAAACAAGTCCAAACAAGGAAATAATTGCAATATTTTACACTGAGTGTCCAGAAGTAACATTGTAAAGATGTTATGCTCACTTTTTAAGGTTTATATCATGTGGCAGGAGAAAAAAATGGAAAATCTCCAAATGAGCTTAACTCACTCTAATGTACACATAAACATAGAAAAACAGAAAACAAGTCCAAACAAGGAAATAATTGCAACATTTTACACTGAGTGTCCAGAAGTAACATTGTAAAGATGTTATGTTCACTTTTTAAGGTTTATATCATGTGGCAGGAGAAAAAAATGGAAAATCTCCAAATGAGCTTTACTCACTCTAATGCGCAAGTACACATAGAAAAACAGAAAACAAGTCCAAACAATGAAATAATTGCAACATTTTACACTGAGTGTCCAGAAGTAACATTGTAAAGATGTTACGTTCACTTTTTAAGGTTTATATCATGTGGCAGGAGAAAGAATAAAAAATCTCCAAATGAGCTTAACTCACTCTAATGCGCAAGTAAACATAGAAAAACAGAAAACAAGTCCAAACAAGGAAATAATTGCAACATTTTAACTGAGTGTCCAGAAGTAACACTGTAAAGATGTTATGTTCACTTTTTAAGGTTTATATCATGTGGCAGGAGAAAAAAATGGAAAATCTCCAAATGAACTTAACTCACTCTAATGTACACATAAACATAGAAAAATAGAAAACAAGTCCAAACAAGGAAATAATTGCAACATTTTACACTGAGTGTCCAGAAGTAACATTGTAAAGATGTTACGTTCACTTTTTAAGGTTTATATCATGTGGCAGGAGAAAAAAATGGAAAATCTCCAAATGAGCTTAACTCACTCTAATGTACACATAAACATAGAAAAACAGAAAACAAGTCCAAACAAGGAAATAATTGCAATATTTTACACTGAGTGTCCAGAAGTAACATTGTAAAGATGTTATGTTCACTTTTTAAGGTTTATATCATGTGGCAGGAGAAAAAAATGGAAAATCTCCAAATGAGCTTAACTCACTCTAATTTACACATAAACATAGAAAAATAGAAAACAAGTCCAAACAAGGAAATAATTGCAATATTTTACACTGAGTGTCCAGAAGTAACATTGTAAAGATGTTACGTTCACTTTTTAAGGTTTATATCATGTGGCAGGAGAAAAAAATGGAAAATCTCCAAATGAGCTTAACTCACTCTAATGTACACATAAACATAGAAAAACAGAAAACAAGTCCAAACAAGGAAATAATTGCAACATTTTACACTGAGTGTCCAGAAGTAACATTGTAAAGATGTTATGTTCACTTTTTAAGGTTTATATCATGTGGCAGGAGAAAAAATGGAAAATCTCCAAATGAGCTTAACTCACTCTAATGTACACATAAACATAGAAAAACAGAAAACAAGTCCAAACAATGAAATAATTGCAACATTTAACACTGAGTGTCCAGAAGTAACATTGGAAAGATGTTATGTTCACTTTTTAAGGTTTATATCATGTGGCAGGAGAAAAAAATGGAAAATCTCCAAATGAGCTTAACTCACTGTAATGTACACAGAAACATAGAAAAATTGAAAACAAGTCCAAACAAGGAAATAATTGCAATATTTTACACTGAGTGTCCAGAAGTAACATTGTAAAGATGTTATGCTCACTTTTTAAGGTTTATATCATGTGGCAGGAGAAAAAAATGGAAAATCTCCAAATGAGCTTAACTCACTCTAATGTACACATAAACATAGAAAAACAGAAAACAAGTCCAAACAAGGAAATAATTGCAACATTTTACACTGAGTGTCCAGAAGTAACATTGTAAAGATGTTATGTTCACTTTTTAAGGTTTATATCATGTGGCAGGAGAAAAAAATGGAAAATCTCCAAATGAGCTTTACTCACTCTAATGCGCAAGTAAACATAGAAAAACAGAAAACAAGTCCAAACAATGAAATAATTGCAACATTTTACACTGAGTGTCCAGAAGTAACATTGTAAAGATGTTACGTTCACTTTTTAAGGTTTATATCATGTGGCAGGAGAAAGAATAAAAAATCTCCAAATGAGCTTAACTCACTCTAATGCGCAAGTAAACATAGAAAAACAGAAAACAAGTCCAAACAAGGAAATAATTGCAACATTTTAACTGAGTGTCCAGAAGTAACACTGTAAAGATGTTATGTTCACTTTTTAAGGTTTATATCATGTGGCAGGAGAAAAAAATGGAAAATCTCCAAATGAGCTTAACTCACTCTAATGTACACATAAACATAGAAAAATAGAAAACAAGTCCAAACAAGGAAATAATTGCAACATTTTACACTGAGTGTCCAGAAGTAACATTGTAAAGATGTTACGTTCACTTTTTAAGGTTTATATCATGTGGCAGGAGAAAAAATAAAAAATCTCCAAATGAGCTTAACTCACTGTAATGTACACATAAACATAGAAAAATGGAAAACAAGTCCAAGCAAGGAAATAATTGCAATATTTTACACTGAGTGTCCAGAAGTAACATTGTAAAGATCTTATGTTCACTTTTTAAGGTTTATATCATGTGGCAGAAGAAAAAAATGGAAAATCTCCAAATGAGCTTAATTCACTCTAATGCGCAAGTAAACGTAGAACAACAGAAAACAAGTCCAAACAAGGAAATAATTGCAACATTTTACACTGAGTGTCCAGAAGTAACATTGTAAAGATGTTACGTTCACTTTTTAAGGTTTATATCATGTGGCAGGAGAAAAAAATGGAAAATCTCCAAATGAGCTTAACTCACTCTAATGTACACATAAACATAGAAAAATAGAAAACAAGTCCAAACAAGGAAATAATTGCAATATTTTACACTGAGTGTCCAGAAGTAACATTGTAAAGATGTTACGTTCACTTTTTAAGGTTTATATCATGTGGCAGGAGAAAAAAATGGAAAATCTCCAAATGAGCTTAACTCACTCTAATGCGCAAGTAAACATAGAAAAATAGAAAACAAGTCCAAACAATGACATAATTGCAACATTTTAACTGAGTGTCCAGAAGTAACACTGTAAAGATGTTATGTTCACTTTTTAAGGTTTATATCATGTGGCAGGAGAAAAAAATGGAAAATCTCCAAATGAGCTTAACTCACTCTAATGTACACATAAACATAGAAAAATAGAAAACAAGTCCAAACAAGGAAATAATTGCAACATTTTACACTGAGTGTCCAGAAGTAACATTGTAAAGATGTTACGTTCACTTTTTAAGGTTTATATCATGTGGCAGGAGAAAAAATAAAAAATCTCCAAATGAGCTTAACTCACTGTAATGTACACATAAACATAGAAAAATGGAAAACAAGTCCAAGCAAGGAAATAATTGCAATATTTTACACTGAGTGTCCAGAAGTAACATTGTAAAGATGTTATGCTCACTTTTTAAGGTTTATATCATGTGGCAGGAGAAAAAAATGGAAAATCTCCAAATGAGCTTAACTCACTGTAATGTACACATAAACATAGAAAAACAGAAAACAAGTCCAAACAAGGAAATAATTGCAACATTTTACACTGAGTGTCCAGAAGTAACATTGTAAAGATGTTATGTTCACTTTTTAAGGTTTATATCATGTGGCAGGAGAAAAAAATGGAAAATCTCCAAATGAGCTTAACTCACTCTAATGTACACATAAACATAGAAAAATAGAAAACAAGTCCAAACAAGGAAATAATTGCAAAATTCTACACTGAGTGTCCAGAAGTAACATTGTAAAGATGTTACGTTCACTTTTTAAGGTTTATATCATGTGGCAGGAGAAAAAATAAAAAATCTCCAAATGAGCTTAACTCACTCTAATGCGCAAGTAAACATAGAAAAACAGAAAACAAGTCCAAACAATGTAATAATTGCAACATTTTACACTGAGTGTCCAGAAGTAACATTGTAAAGATGTTACGTTCACTTTTTAAGGTTTATATCATGTGGCAGGAGAAAAAAATGGAAAATCTCCAAATGAGCTTAACTCACTCTAAAGCGCAAGTAAACATAGAACAACAGAAAACAAGTCCAAACAATGACATAATTGCAACATTTTAACTGAGTGTCCAGAAGTAACACTGTAAAGATGTTATGTTCACTTTTTAAGGTTTATATCATGTGGCAGGAGAAAAAAATGGAAAATCTCCAAATGAGCTTAACTCACTCTAATGCGCAAGTAAACATAGAAAAACAGAAAACAAGCCCAAACAATGAAATAATTGCAACATTTTACACTGAGTGTCCAGAAGTAACATTGTAAAGATGTTACGTTCACTTTTTAAGGTTTATATCATGTGGCAGGAGAAAAAATAAAAAATCTCCAAATGAGCTTAACTCACTCTAATGCGCAAGTAAACATAGAAAAACAGAAAACAAGTCCAAACAAGGAAATAATTGCAACATTTTAACTGAGTGTCCAGAAGTAACACTGTAAATATGTTATGTTCACTTTTAAAGGTTTATATCATGTGGCAGGAGAAAAAAATGGAAAATCTCCAAATGAGCTTAACTCACTCTAATGTACACATAAACATAGAAAAATAGAAAACAAGTCCAAACAAGGAAATAATTGCAACATTTTACACTGAGTGTCCAGAAGTAACATTGTAAAGATGTTACGTTCACTTTTTAGTTTATATCATGTGGCAGGAGAAAAAATAAAAAATCTCCAAATGAGCTTAACTCACTCTAATGTACACATAAACATAGAAAAACAGAAAACAAGTCCAAACAATGAAATAATTGCAACATTTAACACTGAGTGTCCAGAAATAACATTGTAAAGATGTTATGTTCACTTTTTAAGGTTTATATCATGTGGCAGGAGAAAAAAATGGAAAATCTCCAAATGAGCTTAACTCACTCTAAAGCGCAAGTAAACATAGAACAACAGAAAACAAGTCCAAACAATGACATAATTGCAACATTTTAACTGAGTGTCCAGAAGTAACATTGTAAAGATGTTACGTTCACTTTTTAAGGTTTATATCATGTGGCAGGAGAAAAAATAAAAAATCTCCAAATGAGCTTAACTCACTCTAATGTACACATAAACATAGAAAAACAGAAAACAAGTCCAAACAAGGAAATAATTGCAACATTTTACACTGAGTGTCCAGAAGTAACATTGTAAAGATGTTACGTTCACTTTTTAAGGTTTATATCATGTGGCAGGAGAAAAAAATGGAAAATCTCCAAATGAGCTTAACTCACTGTAATGTACACATAAACATAGAAAAATGGAAAACAAGTCCAAACAAGGAAATAATTGCAATATTTTACACTGAGTGTCCAGAAGTAACACTGTAAAGATGTTATGCTCACTTTTTAAGGTTTATATCATGTGGCAGGAGAAAAAAATGGAAAATCTCCAAATGAGCTTAACTCACTCTAATGTACACATAAACATAGAAAAACAGAAAACAAGTCCAAACAAGGAAATAATTGCAACATTTTACACTGAGTGTCCAGAAGTAACATTGTAAAGATGTTATGTTCACTTTTTAAGGTTTATATCATGTGGCAGGAGAAAAAAATGGAAAATCTCCAAATGAGCTTAACTCACTCTAATTTACACATAAACATAGAAAAATAGAAAACAAGTCCAAACAAGGATATAATTGCAATATTTTACACTGAGTGTCCAGAAGTAACATTGTAAAGATGTTACGTTCACTTTTTAAGGTTTATATCATGTGGCAGGAGAAAAAATAAAAAATCTCCAAATGAGCTTAACTCACTCTTATGTACACATAAACATAGAAAAATAGAAAACAAGTCCAAACAAGGAAATAATTGCAATATTTTACACTGAGTGTCCAGAAGTAACATTGTAAAGATGTTACGTTCACTTTTTAAGGTTTATATCATGTGGCAGGAGAAAAAAATGGAAAATCTCCAAATGAGCTTAACTCACTCTAATGTACACATAAACATAGAAAAACAGAAAACAAGTCCAAACAAGGAAATAATTGCAACATTTTACACTGAGTGTCCAGAAGTAACATTGTAAAGATGTTACGTTCACTTTTTAAGGTTTATATCATGTGGCAGGAGAAAAAATAAAAAATCTCCAAATGAGCTTAACTCACTCTAATGCGCAAGTAAACATAGAAAAACAGAAAACAAGTCCAAACAATGACATAATTGCAACATTTTAACTGAGTGTCCAGAAGTAACATTGTAAAGATGTTACGTTCACTTTTTAAGGTTTATATCATGTGGCAGGAGAAAAAATAAAAAATCTCCAAATGAGCTTAACTCACTCTAATGCGCAAGTAAACATAGAAAAACAGAAAACAAGTCCAAACAATGAAATAATTGCAACATTTTACACTGAGTGTCCAGAAGTAACATTGTAAAGATGTTACGTTCACTTTTTAAGGTTTATATCATGTGGCAGGAGAAAAAATAAAAAATCTCCAAATGAGCTTAACTCACTCTTATGCGCAAGTAAACATAGAAAAACAGAAAACAAGTCCAAACAAGGAAATAATTGCAACATTTTAACTGAGTGTCCAGAAGTAACACTGTAAAGATGTTATGTTCACTTTTTAAGGTTTATATCATGTGGCAGGAGAAAAAAATGGAAAATCTCCAAATGAGCTTAACTCACTCTAATGTACACATAAACATAGAAAAATAGAAAACAAGTCCAAACAAGGAAATAATTGCAACATTTTACACTGAGTGTCCAGAAGTAACATTGTAAAGATGTTACGTTCACTTTTTAGTTTATATCATGTGGCAGGAGAAAAAATAAAAAATCTCCAAATGAGCTTAACTCACTCTAATGTACACATAAACATAGAAAAACAGAAAACAAGTCCAAACAATGAAATAATTGCAACATTTAACACTGAGTGTCCAGAAATAACATTGTAAAGATGTTATGTTCACTTTTTAAGGTTTATATCATGTGGCAGGAGAAAAAAATGGAAAATCTCCAAATGAGCTTAACTCACTCTAAAGCGCAAGTAAACATAGAACAACAGAAAACAAGTCCAAACAATGACATAATTGCAACATTTTAACTGAGTGTCCAGAAGTAACATTGTAAAGATGTTATGTTCACTTTTTAAGGTTTATATCATGTGGCAGGAGAAAAAATAAAAAATCTCCAAATGAGCTTAACTCACTCTAATGTACACATAAACATAGAAAAACAGAAAACAAGTCCAAACAAGGAAATAATTGCAACATTTTACACTGAGTGTCCAGAAGTAACATTGTAAAGATGTTACGTTCACTTTTTAAGGTTTATATCATGTGGCAGGAGAAAAAAATGGAAAATCTCCAAATGAGCTTAACTCACTGTAATGTACACATAAACATAGAAAAATGGAAAACAAGTCCAAACAAGGAAATAATTGCAATATTTTACACTGAGTGTCCAGAAGTAACACTGTAAAGATGTTATGCTCACTTTTTAAGGTTTATATCATGTGGCAGGAGAAAAAAATGGAAAATCTCCAAATGAGCTTAACTCACTCTAATGTACACATAAACATAGAAAAACAGAAAACAAGTCCAAACAAGGAAATAATTGCAACATTTTACACTGAGTGTCCAGAAGTAACATTGTAAAGATGTTATGTTCACTTTTTAAGGTTTATATCATGTGGCAGGAGAAAAAAATGGAAAATCTCCAAATGAGCTTAACTCACTCTAATTTACACATAAACATAGAAAAATAGAAAACAAGTCCAAACAAGGATATAATTGCAATATTTTACACTGAGTGTCCAGAAGTAACATTGTAAAGATGTTACGTTCACTTTTTAAGGTTTATATCATGTGGCAGGAGAAAAAATAAAAAATCTCCAAATGAGCTTAACTCACTCTTATGTACACATAAACATAGAAAAATAGAAAACAAGTCCAAACAAGGAAATAATTGCAATATTTTACACTGAGTGTCCAGAAGTAACATTGTAAAGATGTTACGTTCACTTTTTAAGGTTTATATCATGTGGCAGGAGAAAAAAATGGAAAATCTCCAAATGAGCTTAACTCACTCTAATGTACACATAAACATAGAAAAACAGAAAACAAGTCCAAACAAGGAAATAATTGCAACATTTTACACTGAGTGTCCAGAAGTAACATTGTAAAGATGTTACGTTCACTTTTTAAGGTTTATATCATGTGGCAGGAGAAAAAATAAAAAATCTCCAAATGAGCTTAACTCACTCTAATGCGCAAGTAAACATAGAAAAACAGAAAACAAGTCCAAACAAGGAAATAATTGCAACATTTTAACTGAGTGTCCAGAAGTAACACTGTAAAGATGTTATGTTCACTTTTTAAGGTTTATATCATGTGGCAGGAGAAAAAAATGGAAAATCTCCAAATGAGCTTAACTCACTCTAATGTACACATAAACATAGAAAAATAGAAAACAAGTCCAAACAAGGAAATAATTGCAACATTTTACACTGAGTGTCCGGAAGTAACATTGTAAAGATGTTAAGTTCACTTTTTAAGGTTTATATCATGTGGCAGGAGAAAAAATAAAAAATCTCCAAATGAGCTTAACTCACTGTAATGTACACATAAACATAGAAAAATGGAAAACAAGTCCAAGCAAGGAAATAATTGCAATATTTTACACTGAGTGTCCAGAAGTAACATTGTAAAGATGTTATGCTCACTTTTTAAGGTTTATATCATGTGGCAGGAGAAAAAAATGGAAAATCTCCAAATGAGCTTAACTCACTCTAATGTACACATAAACATAGAAAAACAGAAAACAAGTCCAAACAAGGAAATAATTGCAACATTTTACACTGAGTGTCCAGAAGTAACATTGTAAAGATGTTATGTTCACTTTTTAAGGTTTATATCATGTGGCAGGAGAAAAAAATGGAAAATCTCCAAATGAGCTTAACTCACTCTAATGTACACATAAACATAGAAAAATAGAAAACAAGTCCAAACAAGGAAATAATTGCAAAATTCTACACTGAGTGTCCAGAAGTAACATTGTAAAGATGTTACGTTCACTTTTTAAGGTTTATATCATGTGGCAGGAGAAAAAATAAAAAATCTCCAAATGAGCTTAACTCACTCTAATGCGCAAGTAAACATAGAAAAACAGAAAACAAGTCCAAACAATGTAATAATTGCAACATTTTACACTGAGTGTCCAGAAGTAACATTGTAAAGATGTTACGTTCACTTTTTAAGGTTTATATCATGTGGCAGGAGAAAAAATAAAAAATCTCCAAATGAGCTTAACTCACTCTAATGCGCAAGTAAACATAGAAAAACAGAAAACAAGTCCAAACAAGGAAATAATTGCAACATTTTAACTGAGTGTCCAGAAGTAACACTGTAAAGATGTTATGTTCACTTTTTAAGGTTTATATCATGTGGCAGGAGAAAAAAATGGAAAATCTCCAAATGAGCTTAACTCACTCTAATGTACACATAAACATAGAAAAATAGAAAACAAGTCCAAACAAGGAAATAATTGCAACATTTTACACTGAGTGTCCAGAAGTAACATTGTAAAGATGTTACGTTCACTTTTTAAGGTTTATATCATGTGGCAGGAGAAAAAATAAAAAATCTCCAAATGAGCTTAACTCACTCTAATGTACACATAAACATAGAAAAACAGAAAACAAGTCCAAACAATGAAATAATTGCAACATTTTACACTGAGTGTCCAGAAGTAACATTGTAAAGATGTTATGTTCACTTTTTAAGGTTTATATCATGTGGCAGGAGAAAAAAATGGAAAATCTCCAAATGAGCTTAACTCACTGTAATGTACACATAAACATAGAAAAACAGAAAACAAGTCCAAACAAGGAAATAATTGCAACATTTTACACTGAGTGTCCAGAAGTAACATTGTAAAGATGTTATGTTCACTTTTTAAGGTTTATATCATGTGGCAGGAGAAAAAAATGGAAAATCTCCAAATGAGCTTAACTCACTGTAATGTACACATAAAAATAGAAAAATGGAAAACAAGTCCAAACAAGGAAATAATTGCAATATTTTACACTGAGTGTCCAGAAGTAACATTGTAAAGATGTTATGCTCACTTTTTAAGGTTTATATCATGTGGCAGGAGAAAAAAATGGAAAATCTCCAAATGAGCTTAACTCACTCTAATGTACACATAAACATAGAAAAACAGAAAACAAGTCCAAACAAGGAAATAATTGCAACATTTTACACTGAGTGTCCAGAAGTAACATTGTAAAGATGTTATGTTCACTTTTTAAGGTTTATATCATGTGGCAGGAGAAAAAAATGGAAAATCTCCAAATGAGCTTAACTCACTCTAATTTACACATAAACATAGAAAAACAGAAAACAAGTCCAAACAAGGAAATAATTGCAATATTTTACACTGAGTGTCCAGAAGTAACATTGTAAAGATGTTATGTTCACTTTTTAAGGTTTATATCATGTGGCAGGAGAAAAAAATGGAAAATCTCCAAATGAGCTTAACTCACTCTAATGCGCAAGTAAACATAGAAAAACAGAAAACAAGTCCAAACAATGACATAATTGCAACATTTTACACTGAGTGTCCAGAAGTAACATTGTAAAGATCTTATGTTCACTTTTTAAGGTTTATATCATGTGGCAGAAGAAAAAAATGGAAAATCTCCAAATGAGCTTAATTCACTCTAATGCGCAAGTAAACGTAGAACAACAGAAAACAAGTCCAAACAAGGAAATAATTGCAACATTTTACACTGAGTGTCCAGAAGTAACATTGTAAAGATGTTACGTTCACTTTTTAAGGTTTATATCATGTGGCAGGAGAAAAAAATGGAAAATCTCCAAATGAGCTTAACTCACTCTAATGTACACATAAACATAGAAAAATAGAAAACAAGTCCAAACAAGGAAATAATTGCAATATTTTACACTGAGTGTCCAGAAGTAACATTGTAAAGATGTTACGTTCACTTTTTAAGGTTTATATCATGTGGCAGGAGAAAAAAATGGAAAATCTCCAAATGAGCTTAACTCACTCTAATGCGCAAGTAAACATAGAAAAACAGAAAACAAGTCCAAACAAGGAAATAATTGCAACATTTTAACTGAGTGTCCAGAAGTAACACTGTAAAGATGTTATGTTCACTTTTTAAGGTTTATATCATGTGGCAGGAGAAAAAAATGGAAAATCTCCAAATGAGCTTAACTCACTCTAATGTACACATAAACATAGAAAAATAGAAAACAAGTCCAAACAAGGAAATAATTGCAACATTTTACACTGAGTGTCCAGAAGTAACATTGTAAAGATGTTACGTTCACTTTTTAAGGTTTATATCATGTGGCAGGAGAAAAAATAAAAAATCTCCAAATGAGCTTAACTCACTCTAATGTACACATAAACATAGAAAAACAGAAAACAAGTCCAAACAATGAAATAATTGCAACATTTTACACTGAGTGTCCAGAAGTAACATTGTAAAGATGTTATGTTCACTTTTTAAGGTTTATATCATGTGGCAGGAGAAAAAAATGGAAAATCTCCAAATGAGCTTAACTCACTGTAATGTACACATAAACATAGAAAAACAGAAAACAAGTCCAAACAAGGAAATAATTGCAACATTTTACACTGAGTGTCCAGAAGTAACATTGTAAAGATGTTATGTTCACTTTTTAAGGTTTATATCATGTGGCAGGAGAAAAAAATGGAAAATCTCCAAATGAGCTTAACTCACTCTAATGTACACATAAAAATAGAAAAATGGAAAACAAGTCCAAACAAGGAAATAATTGCAATATTTTACACTGAGTGTCCAGAAGTAACATTGTAAAGATGTTATGCTCACTTTTTAAGGTTTATATCATGTGGCAGGAGAAAAAAATGGAAAATCTCCAAATGAGCTTAACTCACTCTAATGTACACATAAACATAGAAAAACAGAAAACAAGTCCAAACAAGGAAATAATTGCAACATTTTACACTGAGTGTCCAGAAGTAACATTGTAAAGATGTTATGTTCACTTTTTAAGGTTTATATCATGTGGCAGGAGAAAAAAATGGAAAATCTCCAAATGAGCTTAACTCACTCTAATTTACACATAAACATAGAAAAACAGAAAACAAGTCCAAACAAGGAAATAATTGCAATATTTTACACTGAGTGTCCAGAAGTAACATTGTAAAGATGTTATGTTCACTTTTTAAGGTTTATATCATGTGGCAGGAGAAAAAAATGGAAAATCTCCAAATGAGCTTAACTCACTCTAATGCGCAAGTAAACATTAAAAAACAGAAAACAAGTCCAAACAATGACATAATTGCAACATTTTACACTGAGTGTCCAGAAGTAACATTGTAAAGATCTTATGTTCACTTTTTAAGGTTTATATCATGTGGCAGGAGAAAAAATAAAAAATCTCCAAATGAGCTTAATTCACTCTAATGCGCAAGTACACGTAGAACAACAGAAAACAAGTCCAAACAAGGAAATAATTGCAACATTTTACACTGAGTGTCCAGAAGTAACATTGTAAAGATGTTACGTTCACTTTTTAAGGTTTATATCATGTGGCAGGAGAAAAAATAAAAAATCTCCAAATGAGCTTAACTCACTCTAATGTACACATAAACATAGAAAAACAGAAAACAAGTCCAAACAATGAAATAATTGCAACATTTTACACTGAGTGTCCAGAAGTAACATTGTAAAGATGTTATGTTCACTTTTTAAGGTTTATATCATGTGGCAGGAGAAAAAAATGGAAAATCTCCAAATGAGCTTAACTCACTGTAATGTACACATAAACATAGAAAAACAGAAAACAAGTCCAAACAAGGAAATAATTGCAACATTTTACACTGAGTGTCCAGAAGTAACATTGTAAAGATGTTATGTTCACTTTTTAAGGTTTATATCATGTGGCAGGAGAAAAAAATGGAAAATCTCCAAATGAGCTTAACTCACTCTAATGTACACATAAACATAGAAAAATAGAAAACAAGTCCAAACAAGGAAATAATTGCAACATTTTACACTGAGTGTCCAGAAGTAACATTGTAAAGATGTTACGTTCACTTTTTAAGGTTTATATCATGTGGCAGGAGAAAAAATAAAAAATCTCCAAATGAGCTTAACTCACTCTAATGTACACATAAACATAGAAAAACAGAAAACAAGTCCAAACATTGAAATAATTGCAACATTTTACACTGAGTGTCCAGAAGTAACATTGTAAAGATGTTATGTTCACTTTTTAAGGTTTATATCATGTGGCAGGAGAAAAAAATGGAAAATCTCCAAATGAGCTTAACTCACTGTAATGTACACATAAACATAGAAAAACAGAAAACAAGTCCAAACAAGGAAATAATTGCAACATTTTACACTGAGTGTCCAGAAGTAACATTGTAAAGATGTTATGTTCACTTTTTAAGGTTTATATCATGTGGCAGGAGAAAAAAATGGAAAATCTCCAAATGAGCTTAACTCACTGTAATGTACACATAAAAATAGAAAAATGGAAAACAAGTCCAAACAAGGAAATAATTGCAATATTTTACACTGAGTGTCCAGAAGTAACATTGTAAAGATGTTATGCTCACTTTTTAAGGTTTATATCATGTGGCAGGAGAAAAAAATGGAAAATCTCCAAATGAGCTTAACTCACTCTAATGTACACATAAACATAGAAAAACAGAAAACAAGTCCAAACAAGGAAATAATTGCAACATTTTACACTGAGTGTCCAGAAGTAACATTGTAAAGATGTTACGTTCACTTTTTAAGGTTTATATCATGTGGCAGGAGAAAAAAATGGAAAATCTCCAAATGAGCTTAACTCACTCTAATGTACACATAAACATAGAAAAATAGAAAACAAGTCCAAACAAGGAAATAATTGCAATATTTTACACTGAGTGTCCAGAAGTAACATTGTAAAGATGTTACGTTCACTTTTTAAGGTTTATATCATGTGGCAGGAGAAAAAAATGGAAAATCTCCAAATGAGCTTAACTCACTCTAATGCGCAAGTAAACATAGAAAAACAGAAAACAAGTCCAAACAAGGAAATAATTGCAACATTTTAACTGAGTGTCCAGAAGTAACACTGTAAAGATGTTATGTTCACTTTTTAAGGTTTATATCATGTGGCAGGAGAAAAAAATGGAAAATCTCCAAATGAGCTTAACTCACTCTAATGTACACATAAACATAGAAAAATAGAAAACAAGTCCAAACAAGGAAATAATTGCAACATTTTACACTGAGTGTCCAGAAGTAACATTGTAAAGATGTTACGTTCACTTTTTAAGGTTTATATCATGTGGCAGGAGAAAAAATAAAAAATCTCCAAATGAGCTTAACTCACTCTAATGTACACATAAACATAGAAAAACAGAAAACAAGTCCAAACAATGAAATAATTGCAACATTTAACACTGAGTGTCCAGAAATAACATTGTAAAGATGTTACGTTCACTTTTTAAGGTTTATATCATGTGGCAGGAGAAAAAAATGGAAAATCTCCAAATGAGCTTAACTCACTCTAAAGCGCAAGTAAACATAGAACAACAGAAAACAAGTCCAAACAATGAAATAATTGCAACATTTTACACTGAGTGTCCAGAAGTAACATTGTAAAGATGTTACGTTCACTTTTTAAGGTTTATATCATGTGGCAGGAGAAAAAAATGGAAAATCTCCAAATGAGCTTAACTCACTCTAATGCGCAAGTAAACATAGAAAAACAGAAAACAAGTCCAAACAAGGAAATAATTGCAACATTTTAACTGAGTGTCCAGAAGTAACATTGTAAAGATGTTACGTTCACTTTTTAAGGTTTATATCATGTGGCAGGAGAAAAAATAAAAAATCTCCAAATGAGCTTAACTCACTCTAATGTACACATAAACATAGAAAAACAGAAAACAAGTCCAAACAATGAAATAATTGCAACATTTTACACTGAGTGTCCAGAAGTAACATTGTAAAGATGTTATGTTCACTTTTTAAGGTTTATATCATGTGGCAGGAGAAAAAAATGGAAAATCTCCAAATGAGCTTAACTCACTGTAATGTACACATAAACATAGAAAAACAGAAAACAAGTCCAAACAAGGAAATAATTGCAACATTTTACACTGAGTGTCCAGAAGTAACATTGTAAAGATGTTATGTTCACTTTTTAAGGTTTATATCATGTGGCAGGAGAAAAAAATGGAAAATCTCCAAATGAGCTTAACTCACTGTAATGTACACATAAAAATAGAAAAATGGAAAACAAGTCCAAACAAGGAAATAATTGCAATATTTTACACTGAGTGTCCAGAAGTAACATTGTAAAGATGTTATGCTCACTTTTTAAGGTTTATATCATGTGGCAGGAGAAAAAAATGGAAAATCTCCAAATGAGCTTAACTCACTCTAATGTACACATAAACATAGAAAAACAGAAAACAAGTCCAAACAAGGAAATAATTGCAACATTTTACACTGAGTGTCCAGAAGTAACATTGTAAAGATGTTATGTTCACTTTTTAAGGTTTATATCATGTGGCAGGAGAAAAAAATGGAAAATCTCCAAATGAGCTTAACTCACTCTAATTTACACATAAACATAGAAAAACAGAAAACAAGTCCAAACAAGGAAATAATTGCAATATTTTACACTGAGTGTCCAGAAGTAACATTGTAAAGATGTTATGTTCACTTTTTAAGGTTTATATCATGTGGCAGGAGAAAAAAATGGAAAATCTCCAAATGAGCTTAACTCACTCTAATGCGCAAGTAAACATTAAAAAACAGAAAACAAGTCCAAACAATGACATAATTGCAACATTTTACACTGAGTGTCCAGAAGTAACATTGTAAAGATCTTATGTTCACTTTTTAAGGTTTATATCATGTGGCAGGAGAAAAAATAAAAAATCTCCAAATGAGCTTAATTCACTCTAATGCGCAAGTACACGTAGAACAACAGAAAACAAGTCCAAACAAGGAAATAATTGCAACATTTTACACTGAGTGTCCAGAAGTAACATTGTAAAGATGTTACGTTCACTTTTTAAGGTTTATATCATGTGGCAGGAGAAAAAATAAAAAATCTCCAAATGAGCTTAACTCACTCTAATGTACACATAAACATAGAAAAACAGAAAACAAGTCCAAACAATGAAATAATTGCAACATTTTACACTGAGTGTCCAGAAGTAACATTGTAAAGATGTTATGTTCACTTTTTAAGGTTTATATCATGTGGCAGGAGAAAAAAATGGAAAATCTCCAAATGAGCTTAACTCACTGTAATGTACACATAAACATAGAAAAACAGAAAACAAGTCCAAACAAGGAAATAATTGCAACATTTTACACTGAGTGTCCAGAAGTAACATTGTAAAGATGTTATGTTCACTTTTTAAGGTTTATATCATGTGGCAGGAGAAAAAAATGGAAAATCTCCAAATGAGCTTAACTCACTCTAATGTACACATAAACATAGAAAAATAGAAAACAAGTCCAAACAAGGAAATAATTGCAACATTTTACACTGAGTGTCCAGAAGTAACATTGTAAAGATGTTACGTTCACTTTTTAAGGTTTATATCATGTGGCAGGAGAAAAAATAAAAAATCTCCAAATGAGCTTAACTCACTCTAATGTACACATAAACATAGAAAAACAGAAAACAAGTCCAAACATTGAAATAATTGCAACATTTTACACTGAGTGTCCAGAAGTAACATTGTAAAGATGTTATGTTCACTTTTTAAGGTTTATATCATGTGGCAGGAGAAAAAAATGGAAAATCTCCAAATGAGCTTAACTCACTGTAATGTACACATAAACATAGAAAAACAGAAAACAAGTCCAAACAAGGAAATAATTGCAACATTTTACACTGAGTGTCCAGAAGTAACATTGTAAAGATGTTATGTTCACTTTTTAAGGTTTATATCATGTGGCAGGAGAAAAAAATGGAAAATCTCCAAATGAGCTTAACTCACTGTAATGTACACATAAAAATAGAAAAATGGAAAACAAGTCCAAACAAGGAAATAATTGCAATATTTTACACTGAGTGTCCAGAAGTAACATTGTAAAGATGTTATGCTCACTTTTTAAGGTTTATATCATGTGGCAGGAGAAAAAAATGGAAAATCTCCAAATGAGCTTAACTCACTCTAATGTACACATAAACATAGAAAAACAGAAAACAAGTCCAAACAAGGAAATAATTGCAACATTTTACACTGAGTGTCCAGAAGTAACATTGTAAAGATGTTACGTTCACTTTTTAAGGTTTATATCATGTGGCAGGAGAAAAAAATGGAAAATCTCCAAATGAGCTTAACTCACTCTAATGTACACATAAACATAGAAAAATAGAAAACAAGTCCAAACAAGGAAATAATTGCAATATTTTACACTGAGTGTCCAGAAGTAACATTGTAAAGATGTTACGTTCACTTTTTAAGGTTTATATCATGTGGCAGGAGAAAAAAATGGAAAATCTCCAAATGAGCTTAACTCACTCTAATGCGCAAGTAAACATAGAAAAACAGAAAACAAGTCCAAACAAGGAAATAATTGCAACATTTTAACTGAGTGTCCAGAAGTAACACTGTAAAGATGTTATGTTCACTTTTTAAGGTTTATATCATGTGGCAGGAGAAAAAAATGGAAAATCTCCAAATGAGCTTAACTCACTCTAATGTACACATAAACATAGAAAAATAGAAAACAAGTCCAAACAAGGAAATAATTGCAACATTTTACACTGAGTGTCCAGAAGTAACATTGTAAAGATGTTACGTTCACTTTTTAAGGTTTATATCATGTGGCAGGAGAAAAAATAAAAAATCTCCAAATGAGCTTAACTCACTCTAATGTACACATAAACATAGAAAAACAGAAAACAAGTCCAAACAATGAAATAATTGCAACATTTAACACTGAGTGTCCAGAAATAACATTGTAAAGATGTTACGTTCACTTTTTAAGGTTTATATCATGTGGCAGGAGAAAAAAATGGAAAATCTCCAAATGAGCTTAACTCACTCTAAAGCGCAAGTAAACATAGAACAACAGAAAACAAGTCCAAACAATGAAATAATTGCAACATTTTACACTGAGTGTCCAGAAGTAACATTGTAAAGATGTTACGTTCACTTTTTAAGGTTTATATCATGTGGCAGGAGAAAAAAATGGAAAATCTCCAAATGAGCTTAACTCACTCTAATGCGCAAGTAAACATAGAAAAACAGAAAACAAGTCCAAACAAGGAAATAATTGCAACATTTTAACTGAGTGTCCAGAAGTAACACTGTAAAGATGTTATGTTCACTTTTTAAGGTTTATATCATGTGGCAGGAGAAAAAAATGGAAAATCTCCAAATGAGCTTAACTCAATCTAATGTACACATAAACATAGAAAAATAGAAAACAAGTCCAAACAAGGAAATAATTGCAACATTTTACACTGAGTGTCCAGAAGTAACATTGTAAAGATGTTACGTTCACTTTTTAAGGTTTATATCATGTGGCAGGAGAAAAAATAAAAAATCTCCAAATGAGCTTAACTCACTGTAATGTACACATAAACATAGAAAAATGGAAAACAAGTCCAAGCAAGGAAATAATTGCAATATTTTACACTGAGTGTCCAGAAGTAACATTGTAAAGATGTTATGCTCACTTTTTAAGGTTTATATCATGTGGCAGGAGAAAAAAATGGAAAATCTCCAAATGAGCTTAACTCACTCTAATGTACACATAAACATAGAAAAACAGAAAACAAGTCCAAACAAGGAAATAATTGCAACATTTTACACTGAGTGTCCAGAAGTAACATTGTAAAGATGTTATGTTCACTTTTTAAGGTTTATATCATGTGGCAGGAGAAAAAAATGGAAAATCTCCAAATGAGCTTAACTCACTCTAATGTACACATAAACATAGAAAAATAGAAAACAAGTCCAAACAAGGAAATAATTGCAAAATTCTACACTGAGTGTCCAGAAGTAACATTGTAAAGATGTTACGTTCACTTTTTAAGGTTTATATCATGTGGCAGGAGAAAAAATAAAAAATCTCCAAATGAGCTTAACTCACTCTAATGCGCAAGTAAACATAGAAAAACAGAAAACAAGTCCAAACAATGTAATAATTGCAACATTTTACACTGAGTGTCCAGAAGTAACATTGTAAAGATGTTACGTTCACTTTTTAAGGTTTATATCATGTGGCAGGAGAAAAAATAAAAAATCTCCAAATGAGCTTAACTCACTCTAATGCGCAAGTAAACATAGAAAAACAGAAAACAAGTCCAAACAAGGAAATAATTGCAACATTTTAACTGAGTGTCCAGAAGTAACACTGTAAAGATGTTATGTTCACTTTTTAAGGTTTATATCATGTGGCAGGAGAAAAAAATGGAAAATCTCCAAATGAGCTTAACTCACTCTAATGCGCAAGTAAACATAGAAAAACAGAAAACAAGTCCAAACAATGACATAATTGCAACATTTTACACTGAGTGTCCAGAAGTAACATTGTAAAGATCTTATGTTCACTTTTTAAGGTTTATATCATGTGGCAGAAGAAAAAAATGGAAAATCTCCAAATGAGCTTAATTCACTCTAATGCGCAAGTACACGTAGAACAACAGAAAACAAGTCCAAACAAGGAAATAATTGCAACATTTTACACTGAGTGTCCAGAAGTAACATTGTAAAGATGTTACATTCACTTTTTAGTTTATATCATGTGGCAGGAGAAAAAATAAAAAATCTCCAAATGAGCTTAACTCACTCTAATGTACACATAAACATAGAAAAACAGAAAACAAGTCCAAACAATGAAATAATTGCAACATTTAACACTGAGTGTCCAGAAATAACATTGTAAAGATGTTATGTTCACTTTTTAAGGTTTATATCATGTGGCAGGAGAAAAAAATGGAAAATCTCCAAATGAGCTTAACTCACTCTAAAGCGCAAGTAAACATAGAACAACAGAAAACAAGTCCAAACAATGACATAATTGCAACATTTTAACTGAGTGTCCAGAAGTAACACTGTAAAGATGTTATGTTCACTTTTTAAGGTTTATATCATGTGGCAGGAGAAAAAAATGGAAAATCTCCAAATGAGCTTAACTCACTCTAATGCGCAAGTAAACATAGAAAAACAGAAAACAAGTCCAAACAATGAAATAATTGCAACATTTTACACTGAGTGTCCAGAAATAACATTGTATAGATGTTACGATCACTTTTTAAGGTTTATATCATGTGGCAGGAGAAAAAATAAAAAATCTCCAAATGAGCTTAACTCACTCTAATGCGCAAGTAAACATAGAAAAACAGAAAACAAGTCCAAACAAGGAAATAATTGCAACATTTTAACTGAGTGTCCAGAAGTAACACTGTAAAGATGTTATGTTCACTTTTTAAGGTTTATATCATGTGGCAGGAGAAAAAAATGGAAAATCTCCAAATGAGCTTAACTCACTCTAATGTACACATAAACATAGAAAAATAGAAAACAAGTCCAAACAAGGAAATAATTGCAACATTTTACACTGAGTGTCCAGAAGTAACATTGTAAAGATGTTACGTTCACTTTTTAAGGTTTATATCATGTGGCAGAAGAAAAAAATGGAAAATCTCCAAATGAGCTTAATTCACTCTAATGCGCAAGTAAACGTAGAACAACAGAAAACAAGTCCAAACAAGGAAATAATTGCAACATTTTACACTGAGTGTCCAGAAGTAACATTGTAAAGATGTTACGTTCACTTTTTAAGGTTTATATCATGTGGCAGGAGAAAAAAATGGAAAATCTCCAAATGAGCTTAACTCACTCTAATGTACACATAAACATAGAAAAATAGAAAACAAGTCCAAACAAGGAAATAATTGCAATATTTTACACTGAGTGTCCAGAAGTAACATTGTAAAGATGTTACGTTCACTTTTTAAGGTTTATATCATGTGGCAGGAGAAAAAATAAAAAATCTCCAAATGAGCTTAACTCACTCTAATGTACACATAAACATAGAAAAACAGAAAACAAGTCCAAACAATGAAATAATTGCAACATTTAACACTGAGTGTCCAGAAGTAACACTGTAAAGATGTTATGCTCACTTTTTAAGGTTTATATCATGTGGCAGGAGAAAAAAATGGAAAATCTCCAAATGAGCTTAACTCACTCTAAAGCGCAAGTAAACATAGAACAACAGAAAACAAGTCCAAACAATGACATAATTGCAACATTTTAACTGAGTGTCCAGAAGTAACACTGTAAAGATGTTATGTTCACTTTTTAAGGTTTATATCATGTGGCAGGAGAAAAAAATGGAAAATCTCCAAATGAGCTTAACTCACTCTAATGCGCAAGTAAACATAGAAAAACAGAAAACAAGTCCAAACAATGAAATAATTGCAACATTTTACACTGAGTGTCCAGAAGTAACATTGTAAAGATGTTACGTTCACTTTTTAAGGTTTATATCATGTGGCAGGAGAAAAAATAAAAAATCTCCAAATGAGCTTAACTCACTCTAATGCGCAAGTAAACATAGAAAAACAGAAAACAAGTCCAAACAAGGAAATAATTGCAACATTTTAACTGAGTGTCCAGAAGTAACACTGTAAAGATGTTATGTTCACTTTTTAAGGTTTATATCATGTGGCAGGAGAAAAAAATGGAAAATCTCCAAATGAGCTTAACTCACTCTAATGTACACATAAACATAGAAAAATAGAAAACAAGTCCAAACAAGGAAATAATTGCAACATTTTACACTGAGTGTCCAGAAGTAACATTGTAAAGATGTTACGTTCACTTTTTAGTTTATATCATGTGGCAGGAGAAAAAATAAAAAATCTCCAAATGAGCTTAACTCACTCTAATGTACACATAAACATAGAAAAACAGAAAACAAGTCCAAACAATGAAATAATTGCAACATTTAACACTGAGTGTCCAGAAATAACATTGTAAAGATGTTATGTTCACTTTTTAAGGTTTATATCATGTGGCAGGAGAAAAAAATGGAAAATCTCCAAATGAGCTTAACTCACTCTAATGTACACATAAACATAGAAAAATAGAAAACAAGTCCAAACAAGGAAATAATTGCAACATTTTACACTGAGTGTCCAGAAGTAACATTGTAAAGATGTTACGTTCACTTTTTAAGGTTTATATCATGTGGCAGGAGAAAAAATAAAAAATCTCCAAATGAGCTTAACTCACTGTAATGTACACATAAACATAGAAAAATGGAAAACAAGTCCAAGCAAGGAAATAATTGCAATATTTTACACTGAGTGTCCAGAAGTAACATTGTAAAAATGTTATGCTCACTTTTTAAGGTTTATATCATGTGGCAGGAGAAAAAAATGGAAAATCTCCAAATGAGCTTAACTCACTCTAATGTACACATAAACATAGAAATACAGAAAACAAGTCCAAACAAGGAAATAATTGCAACATTTTACACTGAGTGTCCAGAAGTAACATTGTAAAGATGTTATGTTCACTTTTTAAGGTTTATATCATGTGGCAGGAGAAAAAAATGGAAAATCTCCAAATGAGCTTAACTCACTGTAATGTACACAGAAACATAGAAAAATAGAAAACAAGTCCAAACAAGGAAATAATTGCAATATTTTACACTGAGTGTCCAGAAGTAACATTGTAAAGATGTTATGCTCACTTTTTAAGGTTTATATCATGTGGCAGGAGAAAAAAATGGAAAATCTCCAAATGAGCTTAACTCACTCTAATGCGCAAGTAAACATAGAAAAACAGAAAACAAGTCCAAACAAGGAAATAATTGCAACATTTTAACTGAGTGTCCAGAAGTAACACTGTAAAGATGTTATGTTCACTTTTTAAGGTTTATATCATGTGGCAGGAGAAAAAAATGGAAAATCTCCAAATGAGCTTAACTCACTCTAATGTACACATAAACATAGAAAAATAGAAAACAAGTCCAAACAAGGAAATAATTGCAACATTTTACACTGAGTGTCCAGAAGTAACATTGTAAAGATGTTACGTTCACTTTTTAAGGTTTATATCATGTGGCAGGAGAAAAAAATGGAAAATCTCCAAATGAGCTTAACTCACTCCTAATGTACACATAAACATAGAAAAATAGAAAACAAGTCCAAACAAGGAAATAATTGCAACATTTTACACTGAGTGTCCAGAAGTAACATTGTAAAGATGTTACGTTCACTTTTTAAGGTTTATATCATGTGGCAGGAGAAAAAAATGGAAAATCTCCAAATGAGCTTAACTCACTCCTAATGTACACATAAACATAGAAAAATAGAAAACAAGTCCAAACAAGGAAATAATTGCAATATTTTACACTGAGTGTCCAGAAGTAACATTGTAAAGATGTTATGTTCACTTTTTAAGGTTTATATCATGTGGCAGGAGAAAAAAATGGAAAATCTCCAAATGAGCTTAACTCACTCTAATGCGCAAGTAAACATAGAAAAACAGAAAACAAGTCCAAAGAAGGAAATAATTGCAACATTTTAACTGAGTGTCCAGAAGTAACACTGTAAAGATGTAATGTTCACTTTTTAAGGTTTATATCATGTGGCAGGAGAAAAAAATGGAAAATCTCCAAATGAGCTTAACTCACTCTAATGTACACATAAACATAGAAAAACAGAAAACAAGTCCAAACAAGGAAATAATTGCAACATTTTACACTGAGTGTCCAGAAGTAACATTGTAAAGATGTTACGTTCACTTTTTAAGGTTTATATCATGTGGCAGGAGAAAAAATAAAAAATCTCCAAATGAGCTTAACTCACTCTAATGTACACATAAACATAGAAAAACAGAAAACAAGTCCAAACAATGAAATAATTGCAACATTTAACACTGAGTGTCCAGAAGTAACATTGTAAAGATGTTATGTTCACTTTTTACGGTTTATATCATGTGGCAGGAGAAAAAAATGGAAAATCTCCAAATGAGCTTAACTCACTGTATTGTACACATAAACATAGAAAAATGGAAAACAAGTCCAAACAAGGAAATAATTGCAATATTTTACACTGAGTGTCCAGAAGTAACATTGTAAAGATGTTATGCTCACTTTTTAAGGTTTATATCATGTGGCAGGAGAAAAAAATGGAAAATCTCCAAATGAGCTTAACTCACTCTAATGTACACATAAACATAGAAAAATAGAAAACAAGTCCAAACAAGGAAATAATTGCAACATTTTACACTGAGTGTCCAGAAGTAACACTGTAAAGATGTTACGTTCACTTTTTAAGGTTTATATCATGTGGCAGTAGAAAAAATAAAAAATCTCCAAATGAGCTTAACTCACTCTAATGTACACATAAACATAGAAAAACAGAAAACAAGTCCAAACAATGAAATAATTGCAACATTTAACACTGAGTGTCCAGAAGTAACATTGTAAAGATGTTATGTTCACTTTTTACGGTTTATATCATGTGGCAGGAGAAAAAAATGGAAAATCTCCAAATGAGCTTAACTCACTGTATTGTACACATAAACATAGAAAAATGGAAAACAAGTCCAAACAAGGAAATAATTGCAATATTTTACACTGAGTGTCCAGAAGTAACATTGTAAAGATGTTATGCTCACTTTTTAAGGTTTATATCATGTGGCAGGAGAAAAAAATGGAAAATCTCCAAATGAGCTTAACTCACTCTAATGTACACATAAACATAGAAAAACAGAAAACAAGTCCAAACAAGGAAATAATTGCAACATTTTACACTGAGTGTCCAGAAGTAACACTGTAAAGATGTTATGTTCACTTTTTAAGGTTTATATCATGTGGCAGGAGAAAAAAATGGAAAATCTCCAAATGAGCTTAACTCACTCTAATGCGCAAGTAAACATAGAAAAACAGAAAACAAGTCCAAACAATGACATAATTGCAACATTTTACACTGAGTGTCCAGAAGTAACATTGTAAAGATCTTATGTTCACTTTTTAAGGTTTATATCATGTGGCAGAAGAAAAAAATGGAAAATCTCCAAATGAGCTTAACTCACTCTAATGTACACATAAACATAGAAAAATAGAAAACAAGTCCAAACAAGGAAATAATTGCAACATTTTACACTGAGTGTCCAGAAGTAACATTGTAAAGATGTTACGTTCACTTTTTAAGGTTTATATCATGTGGCAGGAGAAAAAAATGGAAAATCTCCAAATGAGCTTAACTCACTGTAATGTACACATAAACATAGAAAAATGGAAAACAAGTCCAAACAAGGAAATAATTGCAATATTTTACACTGAGTGTCCAGAAGTAACATTGTAAAGATGTTATGCTCACTTTTTAAGGTTTATATCATGTGGCAGGAGAAAAAAATGGAAAATCTCCAAATGAGCTTTACTCACTCTAATGTACACATAAACATAGAAAAACAGAAAACAAGTCCAAACAAGGAAATAATTGCAACATTTTACACTGAGTGTCCAGAAGTAACATTGTAAAGATGTTATGTTCACTTTTTAAGGTTTATATCATGTGGCAGGAGAAAAAAATGGAAAATCTCCAAATGAGCTTAACTCACTCTAATTTACACATAAACATAGAAAAATAGAAAACAAGTCCAAACAAGGATATAATTGCAATATTTTACACTGAGTGTCCAGAAGTATCATTGTAAAGATGTTACGTTCACTTTTTAAGGTTTATATCATGTGGCAGGAGAAAAAATAAAAAATCTCCAAATGAGCTTAACTCACTCTAATGTACACATAAACATAGAAAAATAGAAAACAAGTCCAAACAAGGAAATAATTGCAATATTTTACACTGAGTGTCCAGAAGTAACATTGTAAAGATGTTATGCTCACTTTTTAAGGTTTATATCATGTGGCAGGAGAAAAAAATGGAAAATCTCCAAATGAGCTTAACTCACTCTAATGTACACATAAACATAGAAAAACAGAAAACAAGTCCAAACAAGGAAATAATTGCAACATTTTACACTGAGTGTCCAGAAGTAACATTGTAAAGATGTTATGTTCACTTTTTAAGGTTTATATCATGTGGCAGGAGAAAAAAATGGAAAATCTCCAAATGAGCTTAACTCACTCTAATGCGCAAGTAAACATAGAAAAACAGAAAACAAGTCCAAACAATGAAATAATTGCAACATTTTACACTGAGTGTCCAGAAGTAACATTGTAAAGATGTTACGTTCACTTTTTAAGGTTTATATCATGTGGCAGGAGAAAAAATAAAAAATCTCCAAATGAGCTTAACTCACTCTAATGAGCAAGTAAACATAGAAAAACAGAAAACAAGTCCAAACAAGGAAATAATTGCAACATTTTAACTGAGTGTCCAGAAGTAACACTGTAAAGATGTTATGTTCACTTTTTAAGGTTTATATCATGTGGCAGGAGAAAAAAATGGAAAATCTCCAAATGAGCTTAACTCACTCTAATGTACACATAAACATAGAAAAATAGAAAACAAGTCCAAACAAGGAAATAATTGCAACATTTTACACTGAGTGTCCAGAAGTAACATTGTAAAGATGTTACGTTCACTTTTTAAGGTTTATATCATGTGGCAGGAGAAAAAATAAAAAATCTCCAAATGAGCTTAACTCACTGTAATGTACACATAAACATAGAAAAATGGAAAACAAGTCCAAGCAAGGAAATAATTGCAATATTTTACACTGAGTGTCCAGAAGTAACATTGTAAAGATGTTATGCTCACTTTTTAAGGTTTATATCATGTGGCAGGAGAAAAAAATGGAAAATCTCCAAATGAGCTTAACTCACTCTAATGTACACATAAACATAGAAATACAGAAAACAAGTCCAAACAAGGAAATAATTGCAACATTTTACACTGAGTGTCCAGAAGTAACATTGTAAAGATGTTATGTTCACTTTTTAAGGTTTATATCATGTGGCAGGAGAAAAAAATGGAAAATCTCCAAATGAGCTTAACTCACTGTAATGTACACAGAAACATAGAAAAATAGAAAACAAGTCCAAACAAGGAAATAATTGCAATATTTTACACTGAGTGTCCAGAAGTAACATTGTAAAGATGTTATGCTCACTTTTTAAGGTTTATATCATGTGGCAGGAGAAAAAAATGGAAAATCTCCAAATGAGCTTAACTCACTCTAATGCGCAAGTAAACATAGAAAAACAGAAAACAAGTCCAAACAAGGAAATAATTGCAACATTTTAACTGAGTGTCCAGAAGTAACACTGTAAAGATGTTATGTTCACTTTTTAAGGTTTATATCATGTGGCAGGAGAAAAAAATGGAAAATCTCCAAATGAGCTTAACTCACTCTAATGTACACATAAACATAGAAAAATAGAAAACAAGTCCAAACAAGGAAATAATTGCAACATTTTACACTGAGTGTCCAGAAGTAACATTGTAAAGATGTTACGTTCACTTTTTAAGGTTTATATCATGTGGCAGGAGAAAAAATAAAAAATCTCCAAATGAGCTTAACTCACTGTAATGTACACATAAACATAGAAAAATGGAAAACAAGTCCAAGCAAGGAAATAATTGCAATATTTTACACTGAGTGTCCAGAAGTAACATTGTAAAGATGTTATGCTCACTTTTTAAGGTTTATATCATGTGGCAGGAGAAAAAAATGGAAAATCTCCAAATGAGCTTAACTCACTCTAATGTACACATAAACATAGAAAAACAGAAAACAAGTCCAAACAAGGAAATAATTGCAACATTTTACACTGAGTGTCCAGAAGTAACATTGTAAAGATGTTATGTTCACTTTTTAAGGTTTATATCATGTGGCAGGAGAAAAAAATGGAAAATCTCCAAATGAGCTTAACTCACTCTAATGTACACATAAACATAGAAAAATAGAAAACAAGTCCAAACAAGGAAATAATTGCAACATTTTACACTGAGTGTCCAGAAGTAACATTGTAAAGATGTTACGTTCACTTTTTAAGGTTTATATCATGTGGCAGGAGAAAAAAATGGAAAATCTCCAAATGAGCTTAACTCACTCTAATGCGCAAGTAAACATAGAAAAACAGAAAACAAGTCCAAAGAAGGAAATAATTGCAACATTTTAACTGAGTGTCCAGAAGTAACACTGTAAAGATGTTATGTTCACTTTTTAAGGTTTATATCATGTGGCAGGAGAAAAAAATGGAAAATCTCCAAATGAGCTTAACTCACTCTAATGTACACATAAACATAGAAAAATAGAAAACAAGTCCAAACAAGGAAATAATTGCAACATTTTACACTGAGTGTCCAGAAGTAACATTGTAAAGATGTTATGTTCACTTTTTAAGGTTTATATCATGTGGCAGGAGAAAAAAATGGAAAATCTCCAAATGAGCTTAACTCACTCTAATGCGCAAGTAAACATAGAAAAACAGAAAACAAGTCCAAACAAGGAAATAATTGCAACATTTTACACTGAGTGTCCAGAAGTAACATTGTAAAGATGTTACGTTCACTTTTTAAGGTTTATATCATGTGGCAGGAGAAAAAATAAAAAATCTCCAAATGAGCTTAACTCACTCTAATGTACACATAAACATAGAAAAACAGAAAACAAGTCCAAACAATGAAATAATTGCAACATTTAACACTGAGTGTCCAGAAGTAACATTGTAAAGATGTTATGTTCACTTTTTACGGTTTATATCATGTGGCAGGAGAAAAAAATGGAAAATCTCCAAATGAGCTTAACTCACTGTAATGTACACATAAACATAGAAAAATGGAAAACAAGTCCAAACAAGGAAATAATTGCAATATTTTACACTGAGTGTCCAGAAGTAACATTGTAAAGATGTTATGCTCACTTTTTAAGGTTTATATCATGTGGCAGGAGAAAAAAATGGAAAATCTCCAAATGAGCTTAACTCACTCTAATGTACACATAAACATAGAAAAACAGAAAACAAGTCCAAACAAGGAAATAATTGCAACATTTTACACTGAGTGTCCAGAAGTAACACTGTAAAGATGTTATGTTCACTTTTTAAGGTTTATATCATGTGGCAGGAGAAAAAAATGGAAAATCTCCAAATGAGCTTAACTCACTCTAATGCGCAAGTAAACATAGAAAAACAGAAAACAAGTCCAAACAATGACATAATTGCAACATTTTACACTGAGTGTCCAGAAGTAACATTGTAAAGATCTTATGTTCACTTTTTAAGGATTATATCATGTGGCAGAAGAAAAAAATGGAAAAGCTCCAAATGAGCTTAACTCACTCTAATGTACACATAAACATAGAAAAATAGAAAACAAGTCCAAACAAGGAAATAATTGCAACATTTTACACTGAGTGTCCAGAAGTAACATTGTAAAGATGTTACGTTCACTTTTTAAGGTTTATATCATGTGGCAGGAGAAAAAATAAAAAATCTCCAAATGAGCTTAACTCACTCTAATGTACACATAAACATAGAAAAACAGAAAACAAGTCCAAACAATGAAATAATTGCAACATTTAACACTGAGTGTCCAGAAATAACATTGTAAAGATGTTATGTTCACTTTTTAAGGTTTATATCATGTGGCAGGAGAAAAAAATGGAAAATCTCCAAATGAGCTTAACTCACTCTAAAGCGCAAGTAAACATAGAACAACAGAAAACAAGTCCAAACAATGACATAATTGCAACATTTTTACTGAGTGTCCAGAAGTAACACTGTAAAGATGTTATGTTCACTTTTTAAGGTTTATATCATGTGGCAGGAGAAAAAAATGGAAAATCTCCAAATGAGCTTAACTCACTCTAATGTACACATAAACATAGAAAAATAGAAAACAAGTCCAAACAAGGAAATAATTGCAACATTTTACACTGAGTGTCCAGAAGTAACATTGTAAAGATGTTACGTTCACTTTTTAAGGTTTATATCATGTGGCAGGAGAAAAAATAAAAAATCTCCAAATGAGCTTAACTCACTCTAATGCGCAAGTAAACATAGAAAAACAGAAAACAAGTCCAAACAATGAAATAATTGCAACATTTTACACTGAGTGTCCAGAAGTAACATTGTAAAGATGTTACGTTCACTTTTTAAGGTTTATATCATGTGGCAGGAGAAAAAATAAAAAATCTCCAAATGAGCTTAACTCACTCTAATGCGCAAGTAAACATAGAAAAACAGAAAACAAGTCCAAACAAGGAAATAATTGCAACATTTTATCTGAGTGTCCAGAAGTAACACTGTAAAGATGTTATGTTCACTTTTTAAGGTTTATATCATGTGGCAGGAGAAAAAAATGGAAAATCTCCAAATGAGCTTAACTCACTCTAATGTACACATAAACATAGAAAAATAGAAAACAAGTCCAAACAAGGAAATAATTGCAACATTTTACACTGAGTGTCCAGAAGTAACATTGTAAAGATGTTACGTTCACTTTTTAAGGTTTATATCATGTGGCAGGAGAAAAAATAAAAAATCTCCAAATGAGCTTAACTCACTCTAATTTACACATAAACATAGAAAAACAGAAAACAAGTCCAAACAATGAAATAATTGCAACATTTAACACTGAGTGTCCAGAAATAACATTGTAAAGATGTTATGTTCACTTTTTAAGGTTTATATCATGTGGCAGGAGAAAAAAATGGAAAATCTCCAAATGAGCTTAACTCACTCTAAAGCGCAAGTAAACATAGAACAACAGAAAACAAGTCCAAACAATGACATAATTGCAACATTTTAACTGAGTGTCCAGAAGTAACACTGTAAAGATGTTATGTTCACTTTTTAAGGTTTATATCATGTGGCAGGAGAAAAAAATGGAAAATCTCCAAATGAGCTTAACTCACTCTAATGCGCAAGTAAACATAGAAAAACAGAAAACAAGTCCAAACAATGAAATAATTGCAACATTTTACACTGAGTGTCCAGAAGTAACATTGTAAAGATGTTACGTTCACTTTTTAAGGTTTATATCATGTGGCAGGAGAAAAAATAAAAAATCTCCAAATGAGCTTAACTCACTCTAATGCGCAAGTAAACATAGAAAAACAGAAAACAAGTCCAAACAAGGAAATAATTGCAACATTTTAACTGAGTGTCCAGAAGTAACACTGTAAAGATGTTATGTTCACTTTTTAAGGTTTATATCATGTGGCAGGAGAAAAAAATGGAAAATCTCCAAATGAGCTTAACTCACTCTAATGTACACATAAACATAGAAAAATAGAAAACAAGTCCAAACAAGGAAATAATTGCAACATTTTACACTGAGTGTCCAGAAGTAACATTGTAAAGATGTTACGTTCACTTTTTAAGGTTTATATCATGTGGCAGGAGAAAAAATAAAAAATCTCCAAATGAGCTTAACTCACTCTAATGTACACATATACATAGAAAAACAGAAAACAAGTCCAAACAAGGAAATAATTGCAACATTTTACACTGAGTGTCCAGAAGTAACATTGTAAAGATGTTATGTTCACTTTTTAAGGTTTATATCATGTGGCAGGAGAAAAAAATGGAAAATCTCCAAATGAGCTTAACTCACTCTAATTTACACATAAACATAGAAAAATAGAAAACAAGTCCAAACAAGGAAATAATTGCAATATTTTACACTGAGTGTCCAGAAGTAACATTGTAAAGATGTTACGTTCACTTTTTAAGGTTTATATCATGTGGCAGGAGAAAAAATAAAAAATCTCCAAATGAGCTTAACTCACTCTAATGTACACATAAACATAGAAAAACAGAAAACAAGTCCAAACAAGGAAATAATTGCAACATTTTACACTGAGTGTCCAGAAGTAACATTGTAAAGATGTTACGTTCACTTTTTAAGGTTTATATCATGTGGCAGGAGAAAAAAATGGAAAATCTCCAAATGAGCTTAACTCACTGTAATGTACACATAAACATAGAAAAATGGAAAACAAGTCCAAACAAGGAAATAATTGCAATATTTTACACTGAGTGTCCAGAAGTAACATTGTAAAGATGTTATGCTCACTTTTTAAGGTTTATATCATGTGGCAGGAGAAAAAAATGGAAAATCTCCAAATGAGCTTAACTCACTCTAATGTACACATAAACATAGAAAAACAGAAAACAAGTCCAAACAAGGAAATAATTGCAACATTTTACACTGAGTGTCCAGAAGTAACATTGTAAAGATGTTATGTTCACTTTTTAAGGTTTATATCATGTGGCAGGAGAAAAAAATGGAAAATCTCCAAATGAGCTTAACTCACTCTAATTTACACATAAACATAGAAAAATAGAAAACAAGTCCAAACAAGGATATAATTGCAATATTTTACACTGAGTGTCCAGAAGTAACATTGTAAAGATGTTACGTTCACTTTTTAAGGTTTAAATCATGTGGCAGGAGAAAAAATGGAAAATCTCCAAATGAGCTTAACTCACTCTAATGTACACATAAACATAGAAAAATAGAAAACAAGTCCAAACAAGGAAATAATTGCAATATTTTACACTGAGTGTCCAGAAGTAACATTGTAAAGATGTTATGCTCACTTTTTAAGGTTTATATCATGTGGCAGGAGAAAAAAATGGAAAATCTCCAAATGAGCTTAACTCACTCTAATGTACACATAAACATAGAAAAACAGAAAACAAGTCCAAACAAGGAAATAATTGCAACATTTTACACTGAGTGTCCAGAAGTAACATTGTAAAGATGTTATGTTCACTTTTTAAGGTTTATATCATGTGGCAGGAGAAAAAAATGGAAAATCTCCAAATGAGCTTAACTCACTCTAATGCGCAAGTAAACATAGAAAAACAGAAAACAAGTCCAAACAATGAAATAATTGCAACATTTAACACTGAGTGTCCAGAAGTAACATTGTAAAGATGTTACGTTCACTTTTTAAGGTTTATATCATGTGGCAGGAGAAAAAATAAAAAATCTCCAAATGAGCTTAACTCACTCTAATGAGCAAGTAAACATAGAAAAACAGAAAACAAGTCCAAACAAGGAAATAATTGCAACATTTTAACTGAGTGTCCAGAAGTAACACTGTAAAGATGTTATGTTCACTTTTTAAGGTTTATATCATGTGGCAGGAGAAAAAAATGGAAAATCTCCAAATGAGCTTAACTCACTCTAATGTACACATAAACATAGAAAAATTGAAAACAAGTCCAAACAAGGAAATAATTGCAACATTTTACACTGAGTGTCCAGAAGTAACATTGTAAAGATGTTACGTTCACTTTTTAAGGTTTATATCATGTGGCAGGAGAAAAAATCAAAAATCTCCAAATGAGCTTAACTCACTGTAATGTACACATAAACATAGAAAAATGGAAAACAAGTCCAAGCAAGGAAATAATTGCAATATTTTACACTGAGTGTCCAGAAGTAACATTGTAAAGATGTTATGCTCACTTTTTAAGGTTTATATCATGTGGCAGGAGAAAAAAATGGAAAATCTCCAAATGAGCTTAACTCACTCTAATGTACACATAAACATAGAAAAACAGAAAACAAGTCCAAACAAGGAAATAATTGCAACATTTTACACTGAGTGTCCAGAAGTAACATTGTAAAGATGTTATGTTCACTTTTTAAGGTTTATATCATGTGGCAGGAGAAAAAAATGGAAAATCTCCAAATGAGCTTAACTCACTGTAATGTACACAGAAACATAGAAAAATAGAAAACAAGTCCAAACAAGGAAATAATTGCAATATTTTACACTGAGTGTCCAGAAGTAACATTGTAAAGATGTTATGCTCACTTTTTAAGGTTTATATCATGTGGCAGGAGAAAAAAATGGAAAATCTCCAAATGAGCTTAACTCACTCTAATGCGCAAGTAAACATAGAAAAACAGAAAACAAGTCCAAACAAGGAAATAATTGCAACATTTTAACTGAGTGTCCAGAAGTAACACTGTAAAGATGTTATGTTCACTTTTAAAGGTTTATATCATGTGGCAGGAGAAAAAAATGGAAAATCTCCAAATGAGCTTAACTCACTCTAATGTACACATAAACATAGAAAAATAGAAAACAAGTCCAAACAAGGAAATAATTGCAACATTTTACACTGAGTGTCCAGAAGTAACATTGTAAAGATGTTACGTTCACTTTTTAAGGTTTATATCATGTGGCAGGAGAAAAAATAAAAAATCTCCAAATGAGCTTAACTCACTGTAATGTACACATAAACATAGAAAAATGGAAAACAAGTCCAAGCAAGGAAATAATTGCAATATTTTACACTGAGTGTCCAGAAGTAACATTGTAAAGATGTTATGCTCACTTTTTAAGGTTTATATCATGTGGCAGGAGAAAAAAATGGAAAATCTCCAAATGAGCTTAACTCACTCTAATGTACACATAAACATAGAAAAACAGAAAACAAGTCCAAACAAGGAAATAATTGCAACATTTTAACTGAGTGTCCAGAAGTAACATTGTAAAGATGTTATGTTCACTTTTTAAGGTTTATATCATGTGGCAGGAGAAAAAAATGGAAAATCTCCAAATGAGCTTAACTCACTCTAATGTACACATAAACATAGAAAAATAGAAAACAAGTCCAAACAAGGAAATAATTGCAACATTTTACACTGATTGTCCAGATGTAACATTGTAAAGATGTTACGTTCACTTTTTAAGGTTTATATCATGTGGCAGGAGAAAAAAATGGAAAATCTCCAAATGAGCTTAACTCACTCCTAATGTACACATAAACATAGAAAAATAGAAAACAAGTCCAAACAAGGAAATAATTGCAATATTTTACACTGAGTGTCCAGAAGTAACATTGTAAAGATGTTATGTTCACTTTTTAAGGTTTATATCATGTGGCAGGAGAAAAAAATGGAAAATCTCCAAATGAGCTTAACTCACTCTAATGCGCAAGTAAACATAGAAAAACAGAAAACAAGTCCAAACAAGGAAATAATTGCAACATTTTAACTGAGTGTCCAGAAGTAACACTGTAAAGATGTTATGTTCACTTTTTAAGGTTTATATCATGTGGCAGGAGAAAAAAATGGAAAATCTCCAAATGAGCTTAACTCACTCTAATGTACACATAAACATAGAAAAATAGAAAACAAGTCCAAACAAGGAAATAATTGCAACATTTTACACTGAGTGTCCAGAAGTAACATTGTAAAGATGTTATGTTCACTTTTTAAGGTTTATATCATGTGGCAGGAGAAAAAAATGGAAAATCTCCAAATGAGCTTAACTCACTCTAATGCGCAAGTAAACATAGAAAAACAGAAAACAAGTCCAAACAAGGAAATAATTGCAACATTTTACACTGAGTGTCCAGAAGTAACATTGTAAAGATGTTACGTTCACTTTTTAAGGTTTATATCATGTGGCAGGAGAAAAAATAAAAAATCTCCAAATGAGCTTAACTCACTCTAATGTACACATAAACATAGAAAAATGGAAAACAAGTCCAAACAAGGAAATAATTGCAATATTTTACACTGAGTGTCCAGAAGTAACATTGTAAAGATGTTATGCTCACTTTTTAAGGTTTATATCATGTGGCAGGAGAAAAAAATGGAAAATCTCCAAATGAGCTTAACTCACTCTAATGTACACATAAACATAGAAAAACAGAAAACAAGTCCAAACAAGGAAATAATTGCAACATTTTACACTGAGTGTCCAGAAGTAACACTGTAAAGATGTTATGTTCACTTTTTAAGGTTTATATCATGTGGCAGGAGAAAAAAATGGAAAATCTCCAAATGAGCTTAACTCACTCTAATGCGCAAGTAAACATAGAAAAACAGAAAACAAGTCCAAACAATGACATAATTGCAACATTTTACACTGAGTGTCCAGAAGTAACATTGTAAAGATCTTATGTTCACTTTTTAAGGTTTATATCATGTGGCAGAAGAAAAAAATGGAAAATCTCCAAATGAGCTTAATTCACTCTAATGCGCAAGTAAACGTAGAAAAACAGAAAACAAGTCCAAACAATGACATAATTGCAACATTTTACACTGAGTGTCCAGAAGTAACATTGTAAAGATCTTATGTTCACTTTTTAAGGTTTATATCATGTGGCAGAAGAAAAAAATGGAAAATCTCCAAATGAGCTTAATTCACTCTAATGCGCAAGTAAACGTAGAACAACAGAAAACAAGTCCAAACAAGGAAATAATTGCAACATTTTACACTGAGTGTCCAGAAGTAACATTGTAAAGATGTTACATTCACTTTTTAAGGTTTATATCATGTGGCAGGAGAAAAAAATGGAAAATCTCCAAATGAGCTTAACTCACTCTAATGTACACATAAACATAGAAAAATAGAAAACAAGTCCAAACAAGGAAATAATTGCAACATTTTACACTGAGTGTCCAGAAGTAACATTGTAAAGATGTTACGTTCACTTTTTAAGGTTTATATCATGTGGCAGGAGAAAAAATAAAAAATCTCCAAATGAGCTTAACTCACTCTAATGTACACATAAACATAGAAAAACAGAAAACAAGTCCAAACAATGAAATAATTGCAACATTTAACACTGAGTGTCCAGAAATAACATTGTAAAGATGTTATGTTCACTTTTTAAGGTTTATATCATGTGGCAGGAGAAAAAAATGGAAAATCTCCAAATGAGCTTAACTCACTCTAAAGCGCAAGTAAACATAGAACAACAGAAAACAAGTCCAAACAATGACATAATTGCAACATTTTAACTGAGTGTCCAGAAGTAACACTGTAAAGATGTTATGTTCACTTTTTAAGGTTTATATCATGTGGCAGGAGAAAATATGGAAAATCTCCAAATGAGCTTAACTCACTCTAATGCGCAAGTAAACATAGAAAAACAGAAAACAAGTCCAAACAATGAAATAATTGCAACATTTTACACTGAGTGTCCAGAAGTAACATTGTAAAGATGTTACGTTCACTTTTTAAGGTTTATATCATGTGGCAGGAGAAAAAATAAAAAATCTCCAAATGAGCTTAACTCACTCTAATGCGCAAGTAAACATAGAAAAATAGAAAACAAGTCCAAACAAGGAAATAATTGCAACATTTTAACTGAGTGTCCAGAAGTAACACTGTAAAGATGTTATGTTCACTTTTTAAGGTTTATATCATGTGGCAGGAGAAAAAAATGGAAAATCTCCAAATGAGCTTAACTCACTCTAATGTACACATAAACATAGAAAAATAGAAAACAAGTCCAAACAAGGAAATAATTGCAACATTTTACACTGAGTGTCCAGAAGTAACATTGTAAAGATGTTACGTTCACTTTTTAAGGTTTATATCATGTGGCAGGAGAAAAAATAAAAAATCTCCAAATGAGCTTAACTCACTCTAATGCGCAAGTAAACATAGAAAAACAGAAAACAAGTCCAAACAAGGAAATAATTGCAACATTTTAACTGAGTGTCCAGAAGGAACACTGTAAAGATGTTATGTTCACTTTTTAAGGTTTATATCATGTGGCAGGAGAAAAAAATGGAAAATCTCCAAATGAGCTTAACTCACTCTAATGTACACATAAACATAGAAAAATAGAAAACAAGTCCAAACAAGGAAATAATTGCAACATTTTACACTGAGTGTCCAGAAGTAACATTGTAAAGATGTTACGTTCACTTTTTAGTTTATATCATGTGGCAGGAGAAAAAATAAAAAATCTCCAAATGAGCTTAACTCACTCTAATGCGCAAGTAAACATAGAACAACAGAAAACAAGTCCAAACAATGACATAATTGCAACATTTTAACTGAGTGTCCAGAAGTAACACTGTAAAGATGTTATGTTCACTTTTTAAGGTTTATATCATGTGGCAGGAGAAAAAAATGGAAAATCTCCAAATGAGCTTAACTCACTCTAATGTACACATAAACATAGAAAAATGGAAAACAAGTCCAAACAAGGAAATAATTGCAATATTTTACACTGAGTGTCCAGAAGTAACATTGTAAAGATGTTATGCTCACTTTTTAAGGTTTATATCATGTGGCAGGAGAAAAAAATGGAAAATCTCCAAATGAGCTTAACTCACTCTAATGTACACATAAACATAGAAAAACAGAAAACAAGTCCAAACAAGGAAATAATTGCAACATTTTACACTGAGTGTCCAGAAGTAACATTGTAAAGATGTTATGTTCACTTTTTAAGGTTTATATCATGTGGCAGGAGAAAAAAATGGAAAATCTCCAAATGAGCTTAACTCACTCTAATTTACACATAAACATAGAAAAATAGAAAACAAGTCCAAACAAGGATATAATTGCAATATTTTACACTGAGTGTCCAGAAGTAACATTGTAAAGATGTTACGTTCACTTTTTAAGGTTTATATCATGTGGCAGGAGAAAAAATAAAAAATCTCCAAATGAGCTTAACTCACTCTAATGTACACATAAACATAGAAAAATAGAAAACAAGTCCAAACAAGGAAATAATTGCAATATTTTACACTGAGTGTCCAGAAGTAACATTGTAAAGATGTTATGCTCACTTTTTAAGGTTTATATCATGTGGCAGGAGAAAAAAATGGAAAATCTCCAAATGAGCTTAACTCACTCTAATGTACACATAAACATAGAAAAACAGAAAACAAGTCCAAACAAGGAAATAATTGCAACATTTTACACTGAGTGTCCAGAAGTAACATTGTAAAGATGTTATGTTCACTTTTTAAGGTTTATATCATGTGGCAGGAGAAAAAAATGGAAAATCTCCAAATGAGCTTAACTCACTCTAATGCGCAAGTAAACATAGAAAAACAGAAAACAAGTCCAAACAATGAAATAATTGCAACATTTTACACTGAGTGTCCAGAAGTAACATTGTAAAGATGTTACGTTCACTTTTTAAGGTTTATATCATGTGGCAGGAGAAAAAATAAAAAATCTCCAAATGAGCTTAACTCACTCTAATGAGCAAGTAAACATAGAAAAACAGAAAACAAGTCCAAACAAGGAAATAATTGCAACATTTTAACTGAGTGTCCAGAAGTAACACTGTAAAGATGTTATGTTCACTTTTTAAGGTTTATATCATGTGGCAGGAGAAAAAAATGGAAAATCTCCAAATGAGCTTAACTCACTCTAATGTACACATAAACATAGAAAAACAGAAAACAAGTCCAAACAAGGAAATAATTGCAACATTTTACACTATGTGTCCAGAAGTAACATTGTAAAGATGTTATGTTCACTTTTTAAGGTTTATATCATGTGGCAGGAGAAAAAAATGGAAAATCTCCAAATGAGCTTAACTCACTCTAATGTACACATAAACATAGAAAAATAGAAAACAAGTCCAAACAAGGAAATAATTGCAACATTTTACACTGATTGTCCAGAAGTAACATTGTAAAGATGTTATGTTCACTTTTTAAGGTTTATATCATGTGGCAGGAGAAAAAATAAAAAATCTCCAAATGAGCTTAACTCACTCTAATGTACACATAAACACAGAAAAACAGAAAACAAGTCCAAACAAGGAAATAATTGCAACATTTTACACTGAGTGTCCAGAAGTAACATTGTAAAGATGTTACGTTCACCTTTTAAGGTTTATATCATGTGGCAGGAGAAAAAAATGGAAAATCTCCAAATGAGCTTAACTCACTGTAATGTACACATAAACATAGAAAAATGGAAAACAAGTCCAAACAAGGAAATAATTGCAATATTTTACACTGAGTGTCCAGAAGTAACATTGTAAAGATGTTATGCTCACTTTTTAAGGTTTATATCATGTGGCAGGAGAAAAAAATGGAAAATCTCCAAATGAGCTTAACTCACTCTAATGTACACATAAACATAGAAAAACAGAAAACAAGTCCAAACAAGGAAATAATTGCAACATTTTACACTGAGTGTCCAGAAGTAACATTGTAAAGATGTTATGTTCACTTTTTAAGGTTTATATCATGTGGCAGGAGAAAAAAATGGAAAATCTCCAAATGAGCTTAACTCACTCTAATTTACACATAAACATAGAAAAATAGAAAACAAGTCCAAACAAGGATATAATTGCAATATTTTACACTGAGTGTCCAGAAGTAACATTGTAAAGATGTTACGTTCACTTTTTAAGGTTTATATCATGTGGCAGGAGAAAAAATAAAAAATCTCCAAATGAGCTTAACTCACTCTAATGTACACATAAACATAGAAAAATAGAAAACAAGTCCAAACAAGGAAATAATTGCAATATTTTACACTGAGTGTCCAGAAGTAACATTGTAAAGATGTTATGCTCACTTTTTAAGGTTTATATCATGTGGCAGGAGAAAAAAATGGAAAATCTCCAAATGAGCTTAACTCACTCTAATGTACACATAAACATAGAAAAACAGAAAACAAGTCCAAACAAGGAAATAATTGCAACATTTTACACTGAGTGTCCAGAAGTAACATTGTAAAGATGTTATGTTCACTTTTTAAGGTTTATATCATGTGGCAGGAGAAAAAAATGGAAAATCTCCAAATGCGCAACTCACTCTAATGCGCAAGTAAACATAGAAAAACAGAAAACAAGTCCAAACAACGAAATAATTGCAACATTTTACACTGAGTGTCCAGAAGTAACATTGTAAAGATGTTGCGTTCACTTTTTGAGGTTTATATCATGTGGCAGGAGAAAAAATAAAAAATCTCCAAATGAGCTTAACTCACTCTAATGAGCAAGTAAACATAGAAAAACAGAAAACAAGTCCAAACAAGGAAATAATTGCAACATTTTAACTGAGTGTCCAGAAGAAACACTGTAAAGATGTTATGTTCACTTTTTAAGGTTTATATCATGTGGCAGGAGAAAAAAATGGAAAATCTCCAAATGAGCTTAACTCACTCTAATGTACACATAAACATAGAAAAACAGAAAACAAGTCCAAACAAGGAAATAATTGCAACATTTTACACTATGTGTCCAGAAGTAACATTGTAAAGATGTTATGTTCACTTTTTAAGGTTTATATCATGTGGCAGGAGAAAAAAATGGAAAATCTCCAAATGAGCTTAACTCACTCTAATGTACACATAAACTTAGAAAAATAGAAAACAAGTCCAAACAAGGAAATAATTGCAACATTTTACACTATGTGTCCAGAAGTAACATTGTAAAGATGTTATGTTCACTTTTTAAGGTTTATATCATGTGGCAGGAGAAAAAAATGGAAAATCTCCAAATGAGCTTAACTCACTCTAATGTACACATAAACATAGAAAAATAGAAAACAAGTCCAAACAAGGAAATAATTGCAACATTTTACACTGATTGTCCAGAAGTAACATTGTAAAGATGTTATGTTCACTTTTTAAGGTTTATATCATGAGGCAGGAGAAAAAAATGGAAAATCTCCAAATGAGCTTAACTCACTCTAATGCGCAAGTAAACATAGAAAAACAGAAAACAAGTCCAAACAAGGAAATAATTGCAACATTTTAACTGAGTGTCCAGAAGTAACACTGTAAAGATGTTATGTTCACTTTTTAAGGTTTATATCATGTGGCAGGAGAAAAAATAAAAAATCTCCAAATGAGCTTAACTCACTCTAATGTACACATAAACACAGAAAAACAGAAAACAAGTCCAAACAAGGAAATAATTGCAACATTTTACACTGAGTGTCCAGAAGTAACATTGTAAAGATGTTACGTTCACTTTTTAAGGTTTATATCATGTGGCAGGAGAAAAAAATGGAAAATCTCCAAATGAGCTTAACTCACTGTAATGTACACATAAACATAGAAAAATGGAAAACAAGTCCAAACAAGGAAATAATTGCAATATTTTACACTGAGTGTCCAGAAGTAACATTGTAAAGATGTTATGCTCACTTTTTAAGGTTTATATCATGTGGCAGGAGAAAAAAATGGAAAATCTCCAAATGAGCTTAACTCACTCTAATGTACACATAAACATAGAAAAACAGAAAACAAGTCCAAACAAGGAAATAATTGCAACATTTTACACTGAGTGTCCAGAAGTAACATTGTAAAGATGTTATGTTCACTTTTTAAGGTTTATATCATGTGGCAGGAGAAAAAAATGGAAAATCTCCAAATGAGCTTAACTCACTCTAATTTACACATAAACATAGAAAAATAGAAAACAAGTCCAAACAAGGATATAATTGCAATATTTTACACTGAGTGTCCAGAAGTAACATTGTAAAGATGTTACGTTCACTTTTTAAGGTTTATATCATGTGGCAGGAGAAAAAATCTCCAAATGAGCTTAACTCACTCTAATGTACACATAAACATAGAAAAATAGAAAACAAGTCCAAACAAGGAAATAATTGCAATATTTTACACTGAGTGTCCAGAAGTAACATTGTAAAGATGTTATGCTCACTTTTTAAGGTTTATATCATGTGGCAGGAGAAAAAAATGGAAAATCTCCAAATGAGCTTAACTCACTCTAATGTACACATAAACATAGAAAAACAGAAAACAAGTCCAAACAAGGAAATAATTGCAACATTTTACACTGAGTGTCCAGAAGTAACATTGTAAAGATGTTATGTTCACTTTTTAAGGTTTATATCATGTGGCAGGAGAAAAAAATGGAAAATCTCCAAATTAGCTTAACTCACTCTAATGCGCAAGTAAACATAGAAAAACAGAAAACAAGTCCAAACAATGAAATAATTGCAACATTTTACACTGAGTGTCCAGAAGTAACATTGTAAAGATGTTGCGTTCACTTTTTAAGGTTTATATCATGTGGCAGGAGAAAAAATAAAAAATCTCCAAATGAGCTTAACTCACTCTAATGAGCAAGTAAACATAGAAAAACAGAAAACAAGTCCAAACAAGGAAATAATTGCAACATTTTAACTGAGTGTCCAGAAGTAACACTGTAAAGATGTTATGTTCACTTTTTAAGGTTTATATCATGTGGCAGGAGAAAAAAATGGAAAATCTCCAAATGAGCTTAACTCACTCTAATGTACACATAAACATAGACAAACAGAAAACAAGTCCAAACAAGGAAATAATTGCAACATTTTACACTATGTGTCCAGAAGTAACATTGTAAAGATGTTATGTTCACTTTTTAAGGTTTATATCATGTGGCAGGAGAAAAAAATGGAAAATCTCCAAATGAGCTTAACTCACTCTAATGTACACATAAACTTAGAAAAATAGAAAACAAGTCCAAACAAGGAAATAATTGCAACATTTTACACTGATTGTCCAGAAGTAACATTGTAAAGATGTTACGTTCACTTTTTAAGGTTTATATCATGTGGCAGGAGAAAAAAATGGAAAATCTCCAAACGAGCTTAACTCACTCCTAATGTACACATAAACATAGAAAAATAGAAAACAAGTCCAAACAAGGAAATAATTGCAATATTTTACACTGAGTGTCCAGAAGTAACATTGTAAAGATGTTATGTTCACTTTTTAAGGTTTATATCATGTGGCAGGAGAAAAAAATGGAAAATCTCCAAATGAGCTTAACTCACTCTAATGCGCAAGTAAACATAGAAAAACAGAAAACAAGTCCAAACAAGGAAATAATTGCAACATTTAAACTGAGTGTCCAGAAGTAACACTGTAAAGATGTTATGTTCACTTTTTAAGGTTTATATCATGTGGCAGGAGAAAAAAATGGAAAATCTCCAAATGAGCTTAACTCACTCTAATGTACACATAAACATAGAAAAATAGAAAACAAGTCCAAACAAGGAAATAATTGCAACATTTTACACTGAGTGTCCAGAAGTAACATTGTAAAGATGTTATGTTCACTTTTTAAGGTTTATATCATGTGGCAGGAGAAAAAAATGGAAAATCTCCAAATGAGCTTAACTCACTCTAATGCGCAAGTAAACATAGAAAAACAGAAAACAAGTCCAAACAAGGAAATAATTGCAACATTTTACACTGAGTGTCCAGAAGTAACATTGTAAAGATGTTACGTTCACTTTTTAAGGTTTATATCATGTGGCAGGAGAAAAAAATGGAAAATCTCCAAATGAGCTTAACTCACTCTAATGTACACATAAACATAGAAAAACAGAAAACAAGTCCAAACAAGGAAATAATTGCAACATTTTACACTGAGTGTCCAGAAGTAACATTGTAAAGATGTTATGTTCACTTTTTAAGGTTTATATCATGTGGCAGGAGAAAAAAATGGAAAATCTCCAAATGAGCTTAACTCACTCTAATGCGCAAGTAAACATAGAAAAACAGAAAACAAGTCCAAACAATGAAATAATTGCAACATTTTACACTGAGTGTCCAGAAGTAACATTGTAAAGATGTTACGTTCACTTTTTAAGGTTTATATCATGTGGCAGGAGAAAAAATAAAAAATCTCCAAATGAGCTTAACTCACTCTAATGAGCAAGTAAACATAGAAAAACAGAAAACAAGTCCAAACAAGGAAATAATTGCAACATTTTAACTGAGTGTCCAGAAGAAACACTGTAAAGATGTTATGTTCACTTTTTAAGGTTTATATCATGTGGCAGGAGAAAAAAATGGAAAATCTCCAAATGAGCTTAACTCACTCTAATGTACACATAAACATAGAAAAACAGAAAACAAGTCCAAACAAGGAAATAATTGCAACATTTTACACTATGTGTCCAGAAGTAACATTGTAAAGATGTTATGTTCACTTTTTAAGGTTTATATCATGTGGCAGGAGAAAAAAATGGAAAATCTCCAAATGAGCTTAACTCACTCTAATGCGCAAGTAAACATAGAAAAACAGAAAACAAGTCCAAACAAGGAAATAATTGCAACATTTTAACTGAGTGTCCAGAAGTAACACTGTAAAGATGTTATGTTCACTTTTTAAGGTTTATATCATGTGGCAGGAGAAAAAATAAAAAATCTCCAAATGAGCTTAACTCACTCTAATGTACACATAAACACAGAAAAACAGAAAACAAGTCCAAACAAGGAAATAATTGCAACATTTTACACTGAGTGTCCAGAAGTAACATTGTAAAGATGTTACGTTCACTTTTTAAGGTTTATATCATGTGGCAGGAGAAAAAAATGGAAAATCTCCAAATGAGCTTAACTCACTGTAATGTACACATAAACATAGAAAAATGGAAAACAAGTCCAAACAAGGAAATAATTGCAATATTTTACACTGAGTGTCCAGAAGTAACATTGTAAAGATGTTATGCTCACTTTTTAAGGTTTATATCATGTGGCAGGAGAAAAAAATGGAAAATCTCCAAATGAGCTTAACTCACTCTAATGTACACATAAACATAGAAAAACAGAAAACAAGTCCAAACAAGGAAATAATTGCAACATTTTACACTGAGTGTCCAGAAGTAACATTGTAAAGATGTTATGTTCACTTTTTAAGGTTTATATCATGTGGCAGGAGAAAAAAATGGAAAATCTCCAAATGAGCTTAACTCACTCTAATTTACACATAAACATAGAAAAATAGAAAACAAGTCCAAACAAGGATATAATTGCAATATTTTACACTGAGTGTCCAGAAGTAACATTGTAAAGATGTTACGTTCACTTTTTAAGGTTTATATCATGTGGCAGGAGAAAAAATAAAAAATCTCCAAATGAGCTTAACTCACTCTAATGTACACATAAACATAGAAAAATAGAAAACAAGTCCAAACAAGGAAATAATTGCAATATTTTACACTGAGTGTCCAGAAGTAACATTGTAAAGATGTTATGCTCACTTTTTAAGGTTTATATCATGTGGCAGGAGAAAAAAATGGAAAATCTCCAAATGAGCTTAACTCACTCTAATGTACACATAAACATAGAAAAACAGAAAACAAGTCCAAACAAGGAAATAATTGCAACATTTTACACTGAGTGTCCAGAAGTAACATTGTAAAGATGTTATGTTCACTTTTTAAGGTTTATATCATGTGGCAGGAGAAAAAAATGGAAAATCTCCAAATGCGCAACTCACTCTAATGCGCAAGTAAACATAGAAAAACAGAAAACAAGTCCAAACAATGAAATAATTGCAACATTTTACACTGAGTGTCCAGAAGTAACATTGTAAAGATGTTGCGTTCACTTTTTAAGGTTTATATCATGTGGCAGGAGAAAAAATAAAAAATCTCCAAATGAGCTTAACTCACTCTAATGAGCAAGTAAACATAGAAAAACAGAAAACAAGTCCAAACAAGGAAATAATTGCAACATTTTAACTGAGTGTCCAGAAGTAACACTGTAAAGATGTTATGTTCACTTTTTAAGGTTTATATCATGTGGCAGGAGAAAAAAATGGAAAATCTCCAAATGAGCTTAACTCACTCTAATGTACACATAAACATAGACAAACAGAAAACAAGTCCAAACAAGGAAATAATTGCAACATTTTACACTATGTGTCCAGAAGTAACATTGTAAAGATGTTATGTTCACTTTTTAAGGTTTATATCATGTGGCAGGAGAAAAAAATGGAAAATCTCCAAATGAGCTTAACTCACTCTAATGTACACATAAACTTAGAAAAATAGAAAACAAGTCCAAACAAGGAAATAATTGCAACATTTTACACTGATTTTCCAGAAGTAACATTGTAAAGATGTTACGTTCACTTTTTAAGGTTTATATCATGTGGCAGGAGAAAAAAATGGAAAATCTCCAAACGAGCTTAACTCACTCCTAATGTACACATAAACATAGAAAAATAGAAAACAAGTCCAAACAAGGAAATAATTGCAATATTTTACACTGAGTGTCCAGAAGTAACATTGTAAAGATGTTATGTTCACTTTTTAAGGTTTATATCATGTGGCAGGAGAAAAAAATGGAAAATCTCCAAATGAGCTTAACTCACTCTAATGCGCAAGTAAACATAGAAAAACAGAAAACAAGTCCAAACAAGGAAATAATTGCAACATTTAAACTGAGTGTCCAGAAGTAACACTGTAAAGATGTTATGTTCACTTTTTAAGGTTTATATCATGTGGCAGGAGAAAAAAATGGAAAATCTCCAAATGAGCTTAACTCACTCTAATGTACACATAAACATAGAAAAATAGAAAACAAGTCCAAACAAGGAAATAATTGCAACATTTTACACTGAGTGTCCAGAAGTAACATTGTAAAGATGTTATGTTCACTTTTTAAGGTTTATATCATGTGGCAGGAGAAAAAAATGGAAAATCTCCAAATGAGCTTAACTCACTCTAATGCGCAAGTAAACATAGAAAAACAGAAAACAAGTCCAAACAAGGAAATAATTGCAACATTTTACACTGAGTGTCCAGAAGTAACATTGTAAAGATGTTACGTTCACTTTTTAAGGTTTATATCATGTGGCAGGAGAAAAAATAAAAAATCTCCAAATGAGCTTAACTCACTCTAATGTACACATAAACATAGAAAAACAGAAAACAAGTCCAAACAAGGAAATAATTGCAACATTTTACACTGAGTGTCCAGAAGTAACATTGTAAAGATGTTATGTTCACTTTTTAAGGTTTATATCATGTGGCAGGAGAAAAAAATGGAAAATCTCCAAATGAGCTTAACTCACTCTAATGCGCAAGTAAACATAGAAAAACAGAAAACAAGTCCAAACAATGAAATAATTGCAACATTTTACACTGAGTGTCCAGAAGTAACATTGTAAAGATGTTACGTTCACTTTTTAAGGTTTATATCATGTGGCAGGAGAAAAAATAAAAAATCTCCAAATGAGCTTAACTCACTCTAATGAGCAAGTAAACATAGAAAAACAGAAAACAAGTCCAAACAAGGAAATAATTGCAACATTTTAACTGAGTGTCCAGAAGAAACACTGTAAAGATGTTATGTTCACTTTTTAAGGTTTATATCATGTGGCAGGAGAAAAAAATGGAAAATCTCCAAATGAGCTTAACTCACTCTAATGTACACATAAACATAGAAAAACAGAAAACAAGTCCAAACAAGGAAATAATTGCAACATTTTACACTATGTGTCCAGAAGTAACATTGTAAAGATGTTATGTTCACTTTTTAAGGTTTATATCATGTGGCAGGAGAAAAAAATGGAAAATCTCCAAATGAGCTTAACTCACTCTAATGTACACATAAACATAGAAAAATAGAAAACAAGTCCAAACAACGAAATAATTGCAACATTTTACACTGATTGTCCAGAAGTAACATTGTAAAGATGTTACGTTCACTTTTTAAGGTTTATATCATGTGGCAGGAGAAAAAAATGGAAAATCTCCAAATGAGCTTAACTCACTCCTAATGTACACATAAACATAGAAAAATAGAAAACAAGTCCAAACAAGGAAATAATTGCAATATTTTACACTGAGTGTCCAGAAGTAACATTGTAAAGATGTTATGTTCACTTTTTAAGGTTTATATCATGTGGCAGGAGAAAAAAATGGAAAATCTCCAAATGAGCTTAACTCACTCTAATGCGCAAGTAAACATAGAAAAACAGAAAACAAGTCCAAACAAGGAAATAATTGCAACATTTTAACTGAGTGTCCAGAAGTAACACTGTAAAGATGTTATGTTCACTTTTTAAGGTTTATATCATGTGGCAGGAGAAAAAAATGGAAAATCTCCAAATGAGCTTAACTCACTCTAATGTACACATAAACATAGAAAAATAGAAAACAAGTCCAAACAAGGAAATAATTGCAACATTTTACACTGAGTGTCCAGAAGTAACATTGTAAAGATGTTATGTTCACTTTTTAAGGTTTATATCATGTGGCAGGAGAAAAAAATGGAAAATCTCCAAATGAGCTTAACTCACTCTAATGCGCAAGTAAACATAGAAAAACAGAAAACAAGTCCAAACAAGGAAATAATTGCAACATTTTAACTGAGTGTCCAGAAGTAACATTGTAAAGATGTTACGTTCACTTTTTAAGGTTTATATCATGTGGCAGGAGAAAAAAATGGAAAATCTCCAAATGAGCTTAACTCACTCTAATGTACACATAAACATAGAAAAATAGAAAACAAGTCCAAACAAGGAAATAATTGCAACATTTTACACTGAGTGTCCAGAAGTAACATTGTAAAGATGTTATGTTCACTTTTTAAGGTTTATATCATGTGGCAGGAGAAAAAAATGGAAAATCTCCAAATGAGCTTAACTCACTCTAATGCGCAAGTAAACATAGAAAAACAGAAAACAAGTCCAAACAAGGAAATAATTGCAACATTTTACACTGAGTGTCCAGAAGTAACATTGTAAAGATGTTACGTTCACTTTTTAAGGTTTATATCATGTGGCAGGAGAAAAAATAAAAAATCTCCAAATGAGCTTAACTCACTCTAATGTACACATAAACATAGAAAAACAGAAAACAAGTCCAAACAATGAAATAATTGCAACATTTAACACTGAGTGTCCAGAAGTAACATTGTAAAGATGTTATGTTCACTTTTTACGGTTTATATCATGTGGCAGGAGAAAAAAATGGAAAATCTCCAAATGAGCTTAACTCACTGTAATGTACACATAAACATAGAAAAATGGAAAACAAGTCCAAACAAGGAAATAATTGCAATATTTTACACTGAGTGTCCAGAAGTAACATTGTAAAGATGTTATGTTCACTTTTTAAGGTTTATATCATGTGGCAGGAGAAAAAAATGGAAAATCTCCAAATGAGCTTAACTCACTCTAATTTACACATAAACATAGAAAAACAGAAAACAAGTCCAAACAAGGAAATAATTGCAACATTTTACACTGAGTGTCCAGAAGTAACATTGTAAAGATGTTACGTTCACTTTTTCAGGTTTATATCATGTGGCAGGAGAAAAAATAAAAAATCTCCAAATGAGCTTAACTCACTCTAATGCGCAAGTAAACATAGAAAAACAGAAAACAAGTCCAAACAATGAAATAATTGCAACATTTTACACTGAGTGTCCAGAAGTAACATTGTAAAGATGTTACGTTCACTTTTTAAGGTTTATATCATGTGGCAGGAGAAAAAATAAAAAATCTCCACATGAGCTTAACTCACTCTAATGCGCAAGTAAACATAGAAAAACAGAAAACAAGTCCAAACAAGGAAATAATTGCAACATTTTAATTGAGTGTCCAGAAGTAACACTGTAAAGATGTTATGTTCACTTTTTAAGGTTTATATCATGTGGCAGGAGAAAAAAATGGAAAATCTCCAAATGAGCTTAACTCACTCTAATGTACACATAAACATAGAAAAATAGAAAACAAGTCCAAACAAGGAAATAATTGCAACATTTTACACTGAGTGTCCAGAAGTAACATTGTAAAGATGTTATGTTCACTTTTTAAGGTTTATATCATGTGGCAGGAGAAAAAAATGGAAAATCTCCAAATGAGCTTAACTCACTCTAATGCGCAAGTAAACATAGAAAAACAGAAAACAAGTCCAAACAATGACATAATTGCAACATTTTACACTGAGTGTCCAGAAGTAACATTGTAAAGATCTTATGTTCACTTTTTAAGGTTTATATCATGTGGCAGAAGAAAAAAATGGAAAATCTCCAAATGAGCTTAATTCACTCTAATGCGCAAGTAAACGTAGAACAACAGAAAACAAGTCCAAACAAGGAAATAATTGCAACATTTTACACTGAGTGTCCAGAAGTAACATTGTAAAGATGTTACGTTCACTTTTTCAGGTTTATATCATGTGGCAGGAGAAAAAAATGGAAAATCTCCAAATGAGCTTAACTCACTCTAGTGTACACATAAACATAGAAAAATAGAAAACAAGTCCAAACAAGGAAATAATTGCAATATTTTACACTGAGTGTCCAGAAGTAACATTGTAAAGATGTTACGTTCACTTTTTAAGGTTTATATCATGTGGCAGGAGAAAAAAATGGAAAATCTCCAAATGAGCTTAACTCACTCTAATGCGCAAGTAAACATAGAAAAACAGAAAACAAGTCCAAACAAGGAAATAATTGCAACATTTTAACTGAGTGTCCAGAAGTAACACCGTAAAGATGTTATGTTCACTTTTTAAGGTTTATATCATGTGGCAGGAGAAAAAAATGGAAAATCTCCAAATGAGCTTAACTCACTCTAATGTACACATAAACATAGAAAAACAGAAAACAAGTCCAAACAATGAAATAATTGCAACATTTAACACTGAGTGTCCAGAAATAACATTGTAAAGATGTTATGTTCACTTTTTAAGGTTTATATCATGTGGCAGGAGAAAAAAATGGAAAATCTCCAAATGAGCTTAACTCACTGTAATGTACACATAAACATAGAAAAATGGAAAACAAGTCCAAACAAGGAAATAATTGCAATATTTTACACTGAGTGTCCAGAAGTAACATTGTAAAGATGTTATGCTCACTTTTTAAGGTTTATATCATGTGGCAGGAGAAAAAAATGGAAAATCTCCAAATGAGCTTAACTCACTCTAATGTACACATAAACATAGAAAAACAGAAAACAAGTCCAAACAAGGAAATAATTGCAACATTTTACACTGAGTGTCCAGAAGTAACATTGTAAAGATGTTATGTTCACTTTTTAAGGTTTATATCATGTGGCAGGAGAAAAAAATGGAAAATCTCCAAATGAGCTTAACTCACTCTAAAGCGCAAGTAAACATAGAAAAACAGAAAACAAGTCCAAACAATGACATAATTGCAACATTTTAACTGAGTGTCCAGAAGTAACACTGTAAAGATGTTACGTTCACTTTTTAAGGTTTATATCATGTGGCAGGAGAAAAAATAAAAAATCTCCAAATGAGCTTAACTCACTCTAATGTACACATAAACATAGAAAAACAGAAAACAAGTCCAAACAAGGAAATAATTGCAACATTTTACACTGAGTGTCCAGAAGTAACATTGTAAAGATGTTATGTTCACTTTTTAAGGTTTATATCATGTGGCAGGAGAAAAAATAAAAAATCTCCAAATGAGCTTAACTCACTCTAATGTACACATAAACATAGAAAAACAGAAAACAAGTCCAAACAAGGAAATAATTGCAACATTTAACACTGAGTGTCCAGAAGTAACATTGTAAAGATGTTACGTTCACTTTTTAAGGTTTATATCATGTGGCAGGAGAAAAAAATGGAAAATCTCCAAATGAGCTTAACTCACTGTAATGTACACATAAACATAGAAAAATGGAAAACAAGTCCAAACAAGGAAATAATTGCAACATTTTACACTGAGTGTCCAGAAGTAACATTGTAAAGATGTTATGCTCACTTTTTAAGGTTTATATCATGTGGCAGGAGAAAAAAATGGAAAATCTCCAAATGAGCTTAACTCACTCTAATGTACACATAAACATAGAAAAACAGAAAACAAGTCCAAACAAGGAAATAATTGCAACATTTTACACTGAGTGTCCAGAAGTAACATTGTAAAGATGTTACGTTCACTTTTTAAGGTTTATATCATGTGGCAGGAGAAAAAAAAAAAAATCTCCAAATGAGCTTAACTCACTCTAATTTACACATAAACATAGAAAAATAGAAAACAAGTCCAAACAAGGAAATAATTGCAATATTTTACACTGAGTGTCCAGAAGTAACATTGTAAAGATGTTACGTTCACTTTTTAAGGTTTATATCATGTGGCAGGAGAAAAAATAAAAAATCTCCAAATGAGCTTAACTCACTCTAATGTACACATAAACATAGAAAAACAGAAAACAAGTCCAAACAATGAAATAATTGCAACATTTAACACTGAGTGTCCAGAAGTAACATTGTAAAGATGTTATGTTCACTTTTTAAGGTTTATATCATGTGGCAGGAGAAAAAAATGGAAAATCTCCAAATGAGCTTAACTCACTGTAATGTACACATAAACATAGAAAAATGGAAAACAAGTCCAAACAAGGAAATAATTGCAATATTTTACACTGAGTGTCCAGAAGTAACATTGTAAAGATGTTATGCTCACTTTTTAAGGTTTATATCATGTGGCAGGAGAAAAAAATGGAAAAACTCCAAATGAGCTTAACTCACTCTAATGTACTCATAAACATAGAAAAACAGAAAACAAGTCCAAACAAGGAAATAATTGCAACATTTTACACTGAGTGTCCAGAAGTAACATTGTAAAGATGTTATGTTCACTTTTTAAGGTTTATATCATGTGGCAGGAGAAAAAAATGGAAAATCTCCAAATGAGCGTAACTCACTCTAATGTACACATAAACATAGAAAAATAGAAAACAAGTCCAAACAAGGAAATAATTGCAACATTTTACACTGAGTGTCCAGAAGTAACATTGTAAAGATGTTACGTTCACTTTTTAAGGTTTATATCATGTGGCAGGAGAAAAAATAAAAAATCTCCAAATGAGCTTAACTCACTCTAATGTACACATAAACATAGAAAAACAGAAAACAAGTCCAAACAATGAAATAATTGCAACATTTAACACTGAGTGTCCAGAAGTAACATTGTAAAGATGTTATGTTCACTTTTTAAGGTTTATATCATGTGGCAGGAGAAAAAAATGGAAAATCTCCAAATGAGCTTAACTCACTGTAATGTACACATAAACATAGAAAAATGGAAAACAAGTCCAAACAAGGAAATAATTGCAATATTTTACACTGAGTGTCCAGAAGTAACATTGTAAAGATGTTATGCTCACTTTTTAAGGTTTATATCATGTGGCAGGAGAAAAAAATGGAAAATCTCCAAATGAGCTTAACTCACTCTAATGTACACATAAACATAGAAAAACAGAAAACAAGTCCAAACAAGGAAATAATTGCAACATTTTACACTGAGTGTCCAGAAGTAACATTGTAAAGATGTTATGTTCACTTTTTAAGGTTTATATCATGTGGCAGGAGAAAAAAATGGAAAATCTCCAAATGAGCTTAACTCACTCTAATTTACACATAAACATAGAAAAATAGAAAACAAGTCCAAACAAGGAAATAATTGCAACATTTTACACTGATTGTCCAGAAGTAACATTGTAAAGATGTTATGTTCACTTTTTAAGGTTTATATCATGTGGCAGGAGAAAAAAATGGAAAATCTCCAAATGAGCTTAACTCACTCTAATGCGCAAGTAAACATAGAAAAACAGAAAACAAGTCCAAACAAGGAAATAATTGCAACATTTTAACTGAGTGTCCAGAAGTAACACTGTAAAGATGTTACGTTCACTTTTTAAGGTTTATATCATGTGGCAGGAGAAAAAATAAAAAATCTCCAAATGAGCTTAACTCACTCTAATGTACACATAAACATAGAAAAACTGAAAACAAGTCCAAACAATGAAATAATTGCAACATTTAACACTGAGTGTCCAGAAGTAACATTGTAAAGATGTTATGTTCACTTTTTAAGGTTTATATCATGTGGCAGGAGAAAAAAATGGAAAATCTCCAAATGAGCTTAACTCACTGTAATGTACACATAAACATAGAAAAATGGAAAACAAGTCCAAACAAGGAAATAATTGCAATATTTTACACTGAGTGTCCAGAAGTAACATTGTAAAGATGTTATGCTCACTTTTTAAGGTTTATATCATGTGGCAGGAGAAAAAAATGGAAAATCTCCAAATGAGCTTAACTCACTCTAATGTACACATAAACATAGAAAAACAGAAAACAAGTCCAAACAAGGAAATAATTGCAATATTTTACACTGAGTGTCCAGAAGTAACATTGTAAAGATGTTATGCTCACTTTTTAAGGTTTATATCATGTGGCAGGAGAAAAAAATGGAAAATCTCCAAATGAGCTTAACTCAACTCTAATGCGCAAGTAAACATAGAAAAACAGAAAACAAGTCCAAACAAGGAAATAATTGCAACATTTTAACTGAGTGTCCAGAAGTAACACTGTAAAGATGTTATGTTCACTTTTTAAGGTTTATATCATGTGGCAGGAGAAAAAAATGGAAAATCTCCAAATGAGCTTAACTCACTCTAATGTACACATAAACATAGAAAAACAGAAAACAAGTCCAAACAAGGAAATAATTGCAACATTTTACACTGAGTGTCCAGAAGTAACATTGTAAAGATGTTACGTTCACTTTTTAAGGTTTATATCATGTGGCAGGAGAAAAAATAAAAAATCTCCAAATGAGCTTAACTCACTCTAATGTACACATAAACATAGAAAAACTGAAAACAAGTCCAAACAATGAAATAATTGCAACATTTAACACTGAGTGTCCAGAAGTAACATTGTAAAGATGTTATGTTCACTTTTTAAGGTTTATATCATGTGGCAGGAGAAAAAAATGGAAAATCTCCAAATGAGCTTAACTCACTGTAATGTACACATAAACATAGAAAAATGGAAAACAAGTCCAAACAAGGAAATAATTGCAATATTTTACACTGAGTGTCCAGAAGTAACATTGTAAAGATGTTATGCTCACTTTTTAAGGTTTATATCATGTGGCAGGAGAAAAAAATGGAAAATCTCCAAATGAGCTTAACTCACTCTAATGTACACATAAACATAGAAAAACAGAAAACAAGTCCAAACAAGGAAATAATTGCAACATTTTACACTGAGTGTCCAGAAGTAACATTGTAAAGATGTTATGTTCACTTTTTAAGGTTTATATCATGTGGCAGGAGAAAAAAATGGAAAATCTCCAAATGAGCTTAACTCACTCTAATGTACACATAAACATAGAAAAACAGAAAACAAGTCCAAACAAGGAAATAATTGCAACATTTTAACTGAGTGTCCAGAAGTAACACTGTAAAGATGTTATGTTCACTTTTTAAGGTTTATATCATGTGGCAGGAGAAAAAAATGGAAAATCTCCAAATGAGCTTAACTCACTCTAATGTACACATAAACATAGAAAAATAGAAAACAAGTCCAAACAAGGAAATAATTGCAACATTTTACACTGAGTGTCCAGAAGTAACATTGTAAAGATGTTACGTTCACTTTTTAAGATTTATATCATCTGGCAGGAGAAAAAATAAAAAATCTCCAAATGAGCTTAAAACACTCTAATGTACACATAAACATAGGAAAACAGAAAACAAGTCCAAACAATGAAATAATTGCAACATTTAACACTGAGTGTCCAGAAGTAACATTGTAAAGATGTTATGTTCACTTTTTAAGGTTTATATCATGTGGCAGGAGAAAAAAATGGAAAATCTCCAAATGAGCTTAACTCACTCTAATGTACACATAAACATAGAAAAATAGAAAACAAGTCCAAACAAGGAAATAATTGCAATATTTTACACTGAGTGTCCAGAAGTAACATTGTAAAGATGTTATGCTCACTTTTTAAGGTTTATATCATGTGGCAGGAGAAAAAAATGGAAAATCTCCAAATGAGCTTAACTCACTCTAATGTACACATAAACATAGAAAAACAGAAAACAAGTCCAAACAAGGAAATAATTGCAACATTTTACACTGAGTGTCCAGAAGTAACATTGTAAAGATGTTATGTTCACTTTTTAAGGTTTATATCATGTGGCAGGAGAAAAAAATGGAAAATCTCCAAATGAGCTTAACTCACTCTAAAGCGCAAGTAAACATAGAACAACAGAAAACAAGTCCAAACAATGACATAATTGCAACATTTTAACTGAGTGTCCAGAAGTAACACTGTAAAGATGTTATGTTCACTTTTTAAGGTTTATATCATGTGGCAGGAGAAAAAATAAAAAATCTCCAAATGAGCTTAACTCACTCTAATGCGCAAGTTAACATAGAAAAACAGAAAACAAGTCCAAACAAGGAAATAATTGCAACATTTTAACTTAGTGTCCAGAAGTAACACTGTAAAGATGTTATGTTCACTTTTTAAGGTTTATATCATGTGGCAGGAGAAAAAAATGGAAAATCTCCAAATGAGCTTAACTCACTCTAATGTACACATAAACATAGAAAAACAGAAAACAAGTCCAAACAAGGAAATAATTGCAACATTTTAACTGAGTGTCCAGAAGTAACACTGTAAAGATGTTATGTTCACTTTTTAAGGTTTATATCATGTGGCAGGAGAAAAAATAAAAAATCTCCAAATGAGCTTAACTCACTCTAATGTACACATAAACATAGAAAAACAGAAAACAAGTCCAAACAATGAAATAATTGCAACATTTAACACTGAGTGTCCAGAAGTAACATTGTAAAGATGTTATGTTCACTTTTTAAGGTTTATATCATGTGGCAGGAGAAAAAAATGGAAAATCTCCAAATGAGCTTAACTCACTGTAATGTACACATAAACATAGAAAAATGGAAAACAAGTCCAAACAAGGAAATAATTGCAATATTTTAAACTGAGTGTCCAGAAGTAACATTGTAAAGATGTTATGCTCACTTTTTAAGGTTTATATCATGTGGCAGGAGAAAAAAATGGAAAATCTCCAAATGAGCTTAACTCACTCTAATGTACACATAAACATAGAAAAACAGAAAACAAGTCCAAACAAGGAAATAATTGCAACATTTTACACTGAGTGTCCAGAAGTAACATTGTAAAGATGTTATGTTCACTTTTTAAGGTTTATATCATGTGGCAGGAGAAAAAAATGGAAAATCTCCAAATGAGCTTAACTCACTCTAATGTACACATAAACATAGAAAAATGGAAAACAAGTCCAAACAAGGAAATAATTGCAACATTTTACACTGAGTGTCCAGAAGTAACATTGTAAAGATGTTACGTTCACTTTTTAAGGTTTATATCATGTGGCAGGAGAAAAAATAAAAAATCTCCAAATGAGCTTAACTCACTCTAATGTACACATAAACATAGAAAAACAGAAAACAAGTCCAAACAATGAAATAATTGCAACATTTAACACTGAGTGTCCAGAAGTAACATTGTAAAGATGTTATGTTCACTTTTTAAGGTTTATATCATGTGGCAGGAGAAAAAAATGGAAAATCTCCAAATGAGCTTAAACTCACTGCAATGTACACATAAACATAGAAAAATGGAAAACAAGTCCAAACAAGGAAATAATTGCAATATTTTACACTGAGTGTCCGGAAGTACCATTGTAAAGATGTTATGCTCACTTTTGAAGGTTTATATCATGTGGCAGGAGAAAAAAATGGAAAATCTCCAAATGAGCTTAACTCACTCTAATGTACACATAAACATAGAAAAACAGAAAACAAGTCCAAACAAGGAAATAATTGCAAAATTTTACACTGAGTGTCCAGAAGTAACATTGTAAAGATGTTATGCTCACTTTTTAAGGTTTATATCATGTGGCAGGAGAAAAAAATGGAAAATCTCCAAATGAGCTTAACTCACTCTAATGTACACATAAACATAGAAAAACAGAAAACAAGTCCAAACAAGGAAATAATTGCAATATTTTACACTGAGTGTCCAGAAGTAACATTGTAAAGATGTTATGCTCACTTTTTAAGGTTTATATCATGTGGCAGGAGAAAAAAATGGAAAATCTCCAAATGAGCTTAACTCACTCTAATGCGCAAGTAAACATAGAAAAACAGAAAACAAGTCCAAACAAGGAAATAATTGCAACATTTTAACTGAGTGTCCAGAAGTAACACTGTAAAGATGTTATGTTCACTTTTTAAGGTTTATATCATGTGGCAGGAGAAAAAAATGGAAAATCTCCAAATTAGCTTAACTCACTCTAATGTACACATAAACATAGAAAAATAGAAAACAAGTCCAAACAAGGAAATAATTGCAACATTTTACACTGAGTGTCCAGAAGTAACATTGTAAAGATGTTACGTTCACTTTTTAAGGTTTATATCATGTGGCAGGAGAAAAAATAAAAAATCTCCAAATGAGCTTAACTCACTCTAATGTACACATAAACATAGAAAAACAGAAAACAAGTCCAAACAATGAAATAATTGCAACATTTAACACTGAGTGTCCAGAAGTAACATTGTAAAGATGTTATGTTCACTTTTTAAGGTTTATATCATGTGGCAGGAGAAAAAAATGGAAAATCTCCAAATGAGCTTAACTCACTGTAATGTACACATAAACATAGAAAAATGGAAAACAAGTCCAAACAAGGAAATAATTGCAATATTTTACACTGAGTGTCCAGAAGTAACATTGTAAAGATGTTATGCTCACTTTTTAAGGTTTATATCATGTGGCAGGAGAAAAAAATGGAAAATCTCCAAATGAGCTTAACTCACTCTAATGTACACATAAACATAGAAAAACAGAAAACAAGTCCAAACAAGGAAATAATTGCAACATTTTACACTGAGTGTCCAGAAGTAACATTGTAAAGATGTTATGTTCACTTTTTAAGGTTTATATCATGTGGCAGGAGAAAAAAATGGAAAATCTCCAAATGAGCTTAACTCACTCTAATTTACACATAAACATAGAAAAATAGAAAACAAGTCCAAACAAGGAAATAATTGCAACATTTTACACTGATTGTCCAGAAGTAACATTGTAAAGATGTTATGTTCACTTTTTAAGGTTTATATCATGTGGCAGGAGAAAAAAATGGAAAATCTCCAAATGAGCTTAACTCACTCTAATGCGCAAGTAAACATAGAAAAACAGAAAACAAGTCCAAACAAGGAAATAATTGCAACATTTTAACTGAGTGTCCAGAAGTAACACTGTAAAGATGTTATGTTCACTTTTTAAGGTTTATATCATGTGGCAGGAGAAAAAAATGGAAAATCTCCAAATGAGCTTAACTCACTCTAATGTACACATAAACATAGAAAAATAGAAAACAAGTCCAAACAAGGAAATAATTGCAACATTTTAACTGAGTGTCCAGAAGTAACACTGTAAAGATGTTACGTTCACTTTTTAAGGTTTATATCATGTGGCAGGAGAAAAAATAAAAAATCTCCAAATGAGCTTAACTCACTCTAATGTACACATAAACATAGAAAAACTGAAAACAAGTCCAAACAATGAAATAATTGCAACATTTAACACTGAGTGTCCAGAAGTAACATTGTAAAGATGTTATGTTCACTTTTTAAGGTTTATATCATGTGGCAGGAGAAAAAATAAAAAATCTCCAAATGAGCTTAACTCACTCTAATTTACACATAAACATAGAAAAATAGAAAACAAGTCCAAACAATGAAATAATTGCAACATTTAACACTGAGTGTCCAGAAGTAACATTGTAAAGATGTTATGTTCACTTTTTAAGGTTTATATCATGTGGCAGGAGAAAAAAATGGAAAATCTCCAAATGAGCTTAACTCACTGTAATGTACACATAAACATAGAAAAATGGAAAACAAGTCCAAACAAGGAAATAATTGCAATATTTTACACTGAGTGTCCAGAAGTAACATTGTAAAGATGTTATGCTCACTTTTTAAGGTTTATATCATGTGGCAGGAGAAAAAAATGGAAAATCTCCAAATGAGCTTAACTCACTCTAATGTACACATAAACATAGAAAAACAGAAAACAAGTCCAAACAAGGAAATAATTGCAACATTTTACACTGAGTGTCCAGAAGTAACATTGTAAAGATGTTATGTTCACTTTTTAAGGTTTATATCATGTGGCAGGAGAAAAAAATGGAAAATCTCCAAATGAGCTTAACTCACTCTAAAGCGCAAGTAAACATAGAACAACAGAAAACAAGTCCAAACAATGACATAATTGCAACATTTTAACTGAGTGTCCAGAAGTAACACTGTAAAGATGTTATGTTCACTTTTTAAGGTTTATATCATGTGGCAGGAGAAAAAAATGGAAAATCTCCAAATGAGCTTAACTCACTCTAATGCGCAAGTAAACATAGAAAAACAGAAAACAAGTCCAAACAATGAAATAATTGCAACATTTTACACTGAGTGTCCAGAAGTAACATTGTAAAGATGTTACGTTCACTTTTTAAGGTTTATATCATGTGGCAGGAGAAAAAATAAAAAATCTCCAAATGAGCTTAACTCACTCTAATGCGCAAGTTAACATAGAAAAACAGAAAACAAGTCCAAACAAGGAAATAATTGCAACATTTTAACTTAGTGTCCAGAAGTAACACTGTAAAGATGTTATGTTCACTTTTTAAGGTTTATATCATGTGGCAGGAGAAAAAAATGGAAAATCTCCAAATGAGCTTAACTCACTCTAATGTACACATAAACATAGAAAAATAGAAAACAAGTCCAAACAAGGAAATAATTGCAACATTTTACACTGAGTGTCCAGAAGTAACATTGTAAAGATGTTACGTTCACTTTTTAAGGTTTATATCATGTGGCAGGAGAAAAAATAAAAAATCTCCAAATGAGCTTAACTCACTCTAATGTACACATAAACATAGAAAAACAGAAAACAAGTCCAAACAATGAAATAATTGCAACATTTAACACTGAGTGTCCAGAAGTAACATTGTAAAGATGTTATGTTCACTTTTTAAGGTTTATATCATGTGGCAGGAGAAAAAAATGGAAAATCTCCAAATGAGCTTAACTCACGGTAATGTACACATAAACATAGAAAAATGGAAAACAAGTCCAAACAAGGAAATAATTGCAATATTTAACACTGAGTGTCCAGAAGTAACATTGTAAAGATGTTATGCTCACTTTTTAAGGTTTATATCATGTGGCAGGAGAAAAAAATGGAAAATCTCCAAATGAGCTTAACTCACTCTAATGTACACATAAACATAGAAAAACAGAAAACAAGTCCAAACAAGGAAATAATTGCAACATTTTACACTGAGTGTCCAGAAGTAACATTGTAAAGATGTTATGTTCACTTTTTAAGGTTTATATCATGTGGCAGGAGAAAAAAATGGAAAATCTCCAAATGAGCTTAACTCACTCTAATGCGCAAGTAAACATAGAAAAACAGAAAACAAGTCCAAACAAGGAAATAATTGCAACATTTTAACTGAGTGTCCAGAAGTAACACTGTAAAGATGTTATGTTCACTTTTTAAGGTTTATATCATGTGGCAGGAGAAAAAAATGGAAAATCTCCAAATGAGCTTAACTCACTCTAATGTACACATAAACATAGAAAAATAGAAAACAAGTCCAAACAAGGAAATAATTGCAACATTTTACACTGAGTGTCCAGAAGTAACATTGTAAAGATGTTACGTTCACTTTTTAAGGTTTATATCATGTGGCAGGAGAAAAAATAAAAAATCTCCAAATGAGCTTAACTCACTCTAATGTACACATAAACATAGAAAAACAGAAAACAAGTCCAAACAATGAAATAATTGCAACATTTAACACTGAGTGTCCAGAAGTAACATTGTAAAGATGTTATGTTCACTTTTTAAGGTTTATATCATGTGGCAGGAGAAAAAAATGGAAAATCTCCAAATGAGCTTAACTCACTGTAATGTACACATAAACATAGAAAAATGGAAAACAAGTCCAAACAAGGAAATAATTGCAATATTTTACACTGAGTGTCCAGAAGTAACATTGTAAAGATGTTATGCTCACTTTTTAAGGTTTATATCATGTGGCAGGAGAAAAAAATGGAAAATCTCCAAATGAGCTTAACTCACTCTAATGTACACATAAACATAGAAAAACAGAAAACAAGTCCAAACAAGGAAATAATTGCAACATTTTAACTGAGTGTCCAGAAGTAACACTGTAAAGATGTTATGTTCACTTTTTAAGGTTTATATCATGTGGCAGGAGAAAAAAATGGAAAATCTCCAAATGAGCTTAACTCACTCTAATGTACACATAAACATAGAAAAATAGAAAACAAGTCCAAACAAGGAAATAATTGCAACATTTTACACTGAGTGTCCAGAAGTAACATTGTAAAGATGTTACGTTCACTTTTTAAGATTTATATCATCTGGCAGGAGAAAAAATAAAAAATCTCCAAATGAGCTTAAAACACTCTAATGTACACATAAACATAGGAAAACAGAAAACAAGTCCAAACAATGAAATAATTGCAACATTTAACACTGAGTGTCCAGAAGTAACATTGTAAAGATGTTATGTTCACTTTTTAAGGTTTATATCATGTGGCAGGAGAAAAAAATGGAAAATCTCCAAATGAGCTTAACTCACTCTAATGTACACATAAACATAGAAAAATAGAAAACAAGTCCAAACAAGGAAATAATTGCAATATTTTACACTGAGTGTCCAGAAGTAACATTGTAAAGATGTTATGCTCACTTTTTAAGGTTTATATCATGTGGCAGGAGAAAAAAATGGAAAATCTCCAAATGAGCTTAACTCACTCTAATGTACACATAAACATAGAAAAACAGAAAACAAGTCCAAACAAGGAAATAATTGCAACATTTTACACTGAGTGTCCAGAAGTAACATTGTAAAGATGTTATGTTCACTTTTTAAGGTTTATATCATGTGGCAGGAGAAAAAAATGGAAAATCTCCAAATGAGCTTAACTCACTCTAAAGCGCAAGTAAACATAGAACAACAGAAAACAAGTCCAAACAATGACATAATTGCAACATTTTAACTGAGTGTCCAGAAGTAACACTGTAAAGATGTTATGTTCACTTTTTAAGGTTTATATCATGTGGCAGGAGAAAAAATAAAAAATCTCCAAATGAGCTTAACTCACTCTAATGCGCAAGTTAACATAGAAAAACAGAAAACAAGTCCAAACAAGGAAATAATTGCAACATTTTAACTTAGTGTCCAGAAGTAACACTGTAAAGATGTTATGTTCACTTTTTAAGGTTTATATCATGTGGCAGGAGAAAAAAATGGAAAATCTCCAAATGAGCTTAACTCACTCTAATGTACACATAAACATAGAAAAATAGAAAACAAGTCCAAACAAGGAAATAATTGCAACATTTTACACTGAGTGTCCAGAAGTAACATTGTAAAGATGTTACGTTCACTTTTTAAGGTTTATATCATGTGGCAGGAGAAAAAATAAAAAATCTCCAAATGAGCTTAACTCACTCTAATGTACACATAAACATAGAAAAACAGAAAACAAGTCCAAACAATGAAATAATTGCAACATTTAACACTGAGTGTCCAGAAGTAACATTGTAAAGATGTTATGTTCACTTTTTAAGGTTTATATCATGTGGCAGGAGAAAAAAATGGAAAATCTCCAAATGAGCTTAACTCACTGTAATGTACACATAAACATAGAAAAATGGAAAACAAGTCCAAACAAGGAAATAATTGCAATATTTTAAACTGAGTGTCCAGAAGTAACATTGTAAAGATGTTATGCTCACTTTTTAAGGTTTATATCATGTGGCAGGAGAAAAAAATGGAAAATCTCCAAATGAGCTTAACTCACTCTAATGTACACATAAACATAGAAAAACAGAAAACAAGTCCAAACAAGGAAATAATTGCAACATTTTACACTGAGTGTCCAGAAGTAACATTGTAAAGATGTTATGTTCACTTTTTAAGGTTTATATCATGTGGCAGGAGAAAAAAATGGAAAATCTCCAAATGAGCTTAACTCACTCTAATGTACACATAAACATAGAAAAATGGAAAACAAGTCCAAACAAGGAAATAATTGCAACATTTTACACTGAGTGTCCAGAAGTAACATTGTAAAGATGTTACGTTCACTTTTTAAGGTTTATATCATGTGGCAGGAGAAAAAATAAAAAATCTCCAAATGAGCTTAACTCACTCTAATGTACACATAAACATAGAAAAACAGAAAACAAGTCCAAACAATGAAATAATTGCATCATTTAACACTGAGTGTCCAGAAGTAACATTGTAAAGATGTTATGTTCACTTTTTAAGGTTTATATCATGTGGCAGGAGAAAAAAATGGAAAATCTCCAAATGAGCTTAAACTCACTGCAATGTACACATAAACATAGAAAAATGGAAAACAAGTCCAAACAAGGAAATAATTGCAATATTTTACACTGAGTGTCCGGAAGTACCATTGTAAAGATGTTATGCTCACTTTTGAAGGTTTATATCATGTGGCAGGAGAAAAAAATGGAAAATCTCCAAATGAGCTTAACTCACTCTAATGTACACATAAACATAGAAAAACAGAAAACAAGTCCAAACAAGGAAATAATTGCAAAATTTTACACTGAGTGTCCAGAAGTAACATTGTAAAGATGTTATGCTCACTTTTTAAGGTTTATATCATGTGGCAGGAGAAAAAAATGGAAAATCTCCAAATGAGCTTAACTCACTCTAATGTACACATAAACATAGAAAAACAGAAAACAAGTCCAAACAAGGAAATAATTGCAATATTTTACACTGAGTGTCCAGAAGTAACATTGTAAAGATGTTATGCTCACTTTTTAAGGTTTATATCATGTGGCAGGAGAAAAAAATGGAAAATCTCCAAATGAGCTTAACTCACTCTAATGCGCAAGTAAACATAGAAAAACAGAAAACAAGTCCAAACAAGGAAATAATTGCAACATTTTAACTGAGTGTCCAGAAGTAACATTGTAAAGATGTTATGTTCACTTTTTTAAGGTTTATTTCATGTGGCAGGAGAAAAAAATGGAAAATCTCCAAATGAGCTTAACTCACTGTAATGTACACATAAACATAGAAAAATGGAAAACAAGTCCAAACAAGGAAATAATTGCAATATTTTACACTGAGTGTCCAGAAGTAACATTGTAAAGATGTTATGCTCACTTTTTAAGGTTTATATCATGTGGCAGGAGAAAAAAATGGAAAATCTCCAAATGAGCTTAACTCACTCTAATGTACACATAAACATAGAAAAACAGAAAACAAGTCCAAACAATGAAATAATTGCAACATTTAACACTGAGTGTCCAGAAGTAACATTGTAAAGATGTTATGTTCACTTTTTAAGGTTTATATCATGTGGCAGGAGAAAAAAATGGAAAATCTCCAAATGAGCTTAAACTCACTGCAATGTACACATAAACATAGAAAAATGGAAAACAAGTCCAAACAAGGAAATAATTGCAATATTTTACACTGAGTGTCCGGAAGTACCATTGTAAAGATGTTATGCTCACTTTTGAAGGTTTATATCATGTGGCAGGAGAAAAAAATGGAAAATCTCCAAATGAGCTTAACTCACTCTAATGTACACATAAACATAGAAAAACAGAAAACAAGTCCAAACAAGGAAATAATTGCAAAATTTTACACTGAGTGTCCAGAAGTAACATTGTAAAGATGTTATGCTCACTTTTTAAGGTTTATATCATGTGGCAGGAGAAAAAAATGGAAAATCTCCAAATGAGCTTAACTCACTCTAATGTACACATAAACATAGAAAAACAGAAAACAAGTCCAAACAAGGAAATAATTGCAATATTTTACACTGAGTGTCCAGAAGTAACATTGTAAAGATGTTATGCTCACTTTTTAAGGTTTATATCATGTGGCAGGAGAAAAAAATGGAAAATCTCCAAATGAGCTTAACTCACTCTAATGCGCAAGTAAACATAGAAAAACAGAAAACAAGTCCAAACAAGGAAATAATTGCAACATTTTAACTGAGTGTCCAGAAGTAACACTGTAAAGATGTTATGTTCACTTTTTAAGGTTTATATCATGTGGCAGGAGAAAAAAATGGAAAATCTCCAAATTAGCTTAACTCACTCTAATGTACACATAAACATAGAAAAATAGAAAACAAGTCCAAACAAGGAAATAATTGCAACATTTTACACTGAGTGTCCAGAAGTAACATTGTAAAGATGTTACGTTCACTTTTTAAGGTTTATATCATGTGGCAGGAGAAAAAATAAAAAATCTCCAAATGAGCTTAACTCACTCTAATGTACACATAAACATAGAAAAACAGAAAACAAGTCCAAACAATGAAATAATTGCAACATTTAACACTGAGTGTCCAGAAGTAACATTGTAAAGATGTTATGTTCACTTTTTAAGGTTTATATCATGTGGCAGGAGAAAAAAATGGAAAATCTCCAAATGAGCTTAACTCACTGTAATGTACACATAAACATAGAAAAATGGAAAACAAGTCCAAACAAGGAAATAATTGCAATATTTTACACTGAGTGTCCAGAAGTAACATTGTAAAGATGTTATGCTCACTTTTTAAGGTTTATATCATGTGGCAGGAGAAAAAAATGGAAAATCTCCAAATGAGCTTAACTCACTCTAATGTACACATAAACATAGAAAAACAGAAAACAAGTCCAAACAAGGAAATAATTGCAACATTTTACACTGAGTGTCCAGAAGTAACATTGTAAAGATGTTATGTTCACTTTTTAAGGTTTATATCATGTGGCAGGAGAAAAAAATGGAAAATCTCCAAATGAGCTTAACTCACTCTAATTTACACATAAACATAGAAAAATAGAAAACAAGTCCAAACAAGGAAATAATTGCAACATTTTACACTGATTGTCCAGAAGTAACATTGTAAAGATGTTATGTTCACTTTTTAAGGTTTATATCATGTGGCAGGAGAAAAAAATGGAAAATCTCCAAATGAGCTTAACTCACTCTAATGCGCAAGTAAACATAGAAAAACAGAAAACAAGTCCAAACAAGGAAATAATTGCAACATTTTAACTGAGTGTCCAGAAGTAACACTGTAAAGATGTTATGTTCACTTTTTAAGGTTTATATCATGTGGCAGGAGAAAAAAATGGAAAATCTCCAAATGAGCTTAACTCACTCTAATGTACACATAAACATAGAAAAATAGAAAACAAGTCCAAACAAGGAAATAATTGCAACATTTTAACTGAGTGTCCAGAAGTAACACTGTAAAGATGTTACGTTCACTTTTTAAGGTTTATATCATGTGGCAGGAGAAAAAATAAAAAATCTCCAAATGAGCTTAACTCACTCTAATGTACACATAAACATAGAAAAACTGAAAACAAGTCCAAACAATGAAATAATTGCAACATTTAACACTGAGTGTCCAGAAGTAACATTGTAAAGATGTTATGTTCACTTTTTAAGGTTTATATCATGTGGCAGGAGAAAAAATAAAAAATCTCCAAATGAGCTTAACTCACTCTAATTTACACATAAACATAGAAAAATAGAAAACAAGTCCAAACAATGAAATAATTGCAACATTTAACACTGAGTGTCCAGAAGTAACATTGTAAAGATGTTATGTTCACTTTTTAAGGTTTATATCATGTGGCAGGAGAAAAAAATGGAAAATCTCCAAATGAGCTTAACTCACTGTAATGTACACATAAACATAGAAAAATGGAAAACAAGTCCAAACAAGGAAATAATTGCAATATTTTACACTGAGTGTCCAGAAGTAACATTGTAAAGATGTTATGCTCACTTTTTAAGGTTTATATCATGTGGCAGGAGAAAAAAATGGAAAATCTCCAAATGAGCTTAACTCACTCTAATGTACACATAAACATAGAAAAACAGAAAACAAGTCCAAACAAGGAAATAATTGCAACATTTTACACTGAGTGTCCAGAAGTAACATTGTAAAGATGTTATGTTCACTTTTTAAGGTTTATATCATGTGGCAGGAGAAAAAAATGGAAAATCTCCAAATGAGCTTAACTCACTCTAAAGCGCAAGTAAACATAGAACAACAGAAAACAAGTCCAAACAATGACATAATTGCAACATTTTAACTGAGTGTCCAGAAGTAACACTGTAAAGATGTTATGTTCACTTTTTAAGGTTTATATCATGTGGCAGGAGAAAAAAATGGAAAATCTCCAAATGAGCTTAACTCACTCTAATGCGCAAGTAAACATAGAAAAACAGAAAACAAGTCCAAACAATGAAATAATTGCAACATTTTACACTGAGTGTCCAGAAGTAACATTGTAAAGATGTTACGTTCACTTTTTAAGGTTTATATCATGTGGCAGGAGAAAAAATAAAAAATCTCCAAATGAGCTTAACTCACTCTAATGCGCAAGTTAACATAGAAAAACAGAAAACAAGTCCAAACAAGGAAATAATTGCAACATTTTAACTTAGTGTCCAGAAGTAACACTGTAAAGATGTTATGTTCACTTTTTAAGGTTTATATCATGTGGCAGGAGAAAAAAATGGAAAATCTCCAAATGAGCTTAACTCACTCTAATGTACACATAAACATAGAAAAATAGAAAACAAGTCCAAACAAGGAAATAATTGCAACATTTTACACTGAGTGTCCAGAAGTAACATTGTAAAGATGTTACGTTCACTTTTTAAGGTTTATATCATGTGGCAGGAGAAAAAATAAAAAATCTCCAAATGAGCTTAACTCACTCTAATGTACACATAAACATAGAAAAACAGAAAACAAGTCCAAACAATGAAATAATTGCAACATTTAACACTGAGTGTCCAGAAGTAACATTGTAAAGATGTTATGTTCACTTTTTAAGGTTTATATCATGTGGCAGGAGAAAAAAATGGAAAATCTCCAAATGAGCTTAACTCACTGTAATGTACACATAAACATAGAAAAATGGAAAACAAGTCCAAACAAGGAAATAATTGCAATATTTTACACTGAGTGTCCAGAAGTAACATTGTAAAGATGTTATGCTCACTTTTTAAGGTTTATATCATGTGGCAGGAGAAAAAAATGGAAAATCTCCAAATGAGCTTAACTCACTCTAATGTACACATAAACATAGAAAAACAGAAAACAAGTCCAAACAAGGAAATAATTGCAACATTTTAACTGAGTGTCCAGAAGTAACACTGTAAAGATGTTATGTTCACTTTTTAAGGTTTATATCATGTGGCAGGAGAAAAAAATGGAAAATCTCCAAATGAGCTTAACTCACTCTAATGTACACATAAACATAGAAAAATAGAAAACAAGTCCAAACAAGGAAATAATTGCAACATTTTACACTGAGTGTCCAGAAGTAACATTGTAAAGATGTTACGTTCACTTTTTAAGATTTATATCATCTGGCAGGAGAAAAAATAAAAAATCTCCAAATGAGCTTAAAACACTCTAATGTACACATAAACATAGGAAAACAGAAAACAAGTCCAAACAATGAAATAATTGCAACATTTAACACTGAGTGTCCAGAAGTAACATTGTAAAGATGTTATGTTCACTTTTTAAGGTTTATATCATGTGGCAGGAGAAAAAAATGGAAAATCTCCAAATGAGCTTAACTCACTCTAATGTACACATAAACATAGAAAAATAGAAAACAAGTCCAAACAAGGAAATAATTGCAATATTTTACACTGAGTGTCCAGAAGTAACATTGTAAAGATGTTATGCTCACTTTTTAAGGTTTATATCATGTGGCAGGAGAAAAAAATGGAAAATCTCCAAATGAGCTTAACTCACTCTAATGTACACATAAACATAGAAAAACAGAAAACAAGTCCAAACAAGGAAATAATTGCAACATTTTACACTGAGTGTCCAGAAGTAACATTGTAAAGATGTTATGTTCACTTTTTAAGGTTTATATCATGTGGCAGGAGAAAAAAATGGAAAATCTCCAAATGAGCTTAACTCACTCTAAAGCGCAAGTAAACATAGAACAACAGAAAACAAGTCCAAACAATGACATAATTGCAACATTTTAACTGAGTGTCCAGAAGTAACACTGTAAAGATGTTATGTTCACTTTTTAAGGTTTATATCATGTGGCAGGAGAAAAAATAAAAAATCTCCAAATGAGCTTAACTCACTCTAATGCGCAAGTTAACATAGAAAAACAGAAAACAAGTCCAAACAAGGAAATAATTGCAACATTTTAACTTAGTGTCCAGAAGTAACACTGTAAAGATGTTATGTTCACTTTTTAAGGTTTATATCATGTGGCAGGAGAAAAAAATGGAAAATCTCCAAATGAGCTTAACTCACTCTAATGTACACATAAACATAGAAAAATAGAAAACAAGTCCAAACAAGGAAATAATTGCAACATTTTACACTGAGTGTCCAGAAGTAACATTGTAAAGATGTTACGTTCACTTTTTAAGGTTTATATCATGTGGCAGGAGAAAAAATAAAAAATCTCCAAATGAGCTTAACTCACTCTAATGTACACATAAACATAGAAAAACAGAAAACAAGTCCAAACAATGAAATAATTGCAACATTTAACACTGAGTGTCCAGAAGTAACATTGTAAAGATGTTATGTTCACTTTTTAAGGTTTATATCATGTGGCAGGAGAAAAAAATGGAAAATCTCCAAATGAGCTTAACTCACTGTAATGTACACATAAACATAGAAAAATGGAAAACAAGTCCAAACAAGGAAATAATTGCAATATTTTAAACTGAGTGTCCAGAAGTAACATTGTAAAGATGTTATGCTCACTTTTTAAGGTTTATATCATGTGGCAGGAGAAAAAAATGGAAAATCTCCAAATGAGCTTAACTCACTCTAATGTACACATAAACATAGAAAAACAGAAAACAAGTCCAAACAAGGAAATAATTGCAACATTTTACACTGAGTGTCCAGAAGTAACATTGTAAAGATGTTATGTTCACTTTTTAAGGTTTATATCATGTGGCAGGAGAAAAAAATGGAAAATCTCCAAATGAGCTTAACTCACTCTAATGTACACATAAACATAGAAAAATGGAAAACAAGTCCAAACAAGGAAATAATTGCAACATTTTACACTGAGTGTCCAGAAGTAACATTGTAAAGATGTTACGTTCACTTTTTAAGGTTTATATCATGTGGCAGGAGAAAAAATAAAAAATCTCCAAATGAGCTTAACTCACTCTAATGTACACATAAACATAGAAAAACAGAAAACAAGTCCAAACAATGAAATAATTGCAACATTTAACACTGAGTGTCCAGAAGTAACATTGTAAAGATGTTATGTTCACTTTTTAAGGTTTATATCATGTGGCAGGAGAAAAAAATGGAAAATCTCCAAATGAGCTTAAACTCACTGCAATGTACACATAAACATAGAAAAATGGAAAACAAGTCCAAACAAGGAAATAATTGCAATATTTTACACTGAGTGTCCGGAAGTACCATTGTAAAGATGTTATGCTCACTTTTGAAGGTTTATATCATGTGGCAGGAGAAAAAAATGGAAAATCTCCAAATGAGCTTAACTCACTCTAATGTACACATAAACATAGAAAAACAGAAAACAAGTCCAAACAAGGAAATAATTGCAAAATTTTACACTGAGTGTCCAGAAGTAACATTGTAAAGATGTTATGCTCACTTTTTAAGGTTTATATCATGTGGCAGGAGAAAAAAATGGAAAATCTCCAAATGAGCTTAACTCACTCTAATGTACACATAAACATAGAAAAACAGAAAACAAGTCCAAACAAGGAAATAATTGCAATATTTTACACTGAGTGTCCAGAAGTAACATTGTAAAGATGTTATGCTCACTTTTTAAGGTTTATATCATGTGGCAGGAGAAAAAAATGGAAAATCTCCAAATGAGCTTAACTCACTCTAATGCGCAAGTAAACATAGAAAAACAGAAAACAAGTCCAAACAAGGAAATAATTGCAACATTTTAACTGAGTGTCCAGAAGTAACATTGTAAAGATGTTATGTTCACTTTTTTAAGGTTTATTTCATGTGGCAGGAGAAAAAAATGGAAAATCTCCAAATGAGCTTAACTCACTGTAATGTACACATAAACATAGAAAAATGGAAAACAAGTCCAAACAAGGAAATAATTGCAATATTTTACACTGAGTGTCCAGAAGTAACATTGTAAAGATGTTATGCTCACTTTTTAAGGTTTATATCATGTGGCAGGAGAAAAAAATGGAAAATCTCCAAATGAGCTTAACTCACTCTAATGTACACATAAACATAGAAAAACAGAAAACAAGTCCAAACAAGGAAATAATTGCAACATTTTAACTGAGTGTCCAGAAGTAACACTGTAAAGATGTTATGTTCACTTTTTAAGGTTTATATCATGTGGCAGGAGAAAAAAATGGAAAATCTCCAAATGAGCTTAACTCACTCTAATGTACACATAAACATAGAAAAATAGAAAACAAGTCCAAACAAGGAAATAATTGCAACATTTTAACTGAGTGTCCAGAAGTAACACTGTAAAGATGTTACGTTCACTTTTTAAGGTTTATATCATGTGGCAGGAGAAAAAATAAAAAATCTCCAAATGAGCTTAACTCACTCTAATGTACACATAAACATAGAAAAACTGAAAACAAGTCCAAACAATGAAATAATTGCAACATTTAACACTGAGTGTCCAGAAGTAACATTGTAAAGATGTTATGTTCACTTTTTAAGGTTTATATCATGTGGCAGGAGAAAAAAATGGAAAATCTCCAAATGAGCTTAAACTCACTGCAATGTACACATAAACATAGAAAAATGGAAAACAAGTCCAAACAAGGAAATAATTGCAATATTTTACACTGAGTGTCCGGAAGTACCATTGTAAAGATGTTATGCTCACTTTTGAAGGTTTATATCATGTGGCAGGAGAAAAAAATGGAAAATCTCCAAATGAGCTTAACTCACTCTAATGTACACATAAACATAGAAAAACAGAAAACAAGTCCAAACAAGGAAATAATTGCAAAATTTTACACTCAGTGTCCAGAAGTAACATTGTAAAGATGTTATGCTCACTTTTTAAGGTTTATATCATGTGGCAGGAGAAAAAAATGGAAAATCTCCAAATGAGCTTAACTCACTCTAATGTACACATAAACATAGAAAAACAGAAAACAAGTCCAAACAAGGAAATAATTGCAATATTTTACACTGAGTGTCCAGAAGTAACATTGTAAAGATGTTATGCTCACTTTTTAAGGTTTATATCATGTGGCAGGAGAAAAAAATGGAAAATCTCCAAATGAGCTTAACTCACTCTAATGCGCAAGTAAACATAGAAAAACAGAAAACAAGTCCAAACAAGGAAATAATTGCAACATTTTAACTGAGTGTCCAGAAGTAACATTGTAAAGATGTTATGTTCACTTTTTAAGGTTTATTTCATGTGGCAGGAGAAAAAAATGGAAAATCTCCAAATGAGCTTAACTCACTGTAATGTACACATAAACATAGAAAAATGGAAAACAAGTCCAAACAAGGAAATAATTGCAATATTTTACACTGAGTGTCCAGAAGTAACATTGTAAAGATGTTATGCTCACTTTTTAAGGTTTATATCATGTGGCAGGAGAAAAAAATGGAAAATCTCCAAATGAGCTTAACTCACTCTAATGTACACATAAACATAGAAAAACAGAAAACAAGTCCAAACAAGGAAATAATTGCAACATTTTAACTGAGTGTCCAGAAGTAACACTGTAAAGATGTTATGTTCACTTTTTAAGGTTTATATCATGTGGCAGGAGAAAAAAATGGAAAATCTCCAAATGAGCTTAACTCACTCTAATGTACACATAAACATAGAAAAATAGAAAACAAGTCCAAACAAGGAAATAATTGCAACATTTTAACTGAGTGTCCAGAAGTAACACTGTAAAGATGTTACGTTCACTTTTTAAGGTTTATATCATGTGGCAGGAGAAAAAATAAAAAATCTCCAAATGAGCTTAACTCACTCTAATGTACACATAAACATAGAAAAACTGAAAACAAGTCCAAACAATGAAATAATTGCAACATTTAACACTGAGTGTCCAGAAGTAACATTGTAAAGATGTTATGTTCACTTTTTAAGGTTTATATCATGTGGCAGGAGAAAAAAATGGAAAATCTCCAAATGAGCTTAACTCACTGTAATGTACACATAAACATAGAAAAATGGAAAACAAGTCCAAACAAGGAAATAATTGCAATATTTTACACTGAGTGTCCAGAAGTAACATTGTAAAGATGTTATGCTCACTTTTTAAGGTTTATATCATGTGGCAGGAGAAAAAAATGGAAAATCTCCAAATGAGCTTAACTCACTCTAATGTACACATAAACATAGAAAAACAGAAAACAAGTCCAAACAAGGAAATAATTGCAACATTTTACACTGAGTGTCCAGAAGTAACATTGTAAAGATGTTATGTTCACTTTTTAAGGTTTATATCATGTGGCAGGAGAAAAAAATGGAAAATCTCCAAATGAGCTTAACTCACTGTAATGTACACATAAACATAGAAAAATAGAAAACAAGTCCAAACAAGGAAATAATTGCAACATTTTACACTGATTGTCCAGAAGTAACATTGTAAAGATGTTATGTTCACTTTTTAAGGTTTATATCATGTGGCAGGAGAAAAAAATGGAAAATCTCCAAATGAGCTTAACTCACTCTAATGCGCAAGTAAACATAGAAAAACAGAAAACAAGTCCAAACAAGGAAATAATTGCAACATTTTAACTGAGTGTCCAGAAGTAACACTGTAAAGATGTTATGTTTACTTTTTAAGGTTTATATCATGTGGCAGGAGAAAAAAATGGAAAATCTCCAAATGAGCTTAACTCACTCTAATGTACACATAAACATAGAAAAACAGAAAACAAGTCCAAACAAGGAAATAATTGCAACATTTTACACTGAGTGTCCAGAAGTAACATTGTAAAGATGTTATGTTCACTTTTTAAGGTTTATATCATGTGGCAGGAGAAAAAAATGGAAAATCTCCAAATGAGCTTAACTCACTGTAATGTACACATAAACATAGAAAAATGGAAAACAAGTCCAAACAAGGAAATAATTGCAATATTTTACACTGAGTGTCCAGAAGTAACATTGTAAAGATGTTATGTTCACTTTTTAAGGTTTATATCATGTGGCAGGAGAAAAAAATGGAAAATCTCCAAATGAGCTTAACTCACTGTAATGTACACATAAACATAGAAAAATGGAAAACAAGTCCAAACAAGGAAATAATTGCAATATTTTACACTGAGTGTCCAGAAGTAACATTGTAAAGATGTTGTGCTCACTTTTTAAGGTTTATATCATGTGGCAGGAGAAAAAAATGGAAAATCTCCAAATGAGCTTAACTCACTGTAATGTACACATAAACATAGAAAAATGGAAAACAAGTCCAAACAAGGAAATAATTGCAATATTTTACACTGAGTGTCCAGAAGTAACATTGTAAAGATGTTATGTTCACTTTTTAAGGTTTATATCATGTGGCAGGAGAAAAAAATGGAAAATCTCCAAATGCGCTTAACTCACTCTAATTTACACATAAACATAGAAAAATAGAAAACAAGTCCAAACAAGGAAATAATTGCAATATTTTACACTGAGTGTCCAGAAGTAACATTGTAAAGATGTTACGTTCACTTTTTAAGGTTTATATCATGTGGCAGGAGAAAAAATAAAAAATCTCCAAATGAGCTTAACTCACTCTAATGTACACATAAACATAGAAAAACAGAAAACAAGTCCAAACAATGAAATAATTGCAACATTTAACACTGAGTGTCCAGAAGTAACATTGTAAAGATGTTATGTTCACTTTTTAAGGTTTATATCATGTGGCAGGAGAAAAAAATGGAAAATCTCCAAATGAGCTTAACTCACTGTAATGTACACATAAACATAGAAAAATGGAAAACAAGTCCAAACAAGGAAATAATTGCAATATTTTACACTGAGTGTCCAGAAGTAACATTGTAAAGATGTTATGCTCACTTTTTAAGGTTTATATCATGTGGCAGGAGAAAAAAATGGAAAATCTCCAAATGAGCTTAACTCACTGTAATGTACACATAAACATAGAAAAATGGAAAACAAGTCCAAACAAGGAAATAATTGCAATATTTTACACTGAGTGTCCAGAAGTAACATTGTAAAGATGTTATGTTCACTTTTTAAGGTTTATATCATGTGGCAGGAGAAAAAAATGGAAAATCTCCAAATGAGCTTAACTCACTCTAATTTACACATAAACATAGAAAAATAGAAAACAAGTCCAAACAAGGAAATAATTGCAATATTTTACACTGAGTGTCCAGAAGTAACATTGTAAAGATGTTACGTTCACTTTTTAAGGTTTATATCATGTGGCAGGAGAAAAAATAAAAAATCTCCAAATGAGCTTAACTCACTCTAATGTACACATAAACATAGAAAAACAGAAAACAAGTCCAAACAATGAAATAATTGCAACATTTAACACTGAGTGTCCAGAAGTAACATTGTAAAGATGTTATGTTCACTTTTTAAGGTTTATATCATGTGGCAGGAGAAAAAAATGGAAAATCTCCAAATGAGCTTAACTCACTCTAATTTACACATAAACATAGAAAAATAGAAAACAAGTCCAAACAAGGAAATAATTGCAATATTTTACACTGAGTGTCCAGAAGTAACATTGTAAAGATGTTACGTTCACTTTTTAAGGTTTATATCATGTGGCAGGAGAAAAAAATGGAAAATCTCCAAATGAGCTTAACTCACTCTAATTTACACATAAACATAGAAAAATAGAAAACAAGTCCAAACAAGGAAATAATTGCAACATTTTACACTGAGTGTCCAGAAGTAACATTGTAAAGATGTTACGTTCACTTTTTAAGGTTTATATCATGTGGCAGGAGAAAAAAATGGAAAATCTCCAAATGAGCTTAACTCACTGTAATGTACACATAAACATAGAAAAATGGAAAACAAGTCCAAACAAGGAAATAATTGCAATATTTTACACTGAGTGTCCAGAAGTAACATTGTAAAGATGTTATGTTCACTTTTTAAGGTTTATATCATGTGGCAGGAGAAAAAAATGGAAAATCTCCAAATGAGCTTAACTCACTGTAATGTACACATAAACATAGAAAAATGGAAAACAAGTCCAAACAAGGAAATAATTGCAATATTTTACACTGAGTGTCCAGAAGTAACATTGTAAAGATGGTATGCTCACTTTTTAAGGTTTATATCATGTGGCAGGAGAAAAAAATGGAAAATCTCCAAATGAGCTTAACTCACTCTAATGTACACATAAACATAGAAAAACAGAAAACAAGTCCAAACAAGGAAATAATTGCAACATTTTACACTGAGTGTCCAGAAGTAACATTGTAAAGATGTTATGTTCACTTTTTAAGGTTTATATCATGTGGCAGGAGAAAAAAATGGAAAATCTCCAAATGAGCTTAACTCACTCTAATTTACACATAAACATAGAAAAATAGAAAACAAGTCCAAACAAGGAAATAATTGCAACATTTTACACTGAGTGTCCAGAAGTAACATTGTAAAGATGTTACGTTCACTTTTTAAGGTTTATATCATGTGGCAGGAGAAAAAAATGGAAAATCTCCAAATGAGCTTAACTCACTGTAATGTACACATAAACATAGAAAAATGGAAAACAAGTCCAAACAAGGAAATAATTGCAATATTTTACACTGAGTGTCCAGAAGTAACATTGTAAAGATGTTATGTTCACTTTTTAAGGTTTATATCATGTGGCAGGAGAAAAAAATGGAAAATCTCCAAATGAGCTTAACTCACTCTAATTTACACATAAACATAGAAAAATAGAAAACAAGTCCAAACAAGGAAATAATTGCAACATTTTACACTGAGTGTCCAGAAGTAACATTGTAAAGATGTTACGTTCACTTTTTAAGGTTTATATCATGTGGCAGGAGAAAAAAATGGAAAATCTCCAAATGAGCTTAACTCACTGTAATGTACACATAAACATAGAAAAATGGAAAACAAGTCCAAACAAGGAAATAATTGCAATATTTTACACTGAGTGTCCAGAAGTAACATTGTAAAGATGTTATGTTCACTTTTTAAGGTTTATATCATGTGGCAGGAGAAAAAAATGGAAAATCTCCAAATGAGCTTAACTCACTCTAATTTACACATAAACATAGAAAAATAGAAAACAAGTCCAAACAAGGAAATAATTGCAACATTTTACACTGAGTGTCCAGAAGTAACATTGTAAAGATGTTACGTTCACTTTTTAAGGTTTATATCATGTGGCAGGAGAAAAAAATGGAAAATCTCCAAATGAGCTTAACTCACTGTAATGTACACATAAACATAGAAAAATGGAAAACAAGTCCAAACAAGGAAATAATTGCAATATTTTACACTGAGTGTCCAGAAGTAACATTGTAAAGATGTTATGTTCACTTTTTAAGGTTTATATCATGTGGCAGGAGAAAAAAATGGAAAATCTCCAAATGCGCTTAACTCACTCTAATTTACACATAAACATAGAAAAATAGAAAACAAGTCCAAACAAGGAAATAATTGCAATATTTTACACTGAGTGTCCAGAAGTAACATTGTAAAGATGTTACGTTCACTTTTTAAGGTTTATATCATGTGGCAGGAGAAAAAAATGGAAAATCTCCAAATGAGCTTAACTCACTCTAATGTACACATAAACATAGAAAAACAGAAAACAAGTCCAAACAAGGAAATAATTGCAACATTTTACACTGAGTGTCCAGAAGTAACATTGTAAAGATGGTATGCTCACTTTTTAAGGTTTATATCATGTGGCAGGAGAAAAAAATGGAAAATCTCCAAATGAGCTTAACTCACTGTAATGTACACATAAACATAGAAAAATGGAAAACAAGTCCAAACAAGGAAATAATTGCAATATTTTACACTGAGTGTCCAGAAGTAACATTGTAAAGATGGTATGCTCACTTTTTAAGGTTTATATCATGTGGCAGGAGAAAAAAATGGAAAATCTCCAAATGAGCTTAACTCACTCTAATTTACACATAAACATAGAAAAATAGAAAACAAGTCCAAACAAGGAAATAATTGCAACATTTTACACTGAGTGTCCAGAAGTAACATTGTAAAGATGTTACGTTCACTTTTTAAGGTTTATATCATGTGGCAGGAGAAAAAAATGGAAAATCTCCAAATGAGCTTAACTCACTGTAATGTACACATAAACATAGAAAAATGGAAAACAAGTCCAAACAAGGAAATAATTGCAATATTTTACACTGAGTGTCCAGAAGTAACATTGTAAAGATGTTATGTTCACTTTTTAAGGTTTATATCATGTGGCAGGAGAAAAAAATGGAAAATCTCCAAATGAGCTTAACTCACTCTAATTTACACATAAACATAGAAAAATAGAAAACAAGTCCAAACAAGGAAATAATTGCAACATTTTACACTGAGTGTCCAGAAGTAACATTGTAAAGATGTTACGTTCACTTTTTAAGGTTTATATCATGTGGCAGGAGAAAAAAATGGAAAATCTCCAAATGAGCTTAACTCACTGTAATGTACACATAAACATAGAAAAATGGAAAACAAGTCCAAACAAGGAAATAATTGCAATATTTTACACTGAGTGTCCAGAAGTAACATTGTAAAGATGTTATGTTCACTTTTTAAGGTTTATATCATGTGGCAGGAGAAAAAAATGGAAAATCTCCAAATGAGCTTAACTCACTCTAATTTACACATAAACATAGAAAAATAGAAAACAAGTCCAAACAAGGAAATAATTGCAACATTTTACACTGAGTGTCCAGAAGTAACATTGTAAAGATGTTACGTTCACTTTTTAAGGTTTATATCATGTGGCAGGAGAAAAAAATGGAAAATCTCCAAATGAGCTTAACTCACTGTAATGTACACATAAACATAGAAAAATGGAAAACAAGTCCAAACAAGGAAATAATTGCAATATTTTACACTGAGTGTCCAGAAGTAACATTGTAAAGATGTTATGTTCACTTTTTAAGGTTTATATCATGTGGCAGGAGAAAAAAATGGAAAATCTCCAAATGCGCTTAACTCACTCTAATTTACACATAAACATAGAAAAATAGAAAACAAGTCCAAACAAGGAAATAATTGCAATATTTTACACTGAGTGTCCAGAAGTAACATTGTAAAGATGTTACGTTCACTTTTTAAGGTTTATATCATGTGGCAGGAGAAAAAAATGGAAAATCTCCAAATGAGCTTAACTCACTCTAATGTACACATAAACATAGAAAAACAGAAAACAAGTCCAAACAAGGAAATAATTGCAACATTTTACACTGAGTGTCCAGAAGTAACATTGTAAAGATGGTATGCTCACTTTTTAAGGTTTATATCATGTGGCAGGAGAAAAAAATGGAAAATCTCCAAATGAGCTTAACTCACTCTAATTTACACATAAACATAGAAAAATAGAAAACAAGTCCAAACAAGGAAATAATTGCAACATTTTACACTGAGTGTCCAGAAGTAACATTGTAAAGATGTTACGTTCACTTTTTAAGGTTTATATCATGTGGCAGGAGAAAAAAATGGAAAATCTCCAAATGAGCTTAACTCACTGTAATGTACACATAAACATAGAAAAATGGAAAACAAGTCCAAACAAGGAAATAATTGCAATATTTTACACTGAGTGTCCAGAAGTAACATTGTAAAGATGTTATGTTCACTTTTTAAGGTTTATATCATGTGGCAGGAGAAAAAAATGGAAAATCTCCAAATGAGCTTAACTCACTCTAATTTACACATAAACATAGAAAAATAGAAAACAAGTCCAAACAAGGAAATAATTGCAACATTTTACACTGAGTGTCCAGAAGTAACATTGTAAAGATGTTACGTTCACTTTTTAAGGTTTATATCATGTGGCAGGAGAAAAAAATGGAAAATCTCCAAATGAGCTTAACTCACTGTAATGTACACATAAACATAGAAAAATGGAAAACAAGTCCAAACAAGGAAATAATTGCAATATTTTACACTGAGTGTCCAGAAGTAACATTGTAAAGATGTTATGTTCACTTTTTAAGGTTTATATCATGTGGCAGGAGAAAAAAATGGAAAATCTCCAAATGAGCTTAACTCACTCTAATTTACACATAAACATAGAAAAATAGAAAACAAGTCCAAACAAGGAAATAATTGCAACATTTTACACTGAGTGTCCAGAAGTAACATTGTAAAGATGTTACGTTCACTTTTTAAGGTTTATATCATGTGGCAGGAGAAAAAAATGGAAAATCTCCAAATGAGCTTAACTCACTGTAATGTACACATAAACATAGAAAAATGGAAAACAAGTCCAAACAAGGAAATAATTGCAATATTTTACACTGAGTGTCCAGAAGTAACATTGTAAAGATGTTATGTTCACTTTTTAAGGTTTATATCATGTGGCAGGAGAAAAAAATGGAAAATCTCCAAATGCGCTTAACTCACTCTAATTTACACATAAACATAGAAAAATAGAAAACAAGTCCAAACAAGGAAATAATTGCAATATTTTACACTGAGTGTCCAGAAGTAACATTGTAAAGATGTTACGTTCACTTTTTAAGGTTTATATCATGTGGCAGGAGAAAAAATAAAAAATCTCCAAATGAGCTTAACTCACTCTAATGTACACATAAACATAGAAAAACAGAAAACAAGTCCAAACAATGAAATAATTGCAACATTTAACACTGAGTGTCCAGAAGTAACATTGTAAAGATGTTATGTTCACTTTTTAAGGTTTATATCATGTGGCAGGAGAAAAAAATGGAAAATCTCCAAATGAGCTTAACTCACTGTAATGTACACATAAACATAGAAAAATGGAAAACAAGTCCAAACAAGGAAATAATTGCAATATTTTACACTGAGTGTCCAGAAGTAACATTGTAAAGATGTTATGCTCACTTTTTAAGGTTTATATCATGTGGCAGGAGAAAAAAATGGAAAATCTCCAAATGAGCTTAACTCACTGTAATGTACACATAAACATAGAAAAATGGAAAACAAGTCCAAACAAGGAAATAATTGCAATATTTTACACTGAGTGTCCAGAAGTAACATTGTAAAGATGTTATGTTCACTTTTTAAGGTTTATATCATGTGGCAGGAGAAAAAAATGGAAAATCTCCAAATGAGCTTAACTCACTCTAATTTACACATAAACATAGAAAAATAGAAAACAAGTCCAAACAAGGAAATAATTGCAATATTTTACACTGAGTGTCCAGAAGTAACATTGTAAAGATGTTACGTTCACTTTTTAAGGTTTATATCATGTGGCAGGAGAAAAAATAAAAAATCTCCAAATGAGCTTAACTCACTCTAATGTACACATAAACATAGAAAAACAGAAAACAAGTCCAAACAATGAAATAATTGCAACATTTAACACTGAGTGTCCAGAAGTAACATTGTAAAGATGTTATGTTCACTTTTTAAGGTTTATATCATGTGGCAGGAGAAAAAAATGGAAAATCTCCAAATGAGCTTAACTCACTGTAATGTACACATAAACATAGAAAAATGGAAAACAAGTCCAAACAAGGAAATAATTGCAATATTTTACACTGAGTGTCCAGAAGTAACATTGTAAAGATGGTATGCTCACTTTTTAAGGTTTATATCATGTGGCAGGAGAAAAAAATGGAAAATCTCCAAATGAGCTTAACTCACTCTAATGTACACATAAACATAGAAAAACAGAAAACAAGTCCAAACAAGGAAATAATTGCAACATTTTACACTGAGTGTCCAGAAGTAACATTGTAAAGATGTTATGTTCACTTTTTAAGGTTTATATCATGTGGCAGGAGAAAAAAATGGAAAATCTCCAAATGAGCTTAACTCACTCTAATTTACACATAAACATAGAAAAATAGAAAACAAGTCCAAACAAGGAAATAATTGCAACATTTTACACTGAGTGTCCAGAAGTAACATTGTAAAGATGTTACGTTCACTTTTTAAGGTTTATATCATGTGGCAGGAGAAAAAAATGGAAAATCTCCAAATGAGCTTAACTCACTGTAATGTACACATAAACATAGAAAAATGGAAAACAAGTCCAAACAAGGAAATAATTGCAATATTTTACACTGAGTGTCCAGAAGTAACATTGTAAAGATGTTATGTTCACTTTTTAAGGTTTATATCATGTGGCAGGAGAAAAAAATGGAAAATCTCCAAATGAGCTTAACTCACTCTAATTTACACATAAACATAGAAAAATAGAAAACAAGTCCAAACAAGGAAATAATTGCAATATTTTACACTGAGTGTCCAGAAGTAACATTGTAAAGATGTTACGTTCACTTTTTAAGGTTTATATCATGTGGCAGGAGAAAAAATAAAAAATCTCCAAATGAGCTTAACTCACTCTAATGTACACATAAACATAGAAAAACAGAAAACAAGTCCAAACAATGAAATATTTGCAACATTTAACACTGAGTGTCCAGAAGTAACATTGTAAAGATGTTATGTTCACTTTTTAAGGTTTATATCATGTGGCAGGAGAAAAAAATGGAAAATCTCCAAATGAGCTTAACTCACTGTAATGTACACATAAACATAGAAAAATGGAAAACAAGTCCAAACAAGGAAATAATTGCAATATTTTACACTGAGTGTCCAGAAGTAACATTGTAAAGATGTTATGCTCACTTTTTAAGGTTTATATCATGTGGCAGGAGAAAAAAATGGAAAATCTCCAAATGAGCTTAACTCACTCTAATGCGCAAGTAAACATAGAAAAACAGAAAACAAGTCCAAACAATGAAATAATTGCAACATTTTACACTGAGTGTCCAGAAGTAACACTGTAAAGATGTTATGTTCACTTTTTAAGGTTTATATCATGTGGCAGGAGAAAAAAATGGAAAATCTCCAAATGAGCTTAACTCACTCTAATGTACACATAAACATAGAAAAATAGAAAACAAGTCCAAACAAGGAAATAATTGCAACATTTTACACTGAGTGTCCAGAAGTAACATTGTAAAGATGTTACGTTCACTTTTTAAGGTTTATATCATGTGGCAGGAGAAAAAATAAAAAATCTCCAAATGAGCTTAACTCACTCTAATGTACACATAAACATAGAAAAACAGAAAACAAGTCCAAACAATGAAATAATTGCAACATTTAACACTGAGTGTCCAGAAGTAACATTGTAAAGATGTTATGTTCACTTTTTAAAGTTTATATCATGTGGCAGGAGAAAAAAATGGAAAATCTCCAAATGAGCTTAACTCACTGTAATGTACACATAAACATAGAAAAATGGAAAACAAGTCCAAACAAGGAAATAATTGCAATATTTTACACTGAGTGTCCAGAAGTAACATTGTAAAGATGTTATGCTCACTTTTTAAGGTTTATATCATGTGGCAGGAGAAAAAAATGGAAAATCTCCAAATGAGCTTAACTCACTCTAATGTACACATAAACATAGAAAAACAGAAAACAAGTCCAAACAAGGAAATAATTGCAACATTTTACACTGAGTGTCCAGAAGTAACATTGTAAAGATGTTATGTTCACTTTTTAAGGTTTATATCATGTGGCAGGAGAAAAAAATGGAAAATCTCCAAATGAGCTTAACTCACTCTAATGTACACATAAACATAGAAAAATAGAAAACAAGTCCAAACAAGGAAATAATTGCAAAATTTTACACTGAGTGTCCAGAAGTAACATTGTAAAGATGTTACGTTCACTTTTTAAGGTTTATATCATGTGGCAGGAGAAAAAAATGGAAAATCTCCAAATGAGCTTAACTCACTCTAATGTACACATAAACATAGAAAAATAGAAAACAAGTCCAAACAAGTAAATAATTGCAATATTTTACACTGAGTGTCCAGAAGTAACATTTTAAAGATGTTACGTTCACTTTTTAAGGTTTATATCATGTGGCAGGAGAAAAAAATGGAAAATCTCCAAATGAGCTTAACTCACTCTAATGCGCAAGTAAACATAGAAAAACAGAAAACAAGTCCAAACAATGAAATAATTGCAACATTTAACACTGAGTGTCCAGAAGTAACATTGTAAAGATGTTATGTTCACTTTTTAAGGTTTATATCATGTGGCAGGAGAAAAAAATGGAAAATCTCCAAATGAGCTTAACTCACTGTAATGTACACATAAACATAGAAAAATGGAAAACAAGTCCAAACAAGGAAATAATTGCAATATTTTACACTGAGTGTCCAGAAGTAACATTGTAAAGATGTTATGCTCACTTTTTAAGGTTTATATCATGTGGCAGGAGAAAAAAATGGAAAATCTCCAAATGAGCTTAACTCACTCTAATTTACACATAAACATAGAAAAATAGAAAACAAGTCCAAACAAGGAAATAATTGCAACATTTTACACTGAGTGTCCAGAAGTAACATTGTAAAGATGTTACGTTCACTTTTTAAGGTTTATATCATGTGGCAGGAGAAAAAATAAAAAATCTCCAAATGAGCTTAACTCACTCTAATGTACACATAAACATAGAAAAACAGAAAACAAGTCCAAACAATGAAATAATTGCAACATTTAACACTGAGTGTCCAGAAGTAACATTGTAAAGATGTTATGCTCACTTTTTAAGGTTTATATCATGTGGCAGGAGAAAAAAATGGAAAATCTCCAAATGAGCTTAACTCACTCTAATGTACACATAAACATAGAAAAACAGAAAACAAGTCCAAACAAGGAAATAATTGCAACATTTTACACTGAGTGTCCAGAAGTAACATTGTAAAGATGTTATGTTCACTTTTTAAGGTTTATATCATGTGGCAGGAGAAAAAAATGGAAAATCTCCAAATGAGCTTAACTCACTCTAAAGCGCAAGTAAACATAGAACAACAGAAAACAAGTCCAAACAATGACATAATTGCAACATTTTACACTGAGTGTCCAGAAGTAACATTGTAAAGATGTTACGTTCACTTTTTAAGGTTTATATCATGTGGTAGGAGAAAAAATAAAAAATCTCCAAATGAGCTTAACTCACTCTAATGCGCAAGTAAACATAGAAAAACAGAAAACAAGTCCAAACAATGACATAATTGCAACATTTTAACTGAGTGTCCAGAAGTAACACTGTAAAGATGTTTTGTTCACTTTTTAAGGTTTATATCATGTGGCAGGAGAAAAAAATGGAAAATCTCCAAATGAGCTTAACTCACTCTAATGCGCAAGTAAACATAGAAAAACAGAAAACAAGTCCAAACAATGAAATAATTGCAACATTTTACACTGAGTGTCCAGAAGTAACATTGTAAAGATGTTACGTTCACTTTTTAAGGTTTATATCATGTGGCAGGAGAAAAAATTAAAAATCTCCAAATGAGCTAAACTCACTCTAATGCGCAAGTAAACATAGAAAAACAGAAAACAAGTCCAAACAAGGAAATAATTGCAACATTTTCACTGAGTGTCCAGAAGTAACACTGTAAAGATGTTATGTTCACTTTTTAAGGTTTATATCATGTGGCAGGAGAAAAAAATGGAAAATCTTCCAAATGAGCTTAACTCACTGGAATGTACACATAAACATAGAAAAATGGAAAACAAGTCCAAACAAGGAAATAATTGCAATATTTTACACTCAGTGTCCAGAAGTAACATTGTAAAGATGTTATGCTCACTTTTTAAGGTTTATATCATGTGGCAGGAGAAAAAAATGGAAAATCTCCAAATGAGCTTAACTCACTCTAATGTACACATAAACATAGAAAAACAGAAAACAAGTCCAAACAAGGAAATAATTGCAATATTTTACACTGAGTGTCCAGAAGTAACATTGTAAAGATGTTATGCTCACTTTTTAAGGTTTATATCATGTGGCAGGAGAAAAAAATGGAAAATCTCCAAATGAGCTTAACTCACTCTAATGTACACATAAACATAGAAAAACAGAAAACAAGTCCAAACAAGGAAATAATTGCAACATTTTACACTGAGTGTCCAGAAGTAACATTGTAAAGATGTTATGTTCACTTTTTAAGGTTTATATCATGTGGCAGGAGAAAAAAATGGAAAATCTCCAAATGAGCTTAACTCACTCTAAAGCGCAAGTAAACATAGAACAACAGAAAACAAGTCCAAACAATGACATAATTGCAACATTTTAACTGAGTGTCCAGAAGTAACACTGTAAAGATGTTATGTTCACTTTTTAAGGTTTATATCATGTGGCAGGAGAAAAAAATGGAAAATCTCCAAATGAGCTTAACTCACTCTAATGCGCAAGTAAACATAGAAAAACAGAAAACAAGTCCAAACAATGAAATAATTGCAACATTTTACACTGAGTGTCCAGAAGTAACATTGTAAAGATGCTACGTTCACTTTTTAAGGTTTATATCATGTGGCAGGAGAAAAAATAAAAAATCTCCAAATGAGCTTAACTCACTCTAATGCGCAAGTAAACATAGAAAAACAGAAAACAAGTCCAAACAAGGAAATAATTGCAACATTTTAACTTAGTGTCCAGAAGTAACACTGTAAAGATGTTATGTTCACTTTTTAAGGTTTATATCATGTGGCAGGAGAAAAAAATGGAAAATCTCCAAATGAGCTTAACTCACTCTAATGTACACATAAACATTGAAAAATAGAAAACAAGTCCAAACAATGAAATAATTGCAACATTTTACACTGAGTGTCCAGAAGTAACATTGTAAAGATGTTATGTTCACTTTTTAAGGTTTATATCATGTGGCAGGAGAAAAAAATGGAAAATCTCCAAATGAGCTTAACTCACTCTAATTTACACATAAACATAGAAAAATAGAAAACAAGTCCAAACAGGGAAATAATTGCAACATTTTACACTGAGTGTCCAGAAGTAACATTGTAAAGATGTTACGTTCACTTTTTAAGGTTTATATCATGTGGCAGGAGAAAAAAATGGAAAATCTCCAAATGAGCTTAACTCACTGTAATGTACACATAAACATAGAAAAATGGAAAACAAGTCCAAACAAGGAAATAATTGCAATATTTTACACTGAGTGTCCAGAAGTAACATTGTAAAGATGTTATGTTCACTTTTTAAGGTTTATATCATGTTGCAGGAGAAAAAAATGGAAAATCTCCAAATGAGCTTAACTCACTCTAATGTACACATAAACATAGAAAAATAGAAAACAAGTCCAAACAAGGAAATAATTGCAACATTTTACACTGAGTGTCCAGAAGTAACATTGTAAAGATGTTACGTTCACTTTTTAAGGTTTATATCATGTGGCAGGAGAAAAAAATGGAAAATCTCCAAATGAGCTTAACTCACTCTAATGTACACATAAACATAGAAAAATAGAAAACAAGTCCAAACAAGGGAATAATTGCAACATTTTACACTGAGTGTCCAGAAGTAACATTGTAAAGATGTTACGTTCACTTTTTAAGGTTTATATCATGTGGCAGGAGAAAAAATAAAAAATCTCCAAATGAGCTTAACTCACTCTAATGTACACATAAACATAGAAAAACAGAAAACAAGTCCAAACAAGGAAATAATTGCAATATTTTACACTGAGTGTCCAGAAGTAACATTGTAAAGATGTTATGCTCACTTTTTAAGGTTTATATCATGTGGCAGGAGAAAAAAATGGAAAATCTCCAAATGAGCTTAACTCACTCTAATTTACACATAAACATAGAAAAATAGAAAACAAGTCCAAACAAGGAAATAATTGCAACATTTTACACTGAGTGTCCAGAAGTAACATTGTAAAGATGTTATGTTCACTTTTTAAGGTTTATATCATGTGGCAGGAGAAAAAAATGGAAAATCTCCAAATGAGCTTAACTCACTGTAATGTACACATAAACATAGAAAAATGGAAAACAAGTCCAAACAAGGAAATAATTGCAATATTTTACACTGAGTGTCCAGAAGTAACATTGTAAAGATGTTATGCTCACTTTTTAAGGTTTATATCATGTGGCAGGAGAAAAAAATGGAAAATCTCCAAATGAGCTTAACTCACTCTAATGTACACATAAACATAGAAAAACAGAAAACAAGTCCAAACAAGGAAATAATTGCAACATTTTACACTGAGTGTCCAGAAGTAACATTGTAAAGATGTTATGTTCACTTTTTAAGGGTTATATCATGTGGCAGGAGAAAAAAATGGAAAATCTCCAAATGAGCTTAACTCACTCTAATTTACACATAAACATAGAAAAATAGAAAACAAGTCCAAACAAGGAAATAATTGCAACATTTTACACTGAGTGTCCAGAAGTAACATTGTAAAGATGTTACGTTCACTTTTTAAGGTTTATATCATGTGGCAGGAGAAAAAATAAAAAATCTCCAAATGAGCTTAACTCACTCTAATGTACACATAAACATAGAAAAACAGAAAACAAGTCCAAACAATGAAATAATTGCAACATTTAACACTGAGTGTCCAGAAGTAACATTGTAAAGATGTTATGCTCACTTTTTAAGGTTTATATCATGTGGCAGGAGAAAAAAATGGAAAATCTCCAAATGAGCTTAAACTCACTGTAATGTACACATAAACATAGAAAAATGGAAAACAAGTCCAAACAAGGAAATAATTGCAATATTTTACACTGAGTGTCCGGAAGTACCATTGTAAAGATGTTATGCTCACTTTTTAAGGTTTATATCATGTGGCAGGAGAAAAAAATGGAAAATCTCCAAATGAGCTTAAACTCACTGTAATGTACACATAAACATAGAAAAATGGAAAACAAGTCCAAACAAGGAAATAATTGCAATATTTTACACTGATTGTCCGGAAGTACCATTGTAAAGATGTTATGCTCACTTTTTAAGGTTTATATCATGTGGCAGGAGAAAAAAATGGAAAATCTCCAAATGAGCTTAACTCACTCTAATGTACACATAAACATAGAAAAACAGAAAACAAGTCCAAACAAGGAAATAATTGCAACATTTTACACTGAGTGTCCAGAAGTAACATTGTAAAGATGTTATGTTCACTTTTTAAGGTTTATATCATGTGGCAGGAGAAAAAAATGGAAAATCTCCAAATGAGCTTAACTCACTCTAATTTACACATAAACATAGAAAAATAGAAAACAAGTCCAAACAAGGAAATAATTGCAACATTTTACACTGAGTGTCCAGAAGTAACATTGTAAAGATGTTACGTTCACTTTTTAAGGTTTATATCATGTGGCAGGAGAAAAAATAAAAAATCTCCAAATGAGCTTAACTCACTCTAATGTACACATAAACATAGAAAAACAGAAAACAAGTCCAAACAATGAAATAATTGCAACATTTAACACTGAGTGTCCAGAAGTAACATTGTAAAGATGTTATGCTCACTTTTTAAGGTTTATATCATGTGGCAGGAGAAAAAAATGGAAAATCTCCAAATGAGCTTAACTCACTCTAATGTAAACATAAACATAGAAAAACAGAAAACAAGTCCAAACAAGGAAATAATTGCAACATTTTACACTGAGTGTCCAGAAGTAACATTGTAAAGATGTTATGTTCACTTTTTAAGGTTTATATCATGTGGCAGGAGAAAAAAATGGAAAAATCTCCAAATGAGCTTAACTCACTCTAATGCGCAAGTAAACATAGAAAATCAGAAAACAAGTCCAAACAATGAAATAATTGCAACATTTTACACTGAGTGTCCAGAAGTAACATTGTAAAGATGTTACGTTCACTTTTTAAGGTTTATATCATGTGGCAGGAGAAAAAATAAAAAATCTCCAAATGAGCTTAACTCACTCTAATGCGCAAGTAAACATAGAAAAACAGAAAACAAGTCCAAACAATGACATAATTGCAACATTTAACACTGAGTGTCCAGAAGTAACACTGTAAAGATGTTATGTTCACTTTTTAAGGTTTAAATCATGTGGCAGGAGAAAAAAATGGAAAATCTCCAAATGAGCTTAACTCACTCTAATGCGCAAGTAAACATAGAAAATCAGAAAACAAGTCCAAACAATGAAATAATTGCAACATTTTACACTTAGTGTCCAGAAGTAACATTGTAAAGATGTTACGTTCACTTTTTAAGGTTTATATCATGTGGCAGGAGAAAAAAATGGAAAATCTCCAAATGAGCTTAACTCACTGTAATGTACACATAAACATAGAAAAATGGAAAACAAGTCCAAACAAGGAAATAATTGCAACATTTTACACTGAGTGTCCAGAAGTAACATTGTAAAGATGTTACGTTCACTTTTCAAGGTTTATATCATGTGGCAGGAGAAAAAAATGGAAAATCTCCAAATGAGCTTAACTCACTGTAATGTACACATAAACATAGAAAAATGGAAAACAAGTCCAAACAAGGAAATAATTGCAATATTTTACACTGAGTGTCCAGAAGTAACATTGTAAAGATGTTACGTTCACTTTTTAAGGTTTATATCATGTGGCAGGAGAAAAAATAAAAAATCTCCAAATGAGCTTAACTCACTCTAATGTACACATAAACATAGAAAAACAGAAAACAAGTCCAAACAATGAAATAATTGCAACATTTAACACTGAGTGTCCAGAAGTAACATTGTAAAGATGTTATGTTCACTTTTTAAGGTTTATATCATGTGGCAGGAGAAAAAAATGGAAAATCTCCAAATGAGTTTAACTCACTGTAATGTACACATAAACATAGAAAAATGGAAAACAAGTCCAAACAAGGAAATAATTGCAATATTTTACACTGAGTGTCCAGAAGTAACATTGTAAAGATGTTATGCTCACTTTTTAAGGTTTATATCATGTGGCAGGAGAAAAAAATGGAAAATCTCCAAATGAGCTTAACTCACTCTAATGTACACATAAACATAGAAAAACAGAAAACAAGTCCAAACAAGGAAATAATTGCAACATTTTACACTGAGTGTCCAGAAGTAACATTGTAAAGATGTTATGTTCACTTTTTAAGGTTTATATCATGTGGCAGGAGAAAAAAATGGAAAATCTCCAAATGAGCTTAACTCACTCTAATGCGCAAGTAAACATAGAAAAACACAAAACAAGTCCAAACAATGAAATAATTGCAACATTTTACACTGAGTGTCCAGAAGTAACATTGTAAAGATGTTACGTTCACTTTTTAAGGTTTATATCATGTGGCAGGAGAAAAAATAAAAAATCTCCAAATGAGCTTAACTCACTCTAATGCGCAAGTAAACATAGAAAAACAGAAAACAAGTCCAAACAAGGAAATAATTGCAACATTTTAACTGAGTGTCCAGAAGTAACACTGTAAAGATGTTATGTTCACTTTTTAAGGTTTATATCATGTGGCAGGAGAAAAAAATGGAAAATCTCCAAATGAGCTTAACTCACTCTAATGTACACATAAACATAGAAAAATAGAAAACAAGTCCAAACAAGGAAATAATTGCAACATTTTACACTGAGTGTCCAGAAGTAACATTGTAAAGATGTTACGTTCACTTTTTAAGGTTTATATCATGTGGCAGGAGAAAAAATAAAAAATCTCCAAATGAGCTTAACTCACTCTAATGTACACATAAACATAGAAAAACAGAAAACAAGTCCAAACAATGAAATAATTGCAACATTTAACACTGAGTGTCCAGAAGTAACATTGTAAAGATGTTATGTTCACTTTTTAAAGTTTATATCATGTGGCAGGAGAAAAAAATGGAAAATCTCCAAATGAGCTTAACTCACTCTAATGCGCAAGTAAACATAGAAAAACAGAAAACAAGTCCAAACAAGGAAATAATTGCAACATTTTAACTGAGTGTCCAGAAGTAACACTGTAAAGATGTTATGTTCACTTTTTAAGGTTTATATCATGTGGCAGGAGAAAAAAATGGAAAATCTCCAAATGAGCTTAACTCACTGTAATGTACACATAAACATAGAAAAATGGAAAACAAGTCCAAACAAGGAAATAATTGCAATATTTTACACTGAGTGTCCAGAAGTAACATTGTAAAGATGTTATGCTCACTTTTTAAGGTTTATATCATGTGGCAGGAGAAAAAAATGGAAAATCTCCAAATGAGCTTAACTCACTGGAATGTACACATAAACATAGAAAAACAGAAAACAAGTCCAAACAAGGAAATAATTGCAACATTTTACACTGAGTGTCCAGAAGTAACATTGTAAAGATGTTATGTTCACTTTTTAAGGTTTATATCATGTGGCAGGAGAAAAAAATGGAAAATCTCCAAATGAGCTTAACTCACTCTAATGCGCAAGTAAACATAGAACAACAGAAAACAAGTCCAAACAAGGAAATAATTGCAAAATTTTACACTGAGTGTCCAGAAGTAACATTGTAAAGATGTTACGTTCACTTTTTAAGGTTTATATCATGTGGCAGGAGAAAAAATAAAAAATCTCCAAATGAGCTTAACTCACTGTAATGTACACATAAACATAGAAAAATGGAAAACAAGTCCAAACAAGGAAATAATTGCAATATTTTACACTGAGTGTCCAGAAGTAACATTGTAAAGATGTTATGTTCACTTTTTAAGGTTTATATCATGTGGCAGGAGAAAAAAATGGAAAATCTCCAAATGAGCTTAACTCACTCTAATGCGCAAGTAAACATAGAAAAACAGAAAACAAGTCCAAACAATGAAATAATTGCAACATTTTACACTGAGTGTCCAGAAGTAACATTGTAAAGATGTTACGTTCACTTTTTAAGGTTTATATCATGTGGCAGGAGAAAAAATAAAAAATCTCCAAATGAGCTTAACTCACTCTAATGCGCAAGTAAACATAGAAAAACAGAAAACAAGTCCAAACAAGGAAATAATTGCAACATTTTAACTGAGTGTCCAGAAGTAACACTGTAAAGATGTTATGTTCACTTTTTAAGGTTTATATCATGTGGCAGGAGAAAAAAATGGAAAATCTCCAAATGAGCTTAACTCACTGGAATGTACACATAAACATAGAAAAATGGAAAACAAGTCCAAACAAGGAAATAATTGCAATATTTTACACTCAGTGTCCAGAAGTAACATTGTAAAGATGTTATGCTCACTTTTTAAGGTTTATATCATGTGGCAGGAGAAAAAAATGGAAAATCTCCAAATGAGCTTAACTCACTCTAATGTACACATAAACATAGAAAAACAGAAAACAAGTCCAAACAAGGAAATAATTGCAATATTTTACACTGAGTGTCCAGAAGTAACATTGTAAAGATGTTATGCTCACTTTTTAAGGTTTATATCATGTGGCAGGAGAAAAAAATGGAAAATCTCCAAATGAGCTTAACTCACTCTAATGCGCAAGTAAACATAGAAAAACAGAAAACAAGTCCAAACAAGGAAATAATTGCAATATTTTACACTGAGTGTCCAGAATTAACATTGTAAAGATGTTATGTTCACTTTTTAAGGTTTATATCATGTGGCAGGAGAAAAAAATGGAAAATCTCCAAATGAGCTTAACTCACTCAAATTTACACATAAACATAGAAAAATAGAAAACAAGTCCAAACAAGGAAATAATTGCAATATTTTACACTGAGTGTCCAGAAGTAACATTGTAAAGATGTTACGTTCACTTTTTAAGGTTTATATCATGTGGCAGGAGAAAAAATAAAAAATCTCCAAATGAGCTTAACTCACTCTAATTTACACATAAACATAGAAAAATAGAAAACAAGTCCAAACAAGGAAATAATTGCAACATTTTACACTGAGTGTCCAGAAGTAACATTGTAAAGATGTTACGTTCACTTTTTAAGGTTTATATCATGTGGCAGGAGAAAAAATAAAAAATCTCCAAATGAGCTTAACTCACTCTAATGTACACATAAACATAGAAAAACAGAAAACAAGTCCAAACAATGAAATAATTGCAACATTTAACACTGAGTGTCCAGAAGTAACATTGTAAAGATGTTATGCTCACTTTTTAAGGTTTATATCATGTGGCAGGAGAAAAAAATGGAAAATCTCCAAATGAGCTTAAACTCACTGTAATGTACACATAAACATAGAAAAATGGAAAACAAGTCCAAACAAGGAAATAATTGCAATATTTTACACTGAGTGTCCGGAAGTACCATTGTAAAGATGTTATGCTCACTTTTTAAGGTTTATATCATGTGGCAGGAGAAAAAAATGGAAAATCTCCAAATGAGCTTAAACTCACTGTAATGTACACATAAACATAGAAAAATGGAAAACAAGTCCAAACAAGGAAATAATTGCAATATTTTACACTGATTGTCCGGAAGTACCATTGTAAAGATGTTATGCTCACTTTTTAAGGTTTATATCATGTGGCAGGAGAAAAAAATGGAAAATCTCCAAATGAGCTTAACTCACTCTAATGTACACATAAACATAGAAAAACAGAAAACAAGTCCAAACAAGGAAATAATTGCAACATTTTACACTGAGTGTCCAGAAGTAACATTGTAAAGATGTTATGTTCACTTTTTAAGGTTTATATCATGTGGCAGGAGAAAAAAATGGAAAATCTCCAAATGAGCTTAACTCACTCTAATTTACACATAAACATAGAAAAATAGAAAACAAGTCCAAACAAGGAAATAATTGCAACATTTTACACTGAGTGTCCAGAAGTAACATTGTAAAGATGTTACGTTCACTTTTTAAGGTTTATATCATGTGGCAGGAGAAAAAATAAAAAATCTCCAAATGAGCTTAACTCACTCTAATGTACACATAAACATAGAAAAACAGAAAACAAGTCCAAACAATGAAATAATTGCAACATTTAACACTGAGTGTCCAGAAGTAACATTGTAAAGATGTTATGCTCACTTTTTAAGGTTTATATCATGTGGCAGGAGAAAAAAATGGAAAATCTCCAAATGAGCTTAACTCACTCTAATGTACACATAAACATAGAAAAACAGAAAACAAGTCCAAACAAGGAAATAATTGCAACATTTTACACTGAGTGTCCAGAAGTAACATTGTAAAGATGTTATGTTCACTTTTTAAGGTTTATATCATGTGGCAGGAGAAAAAAATGGAAAAATCTCCAAATGAGCTTAACTCACTCTAATGCGCAAGTAAACATAGAAAATCAGAAAACAAGTCCAAACAATGAAATAATTGCAACATTTTACACTGAGTGTCCAGAAGTAACATTGTAAAGATGTTACGTTCACTTTTTAAGGTTTATATCATGTGGCAGGAGAAAAAATAAAAAATCTCCAAATGAGCTTAACTCACTCTAATGCGCAAGTAAACATAGAAAAACAGAAAACAAGTCCAAACAATGACATAATTGCAACATTTAACACTGAGTGTCCAGAAGTAACACTGTAAAGATGTTATGTTCACTTTTTAAGGTTTAAATCATGTGGCAGGAGAAAAAAATGGAAAATCTCCAAATGAGCTTAACTCACTCTAATGCGCAAGTAAACATAGAAAATCAGAAAACAAGTCCAAACAATGAAATAATTGCAACATTTTACACTTAGTGTCCAGAAGTAACATTGTAAAGATGTTACGTTCACTTTTTAAGGTTTATATCATGTGGCAGGAGAAAAAAATGGAAAATCTCCAAATGAGCTTAACTCACTGTAATGTACACATAAACATAGAAAAATGGAAAACAAGTCCAAACAAGGAAATAATTGCAACATTTTACACTGAGTGTCCAGAAGTAACATTGTAAAGATGTTACGTTCACTTTTCAAGGTTTATATCATGTGGCAGGAGAAAAAAATGGAAAATCTCCAAATGAGCTTAACTCACTGTAATGTACACATAAACATAGAAAAATGGAAAACAAGTCCAAACAAGGAAATAATTGCAATATTTTACACTGAGTGTCCAGAAGTAACATTGTAAAGATGTTATGTTCACTTTTTAAGGTTTATATCATGTGGCAGGAGAAAAAAATGGAAAATCTCCAAATGAGCTTAACTCACTCTAATTTACACATAAACATAGAAAAATAGAAAACAAGTCCAAACAAGGAAATAATTGCAATATTTTACACTGAGTGTCCAGAAGTAACATTGTAAAGATGTTACGTTCACTTTTTAAGGTTTATATCATGTGGCAGGAGAAAAAATAAAAAATCTCCAAATGAGCTTAACTCACTCTAATGTACACATAAACATAGAAAAACAGAAAACAAGTCCAAACAATGAAATAATTGCAACATTTAACACTGAGTGTCCAGAAGTAACATTGTAAAGATGTTATGTTCACTTTTTAAGGTTTATATCATGTGGCAGGAGAAAAAAATGGAAAATCTCCAAATGAGTTTAACTCACTGTAATGTACACATAAACATAGAAAAATGGAAAACAAGTCCAAACAAGGAAATAATTGCAATATTTTACACTGAGTGTCCAGAAGTAACATTGTAAAGATGTTATGCTCACTTTTTAAGGTTTATATCATGTGGCAGGAGAAAAAAATGGAAAATCTCCAAATGAGCTTAACTCACTCTAATGTACACATAAACATAGAAAAACAGAAAACAAGTCCAAACAAGGAAATAATTGCAACATTTTACACTGAGTGTCCAGAAGTAACATTGTAAAGATGTTATGTTCACTTTTAAGGTTTATATCATGTGGCAGGAGAAAAAAATGGAAAATCTCCAAATGAGCTTAACTCACTCTAATGCGCAAGTAAACATAGAAAAACACAAAACAAGTCCAAACAATGAAATAATTGCAACATTTTACACTGAGTGTCCAGAAGTAACATTGTAAAGATGTTACGTTCACTTTTTAAGGTTTATATCATGTGGCAGGAGAAAAAATAAAAAATCTCCAAATGAGCTTAACTCACTCTAATGCGCAAGTAAACATAGAAAAACAGAAAACAAGTCCAAACAAGGAAATAATTGCAACATTTTAACTGAGTGTCCAGAAGTAACACTGTAAAGATGTTATGTTCACTTTTTAAGGTTTATATCATGTGGCAGGAGAAAAAAATGGAAAATCTCCAAATGAGCTTAACTCACTCTAATGTACACATAAACATAGAAAAATAGAAAACAAGTCCAAACAAGGAAATAATTGCAACATTTTACACTGAGTGTCCAGAAGTAACATTGTAAAGATGTTACGTTCACTTTTTAAGGTTTATATCATGTGGCAGGAGAAAAAATAAAAAATCTCCAAATGAGCTTAACTCACTCTAATGTACACATAAACATAGAAAAACAGAAAACAAGTCCAAACAATGAAATAATTGCAACATTTAACACTGAGTGTCCAGAAGTAACATTGTAAAGATGTTATGTTCACTTTTTAAAGTTTATATCATGTGGCAGGAGAAAAAAATGGAAAATCTCCAAATGAGCTTAACTCACTCTAATGCGCAAGTAAACATAGAAAAACAGAAAACAAGTCCAAACAAGGAAATAATTGCAACATTTTAACTGAGTGTCCAGAAGTAACACTGTAAAGATGTTATGTTCACTTTTTAAGGTTTATATCATGTGGCAGGAGAAAAAAATGGAAAATCTCCAAATGAGCTTAACTCACTGTAATGTACACATAAACATAGAAAAATGGAAAACAAGTCCAAACAAGGAAATAATTGCAATATTTTACACTGAGTGTCCAGAAGTAACATTGTAAAGATGTTATGCTCACTTTTTAAGGTTTATATCATGTGGCAGGAGAAAAAAATGGAAAATCTCCAAATGAGCTTAACTCACTCTAATGTACACATAAACATAGAAAAACAGAAAACAAGTCCAAACAAGGAAATAATTGCAACATTTTACACTGAGTGTCCAGAAGTAACATTGTAAAGATGTTATGTTCACTTTTTAAGGTTTATATCATGTGGCAGGAGAAAAAAATGGAAAATCTCCAAATGAGCTTAACTCACTCTAATGCGCAAGTAAACATAGAACAACAGAAAACAAGTCCAAACAAGGAAATAATTGCAAAATTTTACACTGAGTGTCCAGAAGTAACATTGTAAAGATGTTACGTTCACTTTTTAAGGTTTATATCATGTGGCAGGAGAAAAAATAAAAAATCTCCAAATGAGCTTAACTCACTGTAATGTACACATAAACATAGAAAAATGGAAAACAAGTCCAAACAAGGAAATAATTGCAATATTTTACACTGAGTGTCCAGAAGTAACATTGTAAAGATGTTATGTTCACTTTTTAAGGTTTATATCATGTGGCAGGAGAAAAAAATGGAAAATCTCCAAATGAGCTTAACTCACTCTAATGCGCAAGTAAACATAGAAAAACAGAAAACAAGTCCAAACAATGAAATAATTGCAACATTTTACACTGAGTGTCCAGAAGTAACATTGTAAAGATGTTACGTTCACTTTTTAAGGTTTATATCATGTGGCAGGAGAAAAAATAAAAAATCTCCAAATGAGCTTAACTCACTCTAATGCGCAAGTAAACATAGAAAAACAGAAAACAAGTCCAAACAAGGAAATAATTGCAACATTTTAACTGAGTGTCCAGAAGTAACACTGTAAAGATGTTATGTTCACTTTTTAAGGTTTATATCATGTGGCAGGAGAAAAAAATGGAAAATCTCCAAATGAGCTTAACTCACTGGAATGTACACATAAACATAGAAAAATGGAAAACAAGTCCAAACAAGGAAATAATTGCAATATTTTACACTCAGTGTCCAGAAGTAACATTGTAAAGATGTTATGCTCACTTTTTAAGGTTTATATCATGTGGCAGGAGAAAAAAATGGAAAATCTCCAAATGAGCTTAACTCACTCTAATGTACACATAAACATAGAAAAACAGAAAACAAGTCCAAACAAGGAAATAATTGCAATATTTTACACTGAGTGTCCAGAAGTAACATTGTAAAGATGTTATGCTCACTTTTTAAGGTTTATATCATGTGGCAGGAGAAAAAAATGGAAAATCTCCAAATGAGCTTAACTCACTCTAATGCGCAAGTAAACATAGAAAAACAGAAAACAAGTCCAAACAAGGAAATAATTGCAATATTTTACACTGAGTGTCCAGAAGTAACATTGTAAAGATGTTATGTTCACTTTTTAAGGTTTATATCATGTGGCAGGAGAAAAAAATGGAAAATCTCCAAATGAGCTTAACTCACTCAAATTTACACATAAACATAGAAAAATAGAAAACAAGTCCAAACAAGGAAATAATTGCAATATTTTACACTGAGTGTCCAGAAGTAACATTGTAAAGATGTTACGTTCACTTTTTAAGGTTTATATCATGTGGCAGGAGAAAAAATAAAAAATCTCCAAATGAGCTTAACTCACTCTAATGTACACATAAACATAGAAAAACAGAAAACAAGTCCAAACAATGAAATAATTGCAACATTTAACACTGAGTGTCCAGAAGTAACATTGTAAAGATGTTATGTTCACTTTTTAAGGTTTATATCATGTGGCAGGAGAAAAAAATGGAAAATCTCCAAATGAGCTTAACTCACTGTAATGTACACAGAAACATAGAAAAATGGAAAACAAGTCCAAACAAGGAAATAATTGCAATATTTTACACTGAGTGTCCAGAAGTAACATTGTAAAGATGTTATGCTCACTTTTTAAGGTTTATATCATGTGGCAGGAGAAAAAAATGGAAAATCTCCAAATGAGCTTAACTCACTGTAATGTACACAGAAACATAGAAAAATGGAAAACAAGTCCAAACAAGGAAATAATTGCAATATTTTACACTGAGTGTCCAGAAGTAACATTGTAAAGATGTTATGCTCACTTTTTAAGGTTTATATCATGTGGCAGGAGAAAAAAATGGAAAATCTCCAAATGAGCTTAACTCACTCTAATATACACATAAACATAGAAAAACAGAAAACAAGTCCAAACAAGGAAATAATTGCAACATTTTACACTGAGTGTCCAGAAGTAACATTGTAAAGATGTTATGTTCACTTTTTAAGGTTTATATCATGTGGCAGGAGAAAAAAATGGAAAATCTCCAAATGAGCTTAACTCACTCTAATGCGCAAGTAAACATAGAAAAACAGAAAACAAGTCCAAACAATGAAATAATTGCAACATTTTACACTGAGTGTCCAGAAGTAACATTGTAAAGATGTTACGTTCACTTTTTAAGGTTTATATCATGTGGCAGGAGAAAAAATAAAAAATCTCCAAATGAGCTTAACTCACTCTAATGCGCAAGTAAACATAGAAAAACAGAAAACAAGTCCAAACAAGGAAATAATTGCAACATTTTAACTGAGTGTCCAGAAGTAACACTGTAAAGATGTTATGTTCACTTTTGAAGGTTTATATCATGTGGCAGGAGAAAAAAATGGAAAATCTCCAAATGAGCTTAACTCACTCTAATGTACACATAAACATAGAAAAATAGAAAACAAGTCCAAACAAGGAAATAATTGCAACATTTTACACTGAGTGTCCAGAAGTAACATTGTAAAGATGTTACGTTCACTTTTTAAGGTTTATATCATGTGGCAGGAGAAAAAATAAAAAATCTCCAAATGAGCTTAACTCACTCTAATGTACACATAAACATAGAAAAACAGAAAACAAGTCCAAACAATGAAATAATTGCAACATTTAACACTGAGTGTCCAGAAGTAACATTGTAAAGATGTTATGTTCACTTTTTAAAGTTTATATCATGTGGCAGGAGAAAAAAATGGAAAATCTCCAAATGAGCTTAACTCACTGTAATGTACACATAAACATAGAAAAATGGAAAACAAGTCCAAACAAGGAAATAATTGCAATATTTTACACTGAGTGTCCAGAAGTAACATTGTAAAGATGTTATGTTCACTTTTTAAGGTTTATATCATGTGGCAGGAGAAAAAAATGGAAAATCTCCAAATGAGCTTAACTCACTCTAATGTACACATAAACATAGAAAAATAGAAAACAAGTCCAAACAAGGAAATAATTGCAACATTTTACACTGAGTGTCCAGAAGTAACATTGTAAAGATGTTACGTTCACTTTTTAAGGTTTATATCATGTGGCAGGAGAAAAAAATGGAAAATCTCCAAATGAGCTTAACTCACTCTAATGTACACATAAACATAGAAAAATAGAAAACAAGTCCAAACAAGTAAATAATTGCAATATTTTACACTGAGTGTCCAGAAGTAACATTGTAAAGATGTTACGTTCACTTTTTAAGGTTTATATCATGTGGCAGGAGAAAAAAATGGAAAATCTCCAAATGAGCTTAACTCACTCTAATGCGCAAGTAAACATAGAAAAACAGAAAACAAGTCCAAACAAGGAAATAATTGCAACATTTTAACTGAGTGTCCAGAAGTAACACTGTTAAAGATGTTATGTTCACTTTTTAAGGTTTATATCATGTGGCAGGAGAAAAAAATGGAAAATCTCCAAATGAGCTTAACTCACTCTAATGTACACATAAACATAGAAAAATAGAAAACAAGTCCAAACAAGGAAATAATTGCAACATTTTACACTGAGTGTCCAGAAGTAACATTGTAAAGATGTTACGTTCACTTTTTAAGGTTTATATCATGTGGCAGGAGAAAAAATAAAAAATCTCCAAATGAGCTTAACTCACTCTAATGTACACATAAACATAGAAAAACAGAAAACAAGTCCAAACAATGAAATAATTGCAACATTTAACACTGAGTGTCCAGAAGTAACATTGTAAAGATGTTATGTTCACTTTTTAAGGTTTATATCATGTGGCAGGAGAAAAAAATGGAAAATCTCCAAATGAGCTTAACTCACTGTAATGTACACATAAACATAGAAAAATGGAAAACAAGTCCAAACAAGGAAATAATTGCAATATTTTACACTGAGTGTCCAGAAGTAACATTGTAAAGATGTTATGCTCACTTTTTAAGGTTTATATCATGTGGCAGGAGAAAAAAATGGAAAATCTCCAAATGAGCTTAACTCACTCTAATGTACACATAAACATAGAAAAACAGAAAACAAGTCCAAACAAGGAAATAATTGCAACATTTTACACTGAGTGTCCAGAAGTAACATTGTAAAGATGTTATGTTCACTTTTTAAGGTTTATATCATGTGGCAGGAGAAAAAAATGGAAAATCTCCAAATGAGCTTAACTCACTCTAAAGCGCAAGTAAACATAGAACAACAGAAAATAAGTCCAAACAATGACATAATTGCAACATTTTAACTGAGTGTCCAGAAGTAACACTGTAAAGATGTTATGTTCACTTTTTAAGGTTTATATCATGTGGCAGGAGAAAAAAATGGAAAATCTCCAAATGAGCTTAACTCACTCTAATGCGCAAGTAAACATAGAAAAACAGAAAACAAGTCCAAACAATGAAATAATTGCAAAATTTTACACTGAGTGTCCAGAAGTAACATTGTAAAGATGTTACGTTCACTTTTTAAGGTTTATATCATGTGGCAGGAGAAAAAATTAAAAATCTCCAAATGAGCTTAACTCACTCTAATGCGCAAGTAAACATAGAAAAACAGAAAACAAGTCCAAACAAGGAAATAATTGCAACATTTTAACTGAGTGTCCAGAAGTAACACTGTAAAGATGTTATGTTCACTTTTTAAGGTTTATATCATGTGGCAGGAGAAAAAAATGGAAAATCTCCAAATGAGCTTAACTCACTGTAATGTACACATAAACATAGAAAAATGGAAAACAAGTCCAAACAAGGAAATAATTGCAATATTTTACACTGAGTGTCCAGAAGTAACATTGTAAAGATGTTATGCTCACTTTTTAAGGTTTATATCATGTGGCAGGAGAAAAAAATGGAAAATCTCCAAATGAGCTTAACTCACTCTAATGTACACATAAACATAGAAAAACAGAAAACAAGTCCAAACAAGGAAATCATTGCAACATTTTACACTGAGTGTCCAGAAGTAACATTGTAAAGATGTTATGTTCACTTTTTAAGGTTTATATCATGTGGCAGGAGAAAAAAATGGAAAATCTCCAAATGAGCTTAACTCACTCTAATGCGCAAGTAAACATAGAACAACAGAAAACAAGTCCAAACAAGGAAATAATTGCAAAATTTTACACTGAGTGTCCAGAAGTAACATTGTAAAGATGTTACGTTCACTTTTTAAGGTTTATATCATGTGGCAGGAGAAAAAATTAAAAATCTCCAAATGAGCTTAACTCACTGTAATGTACACATAAACATAGAAAAATGGAAAACAAGTCCAAACAAGGAAATAATTGCAATATTTTACACTGAGTGTCCAGAAGTAACATTGTAAAGATGTTATGTTCACTTTTTAAGGTTTATATCATGTGGCAGGAGAAAAAAATGGAAAATCTCCAAATGAGCTTAACTCACTCTAATGTACACATAAACATAGAAAAACAGAAAACAAGTCCAAACAAGGAAATAATTGCAACATTTTACACTGAGTGTCCAGAAGTAACATTGTAAAGATGTTATGTTCACTTTTTAAGGTTTATATCATGTGGCAGGAGAAAAAAATGGAAAATCTCCAAATGAGCTTAACTCACTCTAATGTACACATAAACATAGAAAAATAGAAAACAAGTCCAAACAAGGAAATAATTGCAACATTTTACACTGAGTGTCCAGAAGTAACATTGTAAAGATGTTACGTTCACTTTTTAAGGTTTATATCATGTGGCAGGAGAAAAAAATGGAAAATCTCCAAATGAGCTTAACTCACTGTAATGTACACATAAACATAGAAAAACAGAAAACAAGTCCAAACAATGAAATAATTGCAACATTTAACACTGAGTGTCCAGAAGTAACATTGTAAAGATGTTATGTTCACTTTTTAAGGTTTATATCATGTGGCAGGAGAAAAAAATGGAAAATCTCCAAATGAGCTTAACTCACTGTAATGTACACATAAACATAGAAAAATGGAAAACAAGTCCAAACAAGGAAATAATTGCAATATTTTACACTGAGTGTCCAGAAGTAACATTGTAAAGATGTTATGCTCACTTTTTAAGGTTTATATCATGTGGCAGGAGAAAAAAATGGAAAATCTCCAAATGAGCTTAACTCACTCTAATGTACACATAAACATAGAAAAACAGAAAACAAGTCCAAACAAGGAAATAATTGCAACATTTTACACTGAGTGTCCAGAAGTAACATTGTAAAGATGTTATGTTCACTTTTTAAGGTTTATATCATGTGGCAGGAGAAAAAAATGGAAAATCTCCAAATGAGCTTAACTCACTCTAAAGCGCAAGTAAACATAGAACAACAGAAAATAAGTCCAAACAATGACATAATTGCAACATTTTAACTGAGTGTCCAGAAGTAACACTGTAAAGATGTTATGTTCACTTTTTAAGGTTTATATCATGTGGCAGGAGAAAAAAATGGAAAATCTCCAAATGAGCTTAACTCACTCTAATGCGCAAGTAAACATAGAAAAACAGAAAACAAGTCCAAACAATGAAATAATTGCAAAATTTTACACTGAGTGTCCAGAAGTAACATTGTAAAGATGTTACGTTCACTTTTTAAGGTTTATATCATGTGGCAGGAGAAAAAATTAAAAATCTCCAAATGAGCTTAACTCACTCTAATGCGCAAGTAAACATAGAAAAACAGAAAACAAGTCCAAACAAGGAAATAATTGCAACATTTTAACTGAGTGTCCAGAAGTAACACTGTAAAGATGTTATGTTCACTTTTTAAGGTTTATATCATGTGGCAGGAGAAAAAAATGGAAAATCTCCAAATGAGCTTAACTCACTGTAATGTACACATAAACATAGAAAAATGGAAAACAAGTCCAAACAAGGAAATAATTGCAATATTTTACACTGAGTGTCCAGAAGTAACATTGTAAAGATGTTATGCTCACTTTTTAAGGTTTATATCATGTGGCAGGAGAAAAAAATGGAAAATCTCCAAATGAGCTTAACTCACTCTAATGTACACATAAACATAGAAAAACAGAAAACAAGTCCAAACAAGGAAATAATTGCAACATTTTACACTGAGTGTCCAGAAGTAACATTGTAAAGATGTTATGTTCACTTTTTAAGGTTTATATCATGTGGCAGGAGAAAAAAATGGAAAATCTCCAAATGAGCTTAACTCACTCTAATGCGCAAGTAAACATAGAACAACAGAAAACAAGTCCAAACAAGGAAATAATTGCAAAATTTTACACTGAGTGTCCAGAAGTAACATTGTAAAGATGTTACGTTCACTTTTTAAGGTTTATATCATGTGGCAGGAGAAAAAATAAAAAATCTCCAAATGAGCTTAACTCACTGTAATGTACACATAAACATAGAAAAATGGAAAACAAGTCCAAACAAGGAAATAATTGCAATATTTTACACTGAGTGTCCAGAAGTAACATTGTAAAGATGTTATGTTCACTTTTTAAGGTTTATATCATGTGGCAGGAGAAAAAAATGGAAAATCTCCAAATGAGCTTAACTCACTCTAATGTACACATAAACATAGAAAAATAGAAAACAAGTCCAAACAAGGAAATAATTGCAACATTTTACACTGAGTGTCCAGAAGTAACATTGTAAAGATGTTACGTTCACTTTTTAAGGTTTATATCATGTGGCAGGAGAAAAAAATGGAAAATCTCCAAATGAGCTTAACTCACTCTAATGTACACATAAACATAGAAAAATAGAAAACAAGTCCAAACAAGTAAATAATTGCAATATTTTACACTGAGTGTCCAGAAGTAACATTGTAAAGATGTTACGTTCACTTTTTAAGGTTTATATCATGTGGCAGGAGAAAAAAATGGAAAATCTCCAAATGAGCTTAACTCACTCTAATGCGCAAGTAAACATAGAAAAACAGAAAACAAGTCCAAACAAGGAAATAATTGCAACATTTTAACTGAGTGTCCAGAAGTAACACTGTTAAAGATGTTATGTTCACTTTTTAAGGTTTATATCATGTGGCAGGAGAAAAAAATGGAAAATCTCCAAATGAGCTTAACTCACTCTAATGTACACATAAACATAGAAAAATAGAAAACAAGTCCAAACAAGGAAATAATTGCAACATTTTACACTGAGTGTCCAGAAGTAACATTGTAAAGATGTTACGTTCACTTTTTAAGGTTTATATCATGTGGCAGGAGAAAAAATAAAAAATCTCCAAATGAGCTTAACTCACTCTAATGTACACATAAACATAGAAAAACAGAAAACAAGTCCAAACAATGAAATAATTGCAACATTTAACACTGAGTGTCCAGAAGTAACATTGTAAAGATGTTATGTTCACTTTTTAAGGTTTATATCATGTGGCAGGAGAAAAAAATGGAAAATCTCCAAATGAGCTTAACTCACTGTAATGTACACATAAACATAGAAAAATGGAAAACAAGTCCAAACAAGGAAATAATTGCAATATTTTACACTGAGTGTCCAGAAGTAACATTGTAAAGATGTTATGCTCACTTTTTAAGGTTTATATCATGTGGCAGGAGAAAAAAATGGAAAATCTCCAAATGAGCTTAACTCACTCTAATGTACACATAAACATAGAAAAACAGAAAACAAGTCCAAACAAGGAAATAATTGCAACATTTTACACTGAGTGTCCAGAAGTAACATTGTAAAGATGTTATGTTCACTTTTTAAGGTTTATATCATGTGGCAGGAGAAAAAAATGGAAAATCTCCAAATGAGCTTAACTCACTCTAAAGCGCAAGTAAACATAGAACAACAGAAAATAAGTCCAAACAATGACATAATTGCAACATTTTAACTGAGTGTCCAGAAGTAACACTGTAAAGATGTTATGTTCACTTTTTAAGGTTTATATCATGTGGCAGGAGAAAAAAATGGAAAATCTCCAAATGAGCTTAACTCACTCTAATGCGCAAGTAAACATAGAAAAACAGAAAACAAGTCCAAACAATGAAATAATTGCAAAATTTTACACTGAGTGTCCAGAAGTAACATTGTAAAGATGTTACGTTCACTTTTTAAGGTTTATATCATGTGGCAGGAGAAAAAATTAAAAATCTCCAAATGAGCTTAACTCACTCTAATGCGCAAGTAAACATAGAAAAACAGAAAACAAGTCCAAACAAGGAAATAATTGCAACATTTTAACTGAGTGTCCAGAAGTAACACTGTAAAGATGTTATGTTCACTTTTTAAGGTTTATATCATGTGGCAGGAGAAAAAAATGGAAAATCTCCAAATGAGCTTAACTCACTGTAATGTACACATAAACATAGAAAAATGGAAAACAAGTCCAAACAAGGAAATAATTGCAATATTTTACACTGAGTGTCCAGAAGTAACATTGTAAAGATGTTATGCTCACTTTTTAAGGTTTATATCATGTGGCAGGAGAAAAAAATGGAAAATCTCCAAATGAGCTTAACTCACTCTAATGTACACATAAACATAGAAAAACAGAAAACAAGTCCAAACAAGGAAATCATTGCAACATTTTACACTGAGTGTCCAGAAGTAACATTGTAAAGATGTTATGTTCACTTTTTAAGGTTTATATCATGTGGCAGGAGAAAAAAATGGAAAATCTCCAAATGAGCTTAACTCACTCTAATGCGCAAGTAAACATAGAACAACAGAAAACAAGTCCAAACAAGGAAATAATTGCAAAATTTTACACTGAGTGTCCAGAAGTAACATTGTAAAGATGTTACGTTCACTTTTTAAGGTTTATATCATGTGGCAGGAGAAAAAATTAAAAATCTCCAAATGAGCTTAACTCACTGTAATGTACACATAAACATAGAAAAATGGAAAACAAGTCCAAACAAGGAAATAATTGCAATATTTTACACTGAGTGTCCAGAAGTAACATTGTAAAGATGTTATGTTCACTTTTTAAGGTTTATATCATGTGGCAGGAGAAAAAAATGGAAAATCTCCAAATGAGCTTAACTCACTCTAATGTACACATAAACATAGAAAAACAGAAAACAAGTCCAAACAAGGAAATAATTGCAACATTTTACACTGAGTGTCCAGAAGTAACATTGTAAAGATGTTATGTTCACTTTTTAAGGTTTATATCATGTGGCAGGAGAAAAAAATGGAAAATCTCCAAATGAGCTTAACTCACTCTAATGTACACATAAACATAGAAAAATAGAAAACAAGTCCAAACAAGGAAATAATTGCAACATTTTACACTGAGTGTCCAGAAGTAACATTGTAAAGATGTTACGTTCACTTTTTAAGGTTTATATCATGTGGCAGGAGAAAAAAATGGAAAATCTCCAAATGAGCTTAACTCACTGTAATGTACACATAAACATAGAAAAACAGAAAACAAGTCCAAACAATGAAATAATTGCAACATTTAACACTGAGTGTCCAGAAGTAACATTGTAAAGATGTTATGTTCACTTTTTAAGGTTTATATCATGTGGCAGGAGAAAAAAATGGAAAATCTCCAAATGAGCTTAACTCACTGTAATGTACACATAAACATAGAAAAATGGAAAACAAGTCCAAACAAGGAAATAATTGCAATATTTTACACTGAGTGTCCAGAAGTAACATTGTAAAGATGTTATGCTCACTTTTTAAGGTTTATATCATGTGGCAGGAGAAAAAAATGGAAAATCTCCAAATGAGCTTAACTCACTCTAATGTACACATAAACATAGAAAAACAGAAAACAAGTCCAAACAAGGAAATAATTGCAACATTTTACACTGAGTGTCCAGAAGTAACATTGTAAAGATGTTATGTTCACTTTTTAAGGTTTATATCATGTGGCAGGAGAAAAAAATGGAAAATCTCCAAATGAGCTTAACTCACTCTAAAGCGCAAGTAAACATAGAACAACAGAAAATAAGTCCAAACAATGACATAATTGCAACATTTTAACTGAGTGTCCAGAAGTAACACTGTAAAGATGTTATGTTCACTTTTTAAGGTTTATATCATGTGGCAGGAGAAAAAAATGGAAAATCTCCAAATGAGCTTAACTCACTCTAATGCGCAAGTAAACATAGAAAAACAGAAAACAAGTCCAAACAATGAAATAATTGCAAAATTTTACACTGAGTGTCCAGAAGTAACATTGTAAAGATGTTACGTTCACTTTTTAAGGTTTATATCATGTGGCAGGAGAAAAAATTAAAAATCTCCAAATGAGCTTAACTCACTCTAATGCGCAAGTAAACATAGAAAAACAGAAAACAAGTCCAAACAAGGAAATAATTGCAACATTTTAACTGAGTGTCCAGAAGTAACACTGTAAAGATGTTATGTTCACTTTTTAAGGTTTATATCATGTGGCAGGAGAAAAAAATGGAAAATCTCCAAATGAGCTTAACTCACTGTAATGTACACATAAACATAGAAAAATGGAAAACAAGTCCAAACAAGGAAATAATTGCAATATTTTACACTGAGTGTCCAGAAGTAACATTGTAAAGATGTTATGCTCACTTTTTAAGGTTTATATCATGTGGCAGGAGAAAAAAATGGAAAATCTCCAAATGAGCTTAACTCACTCTAATGTACACATAAACATAGAAAAACAGAAAACAAGTCCAAACAAGGAAATAATTGCAACATTTTACACTGAGTGTCCAGAAGTAACATTGTAAAGATGTTATGTTCACTTTTTAAGGTTTATATCATGTGGCAGGAGAAAAAAATGGAAAATCTCCAAATGAGCTTAACTCACTCTAATGCGCAAGTAAACATAGAACAACAGAAAACAAGTCCAAACAAGGAAATAATTGCAAAATTTTACACTGAGTGTCCAGAAGTAACATTGTAAAGATGTTACGTTCACTTTTTAAGGTTTATATCATGTGGCAGGAGAAAAAATAAAAAATCTCCAAATGAGCTTAACTCACTGTAATGTACACATAAACATAGAAAAATGGAAAACAAGTCCAAACAAGGAAATAATTGCAATATTTTACACTGAGTGTCCAGAAGTAACATTGTAAAGATGTTATGTTCACTTTTTAAGGTTTATATCATGTTGCAGGAGAAAAAATAAAAAATCTCCAAATGAGCTTAACTCACTCTAATGTACACATAAACATAGAAAAACAGAAAACAAGTCCAAACAATGAAATAATTGCAACATTTAACACTGAGTGTCCAGAAGTAACATTGTAAAGATGTTATGTTCACTTTTTAAGGTTTATATCATGTGGCAGGAGAAAAAAATGGAAAATCTCCAAATGAGCTTAACTCACTCTAATGTACACATAAACATAGAAAAATGGAAAACAAGTCCAAACAAGGAAATAATTGCAACATTTAACACTGAGTGTCCAGAAGTAACATTGTAAAGATGTTATGTTCACTTTTTAAGGTTTATATCATGTGGCAGGAGAAAAAAATGGAAAATCTCCAAATGAGCTTAACTCACTGTAATGTACACATAAACATAGAAAAATGGAAAACAAGTCCAAACAAGGAAATAATTGCAATATTTTACACTGAGTGTCCAGAAGTAACATTGTAAAGATGTTATGCTCACTTTTTAAGGTTTATATCATGTGGCAGGAGAAAAAAATGGAAAATCTCCAAATGAGCTTAACTCACTCTAATGTACACATAAACATAGAAAAACAGAAAACAAGTCCAAACAAGGAAATAATTGCAACATTTTACACTGAGTGTCCAGAAGTAACATTGTAAAGATGTTATGTTCACTTTTTAAGGTTTATATCATGTGGCAGGAGAAAAAAATGGAAAATCTCCAAATGAGCTTAACTCACTCTAAAGCGCAAGTAAACATAGAACAACAGAAAACAAGTCCAAACAATGACATAATTGCAACATTTTAACTGAGTGTCCAGAAGTAACACTGTAAAGATGTTATGTTCACTTTTTAAGGTTTATATCATGTGGCAGGAGAAAAAAATGGAAAATCTCCAAATGAGCTTAACTCACTCTAATGCGCAAGTAAACATAGAAAAACAGAAAACAAGTCCAAACAATGAAATAATTGCAAAATTTTACACTGAGTGTCCAGAAGTAACATTGTAAAGATGTTACGTTCACTTTTTAAGGTTTATATCATGTGGCAGGAGAAAAAATTAAAAATCTCCAAATGAGCTTAACTCACTCTAATGCGCAAGTAAACATAGAAAAACAGAAAACAAGTCCAAACAAGGAAATAATTGCAACATTTTAACTGAGTGTCCAGAAGTAACACTGTAAAGATGTTATGTTCACTTTTTAAGGTTTATATCATGTGGCAGGAGAAAAAAATGGAAAATCTCCAAATGAGCTTAACTCACTGTAATGTACACATAAACATAGAAAAACAGAAAACAAGTCCAAACAATGAAATAATTGCAACATTTAACACTGAGTGTCCAGAAGTAACATTGTAAAGATGTTATGTTCACTTTTTAAGGTTTATATCATGTGGCAGGAGAAAAAAATGGAAAATCTCCAAATGAGCTTAACTCACTGTAATGTACACATAAACATAGAAAAATGGAAAACAAGTCCAAACAAGGAAATAATTGCAATATTTTACACTGAGTGTCCAGAAGTAACATTGTAAAGATGTTACGTTCACTTTTTAAGGTTTATATCATGTGGCAGGAGAAAAAAATGGAAAATCTCCAAATGAGCTTAACTCACTGTAATGTACACATAAACATAGAAAAATGGAAAACAAGTCCAAACAATGAAATAATTGCTACATTTTACACTGAGTGTCCAGAAGTAACATTGTAAAGATGTTAAGTTCACTTTTTAAGGTTTATATCATGTGGCAGGAGAAAAAAATGGAAAATCTCCAAATGAGCTTAACTCACTGTAATGTACACATAAACATAGAAAAATGGAAAACAAGTCCAAACAATGAAATAATTGCTACATTTTACACTGAGTGTCCAGAAGTAACATTGTAAAGATGTTAAGTTCACTTTTTAAGGTTTATATCATGTGGCAGGAGAAAAAAATGGAAAATCTCCAAATGAGCTTAACTCACTCTAATGCGCAAGTAAACATAGAAAAACAGAAAACAAGTCCAAACAATGAAATAATTGCAAAATTTTACACTGAGTGTCCAGAAGTAACATTGTAAAGATGTTACGTTCACTTTTTAAGGTTTATATCATGTGGCAGGAGAAAAAATTAAAAATCTCCAAATGAGCTTAACTCACTCTAATGCGCAAGTAAACATAGAAAAACAGAAAACAAGTCCAAACAAGGAAATAATTGCAACATTTTAACTGAGTGTCCAGAAGTAACACTGTAAAGATGTTATGTTCACTTTTTAAGGTTTATATCATGTGGCAGGAGAAAAAAATGGAAAATCTCCAAATGAGCTTAACTCACTGTAATGTACACATAAACATAGAAAAATGGAAAACAAGTCCAAACAAGGAAATAATTGCAATATTTTACACTGAGTGTCCAGAAGTAACATTGTAAAGATGTTATGCTCACTTTTTAAGGTTTATATCATGTGGCAGGAGAAAAAAATGGAAAATCTCCAAATGAGCTTAACTCACTCTAATGTACACATAAACATAGAAAAACAGAAAACAAGTCCAAACAAGGAAATAATTGCAACATTTTACACTGAGTGTCCAGAAGTAACATTGTAAAGATGTTATGTTCACTTTTTAAGGTTTATATCATGTGGCAGGAGAAAAAAATGGAAAATCTCCAAATGAGCTTAACTCACTGTAATGTACACATAAACATAGAAAAACAGAAAACAAGTCCAAACAATGAAATAATTGCAACATTTAACACTGAGTGTCCAGAAGTAACATTGTAAAGATGTTATGTTCACTTTTTAAGGTTTATATCATGTGGCAGGAGAAAAAAATGGAAAATTTCCAAATGAGCTTAACTCACTCTAATGCGCAAGTAAACATAGAAAAACAGAAAAAAAGTCCAAACAATGAAATAATTGCAAAATTTTACACTGAGTGTCCAGAAGTAACATTGTAAAGATGTTACGTTCACTTTTTAAGGTTTATATCATGTGGCAGGAGAAAAAATTAAAAATCTCCAAATGAGCTTAACTCACTCTAATGCGCAAGTAAACATAGAAAAACAGAAAACAAGTCCAAACAAGGAAATAATTGCAACATTTTAACTGAGTGTCCAGAAGTAACACTGTAAAGATGTTATGTTCACTTTTTAAGGTTTATATCATGTGGCAGGAGAAAAAAATGGAAAATCTCCAAATGAGCTTAACTCACTGTAATGTACACATAAACATAGAAAAATGGAAAACAAGTCCAAACAAGGAAATAATTGCAATATTTTACACTGAGTGTCCAGAAGTAACATTGTAAAGATGTTATGCTCACTTTTTAAGGTTTATATCATGTGGCAGGAGAAAAAAATGGAAAATCTCCAAATGAGCTTAACTCACTCTAATGTACACATAAACATAGAAAAATAGAAAACAAGTCCAAACAAGGAAATAATTGCAACATTTTACACTGAGTGTCCAGAAGTAACATTGTAAAGATGTTACGTTCACTTTTTAAGGTTTATATCATGTGGCAGGAGAAAAAATAAAAAATCTCCAAATGAGCTTAACTCACTCTAATGTACACATAAACATAGAAAAACAGAAAACAAGTCCAAACAATGAAATAATTGCAACATTTAACACTGAGTGTCCAGAAGTAACATTGTAAAGATGTTATGTTCACTTTTTAAGGTTCATATCATGTGGCAGGAGAAAAAAATGGAAAATCTCCAAATGAGCTTAACTCACTCTAATGCGCAAGTAAACATAGAACAACAGAAAACAAGTCCAAACAAGGAAATAATTGCAAAATTTTACACTGAGTGTCCAGAAGTAACATTGTAAAGATGTTACGTTCACTTTTTAAGGTTTATATCATGTGGCAGGAGAAAAAATTAAAAATCTCCAAATGAGCTTAACTCACTGTAATGTACACATAAACATAGAAAAATGGAAAACAAGTCCAAACAAGGAAATAATTGCAATATTTTACACTGAGTGTCCAGAAGTAACATTGTAAAGATGTTATGTTCACTTTTTAAGGTTTATATCATGTGGCAGGAGAAAAAAATGGAAAATCTCCAAATGAGCTTAACTCACTCTAATGTACACATAAACATAGAAAAACAGAAAACAAGTCCAAACAAGGAAATAATTGCAACATTTTACACTGAGTGTCCAGAAGTAACATTGTAAAGATGTTATGTTCACTTTTTAAGGTTTATATCATGTGGCAGGAGAAAAAAATGGAAAATCTCCAAATGAGCTTAACTCACTCTAATGTACACATAAACATAGAAAAATAGAAAACAAGTCCAAACAAGGAAATAATTGCAACATTTTACACTGAGTGTCCAGAAGTAACATTGTAAAGATGTTACGTTCACTTTTTAAGGTTTATATCATGTGGCAGGAGAAAAAAATGGAAAATCTCCAAATGAGCTTAACTCACTGTAATGTACACATAAACATAGAAAAACAGAAAACAAGTCCAAACAATGAAATAATTGCAACATTTAACACTGAGTGTCCAGAAGTAACATTGTAAAGATGTTATGTTCACTTTTTAAGGTTTATATCATGTGGCAGGAGAAAAAAATGGAAAATCTCCAAATGAGCTTAACTCACTGTAATGTACACATAAACATAGAAAAATGGAAAACAAGTCCAAACAAGGAAATAATTGCAATATTTTACACTGAGTGTCCAGAAGTAACATTGTAAAGATGTTATGCTCACTTTTTAAGGTTTATATCATGTGGCAGGAGAAAAAAATGGAAAATCTCCAAATGAGCTTAACTCACTCTAATGTACACATAAACATAGAAAAACAGAAAACAAGTCCAAACAAGGAAATAATTGCAACATTTTACACTGAGTGTCCAGAAGTAACATTGTAAAGATGTTATGTTCACTTTTTAAGGTTTATATCATGTGGCAGGAGAAAAAAATGGAAAATCTCCAAATGAGCTTAACTCACTCTAAAGCGCAAGTAAACATAGAACAACAGAAAATAAGTCCAAACAATGACATAATTGCAACATTTTAACTGAGTGTCCAGAAGTAACACTGTAAAGATGTTATGTTCACTTTTTAAGGTTTATATCATGTGGCAGGAGAAAAAAATGGAAAATCTCCAAATGAGCTTAACTCACTCTAATGCGCAAGTAAACATAGAAAAACAGAAAACAAGTCCAAACAATGAAATAATTGCAAAATTTTACACTGAGTGTCCAGAAGTAACATTGTAAAGATGTTACGTTCACTTTTTAAGGTTTATATCATGTGGCAGGAGAAAAAATTAAAAATCTCCAAATGAGCTTAACTCACTCTAATGCGCAAGTAAACATAGAAAAACAGAAAACAAGTCCAAACAAGGAAATAATTGCAACATTTTAACTGAGTGTCCAGAAGTAACACTGTAAAGATGTTATGTTCACTTTTTAAGGTTTATATCATGTGGCAGGAGAAAAAAATGGAAAATCTCCAAATGAGCTTAACTCACTGTAATGTACACATAAACATAGAAAAATGGAAAACAAGTCCAAACAAGGAAATAATTGCAATATTTTACACTGAGTGTCCAGAAGTAACATTGTAAAGATGTTATGCTCACTTTTTAAGGTTTATATCATGTGGCAGGAGAAAAAAATGGAAAATCTCCAAATGAGCTTAACTCACTCTAATGTACACATAAACATAGAAAAATAGAAAACAAGTCCAAACAAGGAAATAATTGCAACATTTTACACTGAGTGTCCAGAAGTAACATTGTAAAGATGTTACGTTCACTTTTTAAGGTTTATATCATGTGGCAGGAGAAAAAAATAAAAAATCTCCAAATGAGCTTAACTCACTCTAATGTACACATAAACATAGAAAAACAGAAAACAAGTCCAAACAAGGAAATAATTGCAACATTTAACACTGAGTGTCCAGAAGTAACATTGTAAAGATGTTATGTTCACTTTTTAAGGTTTATATCATGTGGCAGGAGAAAAAAATGGAAAATCTCCAAATGAGCTTAACTCACTGTAATGTACACATAAACATAGAAAAATGGAAAACAAGTCCAAACAAGGAAATAATTGCAATATTTTACACTGAGTGTCCAGAAGTAACATTGTAAAGATGTTATGCTCACTTTTTAAGGTTTATATCATGTGGCAGGAGAAAAAAATGGAAAATCTCCAAATGAGCTTAACTCACTGTAATGTACACATAAACATAGAAAAATGGAAAACAAGTCCAAACAAGGAAATAATTGCAATATTTTACACTGAGTGTCCAGAAGTAACATTGTAAAGATATTATGTTCACTTTTTAAGGTTTATATCATGTGGCAGGAGAAAAAAATGGAAAATCTCCAAATGAGCTTAACTCACTCAAATTTACACATAAACATAGAAAAATAGAAAACAAGTCCAAACAAGGAAATAATTGCAATATTTTACACTGAGTGTCCAGAAGTAACATTGTAAAGATGTTATGCTCACTTTTTAAGGTTTATATCATGTGGCAGGAGAAAAAAATGGAAAATCTCCAAATGAGCTTAACTCACTCTAATGTACACATAAACATAGAAAAACAGAAAACAAGTCCAAACAAGGAAATAATTGCAATATTTTACACTGAGTGTCCAGAAGTAACATTGTAAAGATGTTATGCTCACTTTTTAAGGTTTATATCATGTGGCAGGAGAAAAAAATGGAAAATCTCCAAATGAGCTTAACTCACTCTAATGTACACATAAACATAGAAAAACAGAAAACAAGTCCAAACAAGGAAATAATTGCAACATTTTACACTGAGTGTCCAGAAGTAACATTGTAAAGATGTTATGTTCACTTTTTAAGGTTTATATCATGTGGCAGGAGAAAAAAATGGAAAATCTCCAAATGAGCTTAACTCACTGTAATGTACACATAAACATAGAAAAACAGAAAACAAGTCCAAACAATGAAATAATTGCAACATTTAACACTGAGTGTCCAGAAGTAACATTGTAAAGATGTTATGTTCACTTTTTAAGGTTTATATCATGTGGCAGGAGAAAAAAATGGAAAATCTCCAAATGAGCTTAACTCACTGTAATGTACACATAAACATAGAAAAACAGAAAACAAGTCCAAACAAGGAAATAATTGCAACATTTTACACTGAGTGTCCAGAAGTAACATTGTAAAGATGTTATGTTCACTTTTTAAGGTTTATATCATGTGGCAGGAGAAAAAAATGGAAAATCTCCAAATGAGCTTAACTCACTCTAAAGCGCAAGTAAACATAGAACAACAGAAAACAAGTCCAAACAATGACATAATTGCAACATTTTAACTGAGTGTCCAGAAGTAACACTGTAAAGATGTTATGTTCACTTTTTAAGGTTTATATCATGTGGCAGGAGAAAAAAATGGAAAATTTCCAAATGAGCTTAACTCACTCTAATGCGCAAGTAAACATAGAAAAACAGAAAAAAAGTCCAAACAATGAAATAATTGCAAAATTTTACACTGAGTGTCCAGAAGTAACATTGTAAAGATGTTACGTTCACTTTTTAAGGTTTATATCATGTGGCAGGAGAAAAAATTAAAAATCTCCAAATGAGCTTAACTCACTCTAATGCGCAAGTAAACATAGAAAAACAGAAAACAAGTCCAAACAAGGAAATAATTGCAACATTTTAACTGAGTGTCCAGAAGTAACACTGTAAAGATGTTATGTTCACTTTTTAAGGTTTATATCATGTGGCAGGAGAAAAAAATGGAAAATCTCCAAATGAGCTTAACTCACTGTAATGTACACATAAACATAGAAAAATGGAAAACAAGTCCAAACAAGGAAATAATTGCAATATTTTACACTGAGTGTCCAGAAGTAACATTGTAAAGATGTTATGCTCACTTTTTAAGGTTTATATCATGTGGCAGGAGAAAAAAATGGAAAATCTCCAAATGAGCTTAACTCACTCTAATGTACACATAAACATAGAAAAATAGAAAACAAGTCCAAACAAGGAAATAATTGCAACATTTTACACTGAGTGTCCAGAAGTAACATTGTAAAGATGTTACGTTCACTTTTTAAGGTTTATATCATGTGGCAGGAGAAAAAAATAAAAAATCTCCAAATGAGCTTAACTCACTCTAATGTACACATAAACATAGAAAAACAGAAAACAAGTCCAAACAAGGAAATAATTGCAACATTTAACACTGAGTGTCCAGAAGTAACATTGTAAAGATGTTATGTTCACTTTTTAAGGTTTATATCATGTGGCAGGAGAAAAAAATGGAAAATCTCCAAATGAGCTTAACTCACTGTAATGTACACATAAACATAGAAAAATGGAAAACAAGTCCAAACAAGGAAATAATTGCAATATTTTACACTGAGTGTCCAGAAGTAACATTGTAAAGATGTTATGCTCACTTTTTAAGGTTTATATCATGTGGCAGGAGAAAAAAATGGAAAATCTCCAAATGAGCTTAACTCACTGTAATGTACACATAAACATAGAAAAATGGAAAACAAGTCCAAACAAGGAAATAATTGCAATATTTTACACTGAGTGTCCAGAAGTAACATTGTAAAGATATTATGTTCACTTTTTAAGGTTTATATCATGTGGCAGGAGAAAAAAATGGAAAATCTCCAAATGAGCTTAACTCACTCAAATTTACACATAAACATAGAAAAATAGAAAACAAGTCCAAACAAGGAAATAATTGCAATATTTTACACTGAGTGTCCAGAAGTAACATTGTAAAGATGTTACGTTCACTTTTTAAGGTTTATATCATGTGGCAGGAGAAAAAATAAAAAATCTCCAAATGAGCTTAACTCACTCTAATGTACACATAAACATAGAAAAACAGAAAACAAGTCCAAACAATGAAATAATTGCAACATTTAACACTGAGTGTCCAGAAGTAACATTGTAAAGATGTTATGTTCACTTTTTAAGGTTTATATCATGTGGCAGGAGAAAAAAATGGAAAATCTCCAAATAAGCTTAACTCACTGTAATGTACACAGAAACATAGAAAAATGGAAAACAAGTCCAAACAAGGAAATAATTGCAATATTTTACACTGAGTGTCCAGAAGTAACATTGTAAAGATGTTATGTTCACTTTTTAAGGTTTATATCATGTGGCAGGAGAAAAAAATGGAAAATCTCCAAATGAGCTTAACTCACTGTAATGTACACATAAACATAGAAAAATGGAAAACAAGTCCAAACAAGGAAATAATTGCAATATTTACACTGAGTGTCCAGAAGTAACATTGTAAAGATATTATGTTCACTTTTTAAGGTTTATATCATGTGGCAGGAGAAAAAAATGGAAAATCTCCAAATGAGCTTAACTCACTCAAATTTACACATAAACATAGAAAAATAGAAAACAAGTCCAAACAAGGAAATAATTGCAATATTTTACACTGAGTGTCCAGAAGTAACATTGTAAAGATGTTACGTTCACTTTTTAAGGTTTATATCATGTGGCAGGAGAAAAAATAAAAAATCTCCAAATGAGCTTAACTCACTCTAATGTACACATAAACATAGAAAAACAGAAAACAAGTCCAAACAATGAAATAATTGCAACATTTAACACTGAGTGTCCAGAAGTAACATTGTAAAGATGTTATGTTCACTTTTTAAGGTTTATATCATGTGGCAGGAGAAAAAAATGGAAAATCTCCAAATGAGCTTAACTCACTGTAATGTACACATAAACATAGAAAAATGGAAAACAAGTCCAAACAAGGAAATAATTGCAATATTTTACACTGAGTGTCCAGAAGTAACATTGTAAAGATGTTATGCTCACTGTTTAAGGTTTATATCATGTGGCAGGAGAAAAAAATGGAAAATCTCCAAATGAGCTTAACTCACTGTAATGTACACATAAACATAGAAAAATGGAAAACAAGTCCAAACAAGGAAATAATTGCAATATTTTACACTGAGTGTCCAGAAGTAACATTGTAAAGATGTTACGTTCACTTTTTAAGGTTTATATCATGTGGCAGGAGAAAAAATAAAAAATCTCCAAATGAGCTTAACTCACTCTAATGTACACATAAACATAGAAAAACAGAAAACAAGTCCAAACAATGAAATAATTGCAACATTTAACACTGAGTGTCCAGAAGTAACATTGTAAAGATGTTATGTTCACTTTTTAAGGTTTATATCATGTGGCAGGAGAAAAAAATGGAAAATCTCCAAATGAGCTTAACTCACTGTAATGTACACATAAACATAGAAAAATGGAAAACAAGTCCAAACAAGGAAATAATTGCAATATTTTACACTGAGTGTCCAGAAGTAACATTGTAAAGATGTTATGCTCACTGTTTAAGGTTTATATCATGTGGCAGGAGAAAAAAATGGAAAATCTCCAAATGAGCTTAACTCACTGTAATGTACACATAAACATAGAAAAATGGAAAACAAGTCCAAACAAGGAAATAATTGCAATATTTTACACTGAGTGTCCAGAAGTAACATTGTAAAGGTATTATGTTCACTTTTTAAGGTTTATATCATGTGGCAGGAGAAAAAAATGGAAAATCTCCAAATGAGCTTAACTCACTCTAATGCGCAAGTAAACATAGAAAAACAGAAAACAAGTCCAAACAATGAAATAATTGCAACATTTTACACTGAGTGTCCAGAAGTAACATTGTAAAGATGTTACGTTCACTTTTTAAGGTTTATATCATGTGGCAGGAGAAAAAATAAAAAATCTCCAAATGAGCTTAACTCACTCTAATGCGCAAGTAAACATAGAAAAACAGAAAACAAGTCCAAACAAGGAAATAATTGCAACATTTTAACTGAGTGTCCAGAAGTAACACTGTAAAGATGTTATGTTCACTTTTTAAGGTTTATATCATGTGGCAGGAGAAAAAAATGGAAAATCTCCAAATGAGCTTAACTCACTCTAATGTACACATAAACATAGAAAAATAGAAAACAAGTCCAAACAAGGAAATTATTGCAACATTTTACACTGAGTGTCCAGAAGTAACATTGTAAAGATGTTACGTTCACTTTTTAAGGTTTATATCATGTGGCAGGAGAAAAAATAAAAAATCTCCAAATGAGCTTAACTCACTCTAATGTACACATAAACATAGAAAAACAGAAAACAAGTCCAAACAATGAAATAATTGCAACATTTAACACTGAGTGTCCAGAAGTAACATTGTAAAGATGTTATGTTCACTTTTTAAAGTTTATATCATGTGGCAGGAGAAAAAAATGGAAAATCTCCAAATGAGCTTAACTCACTGTAATGTACACATAAACATAGAAAAATGGAAAACAAGTCCAAACAAGGAAATAATTGCAATATTTTACACTGAGTGTCCAGAAGTAACATTGTAAAGATGTTATGCTCACTTTTTAAGGTTTATATCATGTGGCAGGAGAAAAAAATGGAAAATCTCCAAATGAGCTTAACTCACTCTAATGTACACATAAACATAGAAAAACAGAAAACAAGTCCAAACAAGGAAATAATTGCAACATTTTACACTGAGTGTCCAGAAGTAACATTGTAAAGATGTTATGTTCACTTTTTAAGGTTTATATCATGTGGCAGGAGAAAAAAATGGAAAATCTCCAAATGAGCTTAACTCACTCTAATGTACACATAAACATAGAAAAATAGAAAACAAGTCCAAACAAGTAAATAATTGCAATATTTTACACTGAGTGTCCAGAAGTAACATTGTAAAGATGTTACGTTCACTTCTTAAGGTTTATATCATGTGGCAGGAGAAAAAAATGGAAAATCTCCAAATGAGCTTAACTCACTCTAATGCGCAAGTAAACATAGAAAAACAGAAAACAAGTCCAAACAAGGAAATATTTGCAACATTTTAACTGAGTGTCCAGAAGTAACACTGTAAAGATGTTATGTTCACTTTTTAAGGTTTATATCATGTGGCAGGAGAAAAAAATGGAAAATCTCCAAATGAGCTTAACTCACTCTAATGTACACATAAACATAGAAAAATAGAAAACAAGTCCAAACAAGGAAATAATTGCAACATTTTACACTGAGTGTCCAGAAGTAACATTGTAAAGATGTTACGTTCACTTTTTAAGGTTTATATCATGTGGCAGGAGAAAAAATAAAAAATCTCCAAATGAGCTTAACTCACTCTAATGCGCAAGTAAACATAGAAAAACAGAAAACAAGTCCAAACAAGGAAATAATTGCAACATTTTAACTGAGTGTCCAGAAGTAACACTGTAAAGATGTTATGTTCACTTTTTAAGGTTTATATCATGTGGCAGGAGAAAAAAATGGAAAATCTCCAAATGAGCTTAACTCACTGTAATGTACACATAAACATAGAAAAATGGAAAACAAGTCCAAACAAGGAAATAATTGCAATATTTTACACTGAGTGTCCAGAAGTAACATTGTAAAGATGTTATGCTCACTTTTTAAGGTTTATATCATGTGGCAGGAGAAAAAAATGGAAAATCTCCAAATGAGCTTAACTCACTCTAATGTACACATAAACATAGAAAAACAGAAAACAAGTCCAAACAAGGAAATAATTGCAACATTTTACACTGAGTGTCCAGAAGTAACATTGTAAAGATGTTATGTTCACTTTTTAAGGTTTATATCATGTGGCAGGAGAAAAAAATGGAAAATCTCCAAATGAGCTTAACTCACTCTAATGCGCAAGTAAACATAGAACAACAGAAAACAAGTCCAAACAATGAAATAATTGCAAAATTTTACACTGAGTGTCCAGAAGTAACATTGTAAAGATGTTATGTTCACTTTTTAAGGTTTATATCATGTTGCAGGAGAAAAAATAAAAAATCTCCAAATGAGCTTAACTCACTCTAATGTACACATAAACATAGAAAAACAGAAAACAAGTCCAAACAATGAAATAATTGCAACATTTAACACTGAGTGTCCAGAAGTAACATTGTAAAGATGTTATGTTCACTTTTTAAGGTTTATATCATGTGGCAGGAGAAAAAAATGGAAAATCTCCAAATGAGCTTAACTCACTCTAATGTACACATAAACATAGAAAAATGGAAAACAAGTCCAAACAAGGAAATAATTGCAATATTTTACACTGAGTGTCCAGAAGTAACATTGTAAAGATGTTATGCTCACTTTTTAAGGTTTATATCATGTGGCAGGAGAAAAAAATGGAAAATCTCCAAATGAGACTCACTCTAATGTACACATAAACATAGAAAAACAGAAAACAAGTCCAAACAAGGAAATAATTGCAACATTTTACACTGAGTGTCCAGAAGTAACATTGTAAAGATGTTATGTTCACTTTTTAAGGTTTATATCATGTGGCAGGAGAAAAAAATGGAAAATCTCCAAATGAGCTTAACTCACTCTAATGCGCAAGTAAACATAGAACAACAGAAAACAAGTCCAAACAAGGAAATAATTGCAAAATTTTACACTGAGTGTCCAGAAGTAACATTGTAAAGATGTTACGTTCACTTTTTAAGGTTTATATCATGTGGCAGGAGAAAAAATAAAAAATCTCCAAATGAGCTTAACTCACTCTAATGTACACATAAACATAGAAAAACAGAAAACAAGTCCAAACAATGAAATAATTGCAACATTTAACACTGAGTGTCCAGAAGTAACATTGTAAAGATGTTATGTTCACTTTTTAAAGTTTATATCATGTGGCAGGAGAAAAAAATGGAAAATCTCCAAATGAGCTTAACTCACTGTAATGTACACATAAACATAGAAAAATGGAAAACAAGTCCAAACAAGGAAATAATTGCAATATTTTACACTGAGTGTCCAGAAGTAACATTGTAAAGATGTTATGCTCACTTTTTAAGGTTTATATCATGTGGCAGGAGAAAAAAATGGAAAATCTCCAAATGAGCTTAACTCACTCTAATGTACACATAAACATAGAAAAACAGAAAACAAGTCCAAACAAGGAAATAATTGCAACATTTTACACTGAGTGTCCAGAAGTAACATTGTAAAGATGTTATGTTCACTTTTTAAGGTTTATATCATGTGGCAGGAGAAAAAAATGGAAAATCTCCAAATGAGCTTAACTCACTCTAATGTACACATAAACATAGAAAAATAGAAAACAAGTCCAAACAAGTAAATAATTGCAATATTTTACACTGAGTGTCCAGAAGTAACATTGTAAAGATGTTACGTTCACTTTTTAAGGTTTTTATCATGTGGCAGGAGAAAAAAATGGAAAATCTCCAAATGAGCTTAACTCACTCTAATGCGCAAGTACACATAGAAAAACAGAAAACAAGTCCAAACAAGGAAATAATTGCAACATTTTAACTGAGTGTCCAGAAGTAACACTGTAAAGATGTTATGTTCACTTTTTAAGGTTTATATCATGTGGCAGGAGAAAAAAATGGAAAATCTCCAAATGAGCTTAACTCACTCTAATGTACACATAAACATAGAAAAATAGAAAACAAGTCCAAACAAGGAAATAATTGCAACATTTTACACTGAGTGTCCAGAAGTAACATTGTAAAGATGTTACGTTCACTTTTTAAGGTTTATATCATGTGGCAGGAGAAAAAATAAAAAATCTCCAAATGAGCTTAACTCACTCTAATGTACACATAAACATAGAAAAACAGAAAACAAGTCCAAACAATGAAATAATTGCAACATTTAACACTGAGTGTCCAGAAGTAACATTGTAAAGATGTTATGTTCACTTTTTAAGGTTTATATCATGTGGCAGGAGAAAAAAATGGAAAATCTCCAAATGAGCTTAACTCACTGTAATGTACACATAAACATAGAAAAATGGAAAACAAGTCCAAACAAGGAAATAATTGCAATATTTTACACTGAGTGTCCAGAAGTAACATTGTAAAGATGTTATGTTCACTTTTTAAGGTTTATATCATGTGGCAGGAGAAAAAAATGGAAAATCTCCAAATGAGCTTAACTCACTCTAATGTACACATAAACATAGAAAAACAGAAAACAAGTCCAAACAAGGAAATAATTGCAACATTTTACACTGAGTGTCCAGAAGTAACATTGTAAAGATGTTATGTTCACTTTTTAAGGTTTATATCATGTGGCAGGAGAAAAAAATGGAAAATCTCCAAATGAGCTTAACTCACTCTAAAGCGCAAGTAAACATAGAACAACAGAAAACAAGTCCAAACAATGACATAATTGCAACATTTTAACTGAGTGTCCAGAAGTAACACTGTAAAGATGTTATGTTCACTTTTTAAGGTTTATATCATGTGGCAGGAGAAAAAAATGGAAAATCTCCAAATGAGCTTAACTCACTCTAATGCGCAAGTAAACATAGAAAAACAGAAAACAAGTCCAAACAATGAAATAATTGCAACATTTTACACTGAGTGTCCAGAAGTAACATTGTAAAGATGTTACGTTCACTTTTTAAGGTTTATATCATGTGGCAGGAGAAAAAATGGAAAATCTCCAAATGAGCTTAACTCACTCTAATGCGCAAGTAAACATAGAAAAACAGAAAACAAGTCCAAACAAGGAAATAATTGCAACATTTTAACTGAGTGTCCAGAAGTAACACTGTAAAGATGTTATGTTCACTTTTTAAGGTTTATATCATGTGGCAGGAGAAAAAAATGGAAAATCTCCAAATGAGCTTAACTCACTGTAATGTACACATAAACATAGAAAAATGGAAAACAAGTCCAAACAAGGAAATAATTGCAATATTTTACACTGAGTGTCCAGAAGTAACATTGTAAAGATGTTATGCTCACTTTTTAAGGTTTATATCATGTGGCAGGAGAAAAAAATGGAAAATCTCCAAATGAGCTTAACTCACTCTAATGTACACATAAACATAGAAAAACAGAAAACAAGTCCAAACAAGGAAATAATTGCAACATTTTACACTGAGTGTCCAGAAGTAACATTGTAAAGATGTTATGTTCACTTTTTAAGGTTTATATCATGTGGCAGGAGAAAAAAAGTGGAAAATCTCCAAATGAGCTTAACTCACTCTAATGCGCAAGTAAACATAGAATAACAGAAAACAAGTCCAAACAATGAAATAATTGCAAAATTTTACACTGAGTGTCCAGAAGTAACATTGTAAAGATGTTACGTTCACTTTTTTAAGGTTTATATCATGTGGCAGGAGAAAAAAATGGAAAATCTCCAAATGAGCTTAACTCACTCTAATGTACACATAAACATAGAAAAATGGAAAACAAGTCCAAACAAGGAAATAATTGCAATATTTTACACTGAGTGTCCAGAAGTAACATTGTAAAGATGTTATGCTCACTTTTTAAGGTTTATATCATGTGGCAGGAGAAAAAAATGGAAAATCTCCAAATGAGCTTAACTCACTCTAATGTACACATAAACATAGAAAAACAGAAAACAAGTCCAAACAAGGAAATAATTGCAACATTTTACACTGAGTGTCCAGAAGTAACATTGTAAAGATGTTATGTTCACTTTTTAAGGTTTATATCATGTTGCAGGAGAAAAAATAAAAAATCTCCAAATGAGCTTAACTCACTCTAATGTACACATAAACATAGAAAAACAGAAAACAAGTCCAAACAATGAAATAATTGCAACATTTAACACTGAGTGTCCAGAAGTAACATTGTAAAGATGTTATGTTCACTTTTTAAGGTTTATATCATGTGGCAGGAGAAAAAAATGGAAAATCTCCAAATGAGCTTAACTCACTCTAATGTACACATAAACATAGAAAAATGGAAAACAAGTCCAAACAAGGAAATAATTGCAATATTTTACACTGAGTGTCCAGAAGTAACATTGTAAAGATGTTATGCTCACTTTTTAAGGTTTATATCATGTGGCAGGAGAAAAAAATGGAACATCTCCAAATGAGACTCACTCTAATGTACACATAAACATAGAAAAACAGAAAACAAGTCCAAACAAGGAAATAATTGCAACATTTTACACTGAGTGTCCAGAAGTAACATTGTAAAGATGTTATGTTCACTTTTTAAGGTTTATATCATGTGGCAGGAGAAAAAAATGGAAAATCTCCAAATGAGCTTAACTCACTCTAATGCGCAAGTAAACATAGAACAACAGAAAACAAGTCCAAACAAGGAAATAATTGCAAAATTTTACACTGAGTGTCAAGAAGTAACATTGTAAAGATGTTACGTTCACTTTTTAAGGTTTATATCATGTGGCAGGAGAAAAAATAAAAAATCTCCAAATGAGCTTAACTCACTCTAATGTACACATAAACATAGAAAAACAGAAAACAAGTCCAAACAATGAAATAATTGCAACATTTAACACTGAGTGTCCAGAAGTAACATTGTAAAGATGTTACGTTCACTTTTTAAGGTTTATATCATGTGGCAGGAGAAAAAATAAAAAATCTCCAAATGAGCTTAACTCACTCCAATGCGCAAGTAAACATAGAAAAACAGAAAACAAGTCCAAACAATGACATAATTGCAACATTTTAACTGAGTGTCCAGAAGTAACACTGTAAAGTTGTTATGTTCACTTTTTAAAGTTTATATCATGTGGCAGGAGAAAAAAATGGAAAATCTCCAAATGAGCTTAACTCACTCTAAAGCGCAAGTAAACATAGAACAACAGAAAACAAGTCCAAACAATGACATAATTGCAACATTTTAACTGAGTGTCCAGAAGTAACACTGTAAAGATGTTATGTTCACTTTTTAAAGTTTATATCATGTGGCAGGAGAAAAAAATGGAAAATCTCCAAATGAGCTTAACTCACTCTAATGCGCAAGTAAACATAGAAAAACAGAAAACAAGTCCAAACAATGAAATAATTGCAACATTTTACACTGAGTGTCCAGAAGTAACATTGTAAAGATGTTACGTTCACTTTTTAAGGTTTATATCATGTGGCAGGAGAAAAAATAAAAAATCTCCAAATGAGCTTAACTCACTCCAATGCGCAAGTAAACATAGAAAAACAGAAAACAAGTCCAAACAAGGAAATAATTGCAACATTTTAACTTAGTGTCCAGAAGTAACACTGTAAAGATGTTATGTTCACTTTATAAGGTTTATATCATGTGGCAGGAGAAAAAAATGGAAAATCTCCAAATGAGCTTAACTCACTCTAATGTACACATAAACATAGAAAAATAGAAAACAAGTCCAAACAAGGAAATAATTGCAACATTTTACACTGAGTGTCCAGAAGTAACATTGTAAAGATGTTACGTTCACTTTTTAAGGTTTATATCATGTGGCAGGAGAAAAAATAAAAAATCTCCAAATGAGCTTAACTCACTCTAATGTACACATAAACATAGAAAAACAGAAAACAAGTCCAAACAATGAAATAATTGCAACATTTAACACTGAGTGTCCAGAAGTAACATTGTAAAGATGTTATGTTCACTTTTTAAGGTTCATATCATGTGGCAGGAGAAAAAAATGGAAAATCTCCAAATGAGCTTAACTCACTGTAATGTACACATAAACATAGAAAAATGGAAAACAAGTCCAAACAATGAAATAATTGCAATATTTTACACTGAGTGTCCAGAAGTAACATTGTAAAGATGTAATGCTCACTTTTTAAGGTTTATATCATGTGGCAGGAGAAAAAAATGGAAAATCTCCAAATGAGCTTAACTCACTCTAATGTACACATAAACATAGAAAAACAGAAAACAAGTCCAAACAAGGAAATAATTGCAACATTTTACACTGAGTGTCCAGAAGTAACATTGTAAAGATGTTATGTTCACTTTTTAAGGTTTATATCATGTGGCAGGAGAAAAAAATGGAAAATCTCCAAATGAGCTTAACTCACTCTAATTTACACATAAACATAGAAAAACAGAAAACAAGTCCAAACAAGGAAATAATTGCAACATTTAACACTGAGTGTCCAGAAGTAACATTGTAAAGATGTTATGTTCACTTTTTAAGGTTTATATCATGTGGCAGGAGAAAAAAATGGAAAATCTCCAAATGAGCTTAACTCACTGTAATGTACACAGAAACATAGAAAAATGGAAAACAAGTCCAAACAGGGAAATAATTGCAATATTTTACACTGAGTGTCCAGAAGTAACATTGTAAAGATGTTATGCTCAGTTTTTAAGGTTTATATCATGTGGCAGGAGAAAAAAATGGAAAATCTCCAAATGAGCTTAACTCACTCTAATGTACACATAAACATAGAAAAACAGAAAACAAGTCCAAACAAGGAAATAATTGCAACATTTTACACTGAGTGTCCAGAAGTAACATTGTAAAGATGTTACGTTCACTTTTTAAGGTTTATATCATGTGGCAGGAGAAAAAAATGGAAAATCTCCAAATGAGCTTAACTCACTGTAATGTACACATAAACATAGAAAAATGGAAAACAAGTCCAAACAAGGAAATAATTGCAATATTTTACACTGAGTGTCCAGAAGTAACATTGTAAAGATATTATGTTCACTTTTTAAGGTTTATATCATGTGGCAGGAGAAAAAAATGGAAAATCTCCAAATGAGCTTAACTCACTCTAATTTACACATAAACATAGAAAAATAGAAAACAAGTCCAAACAAGGAAATAATTGCAATATTTTACACTGAGTGTCCAGAAGTAACATTGTAAAGATGTTATGTTCACTTTTTAAGGTTTATATCATGTGGCAGGAGAAAAAATAAAAAATCTCCAAATGAGCTTAACTCACTCTAATGTGCACATAAACATAGAAAAACAGAAAACAAGTCCAAACAATGAAATAATTGCAACATTTTACACTGAGTGTCCAGAAGTAACATTGTAAAGATGTTATGCTCACTTTTTAAGGTTTATATCATGTGGCAGGAGAAAAAAATGGAAAATCTCCAAATGAGCTTAACTCACTCTAATGCGCAAGTAAACATAGAACAACAGAAAACAAGTCCAAACAATGAAATAATTGCAAAATTTTACACTGAGTGTCCAGAAGTAACATTGTAAAGATGTTACGTTCACTTTTTTAAGGTTTATATCATGTGGCAGGAGAAAAAAATGGAAAATCTCCAAATGAGCTTAACTCACTCTAATGTACACATAAACATAGAAAAATGGAAAACAAGTCCAAACAAGGAAATAATTGCAAAATTTTACACTGAGTGTCCAGAAGTAACATTGTAAAGATGTTACGTTCACTTTTTAAGGTTTATATCATGTGGCAGGAGAAAAAATAAAAAATCTCCAAATGAGCTTAACTCACTCTAATGTACACATAAACATAGAAAAACAGAAAACAAGTCCAAACAATGAAATAATTGCAACATTTAACACTGAGTGTCCAGAAGTAACATTGTAAAGATGTTATGTTCACTTTTTAAGGTTTATATCATGTGGCAGGAGAAAAAAATGGAAAATCTCCAAATGAGCTTAACTCACTGTAATGTACACATAAACATAGAAAAATGGAAAACAAGTCCAAACAAGGAAATAATTGCAATATTTTACACTGAGTGTCCAGAAGTAACATTGTAAAGATGTTATGTTCACTTTTTAAGGTTTATATCATGTGGCAGGAGAAAAAAATGGAAAATCTCCAAATGAGCTTAACTCACTCTAATGTACACATAAACATAGAAAAACAGAAAACAAGTCCAAACAAGGAAATAATTGCAACATTTTACACTGAGTGTCCAGAAGTAACATTGTAAAGATGTTACGTTCACTTTTTAAGGTTTATATCATGTGGCAGGAGAAAAAATAAAAAATCTCCAAATGAGCTTAACTCACTCTAATGTACACATAAACATAGAAAAACAGAAAACAAGTCCAAACAATGAAATAATTGCAACATTTAACACTGAGTGTCCAGAAGTAACATTGTAAAGATGTTATGTTCACTTTTTAAGGTTTATATCATGTGGCAGGAGAAAAAAATGGAAAATCTCCAAATGAGCTTAACTCACTGTAATGTACACATAAACATAGAAAAATGGAAAACAAGTCCAAACAAGGAAATAATTGCAATATTTTACACTGAGTGTCCAGAAGTAACATTGTAAAGATGTTATGTTCACTTTTTAAGGTTTATATCATGTGGCAGGAGAAAAAAATGGAAAATCTCCAAATGAGCTTAACTCACTCTAATGTACACATAAACATAGAAAAACAGAAAACAAGTCCAAACAAGGAAATAATTGCAACATTTTACACTGAGTGTCCAGAAGTAACATTGTAAAGATGTTTTGTTCACTTTTTAAGGTTTATATCATGTGGCAGGAGAAAAAATAAAAAATCTCCAAATGAGCTTAACTCACTCCAATGCGCAAGTAAACATAGAAAAACAGAAAACAAGTCCAAACAATGACATAATTGCAACATTTTAACTGAGTGTCCAGAAGTAACACTGTAAAGATGTTATGTTCACTTTTTAAAGTTTATATCATGTGGCAGGAGAAAAAAATGGAAAATCTCCAAATGAGCTTAACTCACTCTAAAGCGCAAGTAAACATAGAACAACAGAAAACAAGTCCAAACAATGACATAATTGCAACATTTTAACTGAGTGTCCAGAAGTAACACTGTAAAGATGTTATGTTCACTTTTTAAAGTTTATATCATGTGGCAGGAGAAAAAAATGGAAAATCTCCAAATGAGCTTAACTCACTCTAATGCGCAAGTAAACATAGAAAAACAGAAAACAAGTCCAAACAATGAAATAATTGCAACATTTTACACTGAATGTCCAGAAGTAACATTGTAAAGATGTTACGTTGACTTTTTAAGGTTTATATCATGTGGCAGGAGAAAAAATAAAAAATCTCCAAATGAGCTTAACTCACTCCAATGCGCAAGTAAACATAGAAAAACAGAAAACAAGTCCAAACAAGGAAATAATTGCAACATTTTAACTTAGTGTCCAGAAGTAACACTGTAAAGATGTTATGTTCACTTTATAAGGTTTATATCATGTGGCAGGAGAAAAAAATGGAAAATCTCCAAATGAGCTTAACTCACTCTAATGTACACATAAACATAGAAAAATAGAAAACAAGTCCAAACAAGGAAATAATTGCAACATTTTACACTGAGTGTCCAGAAGTAACATTGTAAAGATGTTACGTTCACTTTTTAAGGTTTATATCATGTGGCAGGAGAAAAAATAAAAATCTCCAAATGAGCTTAACTCACTCTAATGTACACATAAACATAGAAAAACAGAAAACAAGTCCAAACAATGAAATAATTGCAACATTTAACACTGAGTGTCCAGAAGTAACATTGTAAAGATGTTATGTTCACTTTTTAAGGTTCATATCATGTGGCAGGAGAAAAAAATGGAAAATCTCCAAATGAGCTTAACTCACTGTAATGTACACATAAACATAGAAAAATGGAAAACAAGTCCAAACAATGAAATAATTGCAATATTTTACACTGAGTGTCCAGAAGTAACATTGTAAAGATGTTATGCTCACTTTTTAAGGTTTATATCATGTGGCAGGAGAAAAAAATGGAAAATCTCCAAATGAGCTTAACTCACTCTAATGTACACATAAACATAGAAAAACAGAAAACAAGTCCAAACAAGGAAATAATTGCAACATTTTACACTGAGTGTCCAGAAGTAACATTGTAAAGATGTTATGTTCACTTTTTAAGGTTTATATCATGTGGCAGGAGAAAAAAATGGAAAATCTCCAAATGAGCTTAACTCACTCTAATTTACACATAAACATAGAAAAACAGAAAACAAGTCCAAACAAGGAAATAATTGCAACATTTAACACTGAGTGTCCAGAAGTAACATTGTAAAGATGTTATGTTCACTTTTTAAGGTTTATATCATGTGGCAGGAGAAAAAAATGGAAAATCTCCAAATGAGCTTAACTCACTGTAATGTACACAGAAACATAGAAAAATGGAAAACAAGTCCAAACAGGGAAATAATTGCAATATTTTACACTGAGTGTCCAGAAGTAACATTGTAAAGATGTTATGCTCACTTTTTAAGGTTTATATCATGTGGCAGGAGAAAAAAATGGAAAATCTCCAAATGAGCTTAACTCACTCTAATGTACACATAAACATAGAAAAACAGAAAACAAGTCCAAACAAGGAAATAATTGCAACATTTTACACTGAGTGTCCAGAAGTAACATTGTAAAGATGTTACGTTCACTTTTTAAGGTTTATATCATGTGGCAGGAGAAAAAAATGGAAAATCTCCAAATGAGCTTAACTCACTGTAATGTACACATAAACATAGAAAAATGGAAAACAAGTCCAAACAAGGAAATAATTGCAATATTTTACACTGAGTGTCCAGAAGTAACATTGTAAAGATATTATGTTCACTTTTTAAGGTTTATATCATGTGGCAGGAGAAAAAAATGGAAAATCTCCAAATGAGCTTAACTCACTCTAATTTATACATAAACATAGAAAAATAGAAAACAAGTCCAAACAAGGAAATAATTGCAATATTTTACACTGAGTGTCCAGAAGTAACATTGTAAAGATGTTATGTTCACTTTTTAAGGTTTATATCATGTGGCAGGAGAAAAAATAAAAAATCTCCAAATGAGCTTAACTCACTCTAATGTACACATAAACATAGAAAAACAGAAAACAAGTCCAAACAATGAAATAATTGCAACATTTTAACTGAGTGTCCAGATGTAACACTGTAAAGATGTTATGTTCACTTTTTAAGGTTTATATCATGTGGCAGGAGAAAAAAATGGAAAATCTCCAAATGAGCTTAACTCACTCTAATGTACACATAAACATAGAAAAACAGAAAACAAGTCCAAACAATGAAATAATTGCAACATTTAACACTGAGTGTTCAGAAGTAACATTGTAAAGATGTTATGTTCACTTTTTAAGGTTTATATCATGTGGCAGGAGAAAAAAATGGAAAATCTCCAAATGAGCTTAACTCACTGTAATGTACACATAAACATAGAAAAATGGAAAACAAGTCCAAACAAGGAAATAATTGCAATATTTTACACTGAGTGTCCAGAAGTAACATTGTAAAGATGTTATGCTCACTTTTTAAGGTTTATATCATGTGGCAGGAGAAAAAAATGGAAAATCTCCAAATGAGCTTAACTCACTCTAATGTACACATAAACATAGAAAAACAGAAAACAAGTCCAAACAAGGAAATAATTGCAACATTTTACACTGAGTGTCCAGAAGTAACATTGTAAAGATGTTATGTTCACTTTTTAAGGTTTATATCATGTGGCAGGAGAAAAAAATGGAAAATCTCCAAATGAGCTTAACTCACTCTAAAGCGCAAGTAAACATAGAACAACAGAAAACAAGTCCAAACAATGACATAATTGCAACATTTTAACTGAGTGTCCAGAAGTAACACTGTAAAGATGTTATGTTCACTTTTTAAGGTTTATATCATGTGGCAGGAGAAAAAAATGGAAAATCTCCAAATGAGCTTAACTCACTCTAATGCGCAAGTAAACATAGAAAAACAGAAAACAAGTCCAAACAATGAAATAATTGCAACATTTTACACTGAGTGTCCAGAAGTAACATTGTAAAGATGTTACGTTCACTTTTTAAGGTTTATATCATGTGGCAGGAGAAAAAATAAAAAATCTCCAAATGAGCTTAACTCACTCTAATGCGCAAGTAAACATAGAAAAACAGAAAACAAGTCCAAACAAGGAAATAATTGCAACATTTTAACTGAGTGTCCAGAAGTAACACTGTAAAGATGTTATGTTCACTTTTTAAGGTTTATATCATGTGGCAGGAGAAAAAAATGGAAAATCTCCAAATGAGCTTAACTCACTGTAATGTACAAATAAACATAGAAAAATGGAAAACAAGTCCAAACAAGGAAATAATTGCAATATTTTACACTGAGTGTCCAGAAGTAACATTGTAAAGATGTTATGCTCACTTTTTAAGGTTTATATCATGTGGCAGGAGAAAAAAATGGAAAATCTCCAAATGAGCTTAACTCACTGTAATGTACACATAAACATAGAAAAACAGAAAACAAGTCCAAACAAGGAAATAATTGCAACATTTTACACTGAGTGTCCAGAAGTAACATTGTAAAGATGTTATGTTCACTTTTTAAGGTTTATATCATGTGGCAGGAGAAAAAAATGGAAAATCTCCAAATGAGCTTAACTCACTCTAATGCGCAAGTAAACATAGAACAACAGAAAACAAGTCCAAACAATGACATAATTGCAAAATTTTACACTGAGTGTCCAGAAGTAACATTGTAAAGATGTTACGTTCACTTTTTTAAGGTTTATATCATGTGGCAGGAGAAAAAAATGGAAAATCTCCAAATGAGCTTAACTCACTCTAATGTACACATAAACATAGAAAAATGGAAAACAAGTCCAAACAAGGAAATAATTGCAATATTTTACACTGAGTGTCCAGAAGTAACATTGTAAAGATGTTATGCTCACTTTTTAAGGTTTATATCATGTGGCAGGAGAAAAAAATGGAAAATCTCAAAATGAGCTTAACTCACTCTAATGTACACATAAACATAGAAAAACAGAAAACAAGTCCAAACAAGGAAATAATTGCAACATTTTACACTGAGTGTCCAGAAGTAACATTGTAAAGATGTTATGTTCACTTTTTAAGGTTTATATCATGTTGCAGGAGAAAAAATAAAAAATCTCCAAATGAGCTTAACTCACTCTAATGTACACATAAACATAGAAAAACAGAAAACAAGTCCAAACAATGAAATAATTGCAACATTTAACACTGAGTGTCCAGAAGTAACATTGTAAAGATGTTATGTTCACTTTTTAAGGTTTATATCATGTGGCAGGAGAAAAAAATGGAAAATCTCCAAATGATCTTAACTCACTCTAATGTACACATAAACATAGAAAAATGGAAAACAAGTCCAAACAAGGAAATAATTGCAATATTTTACACTGAGTGTCCAGAAGTAACATTGTAAAGATGTTATGCTCACTTTTTAAGGTTTATATCATGTGGCAGGAGAAAAAAATGGAAAATCTCCAAATGAGACTCACTCTAATGTACACATAAACATAGAAAAACAGAAAACAAGTCCAAACAAGGAAATAATTGCAACATTTTACACTGAGTGTCCAGAAGTAACATTGTAAAGATGTTATGTTCACTTTTTAAGGTTTATATCATGTGGCAGGAGAAAAAAATGGAAAATCTCCAAATGAGCTTAACTCACTCTAATGCGCAAGTAAACATAGAACAACAGAAAACAAGTCCAAACAAGGAAATAATTGCAAAATTTTACACTGAGTGTCCAGAAGTAACATTGTAAAGATGTTACGTTCACTTTTTAAGGTCTATATCATGTGGCAGGAGAAAAAATAAAAAATCTCCAAATGAGCTTAACTCACTCTAATGTACACATAAACATAGAAAAACAGAAAACAAGTCCAAACAATGAAATAATTGCAACATTTAACACTGAGTGTCCAGAAGTAACATTGTAAAGATGTTATGTTCACTTTTTAAGGTTTATATCATGTGGCAGGAGAAAAAAATGGAAAATCTCCAAATGAGCTTAACTCACTGTAATGTACACATAAACATAGAAAAATGGAAAACAAGTCCAAACAAGGAAATAATTGCAATATTTTACACTGAGTGTCCAGAAGTAACATTGTAAAGATGTTATGCTCACTTTTTAAGGTTTATATCATGTGGCAGGAGAAAAAAATGGAAAATCTCCAAATGAGCTTAACTCACTGTAATGTACACATAAACATAGAAAAATGGAAAACAAGTCCAAACAAGGAAATAATTGCAATATTTTACACTGAGTGTCCAGAAGTAACATTGTAAAGATGTTATGCTCACTTTTTAAGGTTTATATCATGTGGCAGGAGAAAAAAATGGAAAATCTCCAAATGAGCTTAACTCACTCTAATGTACACATAAACATAGAAAAACAGAAAACAAGTCCAAACAATGAAATAATTGCAACATTTTACACTGAGTGTCCAGAAGTAACATTGTAAAGATGTTACGTTCACTTTTTAAGGTTTATATCATGTGGCAGGAGAAAAAATTAAAAATCTCCAAATGAGCTTAACTCACTCTAATGCGCAAGTAAACATAGAAAAACAGAAAACAAGTCCAAACAAGGAAATAATTGCAACATTTTAACTGAGTGTCCAGAAGTAACACTGTAAAGATGTTATGTTCACTTTTTAAGGTTTATATCATGTGGCAGGAGAAAAAAATGGAAAATCTCCAAATGAGCTTAACTCACTGTAATGTACACATAAACATAGAAAAATGGAAAACAAGTCCAAACAAGGAAATAATTGCAATATTTTACACTGAGTGTCCAGAAGAAACATTGTAAAGATGTTATGCTCACTTTTTAAGGTTTATATCATGTGGCAGGAGAAAAAAATGGAAAATCTCCAAATGAGCTTAACTCACTGTAATGTACACATAAACATAGAAAAACAGAAAACAAGTCCAAACAAGGAAATAATTGCAACATTTTACACTGAGTGTCCAGAAGTAACATTGTAAAGATGTTATGTTCACTTTTTAAGGTTTATATCATGTGGCAGGAGAAAAAAATGGAAAATCTCCAAATGAGCTTAACTCACTCTAATGCGCAAGTAAACATAGAACAACAGAAAACAAGTCCAAACAATGACATAATTGCAAAATTTTACACTGAGTGTCCAGAAGTAACATTGTAAAGATGTTACGTTCACTTTTTTAAGGTTTATATCATGTGGCAGGAGAAAAAAATGGAAAATCTCCAAATGAGCTTAACTCACTCTAATGTACACATAAACATAGAAAAATGGAAAACAAGTCCAAACAAGGAAATAATTGCAATATTTTACACTGAGTGTCCAGAAGTAACATTGTAAAGATGTTATGCTCACTTTTTAAGGTTTATATCATGTGGCAGGAGAAAAAAATGGAAAATCTCCAAATGAGCTTAACTCACTCTAATGTACACATAAACATAGAAAAACAGAAAACAAGTCCAAACAAGGAAATAATTGCAACATTTTACACTGAGTGTCCAGAAGTAACATTGTAAAGATGTTATGTTCACTTTTTAAGGTTTATATCATGTTGCAGGAGAAAAAATAAAAAATCTCCAAATGAGCTTAACTCACTCTAATGTACACATAAACATAGAAAAACAGAAAACAAGTCCAAACAATGAAATAATTGCAACATTTAACACTGAGTGTCCAGAAGTAACATTGTAAAGATGTTATGTTCACTTTTTAAGGTTTATATCATGTGGCAGGAGAAAAAAATGGAAAATCTCCAAATGAGCTTAACTCACTCTAATGTACACATAAACATAGAAAAATGGAAAACAAGTCCAAACAAGGAAATAATTGCAATATTTTACACTGAGTGTCCAGAAGTAACATTGTAAAGATGTTATGCTCACTTTTTAAGGTTTATATCATGTGGCAGGAGAAAAAAATGGAAAATCTCCAAATGAGACTCACTCTAATGTACACATAAACATAGAAAAACAGAAAACAAGTCCAAACAAGGAAATAATTGCAACATTTTACACTGAGTGTCCAGAAGTAACATTGTAAAGATGTTATGTTCACTTTTTAAGGTTTATATCATGTGGCAGGAGAAAAAAATGGAAAATCTCCAATGAGCTTAACTCACTCTAATGCGCAAGTAAACATAGAACAACAGAAAACAAGTCCAAACAAGGAAATAATTGCAAAATTTTACACTGAGTGTCCAGAAGTAACATTGTAAAGATGTTACGTTCACTTTTTAAGGTTTATATCATGTGGCAGGAGAAAAAATAAAAAATCTCCAAATGAGCTTAACTCACTCTAATGCGCAAGTAAACATAGAAAAACAGAAAACAAGTCCAAACAAGGAAATAATTGCAACATTTTAACTGAGTGTCCAGAAGTAACACTGTAAAGATGTTATGTTCACTTTTTAAGGTTTATATCATGTGGCAGGAGAAAAAAATGGAAAATCTCCAAATGAGCTTAACTCACTGTAATGTACACATAAACATAGAAAAATGGAAAACAAGTCCAAACAAGGAAATAATTGCAATATTTTACACTGAGTGTCCAGAAGTAACATTGTAAAGATGTTATGCTCACTTTTTAAGGTTTATATCATGTGGCAGGAGAAAAAAATGGAAAATCTCCAAATGAGCTTAACTCACTCTAATGTACACATAAACATAGAAAAACAGAAAACAAGTCCAAACAAGGAAATAATTGCAACATTTTACACTGAGTGTCCAGAAGTAACATTGTAAAGATGTTATGTTCACTTTTTAAGGTTTATATCATGTGGCAGGAGAAAAAAATGGAAAATCTCCAAATGAGCTTAACTCACTCTAATGCGCAAGTAAACATAGAACAACAGAAAACAAGTCCAAACAATGACATAATTGCAAAATTTTACACTGAGTGTCCAGAAGTAACATTGTAAAGATGTTACGTTCACTTTTTTAAGGTTTATATCATGTGGCAGGAGAAAAAAATGGAAAATCTCCAAATGAGCTTAACTCACTCTAATGTACACATAAACATAGAAAAATGGAAAACAAGTCCAAACAAGGAAATAATTGCAATATTTTACACTGAGTGTCCAGAAGTAACATTGTAAAGATGTTATGCTCACTTTTTAAGGTTTATATCATGTGGCAGGAGAAAAAAATGGAAAATCTCCAAATGAGCTTAACTCACTCTAATGTACACATAAACATAGAAAAACAGAAAACAAGTCCAAACAAGGAAATAATTGCAACATTTTACACTGAGTGTCCAGAAGTAACATTGTAAAGATGTTATGTTCACTTTTTAAGGTTTATATCATGTTGCAGGAGAAAAAATAAAAAATCTCCAAATGAGCTTAACTCACTCTAATGTACACATAAACATAGAAAAACAGAAAACAAGTCCAAACAATGAAATAATTGCAACATTTAACACTGAGTGTCCAGAAGTAACATTGTAAAGATGTTATGTTCACTTTTTAAGGTTTATATCATGTGGCAGGAGAAAAAAATGGAAAATCTCCAAATGAGCTTAACTCACTCTAATTTACACATAAACATAGAAAAACAGAAAACAAGTCCAAACAAGGAAATAATTGCAACATTTAACACTGAGTGTCCAGAAGTAACATTGTAAAGATGTTATGTTCACTTTTTAAGGTTTATATCATGTGGCAGGAGAAAAAAATGGAAAATCTCCAAATGAGCTTAACTCACTGTAATGTACACAGAAACATAGAAAAATGGAAAACAAGTCCAAACAGGGAAATAATTGCAATATTTTACACTGAGTGTCCAGAAGTAACATTGTAAAGATGTTATGCTCACTTTTTAAGGTTTATATCATGTGGCAGGAGAAAAAAATGGAAAATCTCCAAATGAGCTTAACTCACTCTAATGTACACATAAACATAGAAAAACAGAAAACAAGTCCAAACAAGGAAATAATTGCAACATTTTACACTGAGTGTCCAGAAGTAACATTGTAAAGATGTTACGTTCACTTTTTAAGGTTTATATCATGTGGCAGGAGAAAAAAATGGAAAATCTCCAAATGAGCTTAACTCACTGTAATGTACACATAAACATAGAAAAATGGAAAACAAGTCCAAACAAGGAAATAATTGCAATATTTTACACTGAGTGTCCAGAAGTAACATTGTAAAGATATTATGTTCACTTTTTAAGGTTTATATCATGTGGCAGGAGAAAAAAATGGAAAATCTCCAAATGAGCTTAACTCACTCTAATTTACACATAAACATAGAAAAATAGAAAACAAGTCCAAACAAGGAAATAATTGCAATATTTTACACTGAGTGTCCAGAAGTAACATTGTAAAGATGTTATGTTCACTTTTTAAGGTTTATATCATGTGGCAGGAGAAAAAATAAAAAATCTCCAAATGAGCTTAACTCACTCTAATGTACACATAAACATAGAAAAACAGAAAACAAGTCCAAACAATGAAATAATTGCAACATTTAACACTGAGTGTCCAGAAGTAACATTGTAAAGATGTTATGTTCACTTTTTAAAGTTTATATAATGTGGCAGGAGAAAAAAATGGAAAATCTCCAAATGAGCTTAACTCACTGTAATGTACACATAAACATAGAAAAATGGAAAACAAGTCCAAACAAGGAAATAATTGCAATATTTTACACTGAGTGTCCAGAAGTAACATTGTAAAGATGTTATGCTCACTTTTTAAGGTTTATATCATGTGGCAGGAGAAAAAAATGGAAAATCTCCAAATGAGCTTAACTCACTCTAATGTACACATAAACATAGAAAAACAGAAAACAAGTCCAAACAAGGAAATAATTGCAACATTTTACACTGAGTGTCCAGAAGTAACATTGTAAAGATGTTATGTTCACTTTTTAAGGTTTATATCATGTGGCAGGAGAAAAAAATGGAAAATCTCCAAATGAGCTTAACTCACTCTAATGTACACATAAACATAGAAAAATAGAAAACAAGTCCAAACAAGGAAATAATTGCAACATTTTACACTGAGTGTCCAGAAGTAACATTGTAAAGATGTTACGTTCACTTTTTAAGGTTTATATCATGTGGCAGGAGAAAAAAATGGAAAATCTCCAAATGAGCTTAACTCACTCTAATGTACACATAAACATAGAAAAATAGAAAACAAGTCCAAACAAGTAAATAATTGCAATATTTTACACTGAGTGTCCAGAAGTAACATTGTAAAGATGTTACGTTCACTTTTTAAGGTTTATATCATGTGGCAGGAGAAAAAAATGGAAAATCTCCAAATGAGCTTAACTCACTCTAATGCGCAAGTAAACATAGAAAAACAGAAAACAAGTCCAAACAAGGAAATAATTGCAACATTTTAACTGAGTGTCCAGAAGTAACACTGTAAAGATGTTATGTTCACTTTTTAAGGTTTATATCATGTGGCAGGAGAAAAAAATGGAAAATCTCCAAATGAGCTTAACTCACTCTAATGTACACATAAACATAGAAAAATAGAAAACAAGTCCAAACAAGGAAATAATTGCAACATTTTACACTGAGTGTCCAGAAGTAACATTGTAAAGATGTTACGTTCACTTTTTAAGGTTTATATCATGTGGCAGGAGAAAAAATAAAAAATCTCCAAATGAGCTTAACTCACTCTAATGTACACATAAACATAGAAAAACAGAAAACAAGTCCAAACAATGAAATAATTGCAACATTTAACACTGAGTGTTCAGAAGTAACATTGTAAAGATGTTATGTTCACTTTTTAAGGTTTATATCATGTGGCAGGAGAAAAAAATGGAAAATCTCCAAATGAGCTTAACTCACTGTAATGTACACATAAACATAGAAAAATGGAAAACAAGTCCAAACAAGGAAATAATTGCAATATTTTACACTGAGTGTCCAGAAGTAACATTGTAAAGATGTTATGCTCACTTTTTAAGGTTTATATCATGTGGCAGGAGAAAAAAATGGAAAATCTCCAAATGAGCTTAACTCACTCTAATGTACACATAAACATAGAAAAACAGAAAACAAGTCCAAACAAGGAAATAATTGCAACATTTTACACTGAGTGTCCAGAAGTAACATTGTAAAGATGTTATGTTCACTTTTTAAGGTTTATATCATGTGGCAGGAGAAAAAAATGGAAAATCTCCAAATGAGCTTAACTCACTCTAAAGCGCAAGTAAACATAGAACAACAGAAAACAAGTCCAAACAATGACATAATTGCAACATTTTAACTGAGTGTCCAGAAGTAACACTGTAAAGATGTTATGTTCACTTTTTAAGGTTTATATCATGTGGCAGGAGAAAAAAATGGAAAATCTCCAAATGAGCTTAACTCACTCTAATGCGCAAGTAAACATAGAAAAACAGAAAACAAGTCCAAACAATGAAATAATTGCAACATTTTACACTGAGTGTCCAGAAGTAACATTGTAAAGATGTTACGTTTACTTTTTAAGGTTTATATCATGTGGCAGGAGAAAAAATAAAAAATCTCCAAATGAGCTTAACTCACTCTAATGCGCAAGTAAACATAGAAAAACAGAAAACAAGTCCAAACAAGGAAATAATTGCAACATTTTAACTGAGTGTCCAGAAGTAACACTGTAAAGATGTTATGTTCACTTTTTAAGGTTTATATCATGTGGCAGGAGAAAAAAATGGAAAATCTCCAAATGAGCTTAACTCACTGTAATGTACACATAAACATAGAAAAATGGAAAACAAGTCCAAACAAGGAAATAATTGCAATATTTTACACTGAGTGTCCAGAAGTAACATTGTAAAGATGTTATGCTCACTTTTTAAGGTTTATATCATGTGGCAGGAGAAAAAAATGGAAAATCTCCAAATGAGCTTAACTCACTGTAATGTACACATAAACATAGAAAAACAGAAAACAAGTCCAAACAAGGAAATAATTGCAACATTTTACACTGAGTGTCCAGAAGTAACATTGTAAAGATGTTATGTTCACTTTTTAAGGTTTATATCATGTGGCAGGAGAAAAAAATGGAAAATCTCCAAATGAGCTTAACTCACTCTAATGCGCAAGTAAACATAGAACAACAGAAAACAAGTCCAAACAATGACATAATTGCAAAATTTTACACTGAGTGTCCAGAAGTAACATTGTAAAGATGTTACGTTCACTTTTTTAAGGTTTATATCATGTGGCAGGAGAAAAAAATGGAAAATCTCCAAATGAGCTTAACTCACTCTAATGTACACATAAACATAGAAAAATGGAAAACAAGTCCAAACAAGGAAATAATTGCAATATTTTACACTGAGTGTCCAGAAGTAACATTGTAAAGATGTTATGCTCACTTTTTAAGGTTTATATCATGTGGCAGGAGAAAAAAATGGAAAATCTCAAAATGAGCTTAACTCACTCTAATGTACACATAAACATAGAAAAACAGAAAACAAGTCCAAACAAGGAAATAATTGCAACATTTTACACTGAGTGTCCAGAAGTAACATTGTAAAGATGTTATGTTCACTTTTTAAGGTTTATATCATGTTGCAGGAGAAAAAATAAAAAATCTCCAAATGAGCTTAACTCACTCTAATGTACACATAAACATAGAAAAATGGAAAACAAGTCCAAACAAGGAAATAATTGCAATATTTTACACTGAGTGTCCAGAAGTAACATTGTAAAGATGTTACGTTCACTTTTTTAAGGTTTATATCATGTGGCAGGAGAAAAAAATGGAAAATCTCCAAATGAGCTTAACTCACTCTAATGTACACATAAACATAGAAAAATGGAAAACAAGTCCAAACAAGGAAATAATTGCAATATTTTACACTGAGTGTCCAGAAGTAACATTGTAAAGATGTTATGCTCACTTTTTAAGGTTTATATCATGTGGCAGGAGAAAAAAATGGAAAATCTCCAAATGAGCTTAACTCACTCTAATGTACACATAAACATAGAAAAACAGAAAACAAGTCCAAACAAGGAAATAATTGCAACATTTTACACTGAGTGTCCAGAAGTAACATTGTAAAGATGTTATGTTCACTTTTTAAGGTTTATATCATGTGGCAGGAGAAAAAAATGGAAAATCTCCAAATGAGCTTAACTCACTCTAATGTACACATAAACATAGAAAAATGGAAAACAAGTCCAAACAAGGAAATAATTGCAATATTTTACACTGAGTGTCCAGAAGTAACATTGTAAAGATGTTATGCTCACTTTTTAAGGTTTATATCATGTGGCAGGAGAAAAAAATGGAAAATCTCCAAATGAGACTCACTCTAATGTACACATAAACATAGAAAAACAGAAAACAAGTCCAAACAAGGAAATAATTGCAACATTTTACACTGAGTGTCCAGAAGTAACATTGTAAAGATGTTATGTTCACTTTTTAAGGTTTATATCATGTGGCAGGAGAAAAAAATGGAAAATCTCCAATGAGCTTAACTCACTCTAATGCGCAAGTAAACATAGAACAACAGAAAACAAGTCCAAACAAGGAAATAATTGCAAAATTTTACACTGAGTGTCCAGAAGTAACATTGTAAAGATGTTACGTTCACTTTTTAAGGTTTATATCATGTGGCAGGAGAAAAAATAAAAAATCTCCAAATGAGCTTAACTCACTCTAATGCGCAAGTAAACATAGAAAAACAGAAAACAAGTCCAAACAAGGAAATAATTGCAACATTTTAACTGAGTGTCCAGAAGTAACACTGTAAAGATGTTATGTTCACTTTTTAAGGTTTATATCATGTGGCAGGAGAAAAAAATGGAAAATCTCCAAATGAGCTTAACTCACTGTAATGTACACATAAACATAGAAAAATGGAAAACAAGTCCAAACAAGGAAATAATTGCAATATTTTACACTGAGTGTCCAGAAGTAACATTGTAAAGATGTTATGCTCACTTTTTAAGGTTTATATCATGTGGCAGGAGAAAAAAATGGAAAATCTCCAAATGAGCTTAACTCACTCTAATGTACACATAAACATAGAAAAACAGAAAACAAGTCCAAACAAGGAAATAATTGCAACATTTTACACTGAGTGTCCAGAAGTAACATTGTAAAGATGTTATGTTCACTTTTTAAGGTTTATATCATGTGGCAGGAGAAAAAAATGGAAAATCTCCAAATGAGCTTAACTCACTCTAATGCGCAAGTAAACATAGAACAACAGAAAACAAGTCCAAACAATGACATAATTGCAAAATTTTACACTGAGTGTCCAGAAGTAACATTGTAAAGATGTTACGTTCACTTTTTTAAGGTTTATATCATGTGGCAGGAGAAAAAAATGGAAAATCTCCAAATGAGCTTAACTCACTCTAATGTACACATAAACATAGAAAAACAGAAAACAAGTCCAAACAAGGAAATAATTGCAACATTTTACACTGAGTGTCCAGAAGTAACATTGTAAAGATGTTATGTTCACTTTTTAAGGTTTATATCATGTTGCAGGAGAAAAAATAAAAAATCTCCAAATGAGCTTAACTCACTCTAATGTACACATAAACATAGAAAAACAGAAAACAAGTCCAAACAATGAAATAATTGCAACATTTAACACTGAGTGTCCAGAAGTAACATTGTAAAGATGTTATGTTCACTTTTTAAGGTTTATATCATGTGGCAGGAGAAAAAAATGGAAAATCTCCAAATGAGCTTAACTCACTCTAATGTACACATAAACATAGAAAAATGGAAAACAAGTCCAAACAAGGAAATAATTGCAATATTTTACACTGAGTGTCCAGAAGTAACATTGTAAAGATGTTATGCTCACTTTTTAAGGTTTATATCATGTGGCAGGAGAAAAAAATGGAAAATCTCCAAATGAGACTCACTCTAATGTACACATAAACATAGAAAAACAGAAAACAAGTCCAAACAAGGAAATAATTGCAACATTTTACACTGAGTGTCCAGAAGTAACATTGTAAAGATGTTATGTTCACTTTTTAAGGTTTATATCATGTGGCAGGAGAAAAAAATGGAAAATCTCCAAATGAGCTTAACTCACTCTAATGCGCAAGTAAACATAGAACAACAGAAAACAAGTCCAAACAAGGAAATAATTGCAAAATTTTACACTGAGTGTCCAGAAGTAACATTGTAAAGATGTTACGTTCACTTTTTAAGGTTTATATCATGTGGCAGGAGAAAAAATAAAAAATCTCCAAATGAGCTTAACTCACTCTAATGTACACATAAACATAGAAAAACAGAAAACAAGTCCAAACAATGAAATAATTGCAACATTTAACACTGAGTGTCCAGAAGTAACATTGTAAAGATGTTATGCTCACTTTTTAAGGTTTATATCATGTGGCAGGAGAAAAAAATGGAAAATCTCCAAATGAGCTTAACTCACTCTAATGTACACATAAACATAGAAAAACAGAAAACAAGTCCAAACAAGGAAATAATTGCAACATTTTACACTGAGTGTCCAGAAGTAACATTGTAAAGATGTTATGCTCACTTTTTAAGGTTTATATCATGTGGCAGGAGAAAAAAATGGAAAATCTCCAAATGAGACTCACTCTAATGTACACATAAACATAGAAAAACAGAAAACAAGTCCAAACAAGGAAATAATTGCAACATTTTACACTGAGTGTCCAGAAGTAACATTGTAAAGATGTTATGTTCACTTTTTAAGGTTTATATCATGTGGCAGGAGAAAAAAATGGAAAATCTCCAAATGAGCTTAACTCACTCTAATGCGCAAGTAAACATAGAACAACAGAAAACAAGTCCAAACAAGGAAATAATTGCAAAATTTTACACTGAGTGTCCAGAAGTAACATTGTAAAGATGTTACGTTCACTTTTTAAGGTTTATATCATGTGGCAGGAGAAAAAATAAAAAATCTCCAAATGAGCTTAACTCACTCTAATGTACACATAAACATAGAAAAACAGAAAACAAGTCCAAACAATGAAATAATTGCAACATTTAACACTGAGTGTCCAGAAGTAACATTGTAAAGATGTTATGTTCACTTTTTAAGGTTTATATCATGTGGCAGGAGAAAAAAATGGAAAATCTCCAAATGAGCTTAACTCACTGTAATGTACACATAAACATAGAAAAATGGAAAACAAGTCCAAACAAGGAAATAATTGCAATATTTTACACTGAGTGTCCAGAAGTAACATTGTAAAGATGTTATGCTCACTTTTTAAGGTTTATATCATGTGGCAGGAGAAAAAAATGGAAAATCTCCAAATGAGCTTAACTCACTGTAATGTACACATAAACATAGAAAAATGGAAAACAAGTCCAAACAAGGAAATAATTGCAATATTTTACACTGAGTGTCCAGAAGTAACATTGTAAAGATGTTATGCTCACTTTTTAAGGTTTATATCATGTGGCAGGAGAAAAAAATGGAAAATCTCCAAATGAGCTTAACTCACTCTAATGTACACATAAACATAGAAAAACAGAAAACAAGTCCAAACAATGAAATAATTGCAACATTTTACACTGAGTGTCCAGAAGTAACATTGTAAAGATGTTACGTTCACTTTTTAAGGTTTATATCATGTGGCAGGAGAAAAAATAAAAAATCTCCAAATGAGCTTAACTCACTCTAATGCGCAAGTAAACATAGAAAAACAGAAAACAAGTCCAAACAAGGAAATAATTGCAACATTTTAACTGAGTGTCCAGAAGTAACACTGTAAAGATGTTATGTTCACTTTTTAAGGTTTATATCATGTGGCAGGAGAAAAAAATGGAAAATCTCCAAATGAGCTTAACTCACTGTAATGTACACATAAACATAGAAAAATGGAAAACAAGTCCAAACAAGGAAATAATTGCAATATTTTACACTGAGTGTCCAGAAGTAACATTGTAAAGATGTTATGCTCACTTTTTAAGGTTTATATCATGTGGCAGGAGAAAAAAATGGAAAATCTCCAAATGAGCTTAACTCACTCTAATGTACACATAAACATAGAAAAACAGAAAACAAGTCCAAACAAGGAAATAATTGCAACATTTTACACTGAGTGTCCAGAAGTAACATTGTAAAGATGTTATGTTCACTTTTTAAGGTTTATATCATGTGGCAGGAGAAAAAAATGGAAAATCTCCAAATGAGCTTAACTCACTCTAATGCGCAAGTAAACATAGAACAACAGAAAACAAGTCCAAACAATGACATAATTGCAAAATTTTACACTGAGTGTCCAGAAGTAACATTGTAAAGATGTTACGTTCACTTTTTTAAGGTTTATATCATGTGGCAGGAGAAAAAAATGGAAAATCTCCAAATGAGCTTAACTCACTCTAATGTACACATAAACATAGAAAAATGGAAAACAAGTCCAAACAAGGAAATAATTGCAATATTTTACACTGAGTGTCCAGAAGTAACATTGTAAAGATGTTATGCTCACTTTTTAAGGTTTATATCATGTGGCAGGAGAAAAAAATGGAAAATCTCCAAATGAGCTTAACTCCCTCTAATGTACACATAAACATAGAAAAACAGAAAACAAGTCCAAACAAGGAAATAATTGCAACATTTTACACTGAGTGTCCAGAAGTAACATTGTAAAGATGTTATGTTCACTTTTTAAGGTTTATATCATGTTGCAGGAGAAAAAATAAAAAATCTCCAAATGAGCTTAACTCACTCTAATGTACACATAAACATAGAAAAACAGAAAACAAGTCCAAACAATGAAATAATTGCAACATTTAACACTGAGTGTCCAGAAGTAACATTGTAAAGATGTTATGTTCACTTTTTAAGGTTTATATCATGTGGCAGGAGAAAAAAATGGAAAATCTCCAAATGAGCTTAACTCACTCTAATGTACACATAAACATAGAAAAATGGAAAACAAGTCCAAACAAGGAAATAATTGCAATATTTTACACTGAGTGTCCAGAAGTAACATTGTAAAGATGTTATGCTCACTTTTTAAGGTTTATATCATGTGGCAGGAGAAAAAAATGGAAAATCTCCAAATGAGACTCACTCTAATGTACACATAAACATAGAAAAACAGAAAACAAGTCCAAACAAGGAAATAATTGCAACATTTTACACTGAGTGTCCAGAAGTAACATTGTAAAGATGTTATGTTCACTTTTTAAGGTTTATATCATGTGGCAGGAGAAAAAAATGGAAAATCTCCAAATGAGCTTAACTCACTCTAATGCGCAAGTAAACATAGAACAACAGAAAACAAGTCCAAACAAGGAAATAATTGCAAAATTTTACACTGAGTGTCCAGAAGTAACATTGTAAAGATGTTACGTTCACTTTTTAAGGTTTATATCATGTGGCAGGAGAAAAAATAAAAAATCTCCAAATGAGCTTAACTCACTCTAATGTACACATAAACATAGAAAAACAGAAAACAAGTCCAAACAATGAAATAATTGCAACATTTAACACTGAGTGTCCAGAAGTAACATTGTAAAGATGTTATGTTCACTTTTTAAGGTTTATATCATGTGGCAGGAGAAAAAAATGGAAAATCTCCAAATGAGCTTAACTCACTGTAATGTACACATAAACAGAAAAATGGAAAACAAGTCCAAACAAGGAAATAATTGCAATATTTTACACTGAGTGTCCAGAAGTAACATTGTAAAGATGTTATGCTCACTTTTTAAGGTTTATATCATGTGGCAGGAGAAAAAAATGGAAAATCTCCAAATGAGCTTAACTCACTCTAATGTACACATAAACATAGAAAAACAGAAAACAAGTCCAAACAAGGAAATAATTGCAACATTTTACACTGAGTGTCCAGAAGTAACATTGTAAAGATGTTTTGTTCACTTTTTAAGGTTTATATCATGTGGCAGGAGAAAAAATAAAAAATCTCCAAATGAGCTTAACTCACTCCAATGCGCAAGTAAACATAGAACAACAGAAAACAAGTCCAAACAATGACATAATTGCAACATTTTAACTGAGTGTCCAGAAGTAACACTGTAAAGATGTTATGTTCACTTTTTAAAGTTTATATCATGTGGCAGGAGAAAAAAATGGAAAATCTCCAAATGAGCTTAACTCACTCTAATGCGCAAGTAAACATAGAAAAACAGAAAACAAGTCCAAACAATGAAATAATTGCAACATTTTACACTGAGTGTCCAGAAGTAACATTGTAAAGATGTTACGTTCACTTTTTAAGGTTTATATCATGTGGCAGGAGAAAAAATAAAAAATCTCCAAATGAGCTTAACTCACTCCAATGCGCAAGTAAACATAGAAAAACAGAAAACAAGTCCAAACAAGGAAATAATTGCAACATTTTAACTTAGTGTCCAGAAGTAACACTGTAAAGATGTTATGTTCACTTTATAAGGTTTATATCATGTGGCAGGAGAAAAAAATGGAAAATCTCCAAATGAGCTTAACTCACTCTAATGTACACATAAACATAGAAAAATAGAAAACAAGTCCAAACAAGGAAATAATTGCAACATTTTACACTGAGTGTCCAGAAGTAACATTGTAAAGATGTTACGTTCACTTTTTAAGGTTTATATCATGTGGCAGGAGAAAAAATAAAAAATCTCCAAATGAGCTTAACTCACTCTAATGTACACATAAACATAGAAAAACAGAAAACAAGTCCAAACAATGAAATAATTGCAACATTTAACACTGAGTGTCCAGAAGTAACATTGTAAAGATGTTATGTTCACTTTTTAAGGTTCATATCATGTGGCAGGAGAAAAAAATGGAAAATCTCCAAATGAGCTTAACTCACTGTAATGTACACATAAACATAGAAAAATGGAAAACAAGTCCAAACAATGAAATAATTGCAATATTTTACACTGAGTGTCCAGAAGTAACATTGTAAAGATGTTATGCTCACTTTTTAAGGTTTATATCATGTGGCAGGAGAAAAAAATGGAAAATCTCCAAATGAGCTTAACTCACTCTAATGTACACATAAACATAGAAAAACAGAAAACAAGTCCAAACAAGGAAATAATTGCAACATTTTACACTGAGTGTCCAGAAGTAACATTGTAAAGATGTTATGTTCACTTTTTAAGGTTTATATCATGTGGCAGCAGAAAAAAATGGAAAATCTCCAAATGAGCTTAACTCACTCTAATGCGCAAGTAAACATAGAAAAACAGAAAACAAGTCCAAACAAGGAAATAATTGCAACATTTTACACTGAGTGTCCAGAAGTAACATTGTAAAGATGTTACGTTCACTTTTTAAGGTTTATATCATGTGGCAGGAGAAAAAAATGGAAAATCTCCAAATGAGCTTAACTCACTCTAATGCGCAAGTAAACATAGAACAACAGAAAACAAGTCCAAACAAGGAAATAATTGCAACATTTTACACTGAGTGTCCAGAAGTAACATTGTAAAGATGTTACGTTCACTTTTTAAGGTTTATATCATGTGGCAGGAGAAAAAATAAAAAATCTCCAAATGAGCTTAACTCACTCTAATGTACACATAAACATAGAAAAACAGAAAACAAGTCCAAACAATGAAATAATTGCAACATTTAACACTGAGTGTCCAGAAGTAACATTGTAAAGATGTTATGTTCACTTTTTAAGGTTTATATCATGTGGCAGGAGAAAAAAATGGAAAATCTCCAAATGAGCTTAACTCACTGTAATGTACACATAAACATAGAAAAATGGAAAACAAGTCCAAACAAGGAAATAATTGCAATATTTTACACTGAGTGTCCAGAAGTAACATTGTAAAGATGTTATGCTCACTTTTTAAGGTTTATATCATGTGGCAGGAGAAAAAAATGGAAAATCTCCAAATGAGCTTAACTCACTCTAATGTACACATAAACATAGAAAAACAGAAAACAAGTCCAAACAAGGAAATAATTGCAACATTTTACACTGAGTGTCCAGAAGTAACATTGTAAAGATGTTTTGTTCACTTTTTAAGGTTTATATCATGTGGCAGGAGAAAAAATAAAAAATCTCCAAATGAGCTTAACTCACTCCAATGCGCAAGTAAACATAGAAAAACAGAAAACAAGTCCAAACAATGACATAATTGCAACATTTTAACTGAGTGTCCAGAAGTAACACTGTAAAGATGTTATGTTCACTTTTTAAAGTTTATATCATGTGGCAGGAGAAAAAAATGGAAAATCTCCAAATGAGCTTAACTCACTCTAAAGCGCAAGTAAACATAGAACAACAGAAAACAAGTCCAAACAATGACATAATTGCAACATTTTAACTGAGTGTCCAGAAGTAACACTGTAAAGATGTTATGTTCACTTTTTAAAGTTTATATCATGTGGCAGGAGAAAAAAATGGAAAATCTCCAAATGAGCTTAACTCACTCTAATGCGCAAGTAAACATAGAAAAACAGAAAACAAGTCCAAACAAGGAAATAATTGCAACATTTTACACTGAGTGTCCAGAAGTAACATTGTAAAGATGTTACGTTCACTTTTTAAGGTTTATATCATGTGGCAGGAGAAAAAATAAAAAATCTCCAAATGAGCTTAACTCACTCCAATGCGCAAGTAAACATAGAAAAACAGAAAACAAGTCCAAACAAGGAAATAATTGCAACATTTTAACTTAGTGTCCAGAAGTAACACTGTAAAGATGTTATGTTCACTTTATAAGGTTTATATCATGTGGCAGGAGAAAAAAATGGAAAATCTCCAAATGAGCTTAACTCACTCTAATGTACACATAAACATAGAAAAATAGAAAACAAGTCCAAACAAGGAAATAATTGCAACATTTTACACTGAGTGTCCAGAAGTAACATTGTAAAGATGTTACGTTCACTTTTTAAGGTTTATATCATGTGGCAGGAGAAAAAATAAAAAATCTCCAAATGAGCTTAACTCACTCTAATGTACACATAAACATAGAAAAACAGAAAACAAGTCCAAACAAGGAAATAATTGCAACATTTTACACTGAGTGTCCAGAAGTAACACTGTAAAGATGTTATGCTCACTTTTTAAGGTTTATATCATGTGGCAGGAGAAAAAAATGGAAAATCTCCAAATGAGCTTAACTCACTCTAATGTACACATAAACATAGAAAAACAGAAAACAAGTCCAAACAAGGAAATAATTGCAACATTTTACACTGAGTGTCCAGAAGTAACATTGTAAAGATGTTATGTTCACTTTTTAAGGTTTATATCATGTGGCAGGAGAAAAAAATGGAAAATCTCCAAATGAGCTTAACTCACTCTAATTTACACATAAACATAGAAAAACAGAAAACAAGTCCAAACAAGGAAATAATTGCAACATTTAACACTGAGTGTCCAGAAGTAACATTGTAAAGATGTTATGTTCACTTTTTAAGGTTTATATCATGTGGCAGGAGAAAAAAATGGAAAATCTCCAAATGAGCTTAACTCACTCTAAAGCGCAAGTAAACATAGAACAACAGAAAACAAGTCCAAACAATGACATAATTGCAACATTTTAACTGAGTGTCCAGAAGTAACACTGTAAAGATGTTATGTTCACTTTTTAAGGTTTATATCATGTGGCAGGAGAAAAAAATGGAAAATCTCCAAATGAGCTTAACTCACTCTAATGCGCAAGTAAACATAGAAAAACAGAAAACAAGTCCAAACAATGAAATAATTGCAACATTTTACACTGAGTGTCCAGAAGTAACATTGTAAAGATGTTACGTTCACTTTTTAAGGTTTATATCATGTGGCAGGAGAAAAAATTAAAAATCTCCAAATGAGCTTAACTCACTCTAATGCGCAAGTAAACATAGAAAAACAGAAAACAAGTCCAAACAAGGAAATAATTGCAACATTTTAACTGAGTGTCCAGAAGTAACACTGTAAAGATGTTACGTTCACTTTTTAAGGTTTATATCATGTGGCAGGAGAAAAAAATGGAAAATCTCCAAATGAGCTTAACTCACTGTAATGTACACATAAACATAGAAAAATGGAAAACAAGTCCAAACAAGGAAATAATTGCAATATTTTACACTGAGTGTCCAGAAGTAACATTGTAAAGATGTTATGCTCACTTTTTAAGGTTTATATCATGTGGCAGGAGAAAAAAATGGAAAATCTCCAAATGAGCTTAACTCACTCTAATGTACACATAAACATAGAAAAACAGAAAACAAGTCCAAACAAGGAAATAATTGCAACATTTTAACTTAGTGTCCAGAAGTAACACTGTAAAGATGTTATGTTCACTTTATAAGGTTTATATCATGTGGCAGGAGAAAAAAATGGAAAATCTCCAAATGAGCTTAACTCACTCTAATGTACACATAAACATAGAAAAATAGAAAACAAGTCCAAACAAGGAAATAATTGCAACATTTTACACTGAGTGTCCAGAAGTAACATTGTAAAGATGTTACGTTCACTTTTTAAGGTTTATATCATGTGGCAGGAGAAAAAATAAAAAATCTCCAAATGAGCTTAACTCACTCTAATGTACACATAAACATAGAAAAACAGAAAACAAGTCCAAACAATGACATAATTGCAACATTTTACACTGAGTGTCCAGAAGTAACATTGTAAAGATGTTACGTTCACTTTTTAAGGTTTATATCATGTGGCAGGAGAAAAAAATGGAAAATCTCCAAATGAGCTTAACTCACTCTAATGCGCAAGTAAACATAGAACAACAGAAAACAAGTCCAAACAAGGAAATAATTGCAACATTTTACACTGAGTGTCCAGAAGTAACATTGTAAAGATGTTACGTTCACTTTTTAAGGTTTATATCATGTGGCAGGAGAAAAAATAAAAAATCTCCAAATGAGCTTAACTCACTCTAATGTACACATAAACATAGAAAAACAGAAAACAAGTCCAAACAATGAAATAATTGCAACATTTAACACTGAGTGTCCAGAAGTAACATTGTAAAGATGTTATGTTCACTTTTTAAGGTTTATATCATGTGGCAGGAGAAAAAAATGGAAAATCTCCAAATGAGCTTAACTCACTGTAATGTACACATAAACATAGAAAAATGGAAAACAAGTCCAAACAAGGAAATAATTGCAATATTTTACACTGAGTGTCCAGAAGTAACATTGTAAAGATGTTATGCTCACTTTTTAAGGTTTATATCATGTGGCAGGAGAAAAAAATGGAAAATCTCCAAATGAGCTTAACTCACTCTAATGTACACATAAACATAGAAAAACAGAAAACAAGTCCAAACAAGGAAATAATTGCAACATTTTACACTGAGTGTCCAGAAGTAACATTGTAAAGATGTTTTGTTCACTTTTTAAGGTTTATATCATGTGGCAGGAGAAAAAATAAAAAATCTCCAAATGAGCTTAACTCACTCCAATGCGCAAGTAAACATAGAAAAACAGAAAACAAGTCCAAACAATGACATAATTGCAACATTTTAACTGAGTGTCCAGAAGTAACACTGTAAAGATGTTATGTTCACTTTTTAAAGTTTATATCATGTGGCAGGAGAAAAAAATGGAAAATCTCCAAATGAGCTTAACTCACTCTAAAGCGCAAGTAAACATAGAACAACAGAAAACAAGTCCAAACAATGACATAATTGCAACATTTTAACTGAGTGTCCAGAAGTAACACTGTAAAGATGTTATGTTCACTTTTTAAAGTTTATATCATGTGGCAGGAGAAAAAAATGGAAAATCTCCAAATGAGCTTAACTCACTCTAATGCGCAAGTAAACATAGAAAAACAGAAAACAAGTCCAAACAAGGAAATAATTGCAACATTTTACACTGAGTGTCCAGAAGTAACATTGTAAAGATGTTACGTTCACTTTTTAAGGTTTATATCATGTGGCAGGAGAAAAAATAAAAAATCTCCAAATGAGCTTAACTCACTCCAATGCGCAAGTAAACATAGAAAAACAGAAAACAAGTCCAAACAAGGAAATAATTGCAACATTTTAACTTAGTGTCCAGAAGTAACACTGTAAAGATGTTATGTTCACTTTATAAGGTTTATATCATGTGGCAGGAGAAAAAAATGGAAAATCTCCAAATGAGCTTAACTCACTCTAATGTACACATAAACATAGAAAAATAGAAAACAAGTCCAAACAAGGAAATAATTGCAACATTTTACACTGAGTGTCCAGAAGTAACATTGTAAAGATGTTACGTTCACTTTTTAAGGTTTATATCATGTGGCAGGAGAAAAAATAAAAAATCTCCAAATGAGCTTAACTCACTCTAATGTACACATAAACATAGAAAAACAGAAAACAAGTCCAAACAATGAAATAATTGCAACATTTAACACTGAGTGTCCAGAAGTAACATTGTAAAGATGTTATGTTCACTTTTTAAGGTTCATATCATGTGGCAGGAGAAAAAAATGGAAAATCTCCAAATGAGCTTAACTCACTGTAATGTACACATAAACATAGAAAAATGGAAAACAAGTCCAAACAATGAAATAATTGCAATATTTTACACTGAGTGTCCAGAAGTAACATTGTAAAGATGTTATGCTCACTTTTTAAGGTTTATATCATGTGGCAGGAGAAAAAAATGGAAAATCTCCAAATGAGCTTAACTCACTCTAATGTACACATAAACATAGAAAAACAGAAAACAAGTCCAAACAAGGAAATAATTGCAACATTTTACACTGAGTGTCCAGAAGTAACATTGTAAAGATGTTATGTTCACTTTTTAAGGTTTATATCATGTGGCAGGAGAAAAAAATGGAAAATCTCCAAATGAGCTTAACTCACTCTAATTTACACATAAACATAGAAAAACAGAAAACAAGTCCAAACAAGGAAATAATTGCAACATTTAACACTGAGTGTCCAGAAGTAACATTGTAAAGATGTTATGTTCACTTTTTAAGGTTTATATCATGTGGCAGGAGAAAAAAATGGAAAATCTCCAAATGAGCTTAACTCACTCTAAAGCGCAAGTAAACATAGAACAACAGAAAACAAGTCCAAACAATGACATAATTGCAACATTTTAACTGAGTGTCCAGAAGTAACACTGTAAAGATGTTATGTTCACTTTTTAAGGTTTATATCATGTGGCAGGAGAAAAAAATGGAAAATCTCCAAATGAGCTTAACTCACTCTAATGCGCAAGTAAACATAGAAAAACAGAAAACAAGTCCAAACAATGAAATAATTGCAACATTTTACACTGAGTGTCCAGAAGTAACATTGTAAAGATGTTACGTTCACTTTTTAAGGTTTATATCATGTGGCAGGAGAAAAAATTAAAAATCTCCAAATGAGCTTAACTCACTCTAATGCGCAAGTAAACATAGAAAAACAGAAAACAAGTCCAAACAAGGAAATAATTGCAACATTTTAACTGAGTGTCCAGAAGTAACACTGTAAAAATGTTATGTTCACTTTTTAAGGTTTATATCATGTGGCAGGAGAAAAAAATGGAAAATCTCCAAATGAGCTTAACTCACTGTAATGTACACATAAACATAGAAAAATGGAAAACAAGTCCAAACAAGGAAATAATTGCAATATTTTACACTGAGTGTCCAGAAGTAACATTGTAAAGATGTTACGTTCACTTTTTAAGGTTTATATCATGTGGCAGGAGAAAAAATAAAAAATCTCCAAATGAGCTTAACTCACTCCAATGCGCAAGTAAACATAGAAAAACAGAAAACAAGTCCAAACAAGGAAATAATTGCAACATTTTAACTTAGTGTCCAGAAGTAACACTGTAAAGATGTTATGTTCACTTTATAAGGTTTATATCATGTGGCAGGAGAAAAAAATGGAAAATCTCCAAATGAGCTTAACTCACTCTAATGTACACATAAACATAGAAAAATAGAAAACAAGTCCAAACAAGGAAATAATTGCAACATTTTACACTGAGTGTCCAGAAGTAACATTGTAAAGATGTTACGTTCACTTTTTAAGGTTTATATCATGTGGCAGGAGAAAAAATAAAAAATCTCCAAATGAGCTTAACTCACTCTAATGTACACATAAACATAGAAAAACAGAAAACAAGTCCAAACAATGAAATAATTGCAACATTTAACACTGAGTGTCCAGAAGTAACATTGTAAAGATGTTATGTTCACTTTTTAAGGTTCATATCATGTGGCAGGAGAAAAAAATGGAAAATCTCCAAATGAGCTTAACTCACTGTAATGTACACATAAACATAGAAAAATGGAAAACAAGTCCAAACAATGAAATAATTGCAATATTTTACACTGAGTGTCCAGAAGTAACATTGTAAAGATGTTATGCTCACTTTTTAAGGTTTATATCATGTGGCAGGAGAAAAAAATGGAAAATCTCCAAATGAGCTTAACTCACTCTAATGTACACATAAACATAGAAAAACAGAAAACAAGTCCAAACAAGGAAATAATTGCAACATTTTACACTGAGTGTCCAGAAGTAACATTGTAAAGATGTTATGTTCACTTTTTAAGGTTTATATCATGTGGCAGGAGAAAAAAATGGAAAATCTCCAAATGAGCTTAACTCACTCTAATTTACACATAAACATAGAAAAACAGAAAACAAGTCCAAACAAGGAAATAATTGCAACATTTAACACTGAGTGTCCAGAAGTAACATTGTAAAGATGTTATGTTCACTTTTTAAGGTTTATATCATGTGGCAGGAGAAAAAAATGGAAAATCTCCAAATGAGCTTAACTCACTCTAAAGCGCAAGTAAACATAGAACAACAGAAAACAAGTCCAAACAATGACATAATTGCAACATTTTAACTGAGTGTCCAGAAGTAACACTGTAAAGATGTTATGTTCACTTTTTAAGGTTTATATCATGTGGCAGGAGAAAAAAATGGAAAATCTCCAAATGAGCTTAACTCACTCTAATGCGCAAGTAAACATAGAAAAACAGAAAACAAGTCCAAACAATGAAATAATTGCAACATTTTACACTGAGTGTCCAGAAGTAACATTGTAAAGATGTTACGTTCACTTTTTAAGGTTTATATCATGTGGCAGGAGAAAAAATTAAAAATCTCCAAATGAGCTTAACTCACTCTAATGCGCAAGTAAACATAGAAAAACAGAAAACAAGTCCAAACAAGGAAATAATTGCAACATTTTAACTGAGTGTCCAGAAGTAACACTGTAAAGATGTTATGTTCACTTTTTAAGGTTTATATCATGTGGCAGGAGAAAAAAATGGAAAATCTCCAAATGAGCTTAACTCACTGTAATGTACACATAAACATAGAAAAATGGAAAACAAGTCCAAACAAGGAAATAATTGCAATATTTTACACTGAGTGTCCAGAAGTAACATTGTAAAGATGTTACGTTCACTTTTTAAGGTTTATATCATGTGGCAGGAGAAAAAATAAAAAATCTCCAAATGAGCTTAACTCACTCCAATGCGCAAGTAAACATAGAAAAACAGAAAACAAGTCCAAACAAGGAAATAATTGCAACATTTTAACTTAGTGTCCAGAAGTAACACTGTAAAGATGTTATGTTCACTTTATAAGGTTTATATCATGTGGCAGGAGAAAAAAATGGAAAATCTCCAAATGAGCTTAACTCACTCTAATGTACACATAAACATAGAAAAATAGAAAACAAGTCCAAACAAGGAAATAATTGCAACATTTTACACTGAGTGTCCAGAAGTAACATTGTAAAGATGTTACGTTCACTTTTTAAGGTTTATATCATGTGGCAGGAGAAAAAATAAAAAATCTCCAAATGAGCTTAACTCACTCTAATGTACACATAAACATAGAAAAACAGAAAACAAGTCCAAACAATGAAATAATTGCAACATTTAACACTGAGTGTCCAGAAGTAACATTGTAAAGATGTTATGTTCACTTTTTAAGGTTCATATCATGTGGCAGGAGAAAAAAATGGAAAATCTCCAAATGAGCTTAACTCACTGTAATGTACACATAAACATAGAAAAATGGAAAACAAGTCCAAACAATGAAATAATTGCAATATTTTACACTGAGTGTCCAGAAGTAACATTGTAAAGATGTTATGCTCACTTTTTAAGGTTTATATCATGTGGCAGGAGAAAAAAATGGAAAATCTCCAAATGAGCTTAACTCACTCTAATGTACACATAAACATAGAAAAACAGAAAACAAGTCCAAACAAGGAAATAATTGCAACATTTTACACTGAGTGTCCAGAAGTAACATTGTAAAGATGTTATGTTCACTTTTTAAGGTTTATATCATGTGGCAGGAGAAAAAAATGGAAAATCTCCAAATGAGCTTAACTCACTCTAATTTACACATAAACATAGAAAAACAGAAAACAAGTCCAAACAAGGAAATAATTGCAACATTTAACACTGAGTGTCCAGAAGTAACATTGTAAAGATGTTATGTTCACTTTTTAAGGTTTATATCATGTGGCAGGAGAAAAAAATGGAAAATCTCCAAATGAGCTTAACTCACTCTAAAGCGCAAGTAAACATAGAACAACAGAAAACAAGTCCAAACAATGACATAATTGCAACATTTTAACTGAGTGTCCAGAAGTAACACTGTAAAGATGTTATGTTCACTTTTTAAGGTTTATATCATGTGGCAGGAGAAAAAAATGGAAAATCTCCAAATGAGCTTAACTCACTCTAATGCGCAAGTAAACATAGAAAAACAGAAAACAAGTCCAAACAATGAAATAATTGCAACATTTTACACTGAGTGTCCAGAAGTAACATTGTAAAGATGTTACGTTCACTTTTTAAGGTTTATATCATGTGGCAGGAGAAAAAATTAAAAATCTCCAAATGAGCTTAACTCACTCTAATGCGCAAGTAAACATAGAAAAACAGAAAACAAGTCCAAACAAGGAAATAATTGCAACATTTTAACTGAGTGTCCAGAAGTAACACTGTAAAGATGTTATGTTCACTTTTTAAGGTTTATATCATGTGGCAGGAGAAAAAAATGGAAAATCTCCAAATGAGCTTAACTCACTGTAATGTACACATAAACATAGAAAAATGGAAAACAAGTCCAAACAAGGAAATAATTGCAATATTTTACACTGAGTGTCCAGAAGTAACATTGTAAAGATGTTATGCTCACTTTTTAAGGTTTATATCATGTGGCAGGAGAAAAAAATGGAAAATCTCCAAATGAGCTTAACTCACTCTAATGTACACATAAACGTAGAAAAACAGAAAACAAGTCCAAACAAGGAAATAATTGCAACATTTTAACTTAGTGTCCAGAAGTAACACTGTAAAGATGTTATGTTCACTTTATAAGGTTTATATCATGTGGCAGGAGAAAAAAATGGAAAATCTCCAAATGAGCTTAACTCACTCTAATGTACACATAAACATAGAAAAATAGAAAACAAGTCCAAACAAGGAAATAATTGCAACATTTTACACTGAGTGTCCAGAAGTAACATTGTAAAGATGTTACGTTCACTTTTTAAGGTTTATATCATGTGGCAGGAGAAAAAATAAAAAATCTCCAAATGAGCTTAACTCACTCTAATGTACACATAAACATAGAAAAACAGAAAACAAGTCCAAACAATGAAATAATTGCAACATTTAACACTGAGTGTCCAGAAGTAACATTGTAAAGATGTTATGTTCACTTTTTAAGGTTCATATCATGTGGCAGGAGAAAAAAATGGAAAATCTCCAAATGAGCTTAACTCACTGTAATGTACACATAAACATAGAAAAATGGAAAACAAGTCCAAACAATGAAATAATTGCAATATTTTACACTGAGTGTCCAGAAGTAACATTGTAAAGATGTTATGCTCACTTTTTAAGGTTTATATCATGTGGCAGGAGAAAAAAATGGAAAATCTCCAAATGAGCTTAACTCACTCTAATGTACACATAAACATAGAAAAACAGAAAACAAGTCCAAACAAGGAAATAATTGCAACATTTTACACTGAGTGTCCAGAAGTAACATTGTAAAGATGTTATGTTCACTTTTTAAGGTTTATATCATGTGGCAGGAGAAAAAAATGGAAAATCTCCAAATGAGCTTAACTCACTCTAATTTACACATAAACATAGAAAAACAGAAAACAAGTCCAAACAAGGAAATAATTGCAACATTTTACACTGAGTGTCCAGAAGTAACATTGTAAAGATGTTACGTTCACTTTTTAAGGTTTATATCATGTGGCAGGAGAAAAAATTAAAAATCTCCAAATGAGCTTAACTCACTCTAATGCGCAAGTAAACATAGAAAAACAGAAAACAAGTCCAAACAAGGAAATAATTGCAACATTTTAACTGAGTGTCCAGAAGTAACACTGTAAAGATGTTATGTTCACTTTTTAAGGTTTATATCATGTGGCAGGAGAAAAAAATGGAAAATCTCCAAATGAGCTTAACTCACTGTAATGTACACATAAACATAGAAAAATGGAAAACAAGTCCAAACAAGGAAATAATTGCAATATTTTACACTGAGTGTCCAGAAGTAACATTGTAAAGATGTTACGTTCACTTTTTAAGGTTTATATCATGTGGCAGGAGAAAAAATAAAAAATCTCCAAATGAGCTTAACTCACTCCAATGCGCAAGTAAACATAGAAAAACAGAAAACAAGTCCAAACAAGGAAATAATTGCAACATTTTAACTTAGTGTCCAGAAGTAACACTGTAAAGATGTTATGTTCACTTTATAAGGTTTATATCATGTGGCAGGAGAAAAAAATGGAAAATCTCCAAATGAGCTTAACTCACTCTAATGTACACATAAACATAGAAAAATAGAAAACAAGTCCAAACAAGGAAATAATTGCAACATTTTACACTGAGTGTCCAGAAGTAACATTGTAAAGATGTTACGTTCACTTTTTAAGGTTTATATCATGTGGCAGGAGAAAAAATAAAAAATCTCCAAATGAGCTTAACTCACTCTAATGTACACATAAACATAGAAAAACAGAAAACAAGTCCAAACAATGAAATAATTGCAACATTTAACACTGAGTGTCCAGAAGTAACATTGTAAAGATGTTATGTTCACTTTTTAAGGTTCATATCATGTGGCAGGAGAAAAAAATGGAAAATCTCCAAATGAGCTTAACTCACTGTAATGTACACATAAACATAGAAAAATGGAAAACAAGTCCAAACAATGAAATAATTGCAATATTTTACACTGAGTGTCCAGAAGTAACATTGTAAAGATGTTATGCTCACTTTTTAAGGTTTATATCATGTGGCAGGAGAAAAAAATGGAAAATCTCCAAATGAGCTTAACTCACTCTAATGTACACATAAACATAGAAAAACAGAAAACAAGTCCAAACAAGGAAATAATTGCAACATTTTACACTGAGTGTCCAGAAGTAACATTGTAAAGATGTTATGTTCACTTTTTAAGGTTTATATCATGTGGCAGGAGAAAAAAATGGAAAATCTCCAAATGAGCTTAACTCACTCTAATTTACACATAAACATAGAAAAACAGAAAACAAGTCCAAACAAGGAAATAATTGCAACATTTAACACTGAGTGTCCAGAAGTAACATTGTAAAGATGTTATGTTCACTTTTTAAGGTTTATATCATGTGGCAGGAGAAAAAAATGGAAAATCTCCAAATGAGCTTAACTCACTCTAAAGCGCAAGTAAACATAGAACAACAGAAAACAAGTCCAAACAATGACATAATTGCAACATTTTAACTGAGTGTCCAGAAGTAACACTGTAAAGATGTTATGTTCACTTTTTAAGGTTTATATCATGTGGCAGGAGAAAAAAATGGAAAATCTCCAAATGAGCTTAACTCACTCTAATGCGCAAGTAAACATAGAAAAACAGAAAACAAGTCCAAACAATGAAATAATTGCAACATTTTACACTGAGTGTCCAGAAGTAACATTGTAAAGATGTTACGTTCACTTTTTAAGGTTTATATCATGTGGCAGGAGAAAAAATTAAAAATCTCCAAATGAGCTTAACTCACTCTAATGCGCAAGTAAACATAGAAAAACAGAAAACAAGTCCAAACAAGGAAATAATTGCAACATTTTAACTGAGTGTCCAGAAGTAACACTGTAAAGATGTTATGTTCACTTTTTAAGGTTTATATCATGTGGCAGGAGAAAAAAATGGAAAATCTCCAAATGAGCTTAACTCACTGTAATGTACACATAAACATAGAAAAATGGAAAACAAGTCCAAACAAGGAAATAATTGCAATATTTTACACTGAGTGTCCAGAAGTAACATTGTAAAGATGTTATGCTCACTTTTTAAGGTTTATATCATGTGGCAGGAGAAAAAAATGGAAAATCTCCAAATGAGCTTAACTCACTCTAATGTACACATAAACGTAGAAAAACAGAAAACAAGTCCAAACAAGGAAATAATTGCAACATTTTAACTTAGTGTCCAGAAGTAACACTGTAAAGATGTTATGTTCACTTTATAAGGTTTATATCATGTGGCAGGAGAAAAAAATGGAAAATCTCCAAATGAGCTTAACTCACTCTAATGTACACATAAACATAGAAAAACAGAAAACAAGTCCAAACAAGGAAATAATTGCAACATTTTACACTGAGTGTCCAGAAGTAACATTGTAAAGATGTTACGTTCACTTTTTAAGGTTTATATCATGTGGCAGGAGAAAAAAATGGAAAATCTCCAAATGAGCTTAACTCACTCTAATGCGCAAGTAAACATAGAACAACAGAAAACAAGTCCAAACAAGGAAATAATTGCAAAATTTTACACTGAGTGTCCAGAAGTAACATTGTAAAGATGTTACGTTCACTTTTTAAGGTTTATATCATGTGGCAGGAGAAAAAATATAAAATCTCCAAATGAGCTTAACTCACTCTAATGTACACATAAACATAGAAAAACAGAAAACAAGTCCAAACAATGAAATAATTGCAACATTTAACACTGAGTGTCCAGAAGTAACATTGTAAAGATGTTATGTTCACTTTTTAAGGTTTATATCATGTGGCAGGAGAAAAAAATGGAAAATCTCCAAATGAGCTTTACTCACTGTAATGTACACATAAACATAGAAAAATGGAAAACAAGTCCAAACAAGGAAATAATTGCAATATTTTACACTGAGTGTCCAGAAGTAACATTGTAAAGATGTTATGCTCACTTTTTAAGGTTTATATCATGTGGCAGGAGAAAAAAATGGAAAATCTCCAAATGAGCTTAACTCACTCTAATGTACACATAAACATAGAAAAACAGAAAACAAGTCCAAACAAGGAAATAATTGCAACATTTTACACTGAGTGTCCAGAAGTAACATTGTAAAGATGTTACGTTCACTTTTTAAGGTTTATATCATGTGGCAGGAGAAAAAAATGGAAAATCTCCAAATGAGCTTAACTCACTCTAATGCGCAAGTAAACATAGAACAACAGAAAACAAGTCCAAACAAGGAAATAATTGCAAAATTTTACACTGAGTGTCCAGAAGTAACATTGTAAAGATGTTACGTTCACTTTTTAAGGTTTATATCATGTGGCAGGAGAAAAAATATAAAATCTCCAAATGAGCTTAACTCACTCTAATGTACACATAAACATAGAAAAACAGAAAACAAGTCCAAACAATGAAATAATTGCAACATTTAACACTGAGTGTCCAGAAGTAACATTGTAAAGATGTTATGTTCACTTTTTAAGGTTTATATCATGTGGCAGGAGAAAAAAATGGAAAATCTCCAAATGAGCTTTACTCACTGTAATGTACACATAAACATAGAAAAATGGAAAACAAGTCCAAACAAGGAAATAATTGCAATATTTTACACTGAGTGTCCAGAAGTAACATTGTAAAGATGTTATGCTCACTTTTTAAGGTTTATATCATGTGGCAGGAGAAAAAAATGGAAAATCTCCAAATGAGCTTAACTCACTCTAATGTACACATAAACATAGAAAAACAGAAAACAAGTCCAAACAAGGAAATAATTGCAACATTTTACACTGAGTGTCCAGAAGTAACATTGTAAAGATGTTTTGTTCACTTTTTAAGGTTTATATCATGTGGCAGGAGAAAAAATAAAAAATCTCCAAATGAGCTTAACTCACTCCAATGCGCAAGTAAACATAGAAAAACAGAAAACAAGTCCAAACAATGACATAATTGCAACATTTTAACTGAGTGTCCAGAAGTAACACTGTAAAGATGTTATGTTCACTTTTTAAAGTTTATATCATGTGGCAGGAGAAAAAAATGGAAAATCTCCAAATGAGCTTAACTCACTCTAAAGCGCAAGTAAACATAGAACAACAGAAAACAAGTCCAAACAATGACATAATTGCAACATTTTAACTGAGTGTCCAGAAGTAACACTGTAAAGATGTTATGTTCACTTTTTAAAGTTTATATCATGTGGCAGGAGAAAAAAATGGAAAATCTCCAAATGAGCTTAACTCACTCTAATGTACACATAAACATAGAAAAATAGAAAACAAGTCCAAACAAGGAAATAATTGCAACATTTTACACTGAGTGTCCAGAAGTAACATTGTAAAGATGTTACGTTCACTTTTGAAGGTTTATATCATGTGGCAGGAGAAAAAATAAAAAATCTCCAAATGAGCTTAACTCACTCTAATGTACACATAAACATAGAAAAACAGAAAACAAGTCCAAACAATGAAATAATTGCAACATTTAACACTGAGTGTCCAGAAGTAACATTGTAAAGATGTTATGTTCACTTTTTAAGGTTCATATCATGTGGCAGGAGAAAAAAATGGAAAATCTCCAAATGAGCTTAACTCACTGTAATGTACACATAAACATAGAAAAATGGAAAACAAGTCCAAACAATGAAATAATTGCAATATTTTACACTGAGTGTCCAGAAGTAACATTGTAAAGATGTTATGCTCACTTTTTAAGGTTTATATCATGTGGCAGGAGAAAAAAATGGAAAATCTCCAAATGAGCTTAACTCACTCTAATGTACACATAAACATAGAAAAACAGAAAACAAGTCCAAACAAGGAAATAATTGCAACATTTTACACTGAGTGTCCAGAAGTAACATTGTAAAGATGTTATGTTCACTTTTTAAGGTTTATATCATGTGGCAGGAGAAAAAAATGGAAAATCTCCAAATGAGCTTAACTCACTCTAATTTACACATAAACATAGAAAAACAGAAAACAAGTCCAAACAAGGAAATAATTGCAACATTTAACACTGAGTGTCCAGAAGTAACATTGTAAAGATGTTATGTTCACTTTTTAAGGTTTATATCATGTGGCAGGAGAAAAAAATGGAAAATCTCCAAATGAGCTTAACTCACTGTAATGTACACAGAAACATAGAAAAATGGAAAACAAGTCCAAACAGGGAAATAATTGCAATATTTTACACTGAGTGTCCAGAAGTAACATTGTAAAGATGTTATGCTCACTTTTTAAGGTTTATATCATGTGGCAGGAGAAAAAAATGGAAAATCTCCAAATGAGCTTAACTCACTCTAATGTACACATAAACATAGAAAAACAGAAAACAAGTCCAAACAAGGAAATAATTGCAACATTTTACACTGAGTGTCCAGAAGTAACATTGTAAAGATGTTACGTTCACTTTTTAAGGTTTATATCATGTGGCAGGAGAAAAAAATGGAAAATCTCCAAATGAGCTTAACTCACTCTAATGCGCAAGTAAACATAGAACAACAGAAAACAAGTCCAAACAAGGAAATAATTGCAAAATTTTACACTGAGTGTCCAGAAGTAACATTGTAAAGATGTTACGTTCACTTTTTAAGGTTTATATCATGTGGCAGGAGAAAAAATAAAAAATCTCCAAATGAGCTTAACTCACTCTAATGTACACATAAACATAGAAAAACAGAAAACAAGTCCAAACAATGAAATAATTGCAACATTTAACACTGAGTGTCCAGAAGTAACATTGTAAAGATGTTATGTTCACTTTTTAAGGTTTATATCATGTGGCAGGAGAAAAAAATGGAAAATCTCCAAATGAGCTTTACTCACTGTAATGTACACATAAACATAGAAAAATGGAAAACAAGTCCAAACAAGGAAATAATTGCAATATTTTACACTGAGTGTCCAGAAGTAACATTGTAAAGATGTTATGCTCACTTTTTAAGGTTTATATCATGTGGCAGGAGAAAAAAATGGAAAATCTCCAAATGAGCTTAACTCACTCTAATGTACACATAAACATAGAAAAACAGAAAACAAGTCCAAACAAGGAAATAATTGCAACATTTTACACTGAGTGTCCAGAAGTAACATTGTAAAGATGTTTTGTTCACTTTTTAAGGTTTATATCATGTGGCAGGAGAAAAAATAAAAAATCTCCAAATGAGCTTAACTCACTCCAATGCGCAAGTAAACATAGAAAAACAGAAAACAAGTCCAAACAATGACATAATTGCAACATTTTAACTGAGTGTCCAGAAGTAACACTGTAAAGATGTTATGTTCACTTTTTAAAGTTTATATCATGTGGCAGGAGAAAAAAATGGAAAATCTCCAAATGAGCTTAACTCACTCTAAAGCGCAAGTAAACATAGAACAACAGAAAACAAGTCCAAACAATGACATAATTGCAACATTTTAACTGAGTGTCCAGAAGTAACACTGTAAAGATGTTATGTTCACTTTTTAAAGTTTATATCATGTGGCAGGAGAAAAAAATGGAAAATCTCCAAATGAGCTTAACTCACTCTAATGTACACATAAACATAGAAAAATAGAAAACAAGTCCAAACAAGGAAATAATTGCAACATTTTACACTGAGTGTCCAGAAGTAACATTGTAAAGATGTTACGTTCACTTTTGAAGGTTTATATCATGTGGCAGGAGAAAAAATAAAAAATCTCCAAATGAGCTTAACTCACTCTAATGTACACATAAACATAGAAAAACAGAAAACAAGTCCAAACAATGAAATAATTGCAACATTTAACACTGAGTGTCCAGAAGTAACATTGTAAAGATGTTATGTTCACTTTTTAAGGTTCATATCATGTGGCAGGAGAAAAAAATGGAAAATCTCCAAATGAGCTTAACTCACTGTAATGTACACATAAACATAGAAAAATGGAAAACAAGTCCAAACAATGAAATAATTGCAATATTTTACACTGAGTGTCCAGAAGTAACATTGTAAAGATGTTATGCTCACTTTTTAAGGTTTATATCATGTGGCAGGAGAAAAAAATGGAAAATCTCCAAATGAGCTTAACTCACTCTAATGTACACATAAACATAGAAAAACAGAAAACAAGTCCAAACAAGGAAATAATTGCAACATTTTACACTGAGTGTCCAGAAGTAACATTGTAAAGATGTTATGTTCACTTTTTAAGGTTTATATCATGTGGCAGGAGAAAAAAATGGAAAATCTCCAAATGAGCTTAACTCACTCTAATTTACACATAAACATAGAAAAACAGAAAACAAGTCCAAACAAGGAAATAATTGCAACATTTAACACTGAGTGTCCAGAAGTAACATTGTAAAGATGTTATGTTCACTTTTTAAGGTTTATATCATGTGGCAGGAGAAAAAAATGGAAAATCTCCAAATGAGCTTAACTCACTCTAAAGCGCAAGTAAACATAGAACAACAGAAAACAAGTCCAAACAATGACATAATTGCAACATTTTAACTGAGTGTCCAGAAGTAACACTGTAAAGATGTTATGTTCACTTTTTAAGGTTTATATCATGTGGCAGGAGAAAAAAATGGAAAATCTCCAAATGAGCTTAACTCACTCTAATGCGCAAGTAAACATAGAAAAACAGAAAACAAGTCCAAACAATGAAATAATTGCAACATTTTACACTGAGTGTCCAGAAGTAACATTGTAAAGATGTTACGTTCACTTTTTAAGGTTTATATCATGTGGCAGGAGAAAAAATTAAAAATCTCCAAATGAGCTTAACTCACTCTAATGCGCAAGTAAACATAGAAAAACAGAAAACAAGTCCAAACAAGGAAATAATTGCAACATTTTAACTGAGTGTCCAGAAGTAACACTGTAAAGATGTTATGTTCACTTTTTAAGGTTTATATCATGTGGCAGGAGAAAAAAATGGAAAATCTCCAAATGAGCTTAACTCACTGTAATGTACACATAAACATAGAAAAATGGAAAACAAGTCCAAACAAGGAAATAATTGCAATATTTTACACTGAGTGTCCAGAAGTAACATTGTAAAGATGTTATGTTCACTTTTTAAGGTTTATATCATGTGGCAGGAGAAAAAAATGGAAAATCTCCAAATGAGCTTAACTCACTCTAATGTACACATAAACGTAGAAAAACAGAAAACAAGTCCAAACAAGGAAATAATTGCAACATTTTAACTTAGTGTCCAGAAGTAACACTGTAAAGATGTTATGTTCACTTTATAAGGTTTATATCATGTGGCAGGAGAAAAAAATGGAAAATCTCCAAATGAGCTTAACTCACTCTAATGTACACATAAACATAGAAAAATAGAAAACAAGTCCAAACAAGGAAATAATTGCAACATTTTACACTGAGTGTCCAGAAGTAACATTGTAAAGATGTTACGTTCACTTTTTAAGGTTTATATCATGTGGCAGGAGAAAAAATAAAAAATCTCCAAATGAGCTTAACTCACTCTAATGTACACATAAACATAGAAAAACAGAAAACAAGTCCAAACAATGAAATAATTGCAACATTTAACACTGAGTGTCCAGAAGTAACATTGTAAAGATGTTATGTTCACTTTTTAAGGTTCATATCATGTGGCAGGAGAAAAAAATGGAAAATCTCCAAATGAGCTTAACTCACTGTAATGTACACATAAACATAGAAAAATGGAAAACAAGTCCAAACAATGAAATAATTGCAATATTTTACACTGAGTGTCCAGAAGTAACATTGTAAAGATGTTATGCTCACTTTTTAAGGTTTATATCATGTGGCAGGAGAAAAAAATGGAAAATCTCCAAATGAGCTTAACTCACTCTAATGTACACATAAACATAGAAAAACAGAAAACAAGTCCAAACAAGGAAATAATTGCAACATTTTACACTGAGTGTCCAGAAGTAACATTGTAAAGATGTTATGTTCACTTTTTAAGGTTTATATCATGTGGCAGGAGAAAAAAATGGAAAATCTCCAAATGAGCTTAACTCACTCTAATTTACACATAAACATAGAAAAACAGAAAACAAGTCCAAACAAGGAAATAATTGCAACATTTAACACTGAGTGTCCAGAAGTAACATTGTAAAGATGTTATGTTCACTTTTTAAGGTTTATATCATGTGGCAGGAGAAAAAAATGGAAAATCTCCAAATGAGCTTAACTCACTGTAATGTACACAGAAACATAGAAAAATGGAAAACAAGTCCAAACAGGGAAATAATTGCAATATTTTACACTGAGTGTCCAGAAGTAACATTGTAAAGATGTTATGCTCACTTTTTAAGGTTTATATCATGTGGCAGGAGAAAAAAATGGAAAATCTCCAAATGAGCTTAACTCACTCTAATGTACACATAAACATAGAAAAGCAGAAAACAAGTCCAAACAAGGAAATAATTGCAACATTTTACACTGAGTGTCCAGAAGTAACATTGTAAAGATGTTACGTTCACTTTTTAAGGTTTATATCATGTGGCAGGAGAAAAAAATGGAAAATCTCCAAATGAGCTTAACTCACTCTAATGCGCAAGTAAACATAGAACAACAGAAAACAAGTCCAAACAAGGAAATAATTGCAAAATTTTACACTGAGTGTCCAGAAGTAACATTGTAAAGATGTTACGTTCACTTTTTAAGGTTTATATCATGTGGCAGGAGAAAAAATAAAAAATCTCCAAATGAGCTTAACTCACTCTAATGTACACATAAACATAGAAAAACAGAAAACAAGTCCAAACAATGAAATAATTGCAACATTTAACACTGAGTGTCCAGAAGTAACATTGTAAAGATGTTATGTTCACTTTTTAAGGTTTATATCATGTGGCAGGAGAAAAAAATGGAAAATCTCCAAATGAGCTTTACTCACTGTAATGTACACATAAACATAGAAAAATGGAAAACAAGTCCAAACAAGGAAATAATTGCAATATTTTACACTGAGTGTCCAGAAGTAACATTGTAAAGATGTTATGCTCACTTTTTAAGGTTTATATCATGTGGCAGGAGAAAAAAATGGAAAATCTCCAAATGAGCTTAACTCACTCTAATGTACACATAAACATAGAAAAACAGAAAACAAGTCCAAACAAGGAAATAATTGCAACATTTTACACTGAGTGTCCAGAAGTAACATTGTAAAGATGTTTTGTTCACTTTTTAAGGTTTATATCATGTGGCAGGAGAAAAAATAAAAAATCTCCAAATGAGCTTAACTCACTCCAATGCGCAAGTAAACATAGAAAAACAGAAAACAAGTCCAAACAATGACATAATTGCAACATTTTAACTGAGTGTCCAGAAGTAACACTGTAAAGATGTTATGTTCACTTTTTAAAGTTTATATCATGTGGCAGGAGAAAAAAATGGAAAATCTCCAAATGAGCTTAACTCACTCTAAAGCGCAAGTAAACATAGAACAACAGAAAACAAGTCCAAACAATGACATAATTGCAATATTTTAACTGAGTGTCCAGAAGTAACACTGTAAAGATGTTATGTTCACTTTTTAAAGTTTATATCATGTGGCAGGAGAAAAAAATGGAAAATCTCCAAATGAGCTTAACTCACTCTAATGCGCAAGTAAACATAGAAAAACAGAAAACAAGTCCAAACAAGGAAATAATTGCAACATTTTACACTGAGTGTCCAGAAGTAACATTGTAAAGATGTTACGTTCACTTTTTAAGGTTTATATCATGTGGCAGGAGAAAAAATAAAAAATCTCCAAATGAGCTTAACTCACTCCAATGCGCAAGTAAACATAGAAAAACAGAAAACAAGTCCAAACAAGGAAATAATTGCAACATTTTAACTTAGTGTCCAGAAGTAACACTGTAAAGATGTTATGTTCACTTTATAAGGTTTATATCATGTGGCAGGAGAAAAAAATGGAAAATCTCCAAATGAGCTTAACTCACTCTAATGTACACATAAACATAGAAAAATAGAAAACAAGTCCAAACAAGGAAATAATTGCAACATTTTACACTGAGTGTCCAGAAGTAACATTGTAAAGATGTTACGTTCACTTTTTAAGGTTTATATCATGTGGCAGGAGAAAAAATAAAAAATCTCCAAATGAGCTTAACTCACTCTAATGTACACATAAACATAGAAAAACAGAAAACAAGTCCAAACAATGAAATAATTGCAACATTTAACACTGAGTGTCCAGAAGTAACATTGTAAAGATGTTATGTTCACTTTTTAAGGTTCATATCATGTGGCAGGAGAAAAAAATGGAAAATCTCCAAATGAGCTTAACTCACTGTAATGTACACATAAACATAGAAAAATGGAAAACAAGTCCAAACAATGAAATAATTGCAATATTTTACACTGAGTGTCCAGAAGTAACATTGTAAAGATGTTATGCTCACTTTTTAAGGTTTATATCATGTGGCAGGAGAAAAAAATGGAAAATCTCCAAATGAGCTTAACTCACTCTAATGTACACATAAACATAGAAAAACAGAAAACAAGTCCAAACAAGGAAATAATTGCAACATTTTACACTGAGTGTCCAGAAGTAACATTGTAAAGATGTTATGTTCACTTTTTAAGGTTTATATCATGTGGCAGGAGAAAAAAATGGAAAATCTCCAAATGAGCTTAACTCACTCTAATTTACACATAAACATAGAAAAACAGAAAACAAGTCCAAACAAGGAAATAATTGCAACATTTAACACTGAGTGTCCAGAAGTAACATTGTAAAGATGTTATGTTCACTTTTTAAGGTTTATATCATGTGGCAGGAGAAAAAAATGGAAAATCTCCAAATGAGCTTAACTCACTGTAATGTACACAGAAACATAGAAAAATGGAAAACAAGTCCAAACAGGGAAATAATTGCAATATTTTACACTGAGTGTCCAGAAGTAACATTGTAAAGATGTTATGCTCACTTTTTAAGGTTTATATCATGTGGCAGGAGAAAAAAATGGAAAATCTCCAAATGAGCTTAACTCACTCTAATGTACACATAAACATAGAAAAACAGAAAACAAGTCCAAACAAGGAAATAATTGCAACATTTTACACTGAGTGTCCAGAAGTAACATTGTAAAGATGTTACGTTCACTTTTTAAGGTTTATATCATGTGGCAGGAGAAAAAAATGGAAAATCTCCAAATGAGCTTAACTCACTCTAATGCGCAAGTAAACATAGAACAACAGAAAACAAGTCCAAACAAGGAAATAATTGCAAAATTTTACACTGAGTGTCCAGAAGTAACATTGTAAAGATGTTACGTTCACTTTTTAAGGTTTATATCATGTGGCAGGAGAAAAAATAAAAAATCTCCAAATGAGCTTAACTCACTCTAATGTACACATAAACATAGAAAAACAGAAAACAAGTCCAAACAATGAAATAATTGCAACATTTAACACTGAGTGTCCAGAAGTAACATTGTAAAGATGTTATGTTCACTTTTTAAGGTTTATATCATGTGGCAGGAGAAAAAAATGGAAAATCTCCAAATGAGCTTTACTCACTGTAATGTACACATAAACATAGAAAAATGGAAAACAAGTCCAAACAAGGAAATAATTGCAATATTTTACACTGAGTGTCCAGAAGTAACATTGTAAAGATGTTATGCTCACTTTTTAAGGTTTATATCATGTGGCAGGAGAAAAAAATGGAAAATCTCCAAATGAGCTTAACTCACTCTAATGTACACATAAACATAGAAAAACAGAAAACAAGTCCAAACAAGGAAATAATTGCAACATTTTACACTGAGTGTCCAGAAGTAACATTGTAAAGATGTTTTGTTCACTTTTTAAGGTTTATATCATGTGGCAGGAGAAAAAATAAAAAATCTCCAAATGAGCTTAACTCACTCCAATGCGCAAGTAAACATAGAAAAACAGAAAACAAGTCCAAACAATGACATAATTGCAACATTTTAACTGAGTGTCCAGAAGTAACACTGTAAAGATGTTATGTTCACTTTTTAAAGTTTATATCATGTGGCAGGAGAAAAAAATGGAAAATCTCCAAATGAGCTTAACTCACTCTAAAGCGCAAGTAAACATAGAACAACAGAAAACAAGTCCAAACAATGACATAATTGCAACATTTTAACTGAGTGTCCAGAAGTAACACTGTAAAGATGTTATGTTCACTTTTTAAAGTTTATATCATGTGGCAGGAGAAAAAAATGGAAAATCTCCAAATGAGCTTAACTCACTCTAATGCGCAAGTAAACATAGAAAAACAGAAAACAAGTCCAAACAAGGAAATAATTGCAACATTTTACACTGAGTGTCCAGAAGTAACATTGTAAAGATGTTACGTTCACTTTTTAAGGTTTATATCATGTGGCAGGAGAAAAAATAAAAAATCTCCAAATGAGCTTAACTCACTCCAATGCGCAAGTAAACATAGAAAAACAGAAAACAAGTCCAAACAAGGAAATAATTGCAACATTTTAACTTAGTGTCCAGAAGTAACACTGTAAAGATGTTATGTTCACTTTATAAGGTTTATATCATGTGGCAGGAGAAAAAAATGGAAAATCTCCAAATGAGCTTAACTCACTCTAATGTACACATAAACATAGAAAAATAGAAAACAAGTCCAAACAAGGAAATAATTGCAACATTTTACACTGAGTGTCCAGAAGTAACATTGTAAAGATGTTACGTTCACTTTTTAAGGTTTATATCATGTGGCAGGAGAAAAAATAAAAAATCTCCAAATGAGCTTAACTCACTCTAATGTACACATAAACATAGAAAAACAGAAAACAAGTCCAAACAATGAAATAATTGCAACATTTAACACTGAGTGTCCAGAAGTAACATTGTAAAGATGTTATGTTCACTTTTTAAGGTTTATATCATGTGGCAGGAGAAAAAAATGGAAAATCTCCAAATGAGCTTAACTCACTGTAATGTACACATAAACATAGAAAAATGGAAAACAAGTCCAAACAATGAAATAATTGCAATATTTTACACTGAGTGTCCAGAAGTAACATTGTAAAGATGTTATGCTCACTTTTTAAGGTTTATATCATGTGGCAGGAGAAAAAAATGGAAAATCTCCAAATGAGCTTAACTCACTCTAATGTACACATAAACATAGAAAAACAGAAAACAAGTCCAAACAAGGAAATAATTGCAACATTTTACACTGAGTGTCCAGAAGTAACATTGTAAAGATGTTATGTTCACTTTTTAAGGTTTATATCATGTGGCAGGAGAAAAAAATGGAAAATCTCCAAATGAGCTTAACTCACTCTAATTTACACATAAACATAGAAAAACAGAAAACAAGTCCAAACAATGAAATAATTGCAACATTTAACACTGAGTGTCCAGAAGTAACATTGTAAAGATGTTATGTTCACTTTTTAAGGTTTATATCATGTGGCAGGAGAAAAAAATGGAAAATCTCCAAATGAGCTTAACTCACTGTAATGTACACAGAAACATAGAAAAATGGAAAACAAGTCCAAACAGGGAAATAATTGCAATATTTTACACTGAGTGTCCAGAAGTAACATTGTAAAGATGTTATGCTCACTTTTTAAGGTTTATATCATGTGGCAGGAGAAAAAAATGGAAAATCTCCAAATGAGCTTAACTCACTCTAATGCGCAAGTAAACATAGAAAAACAGAAAACAAGTCCAAACAATGAAATAATTGCAACATTTTACACTGAGTGTCCAGAAGTAACATTGTAAAGATGTTACGTTCACTTTTTAAGGTTTATATCATGTGGCAGGAGAAAAAATAAAAAATCTCCAAATGAGCTTAACTCACTCCAATGCGCAAGTAAACATAGAAAAACAGAAAACAAGTCCAAACAAGGAAATAATTGCAACATTTTAACTTAGTGTCCAGAAGTAACATTGTAAAGATGTTATGTTCACTTTTTAAGGTTCATATCATGTGGCAGGAGAAAAAAATGGAAAATCTCCAAATGAGCTTAACTCACTGTAATGTACACATAAACATAGAAAAACAGAAAACAAGTCCAAACAAGGAAATAATTGCAACATTTTACACTGAGTGTCCAGAAGTAACATTGTAAAGATGTTATGTTCACTTTTTAAGGTTTATATCATGTGGCAGGAGAAAAAAATAGAAAATCTCCAAATGAGCTTAACTCACTCTAATGTACACATAAACATAGAAAAACAGAAAACAAGTCCAAACAATGAAATAATTGCAACATTTAACACTGAGTGTCCAGAAGTAACATTGTAAAGATGTTACGTTCACTTTTTAAGGTTCATATCATGTGGCAGGAGAAAAAAATGGAAAATCTCCAAATGAGCTTAACTCACTGTAATGTACACATAAACATAGAAAAATGGAAAACAAGTCCAAACAAGGAAATAATTGCAATATTTTACACTGAGTGTCCAGAAGTAACATTGTAAAGATGTTATGCTCACTTTTTAAGGTTTATATCATGTGGCAGGAGAAAAAAATGGAAAATCTCCAAATGAGCTTAACTCACTCTAATGTACACATAAACATAGAAAAACAGAAAACAAGTCCAAACAAGGAAATAATTGCAACATTTTACACTGAGTGTCCAGAAGTAACATTGTAAAGATGTTATGTTCACTTTTTAAGGTTTATATCATGTGGCAGGAGAAAAAAATGGAAAATCTCCAAATGAGCTTAACTCACTCTAATGCGCAAGTAAACATAGAAAAACAGAAAACAAGTCCAAACAATGAAATAATTGCAACATTTTACACTGAGTGTCCAGAAGTAACACTGTAAAGATGTTATGTTCACTTTATAAGGTTTATATCATGTGGCAGGAGAAAAAAATGGAAAATCTCCAAATGAGCTTAACTCACTCTAATTTACACATAAACATAGAAAAACAGAAAACAAGTCCAAACAATGAAATAATTGCAATATTTAACACTGAGTGTCCAGAAGTAACATTGTAAAGATGTTATGTTCACTTTTTAAGGTTTATATCATGTGGCAGGAGAAAAAAATGGAAAATCTCCAAATGAGCTTAACTCACTGTAATGTACACATAAACATAGAAAAATGGAAAACAAGTCCAAACAATGAAATAATTGCAATATTTTACACTGAGTGTCCAGAAGTAACATTGTAAAGATGTTATGCTCACTTTTTAAGGTTTATATCATGTGGCAGGAGAAAAAAATGGAAAATCTCCAAATGAGCTTAACTCACTCTAATGTACACATAAACATAGAAAAACAGAAAACAAGTCCAAACAAGGAAATAATTGCAACATTTTACACTGAGTGTCCAGAAGTAACATTGTAAAGATGTTATGTTCACTTTTTAAGGTTTATATCATGTGGCAGGAGAAAAAAATGGAAAATCTCCAAATGAGCTTAACTCACTCTAATTTACACATAAACATAGAAAAACAGAAAACAAGTCCAAACAATGAAATAATTGCAACATTTAACACTGAGTGTCCAGAAGTAACATTGTAAAGATGTTATGTTCACTTTTTAAGGTTTATATCATGTGGCAGGAGAAAAAAATGGAAAATCTCCAAATGAGCTTAACTCACTGTAATGTACACAGAAACATAGAAAAATGGAAAACAAGTCCAAACAGGGAAATAATTGCAATATTTTACACTGAGTGTCCAGAAGTAACATTGTAAAGATGTTATGCTCACTTTTTAAGGTTTATATCATGTGGCAGGAGAAAAAAATGGAAAATCTCCAAATGAGCTTAACTCACTCTAATGCGCAAGTAAACATAGAAAAACAGAAAACAAGTCCAAACAATGAAATAATTGCAACATTTTACACTGAGTGTCCAGAAGTAACATTGTAAAGATGTTACGTTCACTTTTTAAGGTTTATATCATGTGGCAGGAGAAAAAATAAAAAATCTCCAAATGAGCTTAACTCACTCCAATGCGCAAGTAAACATAGAAAAACAGAAAACAAGTCCAAACAAGGAAATAATTGCAACATTTTAACTTAGTGTCCAGAAGTAACATTGTAAAGATGTTATGTTCACTTTTTAAGGTTCATATCATGTGGCAGGAGAAAAAAATGGAAAATCTCCAAATGAGCTTAACTCACTGTAATGTACACATAAACATAGAAAAACAGAAAACAAGTCCAAACAAGGAAATAATTGCAACATTTTACACTGAGTGTCCAGAAGTAACATTGTAAAGATGTTATGTTCACTTTTTAAGGTTTATATCATGTGGCAGGAGAAAAAAATAGAAAATCTCCAAATGAGCTTAACTCACTCTAATGTACACATAAACATAGAAAAACAGAAAACAAGTCCAAACAATGAAATAATTGCAACATTTAACACTGAGTGTCCAGAAGTAACATTGTAAAGATGTTACGTTCACTTTTTAAGGTTCATATCATGTGGCAGGAGAAAAAAATGGAAAATCTCCAAATGAGCTTAACTCACTGTAATGTACACATAAACATAGAAAAATGGAAAACAAGTCCAAACAAGGAAATAATTGCAATATTTTACACTGAGTGTCCAGAAGTAACATTGTAAAGATGTTATGCTCACTTTTTAAGGTTTATATCATGTGGCAGGAGAAAAAAATGGAAAATCTCCAAATGAGCTTAACTCACTCTAATGTACACATAAACATAGAAAAACAGAAAACAAGTCCAAACAAGGAAATAATTGCAACATTTTACACTGAGTGTCCAGAAGTAACATTGTAAAGATGTTATGTTCACTTTTTAAGGTTTATATCATGTGGCAGGAGAAAAAAATGGAAAATCTCCAAATGAGCTTAACTCACTCTAATGCGCAAGTAAACATAGAAAAACAGAAAACAAGTCCAAACAATGAAATAATTGCAACATTTTACACTGAGTGTCCAGAAGTAACACTGTAAAGATGTTATGTTCACTTTATAAGGTTTATATCATGTGGCAGGAGAAAAAAATGGAAAATCTCCAAATGAGCTTAACTCACTCTAATTTACACATAAACATAGAAAAACAGAAAACAAGTCCAAACAATGAAATAATTGCAATATTTTACACTGAGTGTCCAGAAGTAACATTGTAAAGATGTTATGCTCACTTTTTAAGGTTTATATCATGTGGCACGAGAAAAAAATGGAAAATCTCCAAATGAGCTTAACTCACTCTAATGTACACATAAACATAGAAAAACAGAAAACAAGTCCAAACAAGGAAATAATTGCAACATTTTACACTGAGTGTCCAGAAGTAACATTGTAAAGATGTTACGTTCACTTTTTAAGGTTTATATCATGTGGCAGGAGAAAAAAATGGAAAATCTCCAAATGAGCTTAACTCACTGTAATGTACACATAAACATAGAAAAATGGAAAACAAGTCCAAACAAGGAAATAATTGCAATATTTTACACTGAGTGTCCAGAAGTAACATTGTAAAGATGTTATGTTCACTTTTTAAGGTTTATATCATGTGGCAGGAGAAAAAAATGGAAAATCTCCAAATGAGCTTAACTCACTCTAATTTACACATAAACATAGAAAAATAGAAAACAAGTCCAAACAAGGAAATAATTGCAATATTTTACACTGAGTGTCCAGAAGTAACATTGTAAAGATGTTATGTTCACTTTTTAAGGTTTATATCATGTGGCAGGAGAAAAAAATGGAAAATCTCCAAATGAGCTTAACTCACTCTAATTTACACATAAACATAGAAAAACAGAAAACAAGTCCAAACAATGAAATAATTGCAACATTTAACACTGAGTGTCCAGAAGTAACATTGTAAAGATGTTATGTTCACTTTTTAAGGTTTATATCATGTGGCAGGAGAAAAAAATGGAAAATCTCCAAATGAGCTTAACTCACTGTAATGTACACAGAAACATAGAAAAATGGAAAACAAGTCCAAACAGGGAAATAATTGCAATATTTTACACTGAGTGTCCAGAAGTAACATTGTAAAGATGTTATGCTCACTTTTTAAGGTTTATATCATGTGGCAGGAGAAAAAAATGGAAAATCTCCAAATGAGCTTAACTCACTCTAATGTACACATAAACATAGAAAAACAGAAAACAAGTCCAAACAAGGAAATAATTGCAACATTTTACACTGAGTGTCCAGAAGTAACATTGTAAAGATGTTACGTTCACTTTTTAAGGTTTATATCATGTGGCAGGAGAAAAAAATGGAAAATCTCCAAATGAGCTTAACTCACTGTAATGTACACATAAACATAGAAAAATGGAAAACAAGTCCAAACAAGGAAATAATTGCAACATTTAACACTGAGTGTCCAGAAGTAACATTGTAAAGATGTTATGTTCACTTTTTAAGGTTTATATCATGTGGCAGGAGAAAAAAATGGAAAATCTCCAAATGAGCTTAACTCACTGTAATGTACACAGAAACATAGAAAAATGGAAAACAAGTCCAAACAAGGAAATAATTGCAATATTTTACACTGAGTGTCCAGAAGTAACATTGTAAAGATGTTATGCTCACTTTTTAAGGTTTATATCATGTGGCAGGAGAAAAAAATGGAAAATCTCCAAATGAGCTTAACTCACTCTAATGTACACATAAACATAGAAAAACAGAAAACAAGTCCAAACAAGGAAATAATTGCAACATTTTACACTGAGTGTCCAGAAGTAACATTGTAAAGATGTTATGTTCACTTTTTAAGGTTTATATCATGTGGCAGGAGAAAAAAATGGAAAATCTCCAAATGAGCTTAACTCACTCTAATGCGCAAGTAAACATAGAAAAACAGAAAACAAGTCCAAACAATGAAATAATTGCAACATTTTACACTGAGTGTCCAGAAGTAACATTGTAAAGATGTTACGTTCACTTTTTAAGGTTTATATCATGTGGCAGGAGAAAAAATAAAAAATCTCCAAATGAGCTTAACTCACTCTAATGCGCAAGTAAACATAGAAAAACAGAAAACAAGTCCAAACAATGAAATAATTGCAACATTTTACACTGAGTGTCCAGAAGTAACATTGTAAAGATGTTATGTTCACTTTTTAAGGTTTATATCATGTGGCAGAAGAAAAAAATGGAAAATCTCCAAATGAGCTTAACTCACTCTAATGTTCAAGTAAACATAGAAAAACAGAAAACAAGTCCAAACAAGGAAATAATTGCAACATTTTACACTGAGTGTCCAGAAGTAACATTGTAAAGATGTTATGTTCACTTTTTAAGGTTTATATCATGTGGCAGGAGAAAAAAATGGAAAATCTCCAAATGAGCTTAACTCACTGTAATGTACACATAAACATAGAAAAATGGAAAACAAGTCCAAACAAGGAAATAATTGCAATATTTTACACTGAGTGTCCAGAAGTAACATTGTAAAGATGTTAAATTCACTTTTTAAGGTTTATATCATGTGGCTGGAGAAAAAATAAAAAATCTCCAAATGAGCTTAACTCACTCTAATGTACACATAAACATAGAAAAACAGAAAACAAGTCCAAACAATGAAATAATTGCAACATTTAACACTGAGTGTCCAGAAGTAACATTGTAAAGATGTTATGTTCACTTTTTAAGGTTTATATCATGTGGCAGGAGAAAAAAATGGAAAATCTCCAAATGAGCTTAACTCACTCTAATGTACACATAAACATAGAAAAACAGAAAACAAGTCCAAACAAGGAAATAATTGCAAAATTGTACACTGAGTGTCCAGAAGTAACATTGTAAAGATGTTACGTTCACTTTTTAAGGTTTATATCATGTGGCAGGAGAAAAAATAAAAAATCTCCAAATGAGCTTAACTCACTCTAATGCGCAAGTAAACATAGAAAAATAGAAAACAAGTCCAAACAAGGAAATAATTGCAACATTTTACACTGAGTGTCCAGAAGTAACATTGTAAAGATGTTACGTTCACTTTTTAAGGTTTATATCATGTGGCAGGAGAAAAAATAAAAAATCTCCAAATGAGCTTAAGTCACTCTAATGTACACATAAACATAGAAAAACAGAAAACAAGTCCAAACAATGAAATAATTGCAACATTTAACACTGAGTGTCCAGAAGTAACATTGTAAAGATGTTATGTTCACTTTTTAAAGTTTATATCATGTGGCAGGAGAAAAAAATGGAAAATCTCCAAATGAGCTTAACTCACTGTAATGTACACATAAACATAGAAATACAGAAAACAAGTCCAAACAAGGAAATAATTGCAAAATTTTAACTGAGTGTCCAGAAGTAACACTGTAAAGATGTTATGTTCACTTTTTAAAGTTTATATCATGTGGCAGGAGAAAAAAATGGAAAATCTCCAAATGAGCTTAACTCACTCTAATGCGCAAGTAAACATAGAAAAACAGAAAACAAGTCCAAACAATGAAATAATTGCAACATTTTACACTAAGTGTCCAGAAGTAACATTGTAAAGATGTTACGTTCACTTTTTAAGGTTTATATCATGTGGCAGGAGAAAAAATAAAAAATCTCCAAATGAGCTTAACTCACTCTAATGCGCAAGTAAACATAGAAAAACAGAAAACAAGTCCAAACAAGGAAATAATTGCAACATTTTAACTTAGTGTCCAGAAGTAACACTGTAAAGATGTTATGTTCACTTTATAAGGTTTATATCATGTGGCAGGAGAAAAAAATGGAAAATCTCCAAATGAGCTTAACTCACTGTAATGTACACATAAACATAGAAAAATGGAAAACAAGTCCAAACAAGTAAATAATTGCAATATTTTACACTGAGTGTCCAGAAGTAACATTGTAAAGATGTTATGCTCACTTTTTAAGGTTTATATCATGTGGCAGGAGAAAAAAATGGAAAATCTCCAAATGAGCTTAACTCACTCTAATGTACACATAAACATAGAAAAACAGAAAACAAGTCCAAACAAGGAAATAATTGCAACATTTTACACTGAGTGTCCAGAAGTAACATTGTAAAGATGTTATGTTCACTTTTTAAGGTTTATATCATGTGGCAGGAGAAGAAAATGGAAAATCTCCAAATGAGCTTAACTCACTCTAATTTACACATAAACATAGAAAAACAGAAAACAAGTCCAAACAATGAAATAATTGCAACATTTAACACTGAGTGTCCAGAAGTAACATTGTAAAGATGTTATGTTCACTTTTTAAGGTTTATATCATGTGGCAGGAGAAAAAAATGGAAAATCTCCAAATGAGCTTAACTCACTCTAATGTACACAGAAACATAGAAAAATGGAAAACAAGTCCAAACAAGGAAATAATTGCAATATTTTACACTGAGTGTCCAGAAGTAACATTGTAAAGATGTTATGCTCACTTTTTAAGGTTTATATCATGTGGCAGGAGAAAAAAATGGAAAATCTCCAAATGAGCTTAACTCACTCTAATGTACACATAAACATAGAAAAACAGAAAACAAGTCCAAACAAGGAAATAATTGCAACATTTAACACTGAGTGTCCAGAAGTAACATTGTAAAGATGTTATGTTCACTTTTTAAGGTTTATATCATGTGGCAGAAGAAAAAAATGGAAAATCTCCAAATGAGCTTAACTCACTGTAATGTACACATAAACATAGAAAAATGGAAAACAAGTCCAAACAAGGAAATAATTGCAATATTTTACACTGAGTGTCCAGAAGTAACATTGTAAAGATGTTATGCTCACTTTTTAAGGTTTATATCATGTGGCAGGAGAAAAAAATGGAAAATCTCCAAATGAGCTTAACTCACTCTAATGTACACATAAACATAGAAAAACAGAAAACAAGTCCAAACAAGGAAATAATTGCAACATTTTACACTGTGTCCAGAAGTAACATTGTAAAGATGTTATGTTCACTTTTTAAGGTTTATATCATGTGGCAGAAGAAAAAAATGGAAAATCTCCAAATGAGCTTAACTCACTGTAATGTACACATAAACATAGAAAAATGGAAAACAAGTCCAAACAAGGAAATAATTGCAATATTTTACACTGAGTGTCCAGAAGTAACATTGTAAAGATGTTATGTTCACTTTTTAAGGTTTATATCATGTGGCAGGAGAAAAAAATGGAAAATCTCCAAATGAGCTTAACTCACTCTAATGCGCAAGTAAACATAGAAAAACAGAAAACAAGTCCAAACAATGAAATAATTGCAACATTTTACACTGAGTGTCCAGAAGTAACATTGTAAAGATGTTACGTTCACTTTTTAAGGTTTATATCATGTGGCAGGAGAAAAAATTAAAAATCTTCAAATGAGCTTAACTCACTCTAATGCGCAAGTAAACATAGAAAAACAGAAAACAAGTCCAAACAAGGAAATAATTGCAACATTTTAACTGAGTGTCCAGAAGTAACACTGTAAAGATGTTATGTTCACTTTTTAAGGTTTATATCATGTGGCAGGAGAAAAAAATGGAAAATCTCCAAATGAGCTTAACTCACTCTAAAGCGCAAGTAAACATAGAACAACAGAAAACAAGTCCAAACAATGACATAATTGCAACCTTTTACACTGAGTGTCCAGAAGTAACACTGTAAAGATGTTATGTTCACTTTTTAAGGTTTATATCATGTGGCAGGAGAAAAAAATGGAAAATCTCCAAATGAGCTTAACTCACTCTAATTTACACATAAACATAGAAAAATAGAAAACAAGTCCAAACAAGGAAATAATTGCAACATTTTACACTGAGTGTCCAGAAGTAACATTGTAAAGATGTTACGTTCACTTTTTAAGGTTTATATCATGTGGCAGGAGAAAAAAATGGAAAATCTCCAAATGAGCTTAACTCACTCTAATGTACACATAAACATAGAAAAACAGAAAACAAGTCCAAACAAGGAAATAATTGCAACATTTTACACTGAGTGTCCAGAAGTAACATTGTAAAGATGTTATGTTCACTTTTTAAGGTTTATATCATGTGGCAGGAGAAGAAAATGGAAAATCTCCAAATGAGCTTAACTCACTCTAATTTACACATAAACATAGAAAAACAGAAAACAAGTCCAAACAATGAAATAATTGCAACATTTAACACTGAGTGTCCAGAAGTAACATTGTAAAGATGTTATGTTCACTTTTTAAGGTTTATATCATGTGGCAGGAGAAAAAAATGGAAAATCTCCAAATGAGCTTAACTCACTCTAATGTACACAGAAACATAGAAAAATGGAAAACAAGTCCAAACAAGGAAATAATTGCAATATTTTACACTGAGTGTCCAGAAGTAACATTGTAAAGATGTTATGCTCACTTTTTAAGGTTTATATCATGTGGCAGGAGAAAAAAATGGAAAATCTCCAAATGAGCTTAACTCACTCTAATGTACACATAAACATAGAAAAACAGAAAACAAGTCCAAACAAGGAAATAATTGCAACATTTAACACTGAGTGTCCAGAAGTAACATTGTAAAGATGTTATGTTCACTTTTTAAGGTTTATATCATGTGGCAGGAGAAAAAAATGGAAAATCTCCAAATGAGCTTAACTCACTGTAATGTACACAGAAACATAGAAAAATGGAAAACAAGTCCAAACAAGGAAATAATTGCAATATTTTACACTGAGTGTCCAGAAGTAACATTGTAAAGATGTTATGCTCACTTTTTAAGGTTTATATCATGTGGCAGGAGAAAAAAATGGAAAATCTCCAAATGAGCTTAACTCACTCTAATGCGCCACTAAACATAGAAAAACAGAAAACAAGTCCAAACAATGAAATAATTGCAACATTTTACACTGAGTGTCCAGAAGTAACATTGTAAAGATGTTATGTTCACTTTTTAAGGTTTATATCATGTGGCAGAAGAAAAAAATGGAAAATCTCCAAATGAGCTTAACTCACTGTATTGTACACATAAACATAGAAAAATGGAAAACAAGTCCAAACAAGGAAATAATTGCAATATTTTACACTGAGTGTCCAGAAGTAACATTGTAAAGATGTTATGTTCACTTTTTAAGGTTTATATCATGTGGCAGGAGAAAAAAATGGAAAATCTCCAAATGAGCTTAACTCACTCTAATGCGCAAGTAAACATAGAAAAACAGAAAACAAGTCCAAACAATGAAATAATTGCAACATTTTACACTGAGTGTCCAGAAGTAACATTGTAAAGATGTTACGTTCACTTTTTAAGGTTTATATCATGTGGCAGGAGAAAAAATTAAAAATCTTCAAATGAGCTTAACTCACTCTAATGCGCAAGTAAACATAGAAAAACAGAAAACAAGTCCAAACAAGGAAATAATTGCAACATTTTAACTGAGTGTCCAGAAGTAACACTGTAAAGATGTTATGTTCACTTTTTAAGGTTTATATCATGTGGCAGGAGAAAAAAATGGAAAATCTCCAAATGAGCTTAACTCACTCTAATGTACACATAAACATAGAAAAATAGAAAACAAGTCCAAACAAGGAAATAATTGCAACATTTTACACTGAGTGTCCAGAAGTAACATTGTAAAGATGTTACGTTCACTTTTTAAGGTTTATATCATGTGGCAGAAGAAAAAATAAAAAATCTCCAAATGAGCTTAACTCACTGTAATGTACACATAAACATAGAACAACAGAAAACAAGTCCAAACAATGACATAATTGCAACATTTTAACTGAGTGTCCAGAAGTAACACTGTAAAGATGTTATGTTCACTTTTTAAGGTTTATATCATGTGGCAGGAGAAAAAAATGGAAAATCTCCAAATGAGCTTAACTCACTCTAATGCGCAAGTAAACATAGAAAAACAGAAAACAAGTCCAAACAATGAAATAATTGCAACATTTTACACTGAGTGTCCAGAAGTAACATTGTAAAGATGTTACGTTCACTTTTTAAGGTTTATATCATGTGGCAGGAGAAAAAATAAAAAATCTCCAAATGAGCTTAACTCACTCTAATGCGCAAGTAAACATAGAAAAACAGAAAACAAGTCCAAACAAGGAAATAATTGCAACATTTTAACTGAGTGTCCGAAGTAACACTGTAAAGATGTTATGTTCACTTTTTAAGGTTTATATCATGTGGCAGGAGAAAAAAATGGAAAATCTCCAAATGAGCTTAACTCACTCTAATGTACACATAAACATAGAAAAATAGAAAACTAGTCCAAACAAGGAAATAATTGAAACATTTTACACTGAGTGTACAGAAGTAACATTGTAAAGATGTTACGTTCACTTTTTAAGGTTTATATCATGTGGCAGGAGAAAAAATAAAAAATCTCCAAATGAGCTTAACTCACTCTAATGTACACATAAACATAGAAAAACAGAAAACAAGTCCAAACAATGAAATATTTGCAACATTTAACACTGAGTGTCCAGAAGTAACATTGTAAAGATGTTATGTTCACTTTTTAAGGTTTATATCATGTGGCAGGAGAAAAAAATTGGAAAATCTCCAAATGAGCTTAACTCACTCTAATGTACACATAAACATAGAAAAATAGAAAACTAGTCCAAACAAGGAAATAATTGAAACATTTTACACTGAGTGTACAGAAGTAACATTGTAAAGATGTTACGTTCACTTTTTAAGGTTTATATCATGTGGCAGGAGAAAAAATAAAAAATCTCCAAATGAGCTTAACTCACTCTAATGTACACATAAACATAGAAAAACAGAAAACAAGTCCAAACAATGAAATAATTGCAACATTTAACACTGAGTGTCCAGAAGTAACATTGTAAAGATGTTATGTTCACTTTTTAAGGTTTATATCATGTGGCAGGAGAAAAAAATGGAAAATCTCCAAATGAGCTTAACTCACTCTAAAGCGCAAGTAAACATAGAACAACAGAAAACAAGTCCAAACAATGACATAATTGCAACCTTTTACACTGAGTGTCCAGAAGTAACACTGTAAAGATGTTATGTTCACTTTTTAAGGTTTATATCATGTGGCAGGAGAAAAAAATGGAAAATCTCCAAATGAGCTTAACTCACTCTAATTTACACATAAACATAGAAAAATAGAAAACAAGTCCAAACAAGGAAATAATTGCAACATTTTACACTGAGTGTCCAGAAGTAACATTGTAAAGATGTTACGTTCACTTTTTAAGGTTTATATCATGTGGCAGGAGAAAAAATAAAAAATCTCCAAATGAGCTTAACTCACTCTAATGTACACATAAACATAGAAAAACAGAAAACAAGTCCAAACAATGAAATAATTGCAACATTTAACACTGAGTGTCCAGAAGTAACATTGTAAAGATGTTATGTTCACTTTTTAAGGTTTATATCATGTGGCAGGAGAAAAAAATTGGAAAATCTCCAAATGAGCTTAACTCACTGTAATGTACACATAAACATAGAAAAATGGAAAACAAGTCCAAACAAGGAAATAATTGCAATATTTTACACTGAGTGTCCAGAAGTAACATTGTAAAGATGTTATGCTCACTTTTTAAGGTTTATATCATGTGGCAGGAGAAAAAAATGGAAAATCTCCAAATGAGCTTAACTCACTCTAATGTACACATAAACATAGAAAAACAGAAAACAAGTCCAAACAAGGAAATAATTGCAACATTTTACACTGTGTCCAGAAGTAACATTGTAAAGATGTTATGTTCACTTTTTAAGGTTTATATCATGTGGCAGGAGAAAAAAATGGAAAATCTCCAAATGAGCTTAACTCACTCTAAAGCGCAAGTAAACATAGAACAACAGAAAACAAGTCCAAACAATGACATAATTGCAACATTTTAACTGAGTGTCCAGAAGTAACACTGTAAAGATGTTATGTTCACTTTTTAAGGTTTATATCATGTGGCAGTAGAAAAAAATGGAAAATCTTCAAATGAGCTTAACTCACTCTAATGCGCAAGTAAACATAGAAAAACAGAAAACAAGTCCAAACAATGAAATAATTGCAACATTTTACACTGAGTGTCCAGAAGTAACATTGTAAAGATGTTACGTTCACTTTTTAAGGTTTATATCATGTGGCAGGAGAAAAAATAAAAAATCTCCAAATGAGCTTAACTCACTCTAATGCGCAAGTAAACATAGAAAAACAGAAAACAAGTCCAAACAAGGAAATAATTGCAACATTTTAACTGAGTGTCCAGAAGTAACACTGTAAAGATGTTATGTTCACTTTTTAAGGTTTATATCATGTGGCAGGAGAAAAAAATGGAAAATCTCCAAATGAGCTTAACTCACTCTAATGTACACATAAACATAGAAAAATAGAAAACAAGTCCAAACAAGGAAATAATTGCAACATTTTACACTGAGTGTCCAGAAGTAACATTGTAAAGATGTTACGTTCACTTTTTAAGGTTTATATCATGTGGCAGGAGAAAAAATAAAAAATCTCCAAATGAGCTTAACTCACTCTAATGTACACATAAACATAGATAAAACAGAAAACAAGTCCAAACAATGAAATAATTGCAACATTTAACACTGAGTGTCCAGAAGTAACATTGTAAAGATGTTATGTTCACTTTTTAAAGTTTATATCATGTGGCAGGAGAAAAAAATGGAAAATCTCCAAATGAGCTTAACTCACTGTAATGTACACATAAACATAGAAAAATGGAAAACAAGTCCAAACAAGGAAATAATTGCAATATTTTACACTGAGTGTCCAGAAGTAACATTGTAAAGATGTTAAATTCACTTTTTAAGGTTTATATCATGTGGCTGGAGAAAAAATAAAAAATCTCCAAATGAGCTTAACTCACTGTAATGTACACATAAACATAGAAAAACAGAAAACAAGTCCAAACAATGAAATAATTGCAACATTTAACACTGAGTGTCCAGAAGTAACATTGTAAAGATGTTATGTTCACTTTTTAAGGTTTATATCATGTGGCAGGAGAAAAAAATGGAAAATCTCCAAATGAGCTTAACTCACTCTAAAGCGCAAGTAAACATAGAACAACAGAAAACAAGTCCAAACAATGACATAATTGCAACCTTTTACACTGAGTGTCCAGAAGTAACACTGTAAAGATGTTATGTTCACTTTTTAAGGTTTATATCATGTGGCAGGAGAAAAAAATGGAAAATCTCCAAATGAGCTTAACTCACTCTAATGCGCAAGTAAACATAGAAAAACAGAAAACAAGTCCAAACAAGGAAATAATTGCAACATTTTAACTGAGTGTCCAGAAGTAACACTGTAAAGATGTTATGTTCACTTTTTAAGGTTTATATCATGTGGCAGGAGAAAAAAATGGAAAATCTCCAAATGAGCTTAACTCACTCTAATTTACACATAAACATAGAAAAATAGAAAACAAGTCCAAACAAGGAAATAATTGCAACATTTTACACTGAGTGTCCAGAAGTAACATTGTAAAGATGTTACGTTCACTTTTTAAGGTTTATATCATGTGGCAGGAGAAAAAATAAAAAATCTCCAAATGAGCTTAACTCACTCTAATGTACACATAAACATAGAAAAACAGAAAACAAGTCCAAACAATGAAATAATTGCAACATTTAACACTGAGTGTCCAGAAGTAACATTGTAAAGATGTTATGTTCACTTTTTAAGGTTTATATCATGTGGCAGGAGAAAAAAATTGGAAAATCTCCAAATGAGCTTAACTCACTGTAATGTACACATAAACATAGAAAAATGGAAAACAAGTCCAAACAAGGAAATAATTGCAATATTTTACACTGAGTGTCCAGAAGTAACATTGTAAAGATGTTATGCTCACTTTTTAAGGTTTATATCATGTGGCAGGAGAAAAAAATGGAAAATCTCCAAATGAGCTTAACTCACTCTAATGTACACATAAACATAGAAAAACAGAAAACAAGTCCAAACAAGGAAATAATTGCAACATTTTACACTGTGTCCAGAAGTAACATTGTAAAGATGTTATGTTCACTTTTTAAGGTTTATATCATGTGGCAGGAGAAAAAAATGGAAAATCTCCAAATGAGCTTAACTCACTCTAAAGCGCAAGTAAACATAGAACAACAGAAAACAAGTCCAAACAATGACATAATTGCAACATTTTAACTGAGTGTCCAGAAGTAACACTGTAAAGATGTTATGTTCACTTTTTAAGGTTTATATCATGTGGCAGGAGAAAAAAATGGAAAATCTCCAAATGAGCTTAACTCACTCTAATGCGCAAGTAAACATAGAAAAACAGAAAACAAGTCCAAACAATGAAATAATTGCAACATTTTACACTGAGTGTCCAGAAGTAACATTGTAAAGATGTTACGTTCACTTTTTAAGGTTTATATCATGTGGCAGGAGAAAAAATAAAAAATCTCCAAATGAGCTTAACTCACTCTAATGCGCAAGTAAACATAGAAAAACAGAAAACAAGTCCAAACAAGGAAATAATTGCAACATTTTAACTGAGTGTCCAGAAGTAACACTGTAAAGATGTTATGTTCACTTTTTAAGGTTTATATCATGTGGCAGGAGAAAAAAATGGAAAATCTCCAAATGAGCTTAACTCACTCTAATGTACACATAAACATAGAAAAATAGAAAACTAGTCCAAACAAGGAAATAATTGAAACATTTTACACAGAGTGTACAGAAGTAACATTGTAAAGATGTTACGTTCACTTTTTAAGGTTTATATCATGTGGCAGGAGAAAAAATAAAAAATCTCCAAATGAGCTTAACTCACTCTAATGTACACATAAACATAGAAAAACAGAAAACAAGTCCAAACAATGAAATAATTGCAACATTTAACACTGAGTGTCCAGAAGTAACATTGTAAAGATGTTATGTTCACTTTTTAAGGTTTATATCATGTGGCAGGAGAAAAAAATGGAAAATCTCCAAATGAGCTTAACTCACTCTAAAGCGCAAGTAAACATAGAACAACAGAAAACAAGTCCAAACAATGACATAATTGCAACCTTTTACACTGAGTGTCCAGAAGTAACACTGTAAAGATGTTATGTTCACTTTTTAAGGTTTATATCATGTGGCAGGAGAAAAAAATGGAAAATCTCCAAATGAGCTTAACTCACTCTAATGCGCAAGTAAACATAGAAAAACAGAAAACAAGTCCAAACAATGAAATAATTGCAACATTTTACACTGAGTGTCCAGACGTAACATTGTAAAGATGTTACGTTCACTTTTTAAGGTTTATATCATGTGGCAGGAGAAAAAATAAAAAATCTCCAAATGAGCTTAACTCACTCTAATGCGCAAGTAAACATAGAAAAACAGAAAACAAGTCCAAACAAGGAAATAATTGCAAAAATTTACACTGAGTGTCCAGAAGTAACATTGTAAAGATGTTATGTTCACTTTTTAAGGTTTATATCATGTGGCAGGAGAAAAAAATGGAAATCTCCAAATGAGCTTAACTCACTCTAATGCGCAAGTAAACATAGAAAAACAGAAAACAAGTCCAAACAAGGAAATAATTGCAACATTTTACACTGAGTGTCCAGAAGTAACAATGTAAAGATGTTATGTTCACTTTTTAAGGTTTATATCATGTGGCAGGAGAAAAAAATGGAAATCTCCAAATACAAGTCCAAACAAGGAAATAATTGCAACATTTTACACTGAGTGTCCAGAAGTAACATTGTAAAGATGTTACGTTCACTTTTTAAGGTTTATATCATGTTGCAGGAGAAAAAATTTAAAATCTCCAAATGAGCTTAACTCACTCCAATGCGCAAGTAAACATAGAAAAACAGAAAACAAGTCCAAACAATAAAATAATTGCAAAAATTTACACTGAGTGTCCAGAAGTAACATTGTTAAGATCTTATGTTCACTTTTTAAGATTTATTTCATGTGGCAGAAGAAAAAAATGGAAAATCTCCAAATGAGCTTAACTCACTCTAATGCGCAAGTAAACATAGAAAAACAGACAACAAGTCCAAACAAGGAAATAATTGCAACATTTTACACTGAGTGTCCAGAAGTAACATTGTTAAGATCTTATGTTCACTTTTTAAGGTTTATATCATGTGGCAGGAGAAAGAAATGGAAAATCTCCAAATGAGCTTAACTCGCTCTAATGTACACATTAACATAGAAAAATAGAAAACAAGTCCAAACAAGGGAATAATTGCAATATTTTACACTGAGTGTCCAGAAGTAACATTGTAAAGATGTTACGTTGACTTTTTAAGGTTTATATCATGTGGCAGGAGAAAAAAAATGGAAAATCTCCAAATGAGCTTAACTCACTCTAATGTACACATAAACATAGAAAAACAGAAAACAAGTCCAAACAAGGAAATAATTGCAACATTTTACACTGAGTATCCAGAAGTAACATTGTAAAAATGTTATGTTCACTTTTTAAGGTTTATATCATGTGGCAGGAGAAAAAAATGGAAAATCTCCAAATGAGCTTAACTCACTCTAATGCGCAAGTAAACATAGAAAAACAGAAAACAAGTCCAAACAATGAAATAATTGCAACATTTTACACTGAGTGTCCAGAAGTAACATTGTTAAGATCTTTTGTTCACTTTTTAAGGTTTATATCATGTGGCAGAAGAAAAAAATGGAAAATCTCCAAATGAGCTTAACTCACTCTAATGTTCAAGTAAACATAGAAAAACAGAAAACAAGTCCAAACAAGGAAATAATTGCAACATTTTACACTGAGTGTCCAGAAGTAACATTGTAAAGATGTTACGTTTACTTTTTAAGGTTTATATCATGTGGCAGGATAAAAAAATGGAAAATCTCCAAATGAGCTTAACTCACTCTAATGTACACATAAACATAGAAAAATAGAAAACAAGTCCAAACAAGGAAATAATTGCTACATTTTACACTGAGTTTCCAGAAGTAACATTGTAAAGATGTTATGTTCACTTTTTAAGGTTTATATCATGTGGCAGGAGAAAAAAATGGAAAATCTCCAAATGAGCTTAACTCACTCTAATGTACACATAAACATAGAAAAACAGAAAACAACTCCAAACAAGGAAATAATTGCAACATTTTACACTGAGTGTCCAGAAGTAACATTGTAAAGATGTTATGTTCACTTTTTAAGGTTTATATCATGTGGCAGGAGAAAAAAATGGAAAATCTCCAAATGAGCTGAACTCACTCTAATGCGCAAGTAAACATAGAACAACAGAAAACAAGTCCAAACAAGGAAATAATTGCAACATTTTACACTGAGTGTCCAGAAGTAACACTGTAAAGATGTTATGTTCACTTTTTAAGGTTTATATCATGTGGCAGGAGAAAAAAATGGAAAATCTCCAAATGAGCTTAACTCACTCTAATGTCCACATAAACATAGAAAAATAGAAAACAAGTCCAAACAAGGAAATAATTGCAACATTTTATACTGAGTGTCCAGAAGTAACATTGTAAAGATGTTACGTTCACTTTTTAAGGTTTATATCATGTGGCAGGAGAAAAAAATTTAAAATCTCCAAATGAGCTTAACTCACTCTAATGTACACATGAACATAGAAAAACAGAAAACAAGTCCAAACAATGAAATAATTGCAACATTTTACACTGAGTGTCCAGAAGTAACATTGTAAAGATGTTATGTTCACTTTTTAAGGTTTATATCATGTGGCAGGAGAAAAAAATGCAAAATCTCCAAATGAGCTTTACTCACTCTAATGCGCAAGAAAACATAGAAAAACAGAAAACAAGTCCAAACAAGGAAATAATTGCAACATTTTACACTGAGTGTCCAGAAGTAACATTGTAAAGATGTTACGTTCACTTTTTAAGGTTTATATCATGTGGCAGGAGAAAAAAATTAAAAATCTCCAAATAAGCTTAACTCACTCTAATGTACACATAAACATAGAAAAACAGAAAACAAGTCCAAACAATGAAAGAATTGCAAAATTTTACACTGAGTGTCCAGAAGTAACATTGTAAAGATGTTATATGTTCACTTTTTAAGGTTTATATCATGTGGCAGGAGAACAAAATGGAAAATCTCCAAATGAGCTTTACTCACTCTAATGTACACATACACATAGAAAAACAGAAAACAAGTCCAAACAAGGAAATAATTGCAACATTTTACACTGAGTGTCCAGAAGTAACATTGTAAAGATGTTATGTTCACTTTTTAAGGTTTATATCATGTGGCAGGAGAAAAAAATGGAAAATCTCCAAATGAGCTTAACTCACTCTAATGTACACATAAACGTAGAGAAACAGAAAACAAGTCCAAACAATGAAATAATTGCAACATTTTACACTGAGTGTCCAGAAGTAACATTGTAAAAATGTTGTTCACTTTTTAAGGTTTATATCATGTGGCAGGAGAAAAAAATGGAAAATCTCCAAATGAGCTTAACTCACTCTAATGTACACATAAACATAGAAAAATAGAAAACAAGTCCAAACAAGGAAATAATTGCAACCTTTTACACTGAGTGTCCAGAAGTACCATTGTAAAGATGTTATGTTCACTTTTTAAGGTTTATATCATGTGGCAGGAGAAAGAAATGGAAAATCTCCAAATGAGCTTAACTCACTCTAATGTACACATGAACATAGAGAAACAGAAAACAAGTCCAAACAATGAAATAATTGCAACATTTTACACTGAGTGTCCAGAAGTAACATTGTAAAGATGTTACGTTCACTTTTCAAGGTTTATATCATGTGGCAGGAGAAAAAAATTAAAAATCTCCAAATAAGCTTAACTCACTCTAATGTACACATAAACATAGAAATACAGAAAACAAGTCCAAACAATGAAATTATTGCAACATTTTACACTGAGTGTCCAGATGTAACATTGTAAAGATGTTATGTTCACTTTTTAAGGTTTATATCATGTGGCAGGAGAAAGAAATGGAAAATCTCCAAATGAGCTTAACTCACTCTAATGTACACATGAACATAGAGAAACAGAAAACAAGTCCAAACAATGAAATAATTGCAACATTTTACACTGAGTGTCCAGAAGTAACATTGTAAAGATGTTACGTTCACTTTTCAAGGTTTATATCATGTGGCAGGAGAAAAAAATTAAAAATCTCCAAATAAGCTTAACTCACTCTAATGTACACATAAACATAGAAATACAGAAAACAAGTCCAAACAATGAAATTATTGCAACATTTTACACTGAGTGTCCAGATGTAACATTGTAAAGATGTTATGTTCACTTTTTAAGGTTTATATCATGTGGCAGGAGAAAGAAATGGAAAATCTCCAAATGAGCTTAACTCACTCTAATGTACACATAAACGTAGAGAAACAGAAAACAAGTCCAAACAATGAAATAATTGCAACATTTTACACTGAGTGTCCAGAAGTAACATTGTAAAAATGTTGTTCACTTTTTAAGGTTTATATCATGTGGCAGGAGAAAGAAATGGAAAATCTCCAAATGAGCTTAACTCACTCTAATGTACACATAAACATAGAAAAATAGAAAACAAGTCCAAACAAGGAAATAATTGCAACATTTTACACTGAGTGTCCAGAAGTAACATTGTAAAGATGTTATGTTTACTTTTTAAGGTTTATATCATGTGGCAGGAGAAAGAAATGGAAAATCTCCAAATGAGCTTAACTCACTCTAATGTACACATAAACATAGAAAAATAGAAAACAAGTCCAAACAAGGAAATAATTGCAACATTTTACACTGAGTGTCCAGAAGTAACATTGTAAAGATGTTATGTTCACTTTTTAAGGTTTATATCATGTGGCAGGAGAAAAAAATGCAAAATCTCCAAATGAGCTTAACTCACTCTAATGTACACATAAACATAGAAAAACAGAAAACAAGTCCAAACAAGGAAATAATTGCAACATTTTACACTGAGTGTCCAGAAGTAACATTGTAAAGATGTTACGTTCACTTTTCAAGGTTTATATCATGTGGCAGGAGAAAAAAATTAAAAATCTCCAAATGAGCTTAACTCACGCCAATGCTCAAGTAAACATAGAAAAACAGAAAACAAGTCCAAACAATGAAAAAATTGCAACATTTTTCACTGAGTGTCCAGAAGTAACATTGTTAAGAACTTATGTTCACTTTTTAAGGTTTATATCATGTGGCAGAAGAAAAAAATGGAAAATCTCCAAATGAGCTTAACTCACTCTAATGCGCAAGTAAACATAGAAAAACAGAAAACAAGTCCAAACAATGAAATAATTGCAACATTTTACACTGAGTGTCCAGAAGTAACACTGTAAAGATGTTATGTTCACTTTTTAAGGTTTATATCATGTGGCAGGAGAAAAAAATGGAAAATCTCCAAATGAGCTTAACTCACTCTAATTTACACATAAACATAGACATACAGAAAACAAGTCCAAACAATGAAATAATTGCAACATTTTACACTGAGTGTCCAGATGTAACACTGTAAAGATGTTATGTTCACTTTTTAAGGTTTATATCATGTGGCAGGAGAAAAAAATGGAAAATCTCCAAATGAGCTTAACTCACTCTAATTTACACATAAACATAGACATACAGAAAACAAGTCCAAACAATGAAATAATTGCAAAATTTTACACTGAGTGTCCAGATGTAACATTGTAAAGATGTTATGTTCACTTTTTAAGGTTTATATCATGTGGCAGGGGAAAAAAATGGAAAATCTCCAAATGAGCTTAACTCACTCCAATGCGCAAGTAAACATAGAAAAAGAGAAAACAAGTCCAAACAATGAAATAATTGCAAAATTTTACACTGAGTGTCCAGAAGTAACATTGTAAAGATGTTATGTTCATTTTTTCAGGTTTATATCATGTGGCAGGAGAAAAAAATAAAAAATCTCCAAATGAGCTTAACTCACTCTAATGCGCAAGTAAACATAGAAAAACAGAAAACAAGTTCAAACAATGAAATAATTGCAACATTTTACACTGAGTGTCCAGAAGTAAAATTGTAAAGATGTTATGTTCACTTTTTAAGGTTTATATCATGTGGCAGGAGAAAGAAATGGAAAATCTCCAAATGAGCTTAACTCACTCTAATGTACACATAAACATAGAAAAACAGAAAACAAGTCCAAACAATGAAATAATTGCAACATTTTACACTGAGTGTCCAGAAGTGACATTGTAAAGATGTTATGTTCACTTTTTAAGGTTTATATCATGTGGCAGGAGAAAGAAATGGAAAATCTCCAAATGAGCTTAACTCACTCTAATGTACACATGAACATAGAGAAACAGAAAACAAGTCCAAACAATGAAATAATTGCAACATTTTACACTGAGTGTCCAGAAGTAACATTGTAAAGATGTTACGTTCACTTTTCAAGGTTTATATCATGTGGCAGGAGAAAAAAATTAAAAATCTCCAAATAAGCTTAACTCACTCTAATGTACACATAAACATAGAAATACAGAAAACAAGTCCAAACAATGAAATTATTGCAACATTTTACACTGAGTGTCCAGATGTAACATTGTAAAGATGTTATGTTCACTTTTTAAGGTTTATATCATGTGGCAGGAGAAAGAAATGGAAAATCTCCAAATGAGCTTAACTCACTCTAATGTACACATAAACGTAGAGAAACAGAAAACAAGTCCAAACAATGAAATAATTGCAACATTTTACACTGAGTGTCCAGAAGTAACATTGTAAAAATGTTGTTCACTTTTTAAGGTTTATATCATGTGGCAGGAGAAAGAAATGGAAAATCTCCAAATGAGCTTAACTCACTCTAATGTACACATAAACATAGAAAAATAGAAAACAAGTCCAAACAAGGAAATAATTGCAACATTTTACACTGAGTGTCCAGAAGTAACATTGTAAAGATGTTATGTTTACTTTTTAAGGTTTATATCATGTGGCAGGAGAAAGAAATGGAAAATCTCCAAATGAGCTTAACTCACTCTAATGTACACATAAACATAGAAAAATAGAAAACAAGTCCAAACAAGGAAATAATTGCAACATTTTACACTGAGTGTCCAGAAGTAACATTGTAAAGATGTTATGTTCACTTTTTAAGGTTTATATCATGTGGCAGGAGAAAAAAATGCAAAATCTCCAAATGAGCTTAACTCACTCTAATGTACACATAAACATAGAAAAACAGAAAACAAGTCCAAACAAGGAAATAATTGCAACATTTTACACTGAGTGTCCAGAAGTAACATTGTAAAGATGTTACGTTCACTTTTCAAGGTTTATATCATGTGGCAGGAGAAAAAAATTAAAAATCTCCAAATGAGCTTAACTCACGCCAATGCTCAAGTAAACATAGAAAAACAGAAAACAAGTCCAAACAATGAAAAAATTGCAACATTTTTCACTGAGTGTCCAGAAGTAACATTGTTAAGAACTTATGTTCACTTTTTAAGGTTTATATCATGTGGCAGAAGAAAAAAATGGAAAATCTCCAAATGAGCTTAACTCACTCTAATGCGCAAGTAAACATAGAAAAACAGAAAACAAGTCCAAACAATGAAATAATTGCAACATTTTACACTGAGTGTCCAGAAGTAACACTGTAAAGATGTTATGTTCACTTTTTAAGGTTTATATCATGTGGCAGGAGAAAAAAATGGAAAATCTCCAAATGAGCTTAACTCACTCTAATTTACACATAAACATAGACATACAGAAAACAAGTCCAAACAATGAAATAATTGCAACATTTTACACTGAGTGTCCAGATGTAACACTGTAAAGATGTTATGTTCACTTTTTAAGGTTTATATCATGTGGCAGGAGAAAAAAATGGAAAATCTCCAAATGAGCTTAACTCACTCTAATTTACACATAAACATAGACATACAGAAAACAAGTCCAAACAATGAAATAATTGCAAAATTTTACACTGAGTGTCCAGATGTAACATTGTAAAGATGTTATGTTCACTTTTTAAGGTTTATATCATGTGGCAGGGGAAAAAAATGGAAAATCTCCAAATGAGCTTAACTCACTCCAATGCGCAAGTAAACATAGAAAAAGAGAAAACAAGTCCAAACAATGAAATAATTGCAAAATTTTACACTGAGTGTCCAGAAGTAACATTGTAAAGATGTTATGTTCATTTTTTCAGGTTTATATCATGTGGCAGGAGAAAAAAATAAAAAATCTCCAAATGAGCTTAACTCACTCTAATGCGCAAGTAAACATAGAAAAACAGAAAACAAGTTCAAACAATGAAATAATTGCAACATTTTACACTGAGTGTCCAGAAGTAAAATTGTAAAGATGTTATGTTCACTTTTTAAGGTTTATATCATGTGGCAGGAGAAAGAAATGGAAAATCTCCAAATGAGCTTAACTCACTCTAATGTACACATAAACATAGAAAAACAGAAAACAAGTCCAAACAATGAAATAATTGCAACATTTTACACTGAGTGTCCAGAAGTGACATTGTAAAGATGTTATGTTCACTTTTTAAGGTTTATATCATGTGGCAGGAGAAAGAAATGGAAAATCTCCAAATGAGCTTAACTCACTCTAATGTACACATGAACATAGAGAAACAGAAAACAAGTCCAAACAATGAAATAATTGCAACATTTTACACTGAGTGTCCAGAAGTAACATTGTAAAGATGTTACGTTCACTTTTCAAGGTTTATATCATGTGGCAGGAGAAAAAAATTAAAAATCTCCAAATAAGCTTAACTCACTCTAATGTACACATAAACATAGAAATACAGAAAACAAGTCCAAACAATGAAATTATTGCAACATTTTACACTGAGTGTCCAGATGTAACATTGTAAAGATGTTATGTTCACTTTTTAAGGTTTATATCATGTGGCAGGAGAAAGAAATGGAAAATCTCCAAATGAGCTTAACTCACTCTAATGTACACATAAACGTAGAGAAACAGAAAACAAGTCCAAACAATGAAATAATTGCAACATTTTACACTGAGTGTCCAGAAGTAACATTGTAAAAATGTTGTTCACTTTTTAAGGTTTATATCATGTGGCAGGAGAAAGAAATGGAAAATCTCCAAATGAGCTTAACTCACTCTAATGTACACATAAACATAGAAAAATAGAAAACAAGTCCAAACAAGGAAATAATTGCAACATTTTACACTGAGTGTCCAGAAGTAACATTGTAAAGATGTTATGTTTACTTTTTAAGGTTTATATCATGTGGCAGGAGAAAGAAATGGAAAATCTCCAAATGAGCTTAACTCACTCTAATGTACACATAAACATAGAAAAATAGAAAACAAGTCCAAACAAGGAAATAATTGCAACATTTTACACTGAGTGTCCAGAAGTAACATTGTAAAGATGTTATGTTCACTTTTTAAGGTTTATATCATGTGGCAGGAGAAAAAAATGCAAAATCTCCAAATGAGCTTAACTCACTCTAATGTACACATAAACATAGAAAAACAGAAAACAAGTCCAAACAAGGAAATAATTGCAACATTTTACACTGAGTGTCCAGAAGTAACATTGTAAAGATGTTACGTTCACTTTTCAAGGTTTATATCATGTGGCAGGAGAAAAAAATTAAAAATCTCCAAATGAGCTTAACTCACGCCAATGCTCAAGTAAACATAGAAAAACAGAAAACAAGTCCAAACAATGAAAAAATTGCAACATTTTTCACTGAGTGTCCAGAAGTAACATTGTTAAGAACTTATGTTCACTTTTTAAGGTTTATATCATGTGGCAGAAGAAAAAAATGGAAAATCTCCAAATGAGCTTAACTCACTCTAATGCGCAAGTAAACATAGAAAAACAGAAAACAAGTCCAAACAATGAAATAATTGCAACATTTTACACTGAGTGTCCAGAAGTAACACTGTAAAGATGTTATGTTCACTTTTTAAGGTTTATATCATGTGGCAGGAGAAAAAAATGGAAAATCTCCAAATGAGCTTAACTCACTCTAATTTACACATAAACATAGACATACAGAAAACAAGTCCAAACAATGAAATAATTGCAACATTTTACACTGAGTGTCCAGATGTAACACTGTAAAGATGTTATGTTCACTTTTTAAGGTTTATATCATGTGGCAGGAGAAAAAAATGGAAAATCTCCAAATGAGCTTAACTCACTCTAATTTACACATAAACATAGACATACAGAAAACAAGTCCAAACAATGAAATAATTGCAAAATTTTACACTGAGTGTCCAGATGTAACATTGTAAAGATGTTATGTTCACTTTTTAAGGTTTATATCATGTGGCAGGGGAAAAAAATGGAAAATCTCCAAATGAGCTTAACTCACTCCAATGCGCAAGTAAACATAGAAAAAGAGAAAACAAGTCCAAACAATGAAATAATTGCAAAATTTTACACTGAGTGTCCAGAAGTAACATTGTAAAGATGTTATGTTCATTTTTTCAGGTTTATATCATGTGGCAGGAGAAAAAAATAAAAAATCTCCAAATGAGCTTAACTCACTCTAATGCGCAAGTAAACATAGAAAAACAGAAAACAAGTTCAAACAATGAAATAATTGCAACATTTTACACTGAGTGTCCAGAAGTAAAATTGTAAAGATGTTATGTTCACTTTTTAAGGTTTATATCATGTGGCAGGAGAAAGAAATGGAAAATCTCCAAATGAGCTTAACTCACTCTAATGTACACATAAACATAGAAAAACAGAAAACAAGTCCAAACAATGAAATAATTGCAACATTTTACACTGAGTGTCCAGAAGTGACATTGTAAAGATGTTATGTTCACTTTTTAAGGTTTATATCATGTGGCAGGAGAAAAAAATAGAAAATCTCCAAATGAGCTTAACTCACTCTAATGCGCAAGTAAACATAGAAAAACAGAAAACAAGTTCAAACAATGAAATAATTGCAACATTTTACACTGAGTGTCCAGAAGTAAGATTGTAAAGATGTAATGGTGACTTTTTTAAGTTTATATCATGTGGCAGGAGAAAAAAATGGAAAATCTCCAAATGAGCTAACCTCCCTCTAATGTACACATAAACATAGAAAAACAGAAAACAAGTCCAAACAAGGAAATAATTGCAACATTTTACAGTGAGTGTCCAGAAGTAAGATTGTTAAGATGTTATGTTCACTTTTTAAGGTTAATATCATGTGGCAGGAGAAAAAAATGGAAAATCTCCAAATGAGCTTAACTCACTCTACTGTACACATAAACATAGAAAAACAGAAAACAAGTTCAAACAATGAAATAATTGCAACATTTTACACTGAGTGTACAGAAGTAACATTGTGAAGATGTTATGTTCACTTTTTAAGGTTTATATCATGTGGCAGGAGAAAAAAAATTAAAATCTCCAAATGAGCTAAACTCACTCTAATGTACACATAAACATGGAAAAACAGAAAAGAAGTTCAAACAATGAAATAATTGCAACATTTTACACTGAGTATACAGAAGTAACTTTGAGAAGATGTTATGTTCACTTTTTAAGGTTTATATCATGTGGCAGGAGAAAAAAATTAAAAATCTCCAAATGAGCTTAACTCACTCCATTGCGCAAGTAAACATAGAAAAACAGAAAACAAGTCCAAACAATGAAATAATTGCAAAATTTAACACTGAGTGTCCAGAAGTAAGATTGTAAAGATGTTATGTTCACTTTTTAAGGTTTATATCATGTGGCAGGAGAAAGAAATGGAAAATCTCCAAACTCACTCTAATGTACACATAAACATAGACAAACAGAAAACAAGTCCAAACAAGGAAATAATAACAACAATTTACACTGAGTGTCCAGAAGTAACATTGTAAAGATGTTATGTTCACTTTTTAAGGTTTATATCATGTGGCAGGAGAAAAAAATGGAAAATCTCCAAATGAGCTTAACTCATTCTAATGTACACATAAACATAGAAAAACAGAAAACAAGTCCAAACAAGGAAATAATTGCAAAATTTTACACTGAGTGTCCAGAAGTAAGATTGTAAAGATGTTATGTTCACTTTTTAAGGTTTAAATCATGTGGCAGGAGAAAAAAATGGAAAATCTCCAAATGAGCTAAACTCACTCTAATGTACACATAAACATAGAAAAACAGAAAACAAGTCCAAACAAGGAAATAATTGCAAAATTTTACACTGAGTGTCCAGAAGTAAGATTGTAAAGATGTTATGTTCACTTTTTAAGGTGTAAATCATGTGGCAGGAGAAAAAAATGGGAAATTTCCAAATGAGCTAAACTCACTCTAATGTACACATAAACATAGACAAACAGAAAACAAGTCCAAACAATGAAATAATTGCAACATTTTACACTGAGTGTTCAGAAGTAACATTGTAAAGATGTTATGTTCACTTTTTTAAGTTTATATCATGTGGCAGGATAAAAAAATGGAAAAATCTCCAAATGAGCTTAACTCACTTTAATGTGCAAGTAAACATAGAAAAAAAGAAAACAAGTCAAAACAATGAAATAATTGCAAAATTTTACACTGAGTGTCCAGAAGTAGGATTGTAAAGATGTAATGGTCACTTTTTTAAGTTTATATCATGTGGCAGGAGAAAAAAATGGAAAATCTCCAAATGAGCTTAACTCACTTTAATGTGCAAGTAAACATAGAAAAACAGAAAACAAGTCCAAACAAGGAAATAATTGCAAAATTTTACACTGAGTGTCCAGAAGTAAGATTGTAAAGATGTTATGTTCACTTTTTAAGGTTTAAATCATGTGGCAGGAGAAAAAAATGGGAAATTTCCAAATGAGCTAAACTCACTCTAATGTACACATAAACATAGACAAACAGAAAACAAGTCCAAACAATGAAATAATTGCAACATTTTACACTGAGTGTTCAGAAGTAACATTGTAAAGATGTTATGTTCACTTTTTTAAGTTTATATCATGTGGCAGGATAAAAAAATGGAAAAATCTCCAAATGAGCTTAACTCACTTTAATGTGCAAGTAAACATTGAAAAAAAGAAAACAAGTCAAAACAATGAAATAATTGCAAAATTTTACACTGAGTGTCCAGAAGTAGGATTGTAAAGATGTAATGGTCACTTTTTTAAGTTTATATCATGTGGCAGGAGAAAAAATGGAAAATCTCCAAATGAGCTAAACTCACTTTAATGTAAACATAAACATAGAAAAACAGAAAACAAGTCCAAACAAGGAAATAATTGCAAAATGTTACACTGAGTGTCCATAAGTAACATTGTAAAGATGTTGCGTTCACTTTTTAAGGTTTATATCATGTGGCAGGAGAAAGAAAATGGAAAATCTCCAAATGAGCTAAACTCACTCTAATGTACACATAAACATAGAAATACAGAAAACAAGTCCAAACAAGGAAATAATTGCAAAATGTTACACTGAGTGTCCAGAAGTAAGATTGTAAAGATGTTATGTTCACTTTTTAAGGTTTAAATCATGTGGCAGGAGAAAAAAATGGAAAATTTCCAAATGAGCTAAACTCACTCTAATGTACACATAAACATAGACAAACAGAAAACAAGTCCAAACAATGAAATAATTGCAAAATTTTACACTGAGTGTCCAGAAGTAACATTGTAAAGATGTTATGTTCACTTTTTGAGGTTTATATCATGTGGCAGGAGAAAAAAAATGAAAAATCTCCAAATGAGCTTGACTCACTCTAATGTACACATAAAAATAGAAAAACAGAAAACAAGTCCAAACAATGAAATAATTGAAAAATTTTACACTGAGTGTCCAGAAGTAAGATTGTAAAGGTGTACTGGTCACTTTTTTAAGTTTATATCATGTGGCAGGAGAAAAAAATGGAAATTCTCCAAATGAGCTAAACTCACTCTAATGTACACATAAACATAGAAATACAGAAAACAAGTCCAAACAAGGAAATAATTACAAAATTTTACACTGAGTGTCCAGAAGTAAGATTGTAAAGATGTTATGTTCACTTTTTAAGGTTTATATCATGTGGCAGGAGAAAAAAACGGAAAATCTCCAATTGAGCTGAACTCACTCCAATGCGCAAGTAAACATAGAAAAACAGAAAACAGGTCCAAACAATGAAATAATTGCAAAATTTTACACTGAGTGTCCAGAAGTAACATTGTAAAGATGTTATGTTCACTTTTTAAGGTTTATATCATGTGGCAGGAAAAAAAATGGAAAATCTCCAAATGAGCTAAACTCACTCTAATGTACACATAAACATAGAAAAACAGAAAACAAGTCCAAACAAGGAAATAATTGCAAAATGTTACACTGAGTGTCCAGAAGTAAGATTGTAAAGATGTTATGTTCACTTTTTAAGGTTTATATCATGTGGCAGGAGAAAAAAATGGAAAATCTCCAAATGAGCTTAACTCACTCCAATGTGCAAGTAAACATAGAAAAACAGAAAACAAGTCCAAACAATGAAATAATTGCAACATTTTACACTGAGTGTTCAGAAGTAACATTGTAAAGATGTTATGTTCACTTTTTTAAGTTTATATCATGTGGCAGGATAAAAAAATGGAAAATCTCCAAATGAGCTTAACTCACTCTAATGTACACATAAACATAGAAAAACAAGTCCAAACAATGAAATAATTGCAAACTTTTACACTGAGTGTCCAGAAGTAACATTGTAAAGATGTTATGTTCACTTTTATATCATGCGGCAGGAGAAAATAATGGAAAATCTCCAAATGAGCTTAACTCACTCTAATGTACACATAAACATAGAAAAACAAGTCAAAACAATGAAATAATTGCAAAATTTTACACTGAGTGTCCAGAAGTAACATTGTAAAGCTGTTATGTTCACTTTTTAAGGTTTATATCATGTGGCAGGAGAAAAAAATGGAAAATATCCAATTGAGCTTAACTCACTCTAATGTACACATGAACATAGAAAAACAGAAAACAAGTCCAAACAATGAAATAATTGCAACAGTTTACACTGAGTGTCCAGAAGCAACATTGTAAAGATGTTATGTTCACTTTTTAAGGTTTATATCATGTGGCAGGAGAAAAAAATGGAAAATCTCCAAATGAGCTCAACTCACTCTAATGTACACATAAACATAGAAAAACAGAAAACAAGTCCAAATAAGGAAATAATTGCAAAATTTTACACTGAGTGTCCAGAAGTAAGATTGTAAAGATGTTATTTTCACTTTTTAAGGTTTATATCATGTGGCAGGAGAAAAAAATGGAAAATCTCCAAATGAGCTTGACTCACTCTAATGTACACATAAACATAGAAAAACAGAAAACAAGTCCAAACAATGAAATAATTGCAAAATTTTACACTGAGTGTTCAGAAGTTACATTGTAAAGATGTTATGTTCACTTTTTTAAGTTTATATCTTGTGGCAGGCGAAAAAAATGGAAAATCTCCAAATGAGCTTAACTCACTCTAATGTACACATAAACATAGAAAAACAAAAAACAAGTCCAAACAATGAAATAATTGCACATTTTTACACTGAGTGTCCAGAAGTAACATTGTAAAGATGTAATTGTCACTTTTTTAAGTTTATATCATGTGGCAGGAGAAAAAAATGGAAAATCTCCAAATGAGCTAAACTCACTCTAATGTACACATAAACATAGACAAACAGAAAACAAGTCCAAACAATGAAATAATTGCAAAATTTTACACTGAGTGTTCAGAAGTAACATTGTAAAGATGTTATGTTCACTTTTTTAAGTTTATATCATGTGGCAGGATAAAAAAATGGAAAATCTCCAAATGAGCTTAACTCACTCTAATGTACACATATACATAGAAAAACAGAAAACAAGTCCAAACAATGAAATAATTCCAACATTTTACACTGAGTGTCCAGAAGTAACATTGTAAAGATGTTATGTTCACTTTTTAAGGTTTATATAATGTGGCAGGAGAAAAAAAAAGGAAAATCTCCAAATGAGCTTAACTCACTCTAATGTACACATAAACATAGACAAACAGAAAACAAGTCCAAACAATGAAATAATTGCAAAATTTTACACTGAGTGTTCAGAAGTAACATTGTAAAGATGTTATGTTCACTTTTTTAAGTTTATATCATGTGGCAGGATAAAAAAATGGAAAATCTCCAAATGAGCTTAACTCACTCTAATGCGCAAGTAAACATAGAAAAACAGAAAACAAGTTCAAACAATGAAATAATTGCAACATTTTACACTGAGTGTCCAGAAGTAACATTGTCAAGATGTTATGTTCACTTTTTAAGGTTTATATCATGTGGCAGAAGAAAAAAATGGAAAATCTCCAAATGAGCTTAACTCACTCCAATGCGCAAGTAAACATGGAAAAACAGTAAACAAGTCCAAACAATGAAGTAATTCCAACATTTTACACTGAGTGTCCAGAAGTAAGATTGTAAATATGTAATGGTCACTTTTTTAAGTTTATATCATGTGGCAGGAGAAAAAAATGGAAAATCTCCAAATGAGCTAAACTCACTCTAATGTACACATAAACATAGAAAAACAGAAAACAAGTCCAAACAAGGAAATAATTGCAAAATGTTACACCGAGTGTCCAGAAGTAAGATTGTAAAGATGTTATGTTCACTTTTTAAGGTTTATATCATGTGGCAGGAGAAAAAAATGGAAAATCTCCAAATGAGCTTAACTCACTCCAATGTGCAAGTAAACATAGAAAAACAGAAAACAAGTCCAAACAATGAAATAAATGCAACATTTTACACTGAGTGTTCAGAAGTAACATTGTAAAGATGTTATGTTCACTTTTATATCATGCGGCAGGAGAAAATAATGGAAAATCTCCAAATGAGCTTAACTCACTCTAATGTACACATAAACATAGAAAAACAAGTCAAAACAATGAAATATTTGCAAAATTTTACACTGAGTGTCCAGAAGTAACATTGTAAAGCTGTTATGTTCACTTTTTAAGGTTTATATCATGTGGCAGGAGAAAAAAATGGAAAATATCCAATTGAGCTTAACTCACTCTAATGTACACATGAACATAGAAAAACAGAAAACAAGTCCAAACAATGAAATAATTGCAACAGTTTACACTGAGTGTCCAGAAGCAACATTGTAAAGATGTTATGTTCACTTTTTAAGGTTTATATCATGTGGCAGGAGAAAAAAATGGAAAATCTCCAAATGAGCTCAACTCACTCTAATGTACACATAAACATAGAAAAACAGAAAACAAGTCCAAATAAGGAAATAATTGCAAAATTTTACACTGAGTGTCCAGAAGTAAGATTGTAAAGATGTTATTTTCACTTTTTAAGGTTTATATCATGTGGCAGGAGAAAAAAATGGAAAATCTCCAAATGAGCTTAACTCACTCTAATGTACACATAAACATAGAAAAACAGAAAACAAGTCCAAACAATGAAATAATTGCAAAATTTTACACTGAGTGTTCAGAAGTTACATTGTAAAGATGTTATGTTCACTTTTTTAAGTTTATATCTTGTGGCAGGCGAAAAAAATGGAAAATCTCCAAATGAGCTTAACTCACTCTAATGTACACATAAACATAGAAAAACAAAAAACAAGTCCAAACAATGAAATAATTGCACATTTTTACACTGAGTGTCCAGAAGTAACATTGTAAAGATGTAATTGTCACTTTTTTAAGTTTATATCATGTGGCAGGAGAAAAAAATGGAAAATCTCCAAATGAGCTAAACTCACTCTAATGTACACATAAACATAGACAAACAGAAAACAAGTCCAAACAATGAAATAATTGCAAAATTTTACACTGAGTGTTCAGAAGTAACATTGTAAAGATGTTATGTTCACTTTTTAAGGTTTATATAATGTGGCAGGAGAAAAAAAAAGGAAAATCTCCAAATGAGCTTAACTCACTCTAATGTACACATAAACATAGACAAACAGAAAACAAGTCCAAACAATGAAATAATTGCAAAATTTTACACTGAGTGTTCAGAAGTAACATTGTAAAGATGTTATGTTCACTTTTTTAAGTTTATATCATGTGGCAGGATAAAAAAATGGAAAATCTCCAAATGAGCTTAACTCACTCTAATGCGCAAGTAAACATAGAAAAACAGAAAACAAGTTCAAACAATGAAATAATTGCAACATTTTACACTGAGTGTCCAGAAGTAACATTGTCAAGATGTTATGTTCACTTTTTAAGGTTTATATCATGTGGCAGAAGAAAAAAATGGAAAATCTCCAAATGAGCTTAACTCACTCCAATGCGCAAGTAAACATGGAAAAACAGTAAACAAGTCCAAACAATGAAGTAATTCCAACATTTTACACTGAGTGTCCAGAAGTAAGATTGTAAATATGTAATGGTCACTTTTTTAAGTTTATATCATGTGGCAGGAGAAAAAAATGGAAAATCTCCAAATGAGCTAAACTCACTCTAATGTACACATAAACATAGAAAAACAGAAAACAAGTCCAAACAAGGAAATAATTGCAAAATTTTACACTGAGTGTCCAGAAGTAACATTGTAAAGATGTTATGTTCACTTTTTGAGGTTTATATCATGTGGCAGGAGAAAAAAAATAAAAAATCTCCAAATGAGCTTGACTAACTCTAATGTACACATAAACATAGAAAAACAGAAAACAAGTCCAAACAATGAAATAATTGAAAAATGTTACACTGAGTGTCCAGAAGTAAGATTGTAAAGGTGTACTGGTCACTTTTTTAAGTTTATATCATGTGGCAGGAGAAAAAAATGGAAATTCTCCAAATGAGCTAAACTCACTCTAATATACACATAAACATAGAAATACAGAAAACAAGTCCAAACAAGGAAATAATTGCAAAATTTTACACTGAGTGTCCAGAAGTAAGATTGTAAAGATGTTATGTTCACTTTTTAAGGTTTATATCATGTGGCAGGAGAAAAAAACGGAAAATCTCCAATTGAGCTTAACTCACTCCAATGCGCAAGTAAACATAGAAAAACAGAAAACAGGTCCAAACAATGAAATAATTGCAAAATTTTACACTGAGTGTCCAGAAGTAACATTGTAAAGATGTTATGTTCACTTTTTAAGGTTTATATCATGTGGCAGGAAAAAAAATGGAAAATCTCCAAATGAGCTAAACTCACTCTAATGTACACATAAACATAGAAAAACAGAAAACAAGTCCAAACAAGGAAATAATTGCAAAATGTTACACTGAGTGTCCAGAAGTAAGATTGTAAAGATGTTATGTTCACTTTTTAAGGTTTATATCATGTGGCAGGAGAAAAAAATTGAAAATCTCCAAATGAGCTTAACTCACTCCAATGTGCAAGTAAACATAGAACAACAGAAAACAAGTCCAAACAATGAAATAATTGCAACATTTTACACTGAGTGTTCAGAAGTAACATTGTAAAGATGTTATGTTCACTTTTTTAAGTTTATATCATGTGGCAGGATAAAAAAATGGAAAATCTCCAAATGAGCTTAACTCACTCTAATGTACACATAAACATAGAAAAACAAGTCCAAACAATGAAATAATTGCAAAATTTTACACTGAGTGTCCAGAAGTAACATTGTAAAGATGTTATGTTCACTTTTATATCATGCGGCAGGAGAAAATAATGGAAAATCTCCAAATGAGCTTAACTCACTCTAATGTACACATAAACATAGAAAAACAAGTCAAAACAATGAAATAATTGCAAAATTTTACACTGAGTGTCCAGAAGTAACATTGTAAAGCTGTTATGTTCACTTTTTAAGGTTTATATCATGTGGCAGGAGAAAAAAATGGAAAATTTCCAAATGAGCTAAACTCACTCTAATGTACACATAAACATAGACAAACAGAAAACAAGTCCAAACAATGAAATAATTGCAACATTTTACACTGAGTGTCCAGAAGTAACATTGTAAAGATGTTATGTTCACTTTTTGAGGTTTATATCATGTGGCAGGAGAAAAAAAATGAAAAATCTCCAAATGAGCTTAACTAACTCTAATGTACACATAAACATAGAAAAACAGAAAACAAGTCCAAACAATGAAATAATTGAAAAATTTTACACTGAGTGTCCAGAAGTAACATTGTAAAGATGTTATGTTCACTTTTTAAGGTTTATATCATGTGGCAGGAAAAAAAATGGAAAATCTCCAAATGAGCTAAACTCACTCTAATGTACACATAAACATAGAAAAACAGAAAACAAGTCCAAACAAGGAAATAATTGCAACATTTTACACTGAGTGTTCAGAAGTAACATTGTAAAGATGTTATGTTCACTTTTTTAAGTTTATATCATGTGGCAGGATAAAAAAATGGAAAATCTCCAAATGAGCTTAACTCACTCTAATGTACACATAAACATAGAAAAACAAGTCCAAACAATGAAATAATTGCAAAATTTTACACTGAGTGTCCAGAAGTAACATTGTAAAGATGTTATGTTCACTTTTATATCATGCGGCAGGAGAAAATAATGGAAAATCTCCAAATGAGCTTAACTCACTCTAATGTACACATAAACATAGAAAAACAAGTCAAAACAATGAAATAATTGCAAAATTTTACACTGAGTGTCCAGAAGTAACATTGTAAAGCTGTTATGTTCACTTTTTAAGGTTTATATCATGTGGCAGGAGAAAAAAATGGAAAATCTCCAAATGAGCTTAACTCACTCCAATGTGCACGTTAACATAGAAAAACAGAAAACAAGTCCAAACAATGAAATAATTGCAACATTTTACACTGAGTGTCCAGAAGTAACATTGTAAAGATGTTATGTTCCCTTTTTGAGGTTTATATCATGTGGCAGGAGAAAAAAAGTGAAAATCCGAAAAATAATGCTTAACTCACTGTAATGCACACATAAACATAAAAAAACTGAAAACAGATCCAAACAATGAAATCATTTGAAAATTTTACACTGAGTAGCCAGAAGTAAGTTGAAATAGATATTATGTTCACTTTTTAAGGTTTATATCATGTGGCAGGAGAAAAAAATGGAAAATCTAAAAAATGAGCTTAACTCACTCTAATGTACACATAAACATAGAAATACAGCAAACAGATCGAAACAATGAAATCATTTGAAAATCTTACACTGAGTAGCCAGAAGTAAGTTGAAATAGATATTATGTTCACTTTTTTAAGTTTATATCATGTGGCAGGAGAAAAAAATGGAAAATCTCCAAATGAGCTTATCTCACTCCAATGCGCACGTAAACATGGAAAAACAGAAAACAAGTCCAAACAATGAAATAATTGCAAAATGTTACACTGAGTGTCCAGAAGTAATATTGTAAAGATGTTATGTTCACTTTTAAAGGTTTATATCATGTGGCAGGAGAAAAAAATTGAAAATCTCAAAAACGAGCTTAACTCACTCTAATGTACACATAAACATAGAAATACAGCAAATAGATCTAAACAATGAAATCATTTGAAAATCTTACACTGAGTGGCCAGAAGTAAGTTTAAATAGATATTATGTTTATTGTTAAGGTTTATATCATGTGGAAGGAGAAAAAAAGTGAAAATCCAAAAATAAGCTTAACTCACTCTAATGCACACATAAACATAGAAAAACAGAAAGCAGATCCAAACAATGAAATAATTGCCACATTTTACACTGGGTGTCCATAAGTAACATTGTAAAGATGTTATGTTCACTTTTTAAGGTTCATATCATGTGGCAGGAGAAAAAAATGGAAAATCTCCAAATCAGCTTAACTCACTGTTATGTACCCATAAACATAGAAAAACAGATAACAGATCCAAATAATGAAATAATTACAAAATTTTACACTGAGTGGTCAGAATTAAGTTTAAATAGATATTATGTTCATTTTTGAGGTTTATATCATGTGGCAGGAGAAAAAAAGTAAAAATCCGAAAATAAGCTTAACTCACTCTAATGCACACATAAACATGGAAGAACAGAAAACAGGTCCAAACAATGAAATAATTACATTTTACACTGAGTGTCCAGAAGTAACATTGTACAGATGCTATGTTCATTTTTGAGGTTTATATCATGGGGCAGGAGAAAAAAAGTGAAAATCCAAAAATAAGCTTAACTCTCTGTAATGTACCCATAAACATAGAAAAACAGATAACAGATCCAAATAATGAAATATTTCCAACATTTTACACTGAGTGGTCAGAAGTAAGTTCAAATAGATATTATGTTCATTGTCAAGGTTTATATCATGTGGAAGGAGAAAAAAAGTGAAAATCCAAAAATAAGCTTAACTCACTCTAATGCACACATAAAACATAGAAAAACAGAAAACATATCCAAACAATGAAATAATCACACAATTTTACACTGAGTGGTCAGAAGTAAGTTTAAATAGATATTATGTTCATTGTTAAGGTTTATATCATGTGGCAGGAGAAAAAAAGTGATAATCCAAAAATAAGCTTAACTCACTCTAATGCACACATAAAACATAGAAAAACAGAAAACATATCCAAACAATGAAATAATTACAAAGTTTTACAGAGTGGCCAGAAGTAAGTTTAAATAGATATTATGTTCATTTTTGAAGTTTGCCGTGATGGACAGTAGCAATGCCCCCCAGTCCCCCCCGGCCGAGCGTAGGCGATCCGGTCCCCCCACATCCAGCGACACCCCCAAGCCGCCGTAGCCGTCCCCCACCCAAACAGCCAGCCCCCAACTCGACCGAGGAGTGAGCAGGGGTCAGGTAACCGGGAGAGAACTCATGCCCAACCCCCAGCCCCCGTCCACCAGGGATGGCTTGGTGGTGAGTGTGTGTGTGCATGTGTGTGTGATATGGGGTATGGAATATGAGGTATGTTGTAAACTAGTGTGAAATTAAAATAGAGGGGGAAGGCATGGCACGGACGCCCCACTGCTGGCGGACAGTGGACATCAACGTGCTCCCTCCCCCACCAGGCCCTGTTGTCTATGGTGCGATAAAATTAGGGGGGAGAGCGGCCGATCGTCAGGGGCCGTGGAGAGTGGTCCCACCATGTGGTGGTTCCAACTCCCCTCTGCCCCGCCATTCCTCCTCCCAGTGCCCTAAATGTATGTGGGGAGGTGTATGCATCCTGGAGGGATATTGAGGTGTGCCAGAGCAACCCTCCCGCAGGATGCCATCCACCCCCACCCGACCAGGGGGTTGGCTACCGATGGGCACAGCCCCCCCAGATGAGGCGGGGCCCCCATCCAGACCACCACGATGCCGCCCATGACTGCGCCCCCCAGCCCCCTGACCCCACCCATCGCCCAGGGACAGCCCAGTCCAGGCCCACACCCCACGCCGTCCCCGCCTCTGAGGACCCCAAAGCAAGCCGGTCCCCAGTCCCCCAAGGGACAGAGGACGCACAAGCCCGCCCCCAGGTGCAGCGGGGGTATCGCAGGGCCACAGCGTGCAGTGACCCAGAGCCCCTTACCCCCACCCGCGGTGCGAAGACAGTCCGGGCCCAAGCCCACAGCCCACCACCCCCCAGCCCCCAAGGGCCCCCCTCGCCAAGGCAGCAACCACCACACTACTCCCCCCCGCTCCCTACAGGACAGACCCACAGCCACCAGGGGACAGCAGACTCAGGGCCACCAAACCCCACAGACCACCAGACGGCCCAAAGCACCTCCGGCTACCGACTCACAGCATAGCAGACGGACCGTCCAAGGCACCGTCACCCACCTGCTCTAAGAGATATAGTCAATTAGTGGGGCCCAGGTTAAGTCAAAGTCAGCCGATTGGTTTTTTATAGAGGCAGACATTCTCTCCATGGAGATGTGATCTGATGTTAGATTTCTGAATTGGTCTAAGCTTAAATGTTTCTTATTTATCCAATTCAGGAGGATATTTTTTTTGGCGATGCTTAGGCTAGTGACTAGTATGTGTGGTTTATTCGTGTCTATATGTATCTGATTTAAATCACCCAATATGCATAGTGTTGGGGAAGGTGGTATGGTGCAACCAAAACATGCTGAGAGGTCCTCACATACCCTACACCAGAAGTTATAAACAGGTGTGCATAGTCATATAGCATGCATGTAGCTGTCTACTGTGTTCTCATTCTGAACATCCTTTGTCCTGTGTAGTATTTTGTTATTAGTTGTAGGCCTGGATTTTTTATCATTTTGAATGTATTAGAGGATATTTGTAGCCAGAAATGTTCATCTGGGCTGATTTATAGGTCTGCCTCCCATTTAGTGGTTGGTAGAGAAATTGTGCTATCGTTTTCTGTTAATAGTGTATATATTTTAGACATAATTTTTGGATATATATGTTTTAAGAATTGTTTGATCATTGGCGGTAATTCTAGGTCTAATTTACTAGTTTTAAACCTTGTCTGAATTACAGATTTAATTTGTATATATTCAAAAGACGTGTTGCTGTTGATGCCATATTGATCCACTAAATTCTGAAACGGTAAGAATTTGTTATCTTGGATAATTTGTTCTAGGTGTCTTATTCCCTTTTCTTGCCATGATTTTAGTTTTAATGTTGTTTTATTCCGCAGGATGTCTGGATTATTCCAGATTGGGGTAAATTTACATGGGACATGTGAGGACCCAGTGAGTTTAATAAATTCCCACCAGGCTGACAGGGAAGTATTTATATTTATGCTATTAAAGCACTGCTGCCATTTGATGGTTGTGCCTATAAATGGCAGATCAGAGATTTTAATTTCTTTGCAGAGTGTTTCTTCTATGTCGAGCCACAGGCTGTCTAGTGGGTTGGGTTTAATCCATTTTTGGACATACTGAAGCTTATTAGCTAGAAAGTAATTGTGGAAGTTTGGAAGTTCCAGACCCCCATAGGCTTTGGCTTTCTGGAGGGTTTTTAAGCTAATGCGTGCTGGTTTGTTTTTCCAGAGGAATTTAGTTGTGGCAGAGTCTAGTGATTTAAACCAACTTGGTGAAGGTTGGGTGGGGATCATTGAGAAGACGTAATTGATTTTTGGTAAAATCTTCATTTTTATAGTGGCAACTCTCCCCATAAGTGATATAGGTAGAGAATTCCATCGTAGGAGGTCATCCTCTATTGATTTAAGTAGTGGAGTATAGTTTAATTGTGTTAGATCTGGCAGCCTGGAGGAAAAATGAATACCCAGATATCTGATGTTTCCTGACTTCAGAGGGCTGGATGGTGATGGTTTGAAGCTATAATTGATAGGAAGAATAATTGATTTTGTCCAGTTAATTGAGTAATCTGATATGGCTGAAAATGTATTAATAAGTGAAATGGTTTCGGAGAGAGAGCTTTGTGAGTTTTGAAGGAAAAGCAATACATCATCAGCATAGAGGCTTATTTTGTGATGTATTTTTGTTGTTTGAATACCTTTAATGTTTTTGTTTACACGAATTGCTGCTGCGAGTGGTTCTATAAAAATGGCAAACAGTGACGGAGAGAGTGGGCAACCTTGTCTGGTGCCCCTCTGGAGGGTGAAACAGTGTGTCCAGAAGTAACATTGTATAGATGTTATGTTCATTTTTGAGGTTTATATCATGTGGCAGGAGAAAAAAAGTGAAAATCCGAAAATAAGCTTAACTCACTGTAATGCACCCATAAACATAGAAAAACAGATAACAGATCCAAACAATGAAATAATTACAACATTTTACACTGAGTGTCCAGAAGTAAGATTGTATAGATGTTATGTTCATTTCTGAGGTTTATATCATGTGGCAGGAAAAAAAGTTAAAATCCGAAAATAAGTTTAACTCACTGTAATGCACCCATAAACATTAAAACAGAAAACAGATCCCAACAATGAAATAATTACAAATATTTATACTGAGTGTCCAGAAGTAACATTGTATAGATGTTATGTTCATTTTTCAGGTTTATATCATGTGGCAGGAGAAGAAAAGTGGAAATCCGAAAATAAGCTTATCTCACTTTAATGCACACACAAACATAGAAATACAGAAAACAGATCCAAACAATGAAATAATTGCAAAATCTAATACTGAGTGGTCAGAAGTTAGTTTAAATAGATGTTATGTTCATTTTTGAGGTTTACATCATGTCACCATAACAGGTAACATTTGCGCCAAGATCTTGACTTGCCACAAACACTTGTGGGCCATCGCTTCTCTGCCTTTTGGCTAAGATCAAGTGTAGTATCGGTTCTTATCAGTTCAATATCTGATATATCCTCTATATTGGGGTTAACTATTAAATGTGTTTTTGGGAAGTGGGAGGTGAAAACTGGAGCTTGCTCTCTTCACTCCTTGCATTGACTTGGTATTGCAGCACCGTCAGGAATGGTGAGCAATTCTCTTTTTCTGTGGGAAAAAAAAGCAAAGTTGAAATTAGAAGGACATTAAACCCTCAGCTGATGGTTGAGCAGAGCTGAGCACCGATCCACCAATGGTTGAGCAGAGCTGAGCGCTAAACAGACCAATCTTTGAGCGAGGAATGGACACGTCATCTAATATATTCATATAGTCACAATCTCTACTCGCCTGCGTAAAATGTTATTCTCTTCATCCTTTGCTAGTCACTTAGACATTTGTATGGCATGTATTAAGCTGTATCAATTTGGTAGAAAGATAAAAGATTGTTGTTAGTGTGTAATGATATCGTATCGACAGTGGCTAACGGGACTGTTGACAGAGAGTTGAAAACGAACGAACATCCCATTAAAAGTTGTACTCTTAGAACGTTTTCTTAGGATTAATCCATAATTCGTTGCATTTGTTATTAGTCCCCCCCCCCCAGTATAGATATATACTGCACTATATCAAATCAAATAAATATATATCTATACTGTAGTAAATATTATTGTAAATGTAAATTAACTGCTTTTAGTTTTACTCATATTTATTCATGTTTTAATATACAAGATGAAACATGGACAAGCCCAGGCATCAATGCAACATCTGTGACAAGACTTTCACAGAAAAGTCCAACCTGACGAGGCATCTCAAGATTCATGCCTTCGCCAGGGATACCTTTACCTGTGATGTCTGCGGGAAGAGCTTGTCCACTAAACCATTGCTGGACAGCCATAAGCAGCAGCACCTGTACCCCAACATCATCTTGTACCGGTCAGGAGAGGCCACTCTGAAGTGTAGCGACTACATGTCATCTTTGTTCACTCAGATTCACAATTGCCCAGTGAGACAAAGAAGTCACAATCTTCTAGGTAAGATTTGAGCCAATTTAGCACTGTACCAGAAATGCCGACCCACTTCTCCAGTAAATCCAACATGTACCACACCTACACAAAATGTTATTATATCACTTTCAGTGACAGCAGTTCGTCCTTCTTAGAGAACCTGTTTGGTGACTGGGTGACGCAGGGTACCGTCATCAGGCTGGACATCCGCCACTAGCTGCACTGCTGGGACACCATCATCATTGAGCAGAGCCACGCCAAGTACGGGGCATTCATGAGTGCCATGGCAGGTGCTGTGCTTCTACAACAAGACAGACATGATTCTGCTGGTCCAGGCGGTCAGGTTGGGTAACCCAGAGCTCTACGACAAGTACACTGATGAGGAGATGATGACTTTCCTCAAGCCTCGTCAGGTCAGGTCGTATGTCAGGCGTATTACCCGTGGGGTTGCGTTAAGTGTGGTTTTGATATTCATACAAGGATTCATATCTAGCTTTGAAAATAAATGTATGTGTGAATGTAATGTAATTAAACACTTGACGCTGACAATATATCATATATCTTACAGGAGACTGCTATGGTGATGGAGTCCATCCTTGCCGAGTTCCGGGGACCAGCCAGCCTTGACATTGATGGTATCCACCTCTTCAAGTCGCCCGAGGCAGTCGTCGCACACTGGGCAGTTGCGAGCAAGCACCTCAGTTGCATGCAGGTAGGTAGTGTCTCTGCAGTCATCGCCCACCTGTTCAACGCCATCCCTTCACATCGATGTGGGACCTCCCTGGTGCGGAGGACTGGGGCCTCAGGACCTGCCTGGGCATGTGGTGGGTTGGTCTATGCCCGTGGTGTTGTCGCCTCTGGGCGGGGGCGGGCTCCGACCCTGCGGCTCCCTGCCATAGTCTCGTGCGGGGTGGACTTGCAGCTGGCCCTGGGTCTGGCGGCTGCGGGTCTCTCTTGGCCCGGGTGGCTGGTGGACGCTCCACGTGCTTGGGTTACTGGAGGTCTTCTCCCAGGGGGCCAAAGGGTGGCGACACGGTTTTCACCACGGATTCCCGACGACGCCAAGTGACAAAGTGACCAAGTGACAACATCCGCACATACATAACTATACATCAACTAAATCAAATAAAATAGTTTAATTTGACTATTAAATAGTTGACAGTTGACAAACTGGAGATTTAATACATCATTACTAGAGGATCCAAATGAGAGTGGTCAATATTTCTAGACACCAATGACATACCAGGAACACCACCAGGTTTCCTCTGGGAGGCTGCTAAAGCAGTAAGACGGTGTTGAATAATCTCCTACTCCTCATTTAAAAAGAAGAAAGAAAAATGACAGGAATCAGAACTAGAACATAACATAAAAGCACTAGAGACTGCTTATGCTACATCCAAAGATGAGCACCTTCTGAACAATATAAGAAAATTAAAACTTGAATTAAACAAAATAACAGAGAGAAAAACACAGTTCCAACTGGAGAGATTACGCTTGGAAAATTTTGAACATAGCAATAAATCCAGTAGATACCTAGCAAACCAACTTAAACTAAATAAAGAAAAAACAACTATTCATTCCATTAAAGACATAACCCATGCACCAGAAGAAATAAATAGCTTTTTTAGAGATTTCTATAAAAACTTATATTCATCAAACAATAACTCATCTAGTACAGACATAAACACATTTTAAACTCCATAGAGCTACCAAAACTTAATAATGAACAGGTCATGTCGATGGAATCCCATATCACAATAGCTGAATTAAGTGAAGCCCTACATCATATGCCAAACAGGAAAGCCCCAGGACCAGATGGATTCCCAGTGGAATTCTACAAAACATTTTGGCCTACACTAGCACCAACATTCTATAAAATGGTCAAATTAAGGAAAGTGACAGTCTTCCCCCACACATAAACACAGCACATATCTGTCTCCACCTCAAACCAGAGAAAGACCCCTCACTCCCATCCAACTATCGTCCAATCTCACTTATAAACGCAGATCTTAAAATCATCTGCAAAGCCCTAGCAAGGACATTGGAAAAAATCACCCCCTTCATAATCCACCCAGACCAGACAGGATTCATTAAGGATAGACATTCAACTACTAATACACGCAGACTAGTAAATATTATAGAATACTGCACAATCAATAAACTTCAAGCAACAGTGGTCTCACTAGATGCAGAAAAAACATTTGACAAAGTAAACTGGGAATTCCTTCTTGTTACAATGCAAAAATTTGGATTCAGAGAAAACTTTATCTCCTGGATCAAAATTCTGTACAGCTCACCCAGCGCCTCTGTCCGGACAAATGATCAAACTTCTCCAAGTTTCACCCTCCAGAGGGGCACCAGACAAGGTTGCCCACTCTCTCCGTCACTGTTTGCCATTTTTATAGAACCACTCGCAGCAGCAATTTGTGTAAACAAAAACATTAAAGGTATTCAAACAACAAAAATACATCACAAAATAAGCCTCTATGCTGATGATGTATTGCTTTTCCTTCAAAACTCACAAAGCTCTCTCTCCGAAACCATTTCACTTATTAATACTTTTTCAGCCATATCAGATTACTCAATAAACTGGACAAAATCAATTATTCTTCCTATCAATTATAGCTTCAAACCATCACCATCCAGCCCTCTGAAGTCAGGAAACATCAGATATCTGGGTATTCATTTTTCCTCCAGGCTGCCAGATCTAACACAATTAAACTATACTCCACTACTTAAATCAATAGAGGATGACCTCCTACGATGGAATTCTCTACCTATATCACTTATGGGGAGAGTTGCCACTATAAAAATGAAGATTTTACCAAAAATCAATTACGTCTTCTCAATGATCCCCACCCAACCTTCACCAAGTTGGTTTAAATCACTAGACTCTGCCACAACGAAATTCCTCTGGAAAAACAAACCAGCACGCATTAGCTTAAAAACCCTCCAAAAAGCCAAAGCTTATGGGGGTCTGGAACTTCCAAACTTCCACAATTACTTTCTAGCTAATAAGCTTCAGTATGTCCAAAAATGGATTAAACCCAACCCACTAGACAGCCTGTGGCTCGACATAGAAGAAACACTCTCCAAAGAAATTAAAATCTCTGATCTGCCATTTATAGGCACAACCATCAAATGGCAGCAGTGCTTTAATAGCATAAATATAAATACTTCCCTGTCAGCCTGGTGGGAATTTATTAAACTCACTGGGTCCTCACATGTCCCATGTAAATTTACCCCAATCTGGAATAATCCAGACATCCTGCGGAATAAAACAGCATTAAAACTAAAATCATGGCAAGAAAAGGGAATAAGACACCTAGAACAAATTATCCAAGATAACAAATTCTTACCGTTTCAGAATTTAGTGGATCAATATGGCATCAACAGCAACACGTCTTTTGAATATATACAAATTAAATCTGTAATTCAGACAAGGTTTAAAACTAGTAAATTAGACCTAGAATTACCGCCAATGATCAAACAATTCTTAAAACATATATATCCAAAAATTATGTCTAAAATATATACACTATTAACAGAAAACGATAGCACAATTTCTCTACCAACCACTAAATGGGAGGCAGACCTATCTATCAGCCCAGATGAAAATTTCTGGCTACAAATATCCTCTAATACATTCAAAATGATAAAAAATCCAGGCCTACAACTAATAACAAAATACTACACAGGACAAAGGATGTTCAGAATGGGGTTCTCACAATCAAATACCTGTACAAACTGCAATGAGAACACAGTAGACAGCTACATGCATGCTATATGGCTATGCACACCTGTGTATAACTTCTGGTGTAGGGTATGTGAGGACCTCTCAGCATGTTTTGGTTGCACCATACCACCTTCCCCAGCACTATGCATATTGGGTGATTTAAATCAGATACATATAGACACGAATAAACCACACATACTAGTCACTAGCCTAAGCATCGCCAAAAAAAATATCCTCCTGAATTGGATAAATAAGAAACATTTAAGCTTAGACCAATTCAGAAATCTAACATCAGATCACATCTCCATGGAGAGAATGTCTGCCTCTATAAAAAAAACAATCGGCTGACTTTGACTTAACCTGGGCCCCACTAATTGACTATATCTCTTAGAGCAGGTGGGTGACGGTGCCTTGGACGGTCCGTCTGCTATGCTGTGAGTCGGTAGCCGGAGGTGCTTTGGGCCGTCTGGTGGCCTGTGGGGTTTGGTGGCCCTGTGTCTGCTGTCCCCTGGTGGCTGTGGGTCTGTCCTGTTGGGATCGGGGGGGAGTTGTGTGGTGGTCGCCGCATTGGCGAGGGGGGCCCTTGGGGGCTGGGGGGTGGTGGGCTGTGGGCTTGGGCCCGGACTGTCTTCGCACCGCGGGTGGGGGTAAGGGGCTCTGGGTCACTGCACGCTGTGGCCCTGCGATACCCCCGCTGCACCTGGGGGCGGGCTTGTGCGTCCTCTGTCCCTTGGGGGACTGGGGACCAGCTTGCTTTGGGGTCCTCGGAGGCGGGGACGGCGTGGGGTGTGGGCCTGGACTGGGCTGTCCCTGGGCGATGGGTGGGGTCAGGGGGCTGGGGGGCGCAGTCATGGGCGGCATCGTGGTGGTCTGGGTGGGGGCCCCGCCTCATCTGGGGGGGCTGTGCCCATCGGTAGCCAACCCCCTGGTCGGGTGGGGGTGGATGGCATCCTGCGGGAGGGTTGCTCTGGCACACCTCAATATCCCTGCGTACACCTCCCCACATACATTTAGGGCACTGGGAGGAGGAATGGCGGGGCAGAGGGGAGTTGGAACCACCACATGGTGGGACCACTCTCCACGGCCCCTGACGATCGGCCGCTCTCCCCCCTAATTTTATCGCACCATAGACAACAGGGCCTGGTGGGGGAGGGAGCACGTTGATGTCCACTGTCTGCCAGCAGTGGGGCGTCCGTGCCATGCCTTCCCCCTCCATTTTAATTTCACACTAGTTTACAACATACCTCATATTCCATACCCCATATCACACACACATGCACACACACACTCACCACCAAGCCATCCCTGGTGGACGGGGGCTGGGGGTTGGGCATGAGTACTCTCCCGGTTACCTGACCCCTGCTCACTCCTCGGTCGAGTTGGGGGCTGGCTGTTTGGGTGGGGGACGGCTACGGCGGCTTGGGGGTGTCGCTGGATGTGGGGGGACCGGGTCGCCTACGCTCGGCCGGGGGGGACTGGGGGGCATTGCTACTGTCCATCACGGCTCACCTCCCGGAAGGTGCGGTGGTGGGCGGCAGACTGCTTACCCGGCGGGGGCTGGCGGCACTCTTGGATGTTTGGTGGGGACCCTGGCTGGGGCGCCGCGGGGTCGGACATGGCGGCTCCCCGGACCTCTTCCCCCGCCTATGCTTGGGAGCTCTGCCCTGGACTGGCTTGGGGGCCTTCCCGTCTTCCGTCTTTGGGGATCCCCTGGCTTGGGGCCCTTTGTGGGCCTCTACCTGCCCCTCCTGGGGATGGGGGACGTGCGGTCGGTCTCTGGTGGGTGGTGGGGGTGGTTGTGGCGGGCTCTGAGTGGGGGACTGAGCCAGGCCGCCCACAGGCTCTTTCCCGATGGGCGGCCTGGGGGGGGACATCAGATTTAGTTGATGTAAATACAACCATAGGTAAGAAAACATGGATTTTTTTCCCTTTATTTTTAATTGACATAGGAATAAACTAGATAAATGTGAATAATAATATAGATTAAACTCTTTTATATGACTTAGTTTATGCAAAAACATCCAAAGGAAAGAAAACATGGACTTTTTCCCATTTTTTCCTTCTTTTTTCCCTTCTTCCTCTCTCCCCCTCCTTCCCCCTTCCTTTCCCCTCTTTCCCCACCTCAGACAGTCCATTATGCCCCTCGCCGATGCCACACAATTATTCTATGACCTGCAATGGCAACGTTTCTCATATCAGTTGAACGCTCTATTTCAATTGATTGAGGTAATCTGTATTGTTGTGACTGTAATTATTGATCTGACGTCATCTATATGTCTGTTGTCTTGATGTGTGGTCCATCCATCCATTATCTACCGCTTTTTCCTCCACTGGAGGGTCACGGGGGGTGCTGTGCCTATCTCAGCTGACATAGGGGATAGGCGGGGTACACCCTGGACAGTTCACCAGTCCATCACAGGGCCAAATATAGAGACAAACAACCGTTCACTCACACTCTCACACCGATGGCCAAGTCACCTAATCCCCAAATCTGCATGTTTTTGAACATGTTTTTGAAAGTTATACAACTTTCTGTGCAGAATCAAGTGTTTCAGAGCTTTTGTATGACTTCATTCGTCAAAATATCCACTGTCCAACTGTGTTTGATTCAGATACCAGTGTTTCACATATCTACCTGGAAATAGGTAACAACTCCTTAGTGACGTAATCAGCAATAGTTTAGTTTATTGTTGATTTTGTAGAAAGCTTTGTTGAGTGATTTTGTAGTTGTACCTCATGGGAGTGTAAATACAGAACAAGTAGACTTTTATAGTTCTAATACTTTTTCTGTCAAACAGACTAATAAGACATTCAAAAAGTGGCCTATTAAACACACCTTTTTATAACCTACAGTTTGCTGTGATCATGAAAGTTTGCAAAAATAAATAAAATTACTCACAAACGTTACATTGTACAGAAGCTGTCACAGTGGAAATGTTTTTTGGGGATCAGTATCACGTTATAATGTGATACTGTAATTTATAAACGTGATCATTATATTTTATAAATGTTATAATTATATTTCATGAACGTAATACTTTATTTTGTAAACGTGATCATTATATCATAAACGTGATAATTATGTGTATTTGTATAATCTGCATTTATATATTTTAGCAGTTTGGCTATATTATTTAATAGTTTACAAAGTGGCTTTAATTATTCATAAATTGCATACAAAGTACACTTCTGTGTTCATAAATGTCAACGAGTATTTTATCCGTCTTTATTATTGTCGCACACCGTGGTAAAAAGTTTCTGTCAATGAGTTTGCATGAGATTTGCGTGTATAAATAAAGTTTCAACAAAAGTAAATGTCATCACGTCAGACGTGATCTCTCACCCAATCAGTGTTTGAGGAGGCGTGTCTGTAATGGGAGTGTCTGTAATAGGATAATAATCTATCTATCTGTCTCTCTGTCTGTCTGTCTGTCTGTTGACATTGCACTGAAGGCAAAGAGGTAGTACTTTTATTTTGAAGAGTACAGCGCAAACATATCCAATCAGAAGCAAGTGGGCACAGAAGACCCACTGTTGTGATTCAACTTGTAATTGGTCAGAAAATATTAATACAAAGGATTAATTATTTTTAATAATTAATTTTGTTATTAATTTTCTTTAAAACCCTTGCACGGGGCACCATTATGTTGTTGTTCAACAATAGTGGCAATCATTTGATTGATAAAAATAAAAGTAATAAACATTAATTAATTTGTTTAATAATGAATTAACTTTAGATCGGGGCACCACCCTGAAATCAGGGAAAAGACAATCAATCTATGCCTTTCAAAATCAGTCTAAATAATCACTGTAATTGACTATATCAAAGATATCCCAATTGAACAGTAGTGAAGGTATGAATCCGAGCACTGACCCTCGCAACCACCGTTTGTCACAACATTCATGTACAAAAGACACAGAGCGTTCCTTTAAGTGAACAAAAGTAACAATTTATTAAATCAAATAACAAGAATCAATCAAACAATTCGATTCACCAACATTAAATATCCGAGGTTAATGGAATGATCTAAGTCAATGAACATTAAAGCATAAATGATAATTTGGTACTTTGAATCAATAAATCCTACTTGCTAAAGCTAAAATCACACAAACTATGTACAACATAAACACCAGTATGTGTGTGTGTGTGTGTGTGTGTGTGTGTGTGTGTGCGTGTGTGTGTGAACAAGAAGAGATAAGATCAGAGAAGGGAGCGACGCGTTGATAGTCACTCCCCTTTTGACACCAACATAGTGGAACATGCGCAGTAGCTGTGACTGTAACGCACGCCTCCACCGAAGATGGCGCCAAAAACACATTAACATCAGGCTGCTGATCTTAGACCGAACATGCGACAGCATGGCTGTAGGAGCGCATGTTCGACTCAAGATGGCGCCTGTGAGACCTTTCATTCATGAATGAAAGAGAGTTAGTGAATGAGTGAGAGAGAAAGCGGGAGTACACGATTGATCTTGCGTGCAGACACAGAGGGTGGTTCGAGCCCAGCGTGTTCTGTGACTGAAAACAGCATCGCGTGTAAGTCAATGGCAGTAAAACACACATACAGACTTGACGTAGGCAACGCCAGGCCAGTCTGTGATTCGTAATGTTTAAACAGCCATCATCTCACCACGTGATCTCTCTGCTCGTTCACAGCAGGGGAGGATACCTGCGGAGCGCAGCGTTGCAGCGTATGCTCCGCATTCAACAGTAAAATCACAATAACAAACACCAAACGTGAACAAAGAAACATGTTCACGACTGCGAGCGTGTGGATGCGCAGTCCAACATGTTCAACACAAAGAAAAATTAACAAACATAGAAATATAACCTAACTCTGCCCAGAACACATTTGCCTCTTACTGTAAGCGGATCTCAGGTTTTGTGGTCAGTCCATGGATTCGGTTCAGTTTGTTGGAACCGTGGAGTGTGGACGGGCCGTTATTTGGCTCACAGCGGACAGCTGTTGATCCTTGTTGTCTCTGAGTGGAAGCAGAGCGGGCGTCAGGTATGGAGCGCTGTGCTGGCGGAGATGCTGGCGGCTTCTTCAAAAGGCGCATAGTTCGTGCTGCATGGGAGTGTGGCAGTCGGAGGGCACGGCCGGAGCCGCGTGGCCCAAGGGCCAGGAGCCCCCGAGCAGGAACCAGTGCAGCAGGCAAGAGCGAAGGAACAAGAGGAAGGAGAAAGAGAGGAGGAAGAAGGTTCTGTCTTCCAATTTATATGTGTTATCAGTCGGGGGATCATAAAACAGAGACGGCCAATGAGACAATGCTTTACATTCTGCCCCCCCCCCCCCCGGGGGGCTCGCCGGTCATAAACCCCATGTGGTGTTACAAAATGGAGCCTGCAGGCTTTGTTAACTCACAGTCAGGCTTCTATTGTTCTCTGACTAAGCAGAGAACAATAGATTTCAGCCATACTGTTAGGGCCCAACACCCACCCACCAAACAAAAGGAAATATTGGATGGTATATCTGTTTGTCAGTAAGACCAGAGAAACGAAAAAACAAACTGGATTTCCGTTTTTGTGTTTTTGTTTAAAATCTACCATATACAATTACTGCTAGGTAATTATTGGGTAAATGCCTGGTCGTAGTCAGGAAAATATCTAGTAAATACTGGGTAATTACCTGTAATTACCTGGTAATTACAATGTAATTGTTACGTTTCCCTTTAAAGGGAAACGGTGAGAATGTAAGAGGAGGACCCGGATGCAGACAGGACAAGGTAGGTATGTAAAAAGATGTTTTATTAACTACCAGGATACAAGCGCTAGCAGAAAAAGAGCGTATGACAATAAATGAAAGTGAACGGACAGCAGCTGAACCAGGATCCACAGCGACTTCTCCGTGGCAACACAGTTGTATTCGCGTTTCCGAAGGAATGAACTCACTCAGGGTGTAGTCGAGGAGTGTAGGTGTATCCAGAGAGTCTAGTGGTGAAGCGGCTGCTACGATGGTATGGAGAGAACGAGGAGCTGGAGAACGACAGGAGGAAGCGATCCCGGAAGTATGGAAATCCGCAGGAGACTCCTTGTCTTTCTCTTTAGCAGTAGACGTGGTTACCTGAGAGGAAATTCAGGTAAGTGTTTGTCTTGAGTCAAAGTTTCTAGGAGCGAGGTAAGTGAAGACTTTACCAGCTGAGCGAAACCAAGGAACTGACGTCGGTGAGGAGCGCAACTCCGCCTTAAGAGTCCTCGTGATCGCTGATCAGGAGCAGCTGGGGACGAGTTGCGCAGGTGGAAGCAATCACCGACGTCATCATGGAAAGTGGGTCAACCACGCCCCTTGCTGGGAGAGAGAGAAGAGAACACGGAGCAGCAGAGAAAAATAACAACATAGGAAGACAGAAATGTGGAATGTAGATCATGACAGTACCTCCCCCTCAACGGGCGCCACCTGGCGCCAAGACAGGAGCATCGGGATGGTCACGGCGAAAGTCCTGGATCAGGGTCTGGTACAGGATGACGCGGCGGGGAATCCATGACCTTTATTCCGGGCCGTATCCCTCCCAATCCACCAGGTATTGGTATCCATGGCCCCGGCAGCGATTGTTCAGAATACGGCTGACCGTATAGGCTGGTCCGCCCTCGATGATCCTGGGAGGAGGAGGGGGATCGGCGGGAGGGACCAGATCAGATTCGACCACAGGCTTGATGAGGGAGACATGGAAGGTGGGATGGATTTTGAGGGATAGAGGTAGCTTGAGGCGTACTGAGGTGGTATTGAGGATTTTGTCTATGGGGAATGGTCCGATGAATCTTGGAGCCAGCTTGCGAGATTCGACTTGGAGAGGGAGGTCCTTAGTTGAGAGTCAAACCTTTTGGCCAGGTAGGTACTCAGGGGCGGGAGTTCGATGACGATTGGCTTGTCGCTGAGACTGTAAGGAGGTTTTTGGAGAGCCGTTCGGACCTGTAGCCACACCGCCTGGCAATGTTCTAGATTGGCTTGTACCGACGGGACTGCAATCTCTCTCTCCTGGAAGTTGAATAGCGGGGGTTGGTAGCTCAGGGATGCCATGAATGGGGAGACGCCGGTTGAAGCAGAGGTGAGGGAATTATGGGCATATTCGATCCATGGCAAAAAGGAACTCCATTCCTCTGGATGGTGGGCGGAGATGTATCGGAGAGCCACCTCCATGTTCTAATTGGCCGTTAGATTGGGGGTGATAGCCGGAAGACAGGCTGGCAGAGGCCCCCAAAGCTGAGCAGAATGCTTTCCATACCTGTGAGGCGAATTGTGGTCCACGGTCTGACACAATGTCTGTAGGAAAGCCGTGGATGCGAAAAACGTGCTGGACCAAAAGTTCGGCTGTCTCCATGGCAGAGGGAAGTCCAGGCAGGGGAATGTAATGGACGGACTTGGAAAAACGATCAATCACAGTTAGGACAGTTGGATTATTATTGGAGGGGGGAAGTCCAGTGACGAAGTCCACTGCGATGTGCGACCAGGGACGGTGGGGGATGGGTAGGGGGTGTAGGAGACCAGAAGGAGGACAATTGGAGGTCTTGCCTCTGGAGCAGGTGGGACAGACAGAGACGAAGGTCGCTGTGTCTTGGGACATGGTGGGCCACCAGAAACGCTGTTTGAGGAACTGGAGAGTACGAGCGGTCCCAGGGTGACATGCCAACTTGGAGGAGTGGCCCCATTGGAGAACCTCGGAGCCTACAGCCGCAGGGACGAACAGGCGGTCGGGTGATCCCCCTCCAGGGTCTGGGTCGGTTAATTGGCCATGTAGCTTTGCCAAGGATGCAGGAAGACGGCAGGATGGTTCCGGGTTCCGGCTCTGGGGGGTCGGGAGAGTAGAATCGGGAGAGGGCATCAGGCTTCACGTTCCGAGTCGAAACGTCAGGGTGAATTTAAAACGTCCCAGGAAGAGAGCCACCGCGCCTGCCTTGAGTTGAGCGGCTGGGCGGTCCCCTCTAGCCAGTGTCTCCATTCCTGGAGGGCCAAGTCGACAGCCAGGAGCTCCTTATTACCGACGTTGTAATTTCTTTCAGCAGGAGAGAGACGACAGCTGAAGAAGGCGCAGGGATGGAGTTTCTGGTCGTCAAGGCTGCGCTGAGAGAGGACCGCCCCCACCCCAGTGTCTGAAGCGTTGTTCTCAACCACAAACTGCAGTTCGGGGATCAGGATGGGACAGGATTGGCGCAGAGGTGAACATCTCTTTGAGTCGAAGGAATGAAGACTCGGCGTCGCTGGACCACAGGAACGTCTGTTTTGGAGAGGTAAGTTTGGTGAGCGGTTCAACAATACGACTATAGTTCTTAATGAATCTGTCAGATTCATTAACACAGACAAGACGAAGGAGATGATAGTGGACATGAGGAAGGAGAAGAGACCTCACCAACCACTGTTTATCCGGGATCTTGAAGTGGAGCGGGTGAGCAGCTTTAAGTACCTCGGGGTCCACATCACTGAGGACTTCACGTGGACCACCAACACAACACAGCTGGTCAAGAAAGCACAGCAACGGCTGTATTTTCTGAGGAGGCTGAGGAAGTTTGGCATGTCGACAAAGATCCTCAGCAACTTCTACAGCTGTGTCGTGGAGAGCAGTCTGACCAACTGCATCACCGCGTGGTACGGCAACACTACGGCCATGGACCGCAAACGCCTGCAGAGAGTGGTAAAGACAGCTGAGAGGATCACCAGGTCTCCACTGCCCTCTCTGCACAGCATCTACCACCGCAGAGTCCACAGGAGAGCTGCCACCATCATAAAGGACAGCACCCACCCACAACATGGACTGTTTACACTCCTGCCCTCAGGACGGAGGTACAGGAGTGCCAAATGCAGGACAACCCGTCTAAAGAACTCTTTTTACCCCACTGCCATCAGAATCCTGAACAGCTGAGCAGGACTACAATTGACACTTTAAACCTGACACATGTCACTTTAAATCTGTTGCACAACATCTTGCACAACCAGTGTGCACTTTATGTACAGTTTTTCTTACTCATGCACATGTTTATACTTATTTCATGCATATATATTATTTTAGTTTTTTTTGGTAATATTTATTTACTATTTTTTCTTATGTATATTATACTTTTTAAAACATTTCTTTCTACTTTATGCTGGTATTTTTGAGTGGACAGCAAAGTAAGAATTTCATTGTACAGGGAAACGTGTTTCTTTACTGTGCATATGACAATAAACACTTTGAATCTTGAATCTTGAGAATCAGAATGAAAAAGTTTGCGAAACCCAAGAAGCGCTGTAGTTGCTTCCGGGTGGTAGGAGTAGGCCCGTCTTTTACAGCGGGAATCTTAGAAGAGTCAGGAGCGAGACTCCCCTGTTCGACAATAAATCCCAGGAAGGGAACAGACTGAGTGTGGAAGGAGCACTTCTCAGCTTTAACAAAAAGTTTGTTCTCTAAAAGTCTTTGTAACACCAGACGGACATGCTGGACATGTTCGTCCTCGGTCTCGGAAAATATGAGAATATCGTATATATAAGTACATGAAGAGGAACCTGTCCAGCATGTCACATAGAACGTCATTCGCCAAGTGCTGGAAGACAGCAGGGGCGTTAGTGAGGCCGAAGGGCATGACCAAGTATTCAAAGTGGCCTATGGGTGTGTTAAACGCCATCTTCCACTCATCCCCCTCCTTTATGCGGACCAGGTGATAGGCGTTACGTAGATCCAGTTTGGAGAAGATCCAAGCCTTGCTGAGGGGATTGAAAGCAGCATCTAGGAGAGGTAAGGCGTACCGGTTCTTCACTGTAATATTGTTAAGACCCCGATAGTCAATACAAGGTCGCAGAGACCCGTCCTTCTTAGCCACAAAGAAGAAGCCGGCTCCGACTGGAGAAGAGGAGGGACGGATGAGGCCAGCCGCCAGAGACTGGGTTATGTAGTCCTCCATAAAAAGTAAAGTCTCCTTGATGGTAGAGTGGCCCCCAGAAGCAGAGCTATACAACGGTCATAGGGGCGATGAGGTGGAAGAGAGAGAGCACGCCCTTTAGAAAAAACCTCTGCGAGGTCGTGGTACACCAAGGGAACGCCAGTGAGGTCCGGAGGTTCGCGGTTGACGTCGGGGGACTACGATGGAGAAGGTCTAGCAGATCTGAGGCAGCGAGAGTGGCAGTGGACACTCCAACTGGAGAGTTGATCCGTGGACCAATTGAAAACCGGGTTGTGACGAGCCAGCCAGGGGAGACCCAGAACGATCAACGCGGAGGAGGCAGGAATGAGGAACAGCTCCACGTGGTTGCCCGACAGGATCATGGTGATGGGGACGGTACGATGAGTAACCTCAGCTAGAAGGTTCCCGTTGAGGTCGGAGATGGTCTTGGTTGGGCCAACGGGGTTGTAGTATCCCTGTCTGTTCAGCCAGATGAGAGTCAATGAAGTTGTCGTCGGCCCCCGAGTCGACGAGACAGGTGAGGGAGATCTTCTCTTGTCCCCATTGAAGTTGGCCTGTGAGCATGACTCTGGTGGGTGCAGGACAGGAAACCGCTCTACTCACCAGCACTCCTGCATGAGCTGGTGAGCTTAGGCTTTTGTACGGTTAGGATATGAAGCGATGGTGTGACCAGCCTGTCCACAATAAATACAGGCCCCAGATTGCAGTCGGCGTCATCTCTCTGTGGGTGAAAGACAGGTATGGCCCAGCTGCATAGGTTCACCACTATTAATGCTACTGATGGGAGGGGTTAACAACGGTCGCGAAGAGACGGAGGGATGAAGAGAGTCGACGGAGCGAGAAGCAGGAAGACGTCGCCTATTGCGTCGTCTCTCCCTGAGTCTACAATCAAGGCGAATAGCGAGTTCTATCAGAGAGTCAAGATTAGGTGTAACGTCTCGAGTGGCTAATTCGTCCCTTAACTCTTCATTCAAACCGCGTAAAAATATGGCACATAGTGCAGTATCGTTCCAACCCACTCTCAGAGGCGTGGATGCGAAAGTCTATTGAAAAATCTGCCGCTGATGAAATCCCTTGTCTTAACGCGAGTAGCTGGTTAGCTATGTTGATGTCTTGAAAAGAATGATCGAAAACCCGGTTTAGCTCTATGGCGAATGCAGCATAGGAAGCAGGGCGAGAGTGGACGTTACAAAAAACGGTGCCATGCCCCCTGCTGGGAGAGAGAGAAGAGAACACGGAGCAGCAGAGAACAATAACAACATAGGAAGACAGAAATGTGTAATGTAGATCGTGACAGTAATTATATTTAATTACACTGTTAATACTTAGTAAATACAGCTTATTACCAGGTAATTATCTGTTAATTACCGGACTGTAAAGGAAGGGTTACCAATGATTTTGTTGGTCATAGACCGTATACATATAATGATTATAATCTCGGTACATTAGCAACATGTTTGCAGAATAAAATTCTTGAAATAAGAACAGTTCTGTCTGAAAAATCACAAAAAAGGCTTTAATCATTGTAATCATTGTTTCCACACTTTTAGGCTAAATTATTACAAGTTGTAGCCTAGGCCTAGATATGATATATGATATGATATGCTACCACCAGTAGTTCAACAAAGTGATCAGTGAGGGGCAGGGCAAAATCTGTGTTGCAATGGCTGAAGGCTGTGATTTTTTTTTTGCACAGTGAACTAGCATATACCTAGACTACATATACCTTCAAATGAAATGGTACCTTTTATTTGTCAATTATGATAATACAATCTGTTCTGTATCTCGTTCAGGTTTGAGTTCCCAATTCTGTTCTCTTTTCTCAACAGATCATCTGTCATCTTACAAACCCTTTCCTGTTTTATTGAAAACAAAACGACCCAAAGGCACTTTTTAGAGCCACGTATTTCTTGTTAACCTGTCCTTGCTGTGTTTTATGTTTCAACCGTTCTCTCCCTCTTTCTCACTCCCTCTAACACTCTCTCTCCATCACTGTCACTGTACTTACATTTGTCTTATTTGTCCAACTTTCTGTTGTCTGTCTGTCTTGTATATCTATTTGTCGTCATCATGAGCGATTCAGAGCTCCAGGATCTGCTCAAGAGTGCAGATAATCTGGTTGAAAATCTTAGCGATGACCTGCAAGGGGTGGGTGACTTGCTATGACTAACTATACAAAACAGCAAGAAACAAAAAAAAAACAAAAAAACAGGACAATTCATTAGTATGTTTAGTGGTGATTAGGGGTGGGAAAAATAATCAATTCTTCAATGCATCGTGATTCTCTCTAGAACGATTCCGAATCGATGCAGATAAGTTAATAATGGGAATTAAAAAAAAATAAATTACTTCGCGTGCTGCAACATTCTGTTCGCTTCGCTCGCTGCAGAGCCAGGGTTTCCCCCTGTGTATTATAAGCCTAGCGGGCCGCCAGGCTTTACTTGCCCCCCCGCCAGGCTTTGCGTTGCTTGTTTATTTATTTAAAATATATTTTTTTTATGCACCTCGGCTTTTTCTATACCGGGGAACAAGAGCGCACGTTCCCCCATGTAATCCGCGCAGCGCACGCTTGTCCAGGTGCCGATAGAAACCCAAGTCACACTATCAAGTGCGTCATTATTACGGTTACATCGTTATTGTCAATAAAGATGTTATATTTAGGGATGCACCGATAATTTGGCGGTCGAAACACAGCTACAACACGGTGGAACATCACCTGTTAAACGCTGGAAAGTCTCTGCGCAAAAGCGAAACTTGGCTGCGTGCGGCACAGATTATAAACTCCCCGCAACATTCAATTCGCACCAGAGAACATTCTCTCTCTTTGAGCAGTTAACTAAAGACATCAGCTCATCTGATGCATCTGTTATTCCCGTAATTGCATCGTTAAAGCGGCTTCTTTCACAAAGATTAAGACCACGGAGTGAAAACGATGAAAAGTTCGCTCTGCTCTTCAGAGTCTGTCACCACGTTTCACTCAGATCACCTGCACTTCATTGTGACTGCATAAAGATCATTATTTTTACGCGCGGATAAAACACGTAGAGAAATGATCCAGTCTGCTTTAGATATGAAATGTGCGCTTGGAGACGCAGAAGTGCAGAGCGACGAACGGCGCAGTCGAGGGAGAAGAGAACAGCGCCGGGGCGGTGCGCAGAAATAAAAGGGCCGTTTGTCACCAGATGAGGCAGATGAGGGGGCACTACCACTTTTATATTTATGTTGCTTTATCTTACTTTTAAATGAGCAGCAAAGTATTAAAGTAAGAAATTGTTGCATCGAGATGCATCGATAATCGGTTTAGAATCGAATCGTTGACCTCTGAATCGTAATGGAATCGTGAGGTGCCAAGAGATTCACACCCCTAGTGGTGATTGCATGTTTGGTTAGTTCTAAGCCACGCTTTAACGTGGCCCTTGAAATTGGCCAGAGTGGGACATTCCCTTATAGTTGATGGTATTGTATTCCATAGTGCACTACCTTTAATAGATAGTACACTATGGCTGAAGGAGGTTTTCCTAAATGATTCCCTAGATGTCTGTACCACTGTGGGAACATGAGCCATGACATCCACAGAGAGATATGCAAGGCTGCCTCTGATGCACCGACTGATCAGCCGGTGACCAGAATTGGCCAATTTTCACGTGATTGGCCATGAACCGTGACCGGCTGCCAGACAGAGATATGGTGTGATCAACAGCGTGCCACAACATCAACACATGTTGAGACATGAGCTGGTGCAGGTGGAGAGGCTAACGGGGTTAGCAGTTAGCAGAGGCTCCAGATAGCAAGTTAGCTCAGAGAAGTTAAAGTCGGTATCGGCAGGTCAAATTCCCTGAATAACTGGAAATTGCAATTGGCCCAAAAAATGGCAATAGGTGCATCCTAGTTAACACTAATGAAGACCTGAGCTTTGCCACTAGTTTAGATGCCACTTTTAGTAAGAGCTGTGGTTCACCCACTGTCATCTAGTCAGTCACCAGACACACTCCACAGCATCTTCTCGGTATGCATTGGCCCCAATATTACCAGAAAGGAATCCTCGCCAAGCTCTGTCTGGGGAAACTTCCACTGAAGTTACTTGGCCAGTATGAGGAGTGGTTGATCAGCTACCATTACTGGTGTCTGATTTGGATTAAGGTAGCTGATTGTTTGGCTGAGGACTTTTATTGCATGCTAAGCAAGGGGCTGAAGTAGCCTCTGTGATGCTGGCATAATATGCAGCCCATGAGATCCATTCTCCAGCTTCTTCAGGTTCTTGAAGGTGTAATGTACAGAAGTAGCTGCACTGCTTAAATACACAATTCATGTTTTTGAAGGAAAAGATAATTAAAAGTCCTACTTGAGGAGCCAGGCCAATAGCTGCTCATTTGCATCACATTTACATGGTCACAACCCCCCACCCGGTCTAGCTGTCAGTGACATCTGATATCTGTTAGCCCACAGGACAGAAACAGTGTAGCAGTTTGAAAAAAAAGGAATGAATGTAGTTCATGTCAATGTAGTGTTATTTGCCTTAAGTACTTCAGTGGACTGATAAGAATCAGAATTTACTTTATTGATCCCCAGAGGGAAATTATTCTGTTACAAAAAGCACTTGAATAAAAATGAGAAACAAGAAAGGGAAAAGCTAAGATACATACTTCAAATATCAAATAAAATATATCTAAGTGTGTGAAGGAGAGTTCAATATTTTCTTGTTCTTGTGGTTACCAACCTCCACTGTTTCCTGAGCAAGAGCGTGAAGCCAGCGACAGAGAACCCATCTGTCCAGGCGTTCATCTGCTGCTGTTGCCGTACCTGGGTGCTGGCCCATTCTGCTCTCCATCGTGCATCCAACCGACACCAGAAAAGTGCCGACCAACATCGGATCCCTGCACCCTGTTACACACCTGGACAGAAGGTGTGGTTGTCCAGGAGGAGAGACATTTGATACAGATCTAACAAGCAACAATATTCTCCATCTACGTGCTGAAAAAAATCTGTGGATTTAAATAAATTATGGGCAAAAAGTTGCACACATGACAGTGATGTTTACATGATATATTCATGTTCTACATATTAAATTATTATGTGTGAAACCAACATGACTTTTATATGCATTTAAAACTTGTATTTGATGTTAAGTGTATTCAATTAATATCTGCTAAACTAACATATTTTTTTTAGGTTGTGTTAATTTCTTTAATGTTCATATTTACTTGTCTTCAGTTTTCCCAACATAACTTTTTTGTAAAGTCAGCATAACTTCCACAGGTAAAGCAAAATATTGGCATACTTCAAATGTCCATATTTAAGTTATTTCAATGAATTTGAGCCTATTTTTTTCCTGCATTTAGCGAAACTGAAAAGCACATGGGCAATAGACAAACAACCTTCACTTACTATTTATAGACAGAGCATTAGAAACATCCATAACTTCTGAAACTACTTACATTACACCACATTATATTGATCTTAGTGGAATTGAGTCAAAACAGTTTGATTAAACGTTTCCATTCAAATGAATGAGCACATAATTTGCATTGCACATAAATCAGGGCTAATCAAAAATTCACATTGAAGAAATTTAGCTGAGCTGGACAAAAAGTAAAATAACTTGATTTGAAATAAAAAGAGGCAGATTTGAGTCACGGCTGCTAAATTGTTTAAACTGCCCTCTCGTGGACAAACATGACATTACGTGTAGAGCAAGGGTGTCCAAACTTTTTTAACACGTGCCAGATTTGATAATGTGAAGATGTCCAGTGGCCAATGGTCACTTCAGACCTTTTTTAAATTATTTTAACAGCTATTTAAACTGCTTTTATGGCCCAGGAGGTATTTTTTGTTGGAGTACCCAAAGTGGCCACCATGACTAAATTGTCTTCAAGACAGAGGTTGGTGCTCTATCCATTTCTTATGAGATTCCATCTTTTCTTCTTCAAGTTTTAATAGTGGTTCACAAACCAGCTTATAGGTTGCATCACTGCCACTGACAGGAGTGGAGTGTGGAACAGTAGCTGGGCAGAAAAACATGTATTGTGTTGTTGCTGTTAAATAACCAATAATATTGATAATCTTATATTATAAGATTGTACTTCCTATGGCTTATTTCTGAGCAGATTCTCCAATGGAATACTGTCATCATGAATCAGTCAATCATGAACTTTATGAAATTCATACAGGTTGTTTTGCAGGTTTTGTTCCTCAGAAAGAAAAAAACTGACACCCTTGGGCAGAAAAATCCAACTGAGGACATTTGTATGTATTATCAAGAACTGGCTGAGCTCCACTGGGCTATAAAAAAAATATTACATGAATCAGTTGATCTAAGGCGGCGTAACAGTAACAAGCCAGCAAGAATGACAAGGCAAAAACGGAAACCTTGAGCAGAGGTATAGAGAAGATAAATACAGTCTGTTATTTTAAGGAAGGGTCAAAGTTGCTCTAACTGTCACCCTGCATAAGCAACACATCCAAAAAAGAGGGGGCCCAACAGCCTTGATTCATAAATATTTTATATACAAAATATTGTTACAAGTATATTCAACATATGTCACATTGGAATATTTATATTATTAATTAGTACTTTACATACATTTGATCAATCTTCATATTTCACAGCACATACATGAAAAAGAACACAATCATAGTTGAAGTTGATTGTATACGATAAATACATGCTCTGTTAATAGGCTTCTGAGTTAGTTTTTTCTTTTACAGACTTACAGTTGTTTCTAACCAAAGTGCGAGAGCTCCGTTGTCACTGCAGCTGGCAATCACTCTGAAATGTCTCCTTTCACGCACTTGTGGACAAACATTTATTCATTATGATATGACAACCAAATATTCTACGTTACTGTCCACCTATCTCATCTAAGCTGCACCGAATTAATTTCTTTGAACTTTTGAACCTTAAGTGCAGCAGAAAGTTAAATAATCTACAGTGGTCGAATGTGTATCTTCAAACAAGACAGAAATCATTAAGAGAGCTATTCAAACAAGGCTTGCTGAACAATTAAGTTTCTTGGCACGTTGTAAACAGTGTGGATCAACACTTATGCAGTGCTGGGGTAGTAACTCAAAAAAAGTAATTAGCTACTAGTTACTTCTGTAAATTGAAATGAGATTACTTTACTAGTTACTGGATTTGAAAAGTAACTTCTCTAATTATTACTTAACTTTACCGTCTCTTAATTTACCGTGTAGATATATGGACAAACATCATTTAGCCTGCCCACAGTGTTTATTGTATAATGTATACATAATGGCATGTAAAACCATATGATCCAAAGCAGACTGGATAATTTCTCCATGCGCAGTTATATCCCCACATCCATATATGACACATACATAATGATTTTTATGACGACGATTGAGTACAGTCGTGATGAAATACAGGGGATCCAAGTAGATCTTAGTAAAACGTGTTGAATAGGTGCTGTTCCACTGTGTACTCACATCTTGTTGGAATCGTTTTATTGGTGTTCCAAACTGATCTTGGACAGATTCTCAAGAGCGCACTTTTCACCCTGTGGTCTCAATCTTTGTGTAATAGACCTTTTGCGCTGTAATCAAGGGAATAACAGATGCATCAGATGAGCTGATCTCTAGTTAACTGCTCAAAGGGGGAGAGAAGAGAGTTCTGGTCGCAGGGAGTTCATAAGCTGCGCTCTTTGCAGCCAAGTTTTTCGCTTTTGCGCAAAGAGACTCACTGAAAGGGAAAAACATTATTTGGCCTACTATAAAGTTATCAGCTCCCATTCCTCAGCACAAGCCTTAACAATTCAGGATGGAGCCTGCTGCAACTGTTGTAATCACAGCAACCTCGGTATAGCACTGGCTCCAGTCTGTTGTCTAGAGAATTCGTCTCTTCATATTTTCGCTGAGCCTGACCGGAATGGGGCAAACGACTGATGACGCTGCTGCACAGTCCTCCCCAAGGTCAGCTTCATGTATCAGCAGAGAAAGCACCTTTAAATATCCTAACTCTGGGACTCACAGGCAGACTGACAGAGGATGCCCAACTGTTAACATACTTGTTTTATGTTCGGCATTGTCTCAGTTCTCCTCAGATCTGAGTTGCTTCCAATAAAGCTTTTAACTTAACTCATCTCTGACTCCAGGAAACTCCATCTTTGGTCGACTCACTAAATAATCAAATCTCCGCAACACTCACATTGTGTTGGAATCATTTATTGGTGTTCCAAACTGATCTTGGACAGACTCTAAGCGGGTATAGACAGGCGCGTGCTGGCTGCAGTTTTTGCATGCATCATCACAACATTGTTTCCGGTGGTTACAGGGGGAAAAAAATAGGGCATCTTTATGAAGTCCTGGCTAAAAGTAGGTTATCTAATTTCTTCTTATTTTCAATACAGGGGGTCCCCAGGACGCCCGGACACCCTAAAAGCCTGTTCTCCGGTATCTCCATATCCATCTCCATTTCCCTCCTTCGCACCAGCAGCTACATCACTCAAATCGAGCTACATGCCAACAGTACCCAGGCAACCACACACACAACAACACGCATGCACACACATCACTTAAACAGATCAGAACTTTACACACAGGCAAACACGGCATGGGTAACGCAGAAAAGCGAGTTACTATAGTCAGGTAAAGTAGTGTAGTTACCGATATTTTTAGTGTAAAGCATTACTTTATTTTGTTACCAAAAAAAGTAATATCGTTACTGTAATCTGTTACTTTGTAACTTGTTACCCCCAACACTGCACTTAAGTCAAAGTGTTCGTAGTGTGCCTGCTGTAAAAACATGTGATGCATGCATTGCAAGTCTGTGATATCTCACTTCATATTATTATTATGTTTTTTTTGTTTTTTTTTAATAAATAAAAACTTCAAAAACTACTCAAGTCCTCCATGAGAGTGTTTGCACTATTTAACCCTGAAAACCAGGTTTACAGCTTTTGGTAGTTTGCACTCAGAACAGGTCTAGTGTCCTCACAGTCACAGTTAAACACTTGGCAATAACATGAGCTCATTTAAAACCTTTGACTTATTATTTCTTATGACAGAGCGGAGAAGCTGCATTTCAATCAACACGCCACAGTCCAGTGGTCTGTCATAAACTTTAAATGACTATACCCACAATTCTTTGCTTTTGAAAAAATAACCTCACAGCCTTTTTTACTTGAAATGTCAATTCACATTTAGGGGCAACTTATACAGACGCAATCATTGTTGAAACAAACACATGAAAGGACATTTCAAGACTCAATAGTGCATTCCAGTGTTGTTCTCAGAGGTCAATATCCCAGTAAGTAGTTACTCATGTCCCAAGTTCACAAGTCAAGATGGCTATTCTCAACATCAGTGAAAAGTTGTAATTGGTTGCTGTATTTTAAAGCACTTTTGTCTTTTTTGTGTCCAATCATAAATCATGTACATCTTTGTACTTGATGCTGCAGTATTTTTTTTAAACAGCATGTATTGTGTTCATCAAAAGACTAGGTTAGCTTGCTAGTTAACAAACCTTGCCAACACGTGCCAGTCATGTTTCAGTGGAAACTGGATTAACTAAACATGGGTATGACGCAGGGGTGGACTGGGACAAAAAATTTGGCCCTGGACTTTTTGGTCCAGACCGGCCCACTACAATCCACGCGCAGATATTGTGCCAATTCGCCCTGTTGTTGTACATACAAACACATAAGCTCTTAATGACACCACCATACTAAACAATATCCCTTTATATTCGAATGCTAAAGTGGAATTAATCAGGATAGTTTATGAATATGGTTATTGTTTTCCAACTAGATTTAGTTGTAACACACCACACCATCCAGAGTTTGCTATTTATTATGTCAAATAAAGTTCATAGACAGTTAAGCAACCGTTCTGAACCATTTATTTTAATGAATGTTTATACACACCATTCTAGAAGGCACATACCTGCTTAACATCGTATCACTGCCTCCTTCACATGGTCAGTGTTCTTTAGCACTTATTTCAACCTCCTGCACCATAATGGCAGTGGTCATGGGAGTCTCACCCTCTTCAGACTCCGTGAAGGACCCCTTGCTGAAGCTGCAGCCTCGGTGCTGCTCGCCCCGGTCAGGCTGGCCCCAGCAGCAAACATCGGTGTACTTTTTGTTTTACTTTTAGCAGCCTGTGCTGCTGGAGACTTTCTTTTACTTTCCCTCAATTTTTCCGCACCGCCTTTGCGTTTTCTACTCTCCGTTTTTGTTTTTCATGTGCTGGTGTGTTCATCATTAAAAGTGATCGGAAAAGGGGCGGTCTAGAACATGCGTGGGTGGGACTTCTGGGCCTCTGTAGCCTCTCATAGGACCATTGGGCCAGGTATTTTTTAGACAGACAAGCCACTGGGCCAATCATCACCTCTGTGCTGTGTCTGCAGCTGAGCACTGTGGGCCGCCGAGCCGATGCATGTCTCTCTCGCCGGGAGAGTTACAGTAGTTACCAAGGCAAGAAAAAGTTAAATAAATACATTTTAAAAAACGGCCGTCACCAGCCCTTAAGTGATCATTTGACCGGAAAAGTCCCGGTACTCCCGATGGCCAATCCACCCCTGGTATGACGTCATTCTCAGTTCTGACTTCCTGAGGCAAAGGGGAATTCACTATAATTATTTAAAGCGGACCTAGACCGGAAGTTCCAATCAACGCTGTTTTTTAGTGTGTATCTGCGTTCTTACCTTGTTTAAGAAGCCCTGAAGGTCTAAACAAACAGTTCAGCCACTGCTGAGAACGCTGTGTTGTATTGTAATCTCTGGATCAGCGAGATCGCTGAAAAAACCCGGTCCGGTTACGTGAACACCAGGTCTCCCGAACAGCAGATCGCCCTGCTCCGGGCACTAGTCGTACGTCATGCATACATTGAACCGCAGAAGAAGAAAAACGTCCGTTGTGTCGGTGTTTCACGAGTGAAACGGTGTTTCAGTGTCTTCTGACTCTGGGTCTGACTCCGAGTCAAAGTCATAAAAGGGACTGCGGTGGGGAGTCGTGAAGAATCTATTTTTAAACATTGTTAAAACAATGTTTTGATAATGAGTAGCAGTGCCACCGTTCCAGAGGGGGGAGCTGCGCTTCTGAGAGCGGGTGTGCTGATCAGGTACTGGCCAATCACAAGACTCTGTCTTCTGGGTGTGAGAGTTGAGTCTGAAATATCGCGGCTGGGCAACAACGTCAGAAAAGAGGATTTCTATCGGCTCGTTAACAGCAACTAGGAGGTTTTGACCATAAAAACAAGTTAATGTATGTAAGTAGACCTCCATAACTAACATATATATGCAACAGGACCACTCTATGTGAGCTTTAAGAACAATGACTTAGCTATATTTGCTAGCTAGCATTTTTAAGGCTGCGTAATTTATATTAACTAACAACACATCCCATGCAGTACATCATGTTGTCTTCCTTTTCTAAAATTTTAGGCACAGATATTCACTGTGGATCATTTTGAGAAAAGATTATCGGCATTTAACGGCGACACACATGCTTCGTCTTCTTGGCTCAGTGCATCATAATCTATCTGTTTTGGTTGCTTTAAAGGACCAGTGTGTAACACTTAGGAGAGTAGAAATAGAATATTTTGTATATATTTGGCTAAGAGTATAATCCTGTTAAAATAAAAATCATAGTTTTCATAGCTAATTACTCAAAAGTAATTAGCTATGAAAACTATGACAAACAACATAATTTCTGATATGCCAAGGCCACTGTAGTTCCCTGGCCCACTTGGGTAATGGAGGGATGAGCAGAGGAACTCTTATACAGTCTCACAATTTGCTGCTGACAATTCTTACACACTGGACCTTTACCCTACTAAGTCAGTGGTTCTCAAACTTTTTCTACCAAGTACCACCAAGAAAATATTGAGCTCTCAAAGTAACGCCCTTATCACCATCATTAAAAACAAAGTCAGCTACGGACTTTTCACAGGAGGCAGATTTATTCCCAATAAGATAATTTGGTCTCATCATCCTCGTCTTCCTCCCATATACTTAGCACACTGGTATAGTGGAATTAGATTAAGATGGAGCGAAAGACAAGATGACTCCAATTATTATTATGTAATTTATGATTATATTTTGTTAATTGTTTCACTTTTTATGCACTCATACCTCAGTTCCACTCTGATCACATACCCTGGTACCACCAGAGGAAGCTCACGTACCACAGTTTGTGAACCGTGGTCCTAATGCATCTGGTGCTAGAAGTGTCACTTGCCTTGGATCAAATAATGGTTTGGCTGATGAATGTTGCATTAATATCACAGTAATATTTTATTGTTTTGTTTGTGTTCCTTGTCTTCAAGTCGGAGACTTGTTGCCTACAATTCTGACAGAAAATATTGGAGAAAATCATCAAGTATCCCACATAACTTTATCTATTCAGGAGCCACCAGTGACGGTCATCTCTGCTTGTGAGGATAGGTTGTTTGTTTGTTAATAATAAAATAGTAAAAAAAAAAATAATAGTAAAGCACATGAATGTATGTATTATCTCATCCAACTCAATCCCATCTCATAACAAAGTTACTCAGTCTCTCAACAGAGAGAACCAATGCCACATTATCTTCATACTGTCTCACTAAGATGCAAATCCATAACAGTCACAGATTTGTTATGATTTATCCAGATTCAACTAGTTATTTTCAGTTTCTCTCAGACAAACCAATGCTTGAGAGTTGATAATTCAAATCCACATTTTCCTTTATAGCTATTCCTTTAGTGCATATTTTCATTGTGTACATCCTTCTCTTTACAATATTGAGAGATAATCTCTGTCTACTGTATATCAACTGCATGTTTCTCCTCCATATTGTTTGATGAAGATGACACTTCTCATTAACAAAGTTGTAAATGAAAATCAGCCATTACTCCATTTTGAAAACTTGATCCATGTCAGTTTTCACTGCTTCCACTAATCAATTCTGATCCTGGGTCAGTACCTGTCCTCATCTTCCCTCCTCTACTGGACGGATTTCAGACTTGAGCTTGACAAACTCCTTAGCCACCTCATCAGTGGGTCTCTGGGACAGGATACGCATCACTGTCATGCCTGTCTCATTGGTGTGAATGCGCTGTCCTAGTGGACACCAGCACACACAGGTCTTGCGGTCAGCAACATCGCGCAGCTGGATCACAGCCATGCCTACGACCCGGTCTGCTCGGCCAAAGCAATAGTCCTTTACGGTCACCTGGAGTTCGTAACAGTCAGTGGATTCCTTACCTAGGATGCTATAGTAGCAGAAAAGAAAGACTCAGCCACTGGTTTACAACATGTAATGTGTTGAAATACATTTTTTTAATCTGGATTTCAAACTCACAACTGGAAAGACTCGTTGAACTTTGCCGTCCAGCTGTTGTTCTTGGACTTTGTGGTGAACTTCCGTTTCTTGTCAGACAGGAAAGGCCCGACCATGGAGACTTCAACAAAAGGTCGGAACATACCTGACGTCTGCCACTTAATGTCGTTCACTGCAATGACTGAAGCGAACAGGAGAGAGGTTTAATGTTGAAGATATGTTTGTGCCTTTATTTTGGTGTTATTTAAAACTATACAGGCAGTATTATACCGTATGTCATCACTGTGGTCTGTTTCATAACACTTTAGTATGTTGTTTAAATGAACTAACAAAGCACTGATATGGTAATATATCACACATTATTTAATCACAGTGAACTTTATTTTATGATGTTTCATTTAAAGTGGACCTAGACCGGAAGTTCTAATTTACGCTGTTTTTTTGTGTGTATCTGCATCATTACCTTGTTTAAGAAGCCCTGAAGGTTCTAAACAAACAGTTCAGCCATTGCTGAGAACGCTGTGTTTTATTATAATCTCGGGCTCAGCGAGATCTCTGAAAAAACCTGGTCCGGTTTACGTAAACACCGGTTCTCCTGAACAGCCGATCGTCCTGCTCTGGGCACTAGTCCGGGCACATCCGGTTGCGTACATTGAACCGCAGAAGAAGAATAACGTCCGTTGTGGAGGTGTTTCACGAACGACAGTGTCTTCTGACTCCGGGTCAAAGTCATAAAAGAGACTGCGGCGAGGAGTCGTGAAGAAGCTATTTTTAAACATGAGTAGCAGTGCAGCCACCGTTCGAGAGGGGGGAGCTGCGCCTCTGAGAGCTGGTGTGCTGAATATGTCACTCTTTGATTGAAATTTTTTTTTGATTGAAGTGATCTTTTTGTGTTTGGGCCACATTACGGGTAGGACATTTGTGTCTTAATTATTCAATCGCAAAAAAAGTTGCTTCAATCAAAAAAAATATTTTCAATCAAAGAAAAAAAATTAAGTGTGGTTGTTTTTTATTGAAAATGGGTTTTTTATCGATTTGAAGTGAAAAAAAGTTTTGAAGTCGTTTTTTTTTTTGATTGAAGTGAAAAAAGTTTTGAAGTCGTTTTTTTTTTTTTGATTGAATCATTTTGACACAAACGTTCCGCAGTGGGCGGGTGCTTCCCCATTGGTCAGACATGTTTGAGTGACAAGTGTTTACACCAACGATGTCTTTCTGACAAGCAAGTCATGGTCGCCAGCAAGTCGGGTCGCAGTGCACCAGTGCAGGCAAAACAGTATTAAAATGATTTGTGTCATGTTATTATTCCACTCTGTTTGATATTTTGGTTAAACATAAAGCTTGGTGTCAGATATCTCACACCGTCATATTGTCAGGCAGGCTAGCACGGTGCACGAACGGCTAGCTGATAACGTTAGCCCATGGCTCTGCACACTAAATGAATTGTTTATTTTACTTAAGTACAGAGGCTTGCTATGTGCTTAGTGCTATGTTATGTTATAATTATGCTGCATTCCAGAGTCCCATCCAAACAAATGGGATGTGGGACATATCCTACCTGAATTGTACTAGCTCCTACTACAAAGTGTTCCAGCAATTGAAGTCGAATGTTAGAAAACATGGACGATCACTGCGCCTGCCACCTTCGCACCGAGCCTTTCCAAGCCGACCTAGAGCGGGTCGCGGCGCACCACCAACGGAGGAAATGTGCAAGGCGGGCGGCCAGCCGACAGCCAGGGGCGAAGAAGCCCTCTCCGCACACTGGACCCTAACCCTACAGGCAAGACAGCGGGCAACAGTTGGCCTGTGGACATCGTTGGTGTAGACACTTGTCACTCAAACATGTCTGACCAATGGGGAAGCACCCGCCCACTGCGGAACGTTTGTGTCAAAAATGATTCAGTAAAAAAAAAACGACTTCAAAACTTTTTTCACTTCAATCAAAAAGTGAAAAAATTGAAGCAGCTGTTTTTGTGATTGAATAATTAAGACACAAATGTCCTACCCATAATGTGGCCCAAACACAAAAAGATCACTTCAATCAAAAAAAAAAATTCAAACAAAGAAAATAAGTGTTCAAATGACATTTTTTGAGTCTCAAATATTTTTTGCATTCAAACACTTTTTTTCTTTGATTGAAAGGGATTTTTTTGATTGAAGTGATTTTTTTTTTATTGAAAATATTTGTTTTTGTTTGAATCAACTTCTTCTTTGATTGAGTTATAAAGACACAAATGTCCTACCCATAATATGGCCCAAACGCAAAACAGCATTACTTCAATCATAAACTTACTTCAAACCAAAAAAAACCTTCACTTTGATCAAAGAAAACATTTTCAATCAAAGAAAGTCTCTTTTTTTGAGTCTCAAATATATTTTTGCATTCAAACAATTTTTTTCTTTGATTGAAAAGGTTTTTTTGATTGAAGTAAAGGTTTTTTTGATTGAAAATATATTTTTTATTGAAGCAAACTTTTTTTTGATTGAATAATAAAGACACAAATCTCCATAGTTTTTTGACCATAAATACAAGTTGTATGTATGTATGTAAGTAGACCTCCATACTTAAAGACGGTGGGCCCACGGTTGGTGTAGTGGTTAGCACTCTCGCCTTTACAGCAAGAAGGCCCGAGTTCTTGGGTTCATACCCCGGTTGGAACAACTTCGAGCCCCAGTTGGAACAAGGGCTTTTCTGCAAGGAGTTTGCATGTTCTCCCCGTGTGTGCGTGGGTTTTTTCCGGGTTCTCCAACTTCCTCCCACAGTTCGAAAAAACATGCAATGAATGTATGTATGAATGATAGTAGTGGTCGGAGGGGCCGTTTGGCGCACATTGGCAGCCACTCTTCCGTCAGTCTGCTCCAGAGCAGCTGTGGCTACACGTAGCTTACCACCACCAGTGAGAATGTGTTAATTGATAATAGCCAATTTGTAAAGCGCTTTGGGTGTCTAGAAAAGCGCTCTAGAAATGTAATGAATAAAAATAATAATAATAATAATAAAGGTACACTGTGTAGTATTTATGGGTTTATATGACCCAAAATCCACAGTGCTCCTGCATTGTCTAGTCGCTGTATAATATTCTTTGTTTAATTTCCGTAGTCTTTCAAAAAGTCATGTAAAATAAGATGGTCGCGGGCCGCTACTGCATTGCCACTATGCCGCTACTGCATTGCCACTACGCCATGTCTCTACGGGAGCCTGTATAGACAAACGCGAGAGAACAAATCAAGCGTCGCTTTACTTGTAGCGGAAGTCCCGCCTCCACTCTCTCCACTTCGTCTGCTACGGCCGCGGTAGCTCGCCCTCTCCCTCGCCTCACGAACCTCATCTGCTTACACGGCGAAAGACGACGAGGACAACATTTGACCGGCTGAGGATACCGTAGCGCTCAGGGAAGGGAGGTGGTGAGCAGAGGAGCAGTTCTTTGTTGTAAATTTCAGCCTCTCCTCTAGATGGCACTATAAACTACTTACTTCACCTTTAACATATATGTGCAACAGGTCCCCTCTATGTGAGCTTTAACATGTGGAAGTTTGCTTTAATGTCATTTATTAAATTGAGGGGTATAATATAAACATTGTAAATATTTGTATTTATCTCACCTCTGATGTTGACCTTGCGTTCTTTCCCAGACATCATGTTGATCTGCAGGACTCCCTCTCCAATTTGCTTCTCTACCCCTGAACCTGTACAACACAGCAACACATTAATAAACACAATTAGCTTCTCAGACAAGCACTAATTATTGGCTCAATTTCACTGTTGCTGCAGTAATTTACTATTATTTACAAGCTTAGAACAAAGTTGTAAAACCTTTCTTCCATTTCAGTTAAAGCTGATAATGATACACTGGGAAACAATAGAACCACCATCATTTATGCTTTCATCTTTAAGAGATAATTTCTAATTTACAGAATTCAAATGCCAAATAAACTTTGCAATGATCTACGCTTAGGTCACTGCAACAAGTAATGTTTCATGTACATTAGTTCCCCATTTTGTGTCTCCCTTTTTGGTGACAGGTGACCAACCAATGAGCTCTCAGAAAGACAGTGTTCCTCCATATTTCGCTTGATGTATACAGTATAGAAGTCACAGTCCTGTCAAATGTCTTATAGACTTACCCCGATCAGGTAGAATCTTTTCATTGCCAGTGATTCTGATGCCGATCCCGTTATGCACTGAGAGGACAGGAACATAGGTTTTGTGAACTTCTTCATCAATTTGAACAACTCAATAGACATGTGACATATACACACACACCCACACACACACACACACAGTGTACTTGTGTATATGTGATCACCTTGGGAGAGTTGTGTGGTGACAAAGGTCTTGATGAGAGCGTCTGTGCTCTGGGAGTAGAGTGAGAGTGCGTAACGCAGTGATGCCAGCTCAGGACTTTTCTCAACAAATGCCTTCTTTAGCCCATTTCCTCCTGCATGGAAATATTGCTGAAAGGAAACAGAACACCAGGGTGAAGGTGAGAAAACTAACAATTTTAATGAGGGCGGTAGATCTTCAATATATAGCATGATGTTATCTGAAACTATTTTGTAATTCAAAATGTTTGATATAGTTCTGAGTCTGAATGTAACTACAAAAGCTGCAACCAAAGTGTTGTCAAGCAATTATGCTCAGCAACTAGGTTCAAATTATTGTCTTCCCTTCTTTAAGGAACTATAACCTTACCTCTGCGAGTACGCAGGTATCCACCTACCTTGATGGTCTCGAGCCCTGCGTCGATAATTATGCACTGTTTGGGTGTCAAGGTTTTGGCTTCACCTCCTCCCTGCAGCAGTTTACAGACATTAGGCAAACTTTAGACAACAGTCAAAGTAAATGAATAAAACAAATTGACATACAGTTGTCCCTCGCTTCACCTTTCATGGATTTTATTTTTTTTAGTGCAATTTTGCATGCTTTTTTTTTGACTGTGAAATACGCATGAGTCACCATTAATTATTTCTTATGTGTTTAACCTTGTAGGTTCATCATTCAAATTAGATTTGTAATTTCTTAAAGCTATCATATTTATTTATAGTAAAATGTTTATATTTTTATTTCTCAAACAAATGTTTGAGCCTGAAAACAGGTTTTGATCTTTGGTTTTTTCTATAATACTGTACTTATGTTTTAAAATCTACAAAGGTTTGAACTTTGAGTGTGTTTAAACGAGAGAAATGTGAGAAAATGTTAATTCCTGTCCGAGAAAACAATATAAAGTGCGTGGTGAGGGGTTTTACAGCCTTAAAACCCTGTAAAATATATAGCTTACTACTTAGCGGATTTCGCCTATTGCGGGTTATTTTTAGAACGTAATCCCCGCAATAAACGAGGGACCACTGTAAGGTCAGGAAACTGGGCCTACAGGGGGTCTTAATATTTATATTATTCACCTCACTTTTTAGAATTACTTATAAGGATAAAATGCACACATTATTGGCTGTTTTTTTAACTGATTGACGAATAAATATGGACACAGATTTCTGGTTTAGCACCTGATGAGCTACCTCATCATTCAATTTATTCAAGTAACAGTCAGCCAATTTGATATTTAAACCACCAACTTTATGCAACATATTGCATGATATGTTGACAAGCAGCATCCTCAAGAAAGACACTGTTAAAGTTTTCACTGACATTTTAAAACGTGTTTAAAAGAGTTTGTTTGTCATTAAGGTCTTTGATATTGAGTGAATGATTGACAGCAGTATCCCAGCTTTTTGTCTCTGCTTTGGCTTTAGTATGTGTTATGTGATGAATGGTTAAGTATCATTAGGCTTTACGGTGTCACCTTGAGATTGGAGAGTCCTTTAGCTGCGGTGAGGAGTTGGGCTCCCTTCAGAGAGAAAAAAGAGGGTGGGGTGATGATTACACTTAGTAATTCTGTCTCACAGACAAAACCCAATCATTCAACTTTAATTTGTAAAACAAGTGTGCATTTATCCAGCATCAACCAGTAGATGGTAGCATTGCTCTGGCACACAAACTTCATATAGAGTACTGAATACACTATAAAATTATAGAACGGCTGCATTCCTTCCATTCAACATCACGTTTAACATGGAGACACTTAAAGTTATATTTTATTTTTATATATAAATGAAGTCATAAAGCGGTTCCAGTGAATCTGTAGAGACTGCTGCAGTCAACAACGGTTATTTTAACTTTGCTAGGAACTCACATAAATGTCAGAAACAAGACATAAAACAGAATTGTGCATTTCCCCTTCTCATTGACCGTCACTTCAGTTTCTCTCTCTATCAGTATGTAAACAAACCTGCAATGTTCATAAACTCATTTGTCAAAATGAAAAAAAATGAAAGAAACAAGGAACATGGATCACACGCTGTTGTTCTTCTAACTTTGTGAGGCCCAGTTTTACACTAAATTACTTGAATTTCATTGATTTAACTCAAACAGTGGTGTCTAGATGAGAGTTAGAGTTATTTGAATAGTTATACTAAAGGTTAACATTTCGGTTGCTCACCAGGCTGTCGTTACTTTGGGGGAGGATGATGGTTTTCTCGAGGCTACTGAGAACAATTTTCCACAAATCCTTCAGGATCCTCTTCAACACTGTCTTCTCACAGATGTCAGCAAAGATACTGAGCCTGAGTCACAAACACAAACACACCACACGTGTTGGTTAAAGTTTCAGTGTCAGTGCAGTCCCATGTCTTTATACGTTTTGAATAAATAGATAAATACATTTGGAATGTGAAATCCATTGTTTATTTTTGGAGATATGTTGCTGACAAACAGACCAACTACCAAAAAAAATTACCTCCTCAGAGAAGCTAATTATAAACAAATAAACCATATTGGTTAGGTCAAGGTAAACTTTATTATCCCCTAGGGGAAATTCAAGTGGTCAGCGTTACACAACTCACAAGACATATAATATTCAAACAAGTAACAAGACAGACAGACACTAAACATACCACATTACATACATCACAAAGACATATCATAAAAGAGCTGTATAATAAATTAAGAATAAATAGAAAGATAAAAGTTAAAGAACTATGCAATACATGGGAAGGAATTGCATGAATGTGCAGAGGGGTGAACTAAAGTGCAACAGATATTTTTGATCTGTTATTGTGCAGTCTAATTGCTGTAGGCACAAAGGACTTCTGGTACCTTGCTGTTCTGATTGCTCTCTGCAGGATTCTGCCATTTGACCTACTACTTCTAACCAACTTTGGGAATAGAGGATGTGTTGGATCAGCTAGGATTTGCTCCATCTTTCCTAAAATGAGCTCATTATACAGCTGGATTGCGGATACCTGTGTCCAGCCATGGCAAAAGCGTTCACAAGTCTACTTCGGGACATTTGGAGTTACTTACAGATTCTGAAAGTGTGATTTCTAAGCTTTCCAACAATGTCAAACACATGTCCATCTGATCATTTTTGAAGAAGATGTGGCAATTTGAATGTAGGCACTCTTCAAACTGCTTTACGGAGAATTTTAGCCTCAAAGATTTACACCTTCTGAGAGCCAAGTGATAGAATCATCACATTTACATAGCACAGCCCCCCCCCCCCCCCCCGGTCTAAGCTGTCAGTGAAACCACACCCTGCTCTGTATGAGAACAGATACTATTGTTGTGAGCTACACTGCTACACAGAACAATATATATACACAATACATGAAACAACCTGACATAATATCCTCTTAAGATTTGAACTGAAATAACCTAAAAAAAATGGGGGGGGGGGGGTTAGCTTATTCTGTTATCATTTGTGTAGTCATACAGTGGTATGCAAAACCCTGCAAATCTTCATGATTTTCCTTTATAAATCATTGGTTGTTTGAAAAAGACATTTCAGTTAAATATCTCATATAGGAAACAAACACAGTGATAATTGAGACGTGAAATAAAGTTTATATGATTTACAGAAAGTGTGCAAGAGTTATTCAAACAAAATGTATGATTTATAAAGGGAAATCATGAACATTTTGTGGGACTCATGGTAATGTGGGCAATATAAGCGGACACCCCCTCATTATTTTGTTGTCATTATTTTGATTGATTTATTTGTTATTTGTTAACTGACATTTGTGCACGAGACCAACTTATATAGGCAGTAGGTTAAAATGTGGATATAATGAGTGAAACTCTCACAGGCACTTTGAGGCAGCTACAGGGTCCTTCAAGTCCAGTGCAAGGTAATAATAAATCATTACAAGGACCCCACAGCCAGACTGCATGTCACGATGTGATTACGCTGATGTGCTTGTGTTTCTTTGTTTTACAGGTGAGCTAAAAGTATGGGAATATGTTGAATATAAAGTTATGACATGAGCATATAGAGTGTGGAATAATGTGACTGTGATGCAAATGTGTTGTATGTAAACGGAGAGGAAGTCCGATGAAAATGCGTGTCACCCGGCAGGAGTTAATCGCGAAATTACAATACCAAAAGAATAACCTACTGAGTTATAAGTTGTGTGAATGTGCTAAATGTCGCCAGTGTGTTAACTAAGTGTGAGAGCACAAGCTCATGTTTTGTTTAGCGTCGTTTGGCAGGAAACGGGACTGGTTAGTTTAATTAATGATAAATCAGTACAAGGACCCCACAGCCAGCCTGCATGTCACTATGTGATTACGCTGATGTGCTTGTGTTTCTGTGTTTTACAGAAGTAAAGGATTTTAAACTTATGCACGCCTGAGAATCTTCCTTTGTGCTCAAGTGTGCAACAATTTACAGCGGTGCCACTACCATACCACCATACAACTGTATATCCATCATCTGTTTTTGTTGTTACATGAAAACTAAATACACTGCAAAATGTGATATCTAAGTAAGATAAAATATCTTAGATCAAGGAAATATATGCTTATTTTTTGTCAGGTAAGATAGTTCTTCTTAGTAAGCAGTTTTTGTGTTAGACTGTTTCACTTGTTTTAAGTGTTTCGGTCCTTAATTATCTTAATAAGATATTACAGCTTGTTACTGAGATTTTATGACCTATTTTGAGTAAATACATGCTTGAAGCTAGAATATCAAGACTTTCAAAGATGTTTCATCGGGACTTACAAGAATAAAACTGCTTTTTCAAAGTAATAATTTCTTATTTCAAGCATAACTAAGAAATCATAAGTTTGACATAATTTTATCTCTTCACATACTTAAAACAAGCAGCCAGATGGCATCAATTGTTTTATTATCAATGAAACAATAGAAGTGTATTGCAGTTTAGTATGTATGTACACTGGTACATTGGCACAGAACTGTAAATTGACACTTGATATTCAAACATTCAAAATGTAACATTTAAAACATTTTCAAACATGAAATGATTAACAACAGAAATAGTTAATCATTATACATTCACTGTATTGTACGTTTTCATCTGCTACAGACTTTCCATAATTTGATCTCCCAAGGTCAAATTACAAGGCTACTTTAATAGCTGGTTATACCATATCTAGGGAACACACCATGACTTATTTTTCACTGTACAATTGTATTACATCCCCAAGATAGTATTTTATCTGTACAAAAGTTTGGCCTTTGCTGCTAGTTGTGTAATAAGGGGTGAAATCCACCAGGTTTTCAGCATTGACTAACTCAGTAGCCTACGCAAGGTCTGGGACCTCAACTTGATATGCCATGACATTTCTATCAAAGTGTATAGTTTCATATGGTTGGTATTCCAAACAATCAAGCCTAGAATCAACAAGATATATGTTTTTGACCAGTCCAAATTCTGGCATATTACCATTTACTACTTTGGCAAGGATCATTGACTTCTGTGTTATGTATTTATTGCCATTTATCATAAGCCACTTGACTGACACAGCGTGGTTGACTTCATCATAACCTAGGAAGTCTCTCAGTTTTCCTTGTAAATACTGTAGGTCTTGAATCTCAGATACAGGTCCCATCTCTCTTTCATTTGAAAAGATTGGGTGAAATGAAGGGTCAACATTTTGGCAGCTTTCATAAATTTGGTTCTGACTGATCAAAGACTTGCAAATATTTTTAAAATTGACCTTTGAAGCCCATTGTTTAAAGACGCAATGTTTAGATTCAAACCGCATACACATATGTCTAACCATTGGACCCAGAGATTTAATTTGTGATGGCAAATGTATCAGATAATGCTGTTTAGGTGTAATATTGCGTTCTGGGAAAAGCTCCTTCCAATGCTTCATATGAATTTCAATCAGTGACCTCAATCTAGAAGCAGTTGTAACGGTAAGAACAGGAGCGAACACTATCTGCACAATCTCTATTAGCTCATTTATTAGATGCACATATGCATTGTCCTCTGAGCTCCCCAAAACAAATGGTAATATCCTTAACAGGACAAGCATTTGGCCAGACGACTGTTTTAATTTACCATCAGTTGACATTTATGTAATCTGTGAAATTGGGGATGGCCTATCTCTCACATCCAGGGGGGAATAAGGGAAACCCAAAATAGCAGAATTCACAGAGTCCAGATCCATCACTCCTGACTGAACAAGATGATGCAACACACACTTGATTTCCAAAGGAGCTGTACCCTCCAGAATTACATGCATAATGTCTTGAGGAGTTTGTTGTATAATGTCAAAGGCAGGGAATTCAACTAATTTGCTCTTTCGATTGATCCCATATGTTGTTCTCAAGTTGTTGCGAAGCAAGTCTGTATCTGCCTTTTCTATTTCATCGGTCTGTCTGATATGCCTCTTCAAAGTTCTTTTAGTAAATGCATCCTCGTTGAAGTGTGACTGCATGTCCTCAAAAGAACACTCACAGTGTCTACATTTACTGTAAGCAAAGCCAACACCCTCCTTGAACCCTGCCAGTTCATGCTGTGCCAGCGTGTCACCACAGACAGAGACCATGGCACCAAAAATCGTTTTCTGTCCATTAATTGTTTGCATTTTAACACCATTGTACAATGCATCCATGTCTTCTTTGATTCTGTTCAATATTACATCTACACCACATTGACGGAGGTCTACGGATCTAGCCATGGCAAGTAACCTAATAGCAGCAAGTTTAGACCTGTATTTTGGATTTATGTTTGCTAGAGTGTAATACACCATCAACAGCTTATTTTTTGATGTAAAGGATCCTAGTGGATTACAAATCTGTATTTCATCTGTGTACAGAATAATTTGCAATGCATTTGGTTTCTCTGAAAAGAAGGGATGTGATTTTAAAAGGACGCCATCAACTATGTCCTGAAAAAAACCCTCTTTGCACCTTTGTGGTCCTTTCTCAATCATAGAGAATATCTTCGGGTGTGATAAGAATTGTTCTAGACTTTTCACCAATGGTATGTAATGAAAGACTTTGTCTTTAATGAAAAAGTATTTTGATGCACCACGTTTCCTCTTGCATATAGTTTGAGAAATTGGAATTTCGTCTGCATCCAAAATGCTTAACTGCTTCCTCATAACACTGTTCTGTCGAAATGTTGTTGTGACACTTGTGAATGGGTCAGCAAAACTGTCAAATACATCCATCACTTCTTTTTGAAGGTGTCCTGATGCGTTTTCCGAATGCTTCTTTAGCACCTGCTCTATCTGGCTCCTGAGGTTGATCACCAGTGATGATTGGTACTGCTGCACTCCAGCAACAATGTCATTCATGCCTCTCTGAAAATGACAAGAGTAACACAACTTCATGATACTTGTAACAAACAGTTTCGCTTATGACATGGACATTATCATAGGCAAATGACTGTAGTGAATTGGAGAACACGGCAGGCAGATTGACCACCAACTATAACAGGACCTTTTCAACAACAAGCTCTACTTTACTAACTGTAAACGAGCAAATATAAACATTTTACCTGTGAGAGACGGTGCTTGGCCCGAGCATTTATCACAAAGGCAGTGGCCTGGGTGGTCAGATCCTAAAAAAGTTTAAATTATATTAAGTATCCTGATGTAATTTGAACTGACATTCATAGTTACATGTCAAGCACAATGTTAATCACAGAATAAATAGTCTGTCCTTTAAATGTTAAATTATCTTTTCTCATTTTAGCTTCAACAGGTGGTCAGGTGGGGTGTCAAATAATATGCTGATACAATACAGACAACAATGTGTGGGATCTCAAACTGATATGCAATGGCTGAGAATTTATTGGACTCAATATAATAATAATAATAATAATAATAATAATAGTACAATTTAATTAGAAGCGCTTTTCCAAAAGCTCAAAGACACTTTACATTTTAAAAAATAAATTCAGTTCAACACAAATAATAAACATATAATATCCATTGTGATTCTTTGATGATCAATTTCAGTAGAGTGTCACCAGAAGAGTAACTTACTGGTTGTACTATGGCAGCTCTGTCTTGGTTAATGTCCATCTGCCCTTCATCCGTGTCAGTTGTACAGAGCAGTTGAGAGGTGGTGATGCTGCAATCCTGTGAAAGTTAATCAGGTTAAATGTTGTGCTGTATCACACATAAAAGAAACAAATGACTTGACATTTTACTTAATTTCACAGGTATATTTCATTCATTTTTATATTTAAATATTTTCACACAAACCAAGCAGAACATTTTCATAAAAGTCAATTATACTCATTTTTTCTTCGTTCATGACGTCCTGTTACCTGTAGGACTCTGACTGATTGACGATGGTAGTTTGTGCCAGCACGTGAAACTAATATTGACAAAGTGATGATCTACAATCCTAAGTTTTTCTGTTGTGTTTTATTTTGAAAATGCTCTGTGCGTTTGACTTCTTGTGCGGTCTGTTTTGCCCAGATCACATGGTCAAGGTCAATCCACATCGCACAATCATCCGGTAAATTTCAAAATAAAACGCAACAGCAAACTTCCTATCGTAAATCATCTCTGTGTCAGCATTAGTTTCACCCACTGGAACAAGCAACAAATGATATGTCAGTCAGACGGTCCTAAAGCTAACAGAACTTCATGGATGAAAAAAAATGGAGCAACAGTAGCAGTTACTCACCGGTTCCTGCAGCGGTTCTTGGATTCCCTCCTGTGGCCGTTCATTTGCGTGGTTGTCATCTCCTGGACTGGTGCTCTGAAGAAGATGTTTGGGGGCTCTTCGACAGGTTCTGCGTAGCACAGAGGACTCTGCGTAGCCTACGCAGTGAGGCTAATTTGAGGCATTGCCTTTTTGGTGTTGTTGTTTCTATTGTACTGCTATTGACTTATGATAAATGCTTGTCTTTTTCAGGATGAAGAGTCAGACCAGCTCCAACCAGGCACCTCCTCTGGGACTTGTGAGCTTGCCAGCTCCCGCTACATCACTACCTCATCCCCGTTGTCCACCCCTTCTTCCTCCCCCACTTCTCTCCCGCCTTCAAACCGAGGGGACCAACATGTTACCAGCAGAACTGTCCAGCTTGTAAACCCGCAATATGTTGTATACACAGACACAGAGCTGGAGCAGGTAAGAACCACCTTTTTTGAAAAACAACGTACTGGACAAGAAGAGGACTATACACTTTCCAAAGAGCTTCGCTGTCGCTTAATAAGAAATACAGTAACAAGCATGATTGCCATCAAGAGAGCTGCAGGGGATGATTTCCAGTATCCATGCAGCCGTGAGCTAACTGTGATGGCTAAGCGTCTCATTGAGTACTACCCAATGCTGCGGGACAGGTCTGCAGTCGATGGAGCTGAGTGGGTAGGAGGATGTGCTTTATTTAGGATCAAGTATAGTTTCATTTCATTTTGATTAATGTGATTTTTACACACTCTGTTTTGTCAGGAATCTGTGAAGAAGCATCTTTTAAAAAGGGTCCAGAATGTGACACCCGCCAAAAAGAAGCAGGGAGCAACTCCTTCGAGGAAGAGGCGACGGGACATTAGCTTTGAGAGCAGCCTGGAGTCATCCGCTGATGACAATGAGTCCAGTGCTTCAACTATAATCTTGGAAAGATCACCACAGTCGACAAACAGTTCCCCAGAGGGTGAACAGGTGGCTGGTAAGAGCACATATTGAGATTGTGTTTTAGTATTTAAACTACTACTAGTATTGACAACGGGGAATGCTTTAGTTTAGTTTTATGTTTAAAAAATATTGAAATGATTGTGAGTTATCATTAATTATTAATTCATTATACTTTGGGTACTTGTTATTTGTTATATTTCTTAAAACTGTAATGGTAATGATAGTAAATTAATTTCAACAGGAGGACCTGAAACTACTGACAGCCCACAGAACCAGGCAAGACACTACAAAGTTCTGCAGGAGCTATACAAATCCAGGCCCAGACCCAACAAGAAGGATGTTGCCCAGCTCTTGGACCTTGAATACCAAGCAAGACGGGCTTACATTGACTCTGATGTGATGAAAGAGCAGGACAGACCTACCAAAATTCTTCAAGCATATCCCTGCTTCAGAGAAGTGGATCATGTAAGCATATTCAATCATTTTAAGCTTATGTTTGATAAGATTGTTGTAGTAGTAGTAGTAGTAAGACATTAGTTTACACACTGATATTTTATTTTTTAACATATTTTTCTACCTGTCTTTCTGTCAGATAATGGATGAACTGCAGAGGATCCTCAATCAAGGAAACTCCCACTTCATACCTGAGCTGAAGAACCGCTGGGGGACCTTTTGTGAGAAGGTCCAGTTTTATGGAGTTTTCAAAAAAGTCATGAGGCCTCCGTTGTCAAATAAAGGTAATTACAGACCTAATTGGTGATCATATTTGTGTAATTTTGTTTTGTTTTCAATAACTGACTGCAGTAGATAAAATTAGACTGTTTTGTTTTTCACAGTAAAGCAAACCATTGCCATGATGAAGGCTTTGCCGGACATGTTTCCATCACCTATTGCTCCACCCAAGAAGTTGGGACATGCAAGTGAGGGTATGCTTCACATCCTTGAGGTAAGCAATTCATGCATGTGTTAGACAGTATACAGTGTTCTTGTGTTCCACTACTTGACCATAGTCTCTCAACAGTTAATTGTTTTGTGATTGTTTTTCTTTTTGTTATTCAGTCTGTGAAAGACCCCAACACCTTCCTCCAGGCAAGACCACTCATCAGCCCTGTCGTCATTGTGTGCGAGACCAACTGCATCCTGGCCATTGGTGCAATGCCTGTGTTCATCTTTCCAAAAGAGGACATCGCTGACAGTGTGATGTACATAATGGCATGCTACTACACTTTTCACCTCACCTACCCAAAATGCATAGCCACACTCCTGTCTATCCTGCAGACAGAGGTACTGATGGACGCCATACACGAAAGAGATATGACATCCTCGTACAAAAAAGCTATCGCTGACTGGAAAAGATTCATCACAGAGTAGTACATGAACAGTACAGTACATAAAGTTGATGCCCTGTTCCATAGTTGTTTGCCCTGGGTGTCTCACAATAAAATGGCACTTTATCAGATGTTTATTGTTATGTATATTATTATACAGTTTACCTTTCAGTTTAGGCTCCACCCACACTCCCACCACCTGCACACACACAGACACACGCTCTGCTGTGCACTAGTTAAAATTTCTGTTTGGTGACTTTAAGCAGGAAATAATTTGTTGCCACTCTGTTGCATTTTGGGGATGTAACTCTGCACCGGGATGGGGAGGAGAAGGGGTTGGGAGGAGGGAAATAGCAGAGGAACTCAGTGTGTGAATGAAAACTTTTGTCCTAACCTGTTCATCTGATATGTAGCTGCATGCACACTACTTTGTGTGTGTATTTTTGATACTAAAAGTATTGTTCTAGCTTTTAACTTTGAATACAATAAAGAAGCATTGCATTTAACTAGTTTGTGTCATTTCCTGTTAATATGATATGAAATGATTCACAGCTTTTGCCTTATTTCAAGAATTTTAAGAAAAATATTCTACATACAGAGGAAAATATTCTTAGCTGTATCTAGAAAAGTACACTAGTTTTCAGTATGACTTTGCTGGTTTCAAGAAATATAATGCCTTGTGCATGCTATTATTTCAAGATAATGCCTCTAGCATTTACTTAATTCAAGAATATTTTTCAACAAATTGAGAAAATAGGTCTCATGTATTTCACTAAAATCAAGAAAAATGCACTTGTTATTAGTTAGAATACACTAATTCTAAGGTATTTGTGGGTTCATTGAGATTAGATAATTTTACTTGTTTTGAAAAGTCTTGACAAGCAAAATTGTCTTGTTCCATTGGCAGATAATTTTGCTAGTTTTAAGCAAAATACACCTAATTTTTGTACTTTTTTTTCTTGTTATTGAAAGCTGGCTTTTTGCAGTGTATACTATATATACTTAAGAGAGAAGGATCAAAGACAGACACATATTTCTAATATCAAATCGGACACTAGTGAAATACATTGAAGTGTCTATGTGGTTTAGTGTGGTCTGTTACTGAATGAGCTGATAATGTCCTAACTCACAACTCAAAGAATTAGCATCACAGTCAATACTTCACACACAAAGCTGTGTCATTCACACATGATTCAAGCACTTCAGCACATGTTTGTGCCGGAGCTAGAGAAACAATAACAAGAAAAAACGTCCCTGTATGTGACTGAACACTAACGTTACGTATATAAAAACTCGGCGTCACCATCTCAGACAACTACTGTGTCTGTCCTGTTCTCTTTCAGCCGCTGAATAATCCATCTGTTTGTTGTTTTTGTGACGATGAAGTCTGCTAACACGTTAGCATAAAGATCGCTAGCTTAAAATGCTAACAGTCCACACACCAGCAGTCTGTGCTTTCTCTGTCCATGTGAAGATGTTCAGCCACAGTTCAGATATTGTCCTGTTCTCCTTGCCTTCCTTTGTTCAACAAAGCTTTGATGATGACTGCTTTGATGATAATCACGCTTTAATTTCGCACTGCACACACACACACACTCACACACACACTGCACACATACAAGCAGCCCAGGCACTCTATCTCTCCCCCTCCCCTCCCTCTCTCTCTCTGTGTGTGCGTGCATATTAATTAGCCATGTGTATTCTCCGTGATCGTCAGCTGATAGGCTGAAAAAGCAACAAAAGCTCTGTAATGTGAGATCGCCACACCCAAACTAGGAGTGATTCACAGCGATAAAACAACCTTAATTCAACACAAAGTTTATGGTTTTAAGACCCACAATACTGTGATTTGAAGCATGTAGTGGCTTCTTCAAAACTTCAACTTGTGTAATTTTGAAAAAAAACGCAAATCCCTAATTTTGAAAAAAAAAACTTTTTCCTGTTTTTTCTCGTTTTGCGCTTTGCCGACTTGTTCCCGATTGGTCCGTGGAGGGTCACATGGTCCACTCCAATGAACATGCTAGCTGATTTGATAATGCGCTGGAATTTCTTCTGATTCTGTACATACATATTTCCAAAAGTGCAAATTAACCCAAAGGACAGGATACTCTGCAAAAGGGATTTATAAAATAGTTGGAGGATGCTGCTATCTAATCTAAAATCTTTTAGTTTCCTGAGAAAGAACATCCTCTGTTTCCTACACTTGGTCTTGGCACAATGGTTAAAACACAGTTTATCATCTATCTCAATTCCCAAATATTGAGATATCTGTTCACCATTAATCTCAGATGGAGAGACAAGTATCGCTTTCTTGCTAAAATCTATCAGCATTTCTTTTGTTTTTACATTGACCTGTAGAAAGTTATCTGTGCACCACTTAATACAACCTTGAACCTCCATTTCAAAGCCTCCAACAGATGGGGTGTCAGGATGTAAGAAGCCCACCAATGCTGTGTCATCAGCGTACTTAAAATAGGTTAGAGCTGAGGAGGATGCTTGGCAATCGTTTGTGTATAGTGTGTCGAGAATGGGTGATAGTACGCATCCCTGCGGTGCTCCAGTATTAATCATCTTAAGGGAGGAAATGTGTGAGTTTAATCTTACTTGCTGCCTACAGTCAGTCAAGAAATCATGAATCCATAGTATTAATCTAGGATTTACTCCAAGATTAAGTAATTTCCTCACCATCAAATGTGGTTGGATTGTGTTAAAAGGAATGCTAAAATCAATAAACACAATTTTAACCAGGCTCCTTGGATGTTCAAGATGCTCATAAACATTATTTATCAAAGTAAGAAGCGCATCTTCGACTCCCCTCTTTGCACGGTAAGCAAATTGGTTAGGGTCTAGTGAGTGTGATACCTCAGAAAGAAGCTGTTTTAAACACAAGTCATTAAGCTCTCTAGGTCTGTTGTTTTTAGGCACTGGAACAATTAATGATTGTTTCCATAGGCTAGGGACCACACCAGTGTCCAAGGACATCTGGAACAGCCTTTGGAAAGGCTGTGCCAGCTCATTGGTACACATTTTAGTGTTCTGTTACTAATACCGTCAGGCTCACTAGCTCTACGTGGATTTGTGCGTCTAAAAACTGATTTGACGTCATCAATGGAAATTTCCATACCTGCACCCCCCATACCTCTCACTTCCATGCTAACCAAGTGCTGCTCTGTTTTAAAATCATGTGTATCAAACCTACAATAAAAATTGTTTAGCTCATTAGCCATATCAAGCTCATTACCCACTGCCATCAGGTGATTCTTAGGCTTGTACCCCTTGCCATGCTCTTCTGGGATTACTGTTGAAAAAACCTTCATATTATCCCCAAAACTTATATTTACAAAAAAGAACAATAATCACTGAACTGAAACAACCACTTGTCTTGAGTGGTTTTCCACCTATAATATGATCGCTGAGCAAAAAAATCTGGCTTCCTGACCCAAACCCTATCAATTTTGACTTTTAGCATGTTGATAATTTGATTTTGAAAGCAGATCTCGTCACCCAGGTCCACGGTCAAACAGCAGAATCATTAATAACAGTCAAAGCATACCATTTCTGAGAGACACACTCGTTGCAGTCATCTGACTGCAGCTTACAACAGGAGCAAAATGTGTGCATCATGTCAGCCTCCACTTACTTTCCATCCAAGAACTCCATGAGAGGTCTCAGCATGACGTCAGCATCTGCTTCTGCAGAGTCATGCTTGGAAAGACCTTTGATTTGGTAGAGGATCTCAGCCACCTGACGCATGCAGCCAATGATATGAGCCTGGAAACTTGAGAGGAGACAGAGGTAAAGTTCATTAAAGACACTGTGCGTGTGCGTGTGTGTGTGTGTGTGTGTGTGTGTGTGTGTGTGTGTGTGTTTTACCTCTTGGCGAAAATGGTGCTGAGGTTGTCCAGGACAGTGTTCAGCTTCACTTGTAGCTCATTGAGGATATTCGCTGCCTCTGTATCCATCTATGACACACACACACACAGAGGGAGAGGGATAAAGACATAGCTGGTTATTTCACAGCTTTATTTTGAAAATTGGTGCCTATGAAAGATTTGTGGGCACAGAGTTGACCACAGCAAAATGAAGTAGATGTTAAATGTTTTTGAAAAGGCGCCTGCATGTAAAATAGAGTCAAGGTGCTGTCAATTTTAGTAACTCATTCTCAGACTTAGCAGATAACACAATATTACTGAAGTGAGTATGACTTATGATGCGTGCGATATTGCTGTGACGTGTGTGACGATCATATGCAGATTTGTACATGTGAATTCAAAAGTAACTGTAAAGATCCTGACGAAACACCTCTTCTTTTGAGTAGGTACTCAGAGATGTCTAAAGGGCGCACTACAAGCTATAAACAGCACATCAGGCAGCTCAGGGACAGTTTCAGTTCACATGAATCCCGGGGGAGGGGGGGAGGGCTTATTCATCTTATACATGAATGTGCTTATTCATCATGGTTTGAAATATGCTATTCCTAGGTGAATGGGGGAGCACCAGGAGTGCACACAACACAACACAAATTACAGTATGTAGCAGTACCTGATACAATCATATTGAAAAAAAAAAACAATCCCTTCAGTTGTGATTGTTGTGTTGACAGGACTGCTAAAGCGATGATATAACAATCCAGTTTTAGGTCGGTATAAAAAGTGGCAGACCTATTTATAGGTGTAAGGCTCCATGAGATCTAATTGGATCACGAGTGCCATATCACCTCTAAAGCTACACTGTGCGATTTTGGGATAAGTCTGAATTTCATCTTAATCGTGCATCGTGTACACATTGAGTAACAAGCACAGATTAACCCCTCACGACCAGCTCCTGACCGGCAATCATGCGGTCAGATGAAAATCAAACCCTAAAGGGTATCGCACTGTTGAAGCAGAACCATGAGCCGACTCACCTGAACCGTGTAGTGTTCAGCTCACATAAATTGTGAGCGTTGGACGATTGAAACAAATTGCTCAGTGTATGTCCAGCTTTACAGCGTGACAAAATCCCGTATAGCCAGACTCAGTTTCACGGCACCATTTGGATCCAGCAAGTATTTGATGACCTGCTTACATGAGCACCTGGCTGGATTGGACATAAACTGGCTAAAACTTTTACATTTTCATCATCCCTAATCTTCTAATCCCTAATCTAATTCCTATCCACTAAGGATAGGAATTTGTGCTTATTCATGGTTTGTTTTTCAATTTTTTTTATTGAGACTCAAGCAAATGCAAAAAGTACAAAGACATGACAACAACACTTTGGGGTCATCAAGGCAAAATAAAGTAAAAATATTGAACTAAAATTGGAAAAGTGCAGCTTTCTTCTTCAAAAGTTTGCAATGAAAACATAAAAGTACTCTGACAGGTAAACACATTCATTTCCCATGATTAGACCTCTCTGCTTGACTGTGTAAGTGTCTGTAGGCAACGTTTGAAACTACACATCTTTCATCTAATGAGATTTTTACGGCGGGTCAACTAAAACATTTATCTTGCTGATGGGCTCTTATGCAATTGCCAACGTACAGTCACACTGCCAAATGCAAACTAAGCATATCTCTATTCAGTCAGAATAATTGAAAAAAATACTTTGGTGGATCAACATAACTGAACTTAGGAAGACTCAATCCACTTTTCAAACGCCAGTTTCCACAAAAAAGCGGAAGCTACAAAGTACAGTTTTCTGTTGCTCATGTGGACTGTTGGATGACCTGATGATTCTGGTAACAGACCTCAAATGAACCCAAGTCCAATGGATAGACGATTGCATGGTAAGACCTGCCAAAGAGTCTGCATAAAGTGTGCCATCGATAATTGAGAAACTAAATTATATACATCGGACGAATGCCATAGAATTTAATTTAATTAAACGGAGGCTTGTGACTTTCAAGTGACAATGTTTTAGTGTCTTGCATTTTAATTGAAAAGTGTTTCATTGAGTAAAGTGAACGGTTGGACTGTCCACCCCGTGTCTTCAGAAGAAGTGCGTTTTTGGTCTGAATCCAAAAATAAAATATGCAGCGGTGTTAGCTGCAAGTGTCAAGCAGTCAGACATATTTATAAGTACTTCAAGGTGACCTTCATAGATGACATGTATCTTCGGAAGAGTAATGAAAGCACATAGCAACAGTTCTTTCCTCCACATATACTGTATATACACACTGGAGTAGTAGGATAATCGAGTGAATTCACTTCTTAATAAATTCTGTGTGTGTGTGTGTGTGTGTGTGTGTGTGTGTGTGTGTGTGTGTGTGTGCGTGTGCGTGCGTGTGTGCATGTGTGTGTGTGATTGACTTCATTAGATAACAGATGTACGGGGTTGCTTTAATCATCTCATCCTACAGTTATGAAAAGTTACAGTATATGTGCTACAGTATTTTTTGGGGCTGTTTCAGATGCAAACATAATACACTATGATTTTTTTTATATACAAACTTCCCCAACACCTTTGCTTCCTTTTGGAACTGTGTGTCTGCCACTTCAATGCAGCTTATTTTATTTGCTTTAAAAGTTTGCTTTTACCACGTACAAAATACCTCTCTTATTCAAAAGGCTGCACATACACATTTGCCTGAAATGAAAAGATAGAGTCAGTTCGACTGTTCTCTCCAACACCCAACTGTACCTGCTTTGTGGCGGCTGTGGCTTCAGTCTTCCCGGAAACACAGAAAGGAAAAAACAAGAAAAGACACAAAAGTAAAAAGTAAAAGAAAAGTCACACAATACTAAAGGGTACAGATGATTAAAACAAACAATAACAATCATCACACAGACACAGGGATGTACTTTAAAGGTACACAGCAGGGAAAATAGTATTTAAGGGTGGGTGATTGTCTGGTGGATTGGGTAATGAAGAGTGGGCGATTTAATCACAGTTTTTTGATTTAGTGCCTCTGGAATGAGATTCTTCAATCAAAGCAGCAGTGGAAGTTAAAGCTGCACTGAATGTCTGGAAAAAGGTCAAATTTGTTGACAGCTAAGTAAATGAATGATCAGACAACCAGCTTAGACATAGATATCCTCTCAAAATTTGACTGTACTGATCAAGCTTAGACAGTACATATTTGGTATGGTCTGAGTACAAATGTAAAAAATTACCTAAAACTAAGGTTAGGAGCATACAAAAACTGGCACTGGCTCAGATTACTCACTTACTTACGCCTCAGACTTAAAAGACAGTATATATAAGTATATATCTGCATCTGGAAGTCAGGAGTGATAGATCAGAGGTAAACGATCTACAGAGGAAAAAGGAAAAACTAACCTTGTTTACCTCTTCCTTACCCCGGATTTCCACTGGACGCAGAACGGACGCGGAACGGCCGCGGAACGGCAGCGGCGCGGTTCTGCTTCGTCCTCTGCCCAGCGGCAATCCCCACCGGGCGCGTTACAGCAGCGGTGCAGAGCCTTGGGAGCCGGCGGTATTCACGGAAGATCGCGCGATAATCTTGAACGGACGCGAGTTCGCGAGATCCAGAGATAGACTGTGTGTATAAAGTAAACAACAACAACACAGCTTCTTTTCATTCTCCGACGTGGAAGAACTGTTGATCTGGTGTCATAAATTATTTTATGTTTCTCCACTTCAACAATCAGTCTCTCGTCGTACATTATGACTCTCCGAGACGCTCTGATTAATTGACTGTTTACCTGTCAATTAAACAGTCAATTACGTCAGCAGCGGTCACGACGTAATGTTGATGTTAAGTTGTGACAGGCTATATGACCTGCGTATTGTGTTTTATTTTGAAAGGGGGGCGGAAATGTTTTACTTTGATTCTGTGTCGGACTTCCTGTCTTGTGCGATCTGCTTCGTTGAAATTTACGAGGTTCAGCAGCGGCAACGGAAAAAATAGAAGCTTCTGGGCCGCTGCTGAGACGCGGCGCAGCGCGGCCGGTGGGAATGCTCACATTGATTAGAATGGAAGCGATTTGCAACGGCGACCGCGCCGCTGCTGTCCGCGGCCGTCCGCGTCCAGTGGAAATCCAGGGTTAGACTGGTGAGAAATAAACAAAAAACACTTTAGACAACTGCTGTCTTCATTGGAGCCCCCAAAGTGACAAGAGAAAGAAACTTTTTTTTTTTTTTGGAAAGTCAAGATCTCGACTTTCCAAAAAAAAAAAAGTTTCTGCGAGGTTCAGCAGCGGCAACGGCAAAAATAGAACTGCTACCTAACGATGGTGCAATTGAAAATGTTTGAGCGGCTGGCAGTCAAAAGAAACTCGAGATCTCGAGTTTCTAAAAATTGTAGATTTAAAAAAAAAATGTTTTTTTTTTTTTTTTTTCAAATGTATTATTATTTTTTTCATAATTTCTTTGGAAACTCAAGATCTCAACTTTGAAACTCGAGATTTCACATTACCTGCAGGGTAAACAGGCGGTGTGGAGGGGATGATGACATCAAGCAATGTGAAGTATCAACTGCTAAATGTCGTATCTGTGGTGGAAGCAACTTGGCTTCCTTTAAAGAATGTGGTCACTTTGTAAAAGCAAAGCTAGTTCGAAAGGTCAGAGATAAACATAAAATCTCTTATGCAGAAGCAGTAGAGAGAGTGGAAGGGCACAAGGATCCAGGCAATGTCGAGAGTACTCCTACGGGCGGGTCCTTAATGTCTTGTCTTCCATCCCCTGATATGCCTAAACAAAGCATATTTAACAAGGAGTCTCTTCTGGCATTCATGTTGATGTGATATATGGAGCTCGTGAGAAGAAATCAAGATCAGACATTATAAAGTCTGTAACTGAATCAGAAGTTAGGTATTTGGGTATTAAGGAATTCTCCCCTTAGTCTCTGCATGAGTTTATGAAGGCAGGCAAGTGTTTTCTAGTCAGGAGTCAAAAAGCCCCTCTGAGTCCCGGGATGAGGAGCGAGAAGAAATGGAGGGATCAGTGATCTGTGAAAATGTTGGTAATGTTTACATTTTTTCTGATGGTTTGCATACTCAAATGCAAGAAGTCTTATTGCTAATGGTCAAGAATTTGCGAAATGTATCCAGGACCAAGAGAATAAATCAGATTTTTTAGGTATCCAGGAAACCTGGCTAAAGCCTTGTCTGGACTTTGTAATCCCAGGGTATACATGCCTGTATACTATATTCTATATTCTACTGGATTAAGGCTTTCCTAAATAATTGAACCATTCAGGTCAGAATTGGGGGAGATGCGTCAGAAACAATTTACTCCTCAAGGTTCAGTCATCAGTCCTGTACTTTTTAATATAATGATCAAAGGCATCTTCCGGGAAATCCCTCTAAGCTTTGGAAAGTCGCTAAGACTGTTCTATGGGCAAATAAGTGGGGCTTTAGGATTTCTATTTCTAAAAGTAAATTTATGTTATTTGGAAAGAAGATGATTATTCCTGCTTTTAGTATCTTTAGTGTTAAATGTGAAAAATTTATCAACATTCTTCGAAGCTTGGCTGGAAGTGACTGGGGGGCTGAAAGAGACACCTTATTAATGATCTATACAGCCATGATAAGATCTGTATTAGACAATGGGTGTGTGATATTTGGTGTAGCAGCTAAATCAGTTCTTTGCAAATTGGATCGGCAAGCGCCTTAAGAGTCTGTTGTCTAGCCTTTAGGTCCACCCCAATTCTTGCTCTACTGGTTGAAATGGGAGAATTTCCCCTAAGAATCAGGAGATATAAAATGGGGCTCCACTACTAGAATAAACTCGGGGGGGGGGGGGGGGGGGGGTTGAGTCTCAACTCCTGGGTTGAGTTTGTAGGTAAAGACAGGAAATCAAACGTCTTATTTCTCACTAAGCAGCTGGCAATAAAAATAGGACTGGACAAAGATTCAATGAGTGAAACTATTTGGTCTCCGATACCCTTCTGGCTTCTTCCTGACCCTGAGGTGTATTTACACCTACTAGAGAGGGGGAAAAAGTCTAAGGATTAACCAGTCTAATGAATATATCCAGATTTTTACAGATGGTTCTAAGGACCCAGAGTCTGGGAAGACTGGGTTAGGAGTATATGTGGAGTCAGAGTGTCCGTACGTCAGCTCACGTCACGTCAGTTTTCTCTGTAGAGTTGCTGGCAATTTTAAGGGCACTATATTGGGTAGCGGAAAACAAGCCCCCCAAAAGTATTATCTGCTCTGACTCAGCTGCAGCTTTGGTGGCTCTAAAGGAGGGGGCATCAAGGGCCTGTCCTGATCTGATCTGGGAATCTTCTCTAGCATAGTTAGAATTGAAAGATCGGGGTACTTTGTGTGTGTTTTGTGTGTACCAGGGCATTCAGGAGTGGAGGGTAATGAAATCGCTGATTCCTTGGCAAAGCAAGCTTTTTCAATGAATCTGTAGAGTTTAATGTCCCCCTGGGGAAAAGTGAATGTAACAGCAGACCTAAAGAAAGTCTGGAACATCAGTGGCAGGAAGAGTGGACTGTGGAGAAGAGGGGCAGGCATTTCTTCGCTATTCAGCCCAGAAACAAAATCTGGGCGGAGAGACAAGGTAACCCTTACCACGATGAGATTAGGTCACTGTTGCCTAGCAGGGTGTAGGTAGTAGGGAAGCAACCAGATGATTTGTGTGAGTGTGGAAGAAAATAGCAGTCAACAAAAAATACGGTGACCCAGCCCCCTCTCTCTCACACACAAACAAAAGGACATGAACAGGTGTACAAATTACGTTAATATATGCCCCGGTGCACGTGACCTACTATTCCCCTACTACGTATGACCACATAAAACAAACAACACCAAAGACCAATACCACCAATACACCTTCACCTTATTACAAATAGAAAAAACACTAAAAATAGATTCCTGTCTCCTACACACCAGCCCCTAATTATTAGGCTATCATATTATTACCCATTAATTACCCACATCATTCATATTAATAGGAGACAAACCATCAAAAGCATTCATATTCATATTCAAAGTCCATAATTCATATGTTGTCTTCTTTCTTCTGAGTCTCAGTCAGTAAAGCCACATGTCGCTGACACCCAGGCAAAGTCAGATTTCAGTCATCATTCAGTAGCAAGTTTGTCAGTCAAAATCTGAGTCAAGTTGGAGGTCAAAGTGTCACAGTGTCAATGTATAACAGCCACTCTTCATCCAACTTCAGCTTCCTGTAGTAGGCAGATCTTTGTTATTGGTCGTTCCAGGCAGCTTCTTTTTGTTTTAATCCGCACCTGACGCACAAATCCTCTTCTGTTCGGAAATGTTTCCAGAACTCTTCCCATGACCCAGGAATTTCAAGGTGCTGTGTTGTCCACAATTAGCACTATATCTCCTGCGATAATGTTCCGCTTTACTCCAGGTCATTTCTGACTCTCCTGCAGTTGAGGCAAGTATTCTTTCACCCATCTTTTCCAGAATGATTCCGACATGTATTGCACCTGCTTCCATCGCCATCGAGTATATACATCGGCCTCCTGGCAGTCTCCTGGTGGTAAAGATGGGACAGTTTTCAACAGCAGCAGGTGGTTCGGCGTTAATGCTTCCAGATCATTAGGATCTGTGGATGCTTTGGGCGGCTGTTGATGATGGATTCCACTTCACAGAGGACTGACTAAAGACCTTATTCATCCAAATTTTGAATATTCAAAGTGGAGTTCAGGACCTTTCCTGGAATTAACCTCTCCCAAGGTCCTCCATGATGTGAGCCAGCTGGGGGGTTGAAGCTCTATTTGATTCCCTTCTGAAGAAGTACATCGTTAATCTGTGACTGATTCCACTGTTCAATGGCTGTTCTTAATTCACGCTCTGCTCCCACAAGTTTGTTCCATTATCAGAGCGCAACTCCAGTACTTGACCACGTCTTGCTATGAAGCGTCTGAGTGCATTTATAAAAGCGTCCGTGTCCAGTGAGGGTGCCACCTCGATGTGAACTGCACGTATAGCCAGGCAGGTAAAAATTACACCATACCGCTTTACTATACTCCTCCTGCTCTTCACTTCAAACGGTCCAAAATAGCTGGGACACTGGCTGAGCATTCAGTCTGACAGATGACGCACTTGGATAGAACTCTCCTTATGGCTGTGCTGGCACCAGTGATCCAATACCTCGCTCTCAGTTTGGATAACGTGGTTACGACCACCATGTCCCACTTCCTGATGAATGTGTCTGAGAAGAATGTCTGAGATATGGAAATCATTTGCCAATATTATGGGATGTTTAGCCTGCGGAGGCATAGATGACCTGCCCAGTCGACCACCAACTCTCAGAACACCATCTTTGATGAGCGGACAGAGTTTATAAATGTGGCTGCAACCTTTCACCAATTTGCTCTTTTGCAGCCTGGAGAGCTCCTCTGGAAACCTCTTCCTTTGGCAAAGCCTGATGATTTCCAGCTCGGCCTTCTCGAACTCCTCCACTGACGGACAATTTGGTGCCGTCTCTCCTTTGAAAGTCTCCATAACCTTCTCAAATTAACATCTTTGCTGTACATCTAGACCAGACTGTGTTAAATCCATCCTTATGTCTCTTCTCTTCTGGCAGCAAGCCAAGAGCCACTTCTTAAATCTCAAGATCCAAGCAACAGCTTTTTCCAAACCAGACCAAGATGATAAGTAATTGATCATGCGAGTCACAGCATCAACCTCCTCTACAGCATGTACAGCATTCACTGCCACAGCCTTCTTGACCTCCGGGTCTAACAGGCCATACACTCTCAGGTTGAATGAGAAACTGTGGACCTGATACCCAAGTCACATTCTTCAGAAATGCATCCACTTTCAACCCCTTGGAGGCCACATCAGCTGGATTCCGTGCAGTATCTACATACCTCCATTGAGAAGATTGTGAAACCTTGAGAATTTCTGAGACTCGGTTGGCAACAAAAACTTTAAACCTGGAGGTCTCATTCCTGATGTATTTGAGTACAGATGCACTGTCTGTCCAAAACACAGAATCCTGAAGGTCCATGAGCAACTCTCTCCTCCACAAGACATCAATACGACTTGCCATGGTGGCAGCGATGAGCTCCATTCAAGGGATTGTAACAGCCACCCTAGCCTTTCCCATGATAAAGGCACTGTGCACTTGTGAGTGTGCATTGTGTGACAGCAGGTAAGTCACCACTCCATAGCCATCTTCGCTTGTATCACAGAAATGGTGCAGCTGTGCCGTGGTTGTTTCTCCAAAGTCTGAGGGTTTCAGACATCTCCTGATTTTAAAGTCCTCCAAATGACACAGCTCCTGCAGCCAACTTATCCACTTTGCAGCCACTGAATCAGGTATGATGTCATCCCAGCTGAGTGCCCTCCTATATAGATCCCTTAATAATTTCTTGGCCGACAACACAACTGGGCTCAGGATTCCAAGAGGATCATAGAAGGAGCTTACAGTTGAGAGTATTGCTCTTCTGGTCAGTGGTCTGTCCCTGATCCCAATCTTAAACTGGAAAGCATCTGACTGAATGCACCATTCCAGACCAAGTACTCTCTCCACAGGTAGCTGACCCTGATCCAACTTTTTTTTTCCGGTATTGCGACCATGACACCACGTCTGTTGCTTATCCATTTAGTAAGCTGGAAACCACCTTTTGCACAGATGTAGACGAGGTCATGATAAAGAGATATTGCTTTCTCCTCTGAAGCCACTGATACCAAGCAATCATCAACGTAGAAGCAATGTAGAACCTTGTTCAACACTTCTTGGCTTAGATCCCCATCCTGTCACCATAGAAACCTCAACAAAACAGTATCTTCAGCTGGAACTCTTACCTGGTGAAACATGGATTCCACATTTGCCATGATCACCACTGATTCTTTTCTGAATCTGGTCACCACTCCAATCAACAAGCTGGTAAGATCAGGTCCTTGTAGAAGCTGAGCATTAAGAGATGTTCCTTGGAAACTTGCTCCACAATCAAAGACAACTCTGATTTTTCTTTTCGTTGGATGGTAAATGCCATGGTGCAGGATATATCAGAGGTTACCATCATAGCGTTCCAACTCTTCTTTCGTCACCTTTTCTGTTGGACGTCATTCGGACCTCAGTAATTGAAGACATCTACATGTCAACTTGACCCCCTCCCTACTGCCTTAGTCACTGCCTGTCTCCCCTCCTTGTTAGCTCTGATAACTGCCATCCTCCCTCATCTCTGGTTCTGTATCTTCCAATATTAAATCTACTGCTGTTACACGTATTCTCAAGAAACCCGGTTTAGACCCCAGTGACTTCAACAACCTACAACCGATCTCCAACCATTCTCTCCAAGATTCTGAAAAAAAGCAATGGCTTTACAGGTACATGCACATCTCCATAACAATAACCTTTAGGAACAGTTCCAGTCTGGATTACGCCCACGTCACAGCACAAAAACAGCCCTCCTCAAAATCACTAATGACCTCCTGTTGGCAGCTGACTCCAGACTATTATCCATCCTCATCCTCCTCAATCCGAGTGCGGCCTTCGACACAATCTCCCATACCACTCTCCTCGACACACAAGCATCAATTGGCATCTCCGACACACCCCTGAAGTGGTTTAAATCGTATCTCTCTGGCCGCACTCAGTTCATCCAGTTGAAAACCTTCACATCCCAACCATCTCCCCTCTCCTCTGGTGTTCCCCAAGGGTCTGTAATTGGCCCCATCCAGTTCATCATCTATCTCCTCCCCCTTGGTCAGATCTTCCGTAAATTCAATATCCACTTCCACTGTTATGCGAACGACACCCAGCTCTACTTTTCCTCCAAACCCACCTCCACTTTCCCGCCCTCCTCCCTCTGTAACTGTTTACAAGAAATCAACACCTGGTTCTCTTCCAATTTCCTGAAACTCAACAGAGACAAAACCGAGGTTCTCCTCATAGGTTCCAAATCCACTTTCACCAACACTCCAAGTTTCACCATCCCCATCTATAACTCCTCTGTTTGCCCCTCCCTACAGGTAAAGAGTCTGGGTGTCGTCCTTGACAGCACTCTCTCATTCCAAACCCACATCAATAACACTACTCCGTCAGCCTATTACTATCTACGCAACATCAACCGTCTCCACCCATCCCTTAATCCCAACTCCACTGCCATCCTGGTCCACACCCTGGTCACATCTTGCCTTGAATATTGTAACTCCCTTCTCATTTGTCTTCCCCACAAGTCCATCTATTAACTCCAATTGGTTCAGAACTCTGCCGCCCGCATCATCACCAGGATCCCATCTATCAATCACATCGCACCTGTTCTGCAACAGCTTCACTGGCTTCCGGTTAAATCGATTTCAAAATTCTGTTTCACACCTTCAAGGCCATCCATTACATCTCTCCCCCATACCTCTCTGACCTCCTTCACATCAACACCCCTTCCGGGACACTCAGATCTGGGTCATCTATCAGCCTCATTGCGCCTCCTGCCCGTCTGACCACCATGGGGGCCAGAGCCTTCCTCTCCCCCCGCTACACAGACCCCTGCCCCCTTCCTGTCGTTGTTAGCAATAACTGATAAGGACAATCATAAATAGGCACATACCAACGTCTGGCCCCGCATAGAGTGCGCATCTGATATGCAGTGCTCTCTGTGTTCTCCATTGTTACATGTTTGTGTTTTGTTTGCTGTTTGTGTCACTTTCAATCACTCTTTCTCATACACACACACACATTCCACTCACTCAGCATAATGACTCTCTCTCCTTTTGATAAAAGTCACTCAACATGTCAGCTATAAAATTTGTGTCTTGGAACATCCGTGGCATTGGTACTCAAAGAAAAAGAAAAAGAATAGGAGTTTGTATTTTAATCAGTAAATCAATATAATTTATACACAATACCACCATCATAGACCTGGAAGGACGTTTTTTTATCATTAACATAACAATCGACAATAGCCCACTGACAATTGGTAATATATATGGCCCAAACACAGATGACCTGTCATGAATTATTTTCATCCATATCCAACTTTTCTGACTCCCCAATAATAGTTGGCGGGGATTTTCAATACAGTATAATACAGTAATAAACCCGTCAATAGACAGATCTAACACATCAAGCAATACACGCATCTGGCAATGCACACAAACAATAATCCAGTTCATGAGTGATTTTGGTCTTGGCGACTGAACTGTCAGAGAATTCTCATTTTTTTCATCAGTTCATCATTCATATTCATGCATCCATCTCTTCCTTACCAGTAATAAAATCATCTCATATATCTCTGATCATCAAATCCACCCCATCATCATTAGTGACCATACCCCAGTATCATTCAAATGGAACCTGCCAAGACCATACAAACCAGACACCAGATGGCGCTTCAACACATACCGTCTGAAAGATAATGAATTTAACGACCTCATCAAAAGAGAGTGGGTATCCTTCCTGAATATAAATGATTAATAAGTTAATAAAATTAAATAGCTAGAAACTGTCAATGCAACTAACCCAACAGAAGAAAATTAGAATAAATTAAGAAAATATAAACTAGAAATAAATAAAATCCTGAACAAGAAAACTAACTTCATGATTAGACTCAGACAGGAAACCTTCCGTCACAATAACAAATCTGGTAAATATCTCGCTAACCAAATAAGAGTTAATAAAAAGGAAATAAAGACAAATCCACAATCTCCACTAATAGGGAAGTCAACAAACTCACTTGATGAAATAAATCAAATATCCGAGCGGAGGACACCCGTCGTTGAAGAACAGCGCCACAACGGAGGAGCCGAGGACAAGAGCTAACAGGGCCGTTAAGGGCCGCAAGAAGTACCGTAGCCGAGAGTAAAGTGGAGCTGTGTGGACTGCTGGTAAAGAGACCAACGGTCATTAGAGAGGCCACTAAAGTCAACGCTGAGCTACTGAAGGGAGACTAGCAGCTAGTTGCTGAGACTCGACATCGTTGGCTAAGGGCGTGTGATGCTGCTGAGACGTGTCGTCGTGGGCTGAGAACTCGACATCGCAAGGTGAGAAAGTATTGCCACCACAACACCACATCACACACTATGTCGCTGACTGTGGACGTGTCATCACCCAACACTACTAGATTTGATCCTTTCAATCAAGCATTCCCTTCCTAGAGTGAATTAGGAATTTAGAGGGAAGTATAATGGCCGACAAATAGCCAGAATTAGAAAACCTGGAGCAAGAATGGTCTAGCGCACATCTCACCCTTATTATGCGCGTACCAGCTTAATGCCATGGCTAGCCTACTAAATGAGAATGATCCCTCAAAAATTAGGGAAATATTGAGCACTGATTGTCCTCCTGGTCTGCTACGCCGCCAAGAAGTACAGGAGCCTGCTCGTGCTCAGCACCGTGCACGCCCCCCCCAAGCAGGGGGGGCCAACAGGAAGACCACCTCCCACTGCGTCGCTTGCCGAGTCGGCCTGTGCAGGGCCTGCTCCGTGCTTCGCTGCCCCGACTGCGACAGGGCTCTTCGACGCGCTCGGCCCGGGGGACCGTGAGGGTTTAAGGGAAAAAACATAGCGTAAAGGCTGGAGTTAGTATTCGCCTCACACACCCTCTAATTTTGTGAACAAAGTGGCCGGGGTTTACGAGCTTAGAGGGGGAAACCATGAGGGTGCGGTCACGTAAGTCAGGTAAATGTGAGTTATGTGCTGTCCTTAGTGGTGAGGCGGAGGTGCAGCATCCTGACGCTGCTGGGGGGGGGGGGCACAGATAGCCCCATGGAAGATTTTCCACTCGCGCAGTCTCGGGATGAGACCCTCCGCCACGCCTTTGACCAAGTGATGGAAAATGATGGTTGTCCGGTTCACCCTAACGCAGCACTGACTCACCCCTACTTTGTGGTCATTAAAGACCGATTATACAGAGTGAGTCGTGACGCTCAAACAGGGGAAGAGCTCTCCCAGTTGTTAGTCCCAAAAAGCCGCCGAGAAACGATTTTCCAGGTGGCTCACCACAACCCCATGGCGGGTCACCTAGGACATATCCTAGCCAAACCACTTCTCGATAAAACACTGAACCGGATCATGGCCCGATTTTACTGGCCGGGCATTCAGGCGGATGTAAGTCGGTGGTGTGCATCCTGCCGCGAATGTCAATTTGTCAACCCTCCGGCCACCCCAAAAGCGCCCTTGCGCCCATTACCATTAAAGGAGGTCCCTTTTGATAGACTTGCCATGGACCTCATCAGGCCATTAGACCGGAGCGCACGAGGATATCGCTTTGTATTAGTTCTAGTGGACTATGCAACGCGCTATCCCGAGGCAGTACCCCTGCGCAGCATCTCGGCGAAGAGTGTTGCACAGGCACTGTTTCAGGTTATCTCCCGAATTGGGATCCCGAAAGAGATTCTGACTGACCAGGGCACATTCATTTATGTCACGTACAATACGCGAGCTATGCAAATTACTGGGTGTCCGCTCAATTTGGACTAGTGTGTACCATCCCCAAACCGACGGCCTGGTGGAGCGGTTTAACAAAACACTAAAGAACATGATTCGTAAATTTGTGCACGAGGATAGCCGTAATAGGGATAAATGGTTGGACCCTCTGTTGTTTGCAGTGCGGGAGGTGCCCCAGGCTCCACAGGTTTTTCGCCCTTTGAACTCCTGTTCAGCAGAAAACCTCGGGGTGTCTTGGACCTGGTTAAGGAAAACTGGGAGGCGGGTCCAAGCACCAGTAAAAACGAGGTACAGCACGTACTGGACCTGCGAGCAAAATTCCATTCACTGGGTCAGTTATCACAGGAGAATTTGCTCCAGGCCCAGGAACGTCAACAGAGGGGCTAAACTTAGACAGTTTTCACCGGGAGATAAAGTGCTTCTATTGCTACTATCGTCTAGCTCCAAATTACTCGCCAAGTGGCAAGGGCCCTTTGTGGTCACACGGCGAGTGGGGGATGTTGACTATGAGGTTGTGCGTTCTGACGGGGTGGAGCAACACAGATTTACCACCTCAACCTCCTCAAAGCCTGGAGGGAGGTGGCGTCTGTTTCTTTGGCCACCACGGTGATTGAGAGACATGAGCTGGGACCGGAGGTGACTCAAACAGGTCGGCGCCGGTCCCCGTTGACGACCATCTCTTGCCGGGCCAGAGAGCAGACGTGGCCTCGTTGCAGCGGCAGTTTGCTGACGTGTTCTCTCCCCTGCCAGGGCGCACAAACCTCATACACCACCACATAGAAACTTCCCCGGGTGTGACCCTACCGGCTGCCAGAACACAAGAGGAAAACTGTTCAGGCAGAACTTCAGGCCATGTTAGAGATGGGGGTAATAAAAGAGTCCAACAGTGACTGGTGTTGCCCCATTGTGCTGGTTCGCAAGTCCGATGGGTCAATACGGTTCTGTGTGGACTACCGTAGAGTCAACGAGGTGTCCAAAATTCGATGCCTATCCAATGCCCCGGGTTGACAAACTCCTGGATCGGCTGGGCACGGCTTGCTTTTTTAAGACACTGGATTTGACCAAGGGCTACTGGCAGATTCCCTTGTCGCCAGAGTCCAGGGAGAAAACGGCCTTCTCCACTCCGTATGGTTTGTACCAATTTGTCACGCTTCCGTTTGGATTGTTTGGGGCCCCAGCTACGTTCCAGCGCCTCATGGACTGGGTGCTGCGACCTCACTCTGCATATGCTGCGGCCTACTTGGATGATGTCATCATTCATAGTGAGACCTGGGAGCAGCATATGCAGCAGGTGGGAGCAGTGCTGGAGTCCCTGAGGAAGGCGGGGCTCACGGCCAATCCAGGGAAGTGTGCAGTTGGACGGAGGGAGGTACGGTATTTGGGGTACCACTTGGGGGGAGGGCAGGTGCGGCCACAGATACAAAAGACCGCAGCGGTTGCAGCCTGCCCAAGACCCAAGACCAAAAAAGAGGTTATGTGGTTTCTGGGGCTGGCCGGTTACTATAGGAGGTTCATTCCTGAAAAGGTGCCTCAGATCCTGTCCAGTGGACGGAGCCGTGTCAGCTGGCGTTTGAGAGGGTAAAGCAAGCCCTCTGTGGGGAGCCACTTATATATACACCTAACTTTTCTCTCCCTTTCATCCTGCAGACCGACGCCTCGAACAGCGGACTGGGGGCCGTTTTGTCCCAGGAGGTGGAGGGGGTCGACCGCCCCGTACTGTACATCAGCCGGAAGCTAGTTCAGCGGGAGGTGAGCTACAGTACGGTGGTGGAGTGTTTCGGTCAAGGATCAAGAGGACATTAATTAACATGTAATCAATATGTATCAGTATGTATGTTGTTTATGGAACAAACCTTTAATTATGCACGTGTGAAATGTGTAGTGCCTCGATATAGGTAGTGTGTTCCTGTTTAAGGACATGACTTTATGTACTTTAGGTAGTTACGTCTGCTTAAATCTTATTATCATCGATAGATTAACTGCAATCATTACAAATGTTTGAATTAGTTGCTGTGGCTTACTTGGGTTCAAGAACCAGGAAGCCAAGGGGGAGGTGTAGACATTTCTAGCAGTTCTTAAGCGTGTGCAGTGCGAAATCAAAGTGCGATTGTCATCAAAGCAGTTGTCATCAAAGCTTTGATGACCAAAGTGCTTCTTGTATATAGCTAATCCTTTATTTGTTTGTCATCATCTGTAACTGATCATCACAACCCGTATGCTTTGCCGGTTTACAACCTATTAAGTAGTGTATTAAGTTGTGTGTAGAATAAAACCTCTTAAAGACACTCGAGTTGTCCACCATACTTGTTCTGACCGCCCTTCCCAGAGGGTAGTTTATTGAGCTGTAAGAAGCAGCTGGTAAAAAATCTGGACACTATCCCTAGATCATGTTTCTACATTCAGTGCTGACAATGCAAATGTCAATTATGGCAGCCACAACTCGGTCTTAAAAAAAATTGAGAGGCCAACAGTGCGATCCTTCGTGGCAACTGCCATGCACATATTGTCCATAACACAGAAAAGGCCCTGGACAAGCTCTGAGTGGATGTGGAAAATATTATCCTCAAGATATACAGTTTCTTTTCCAACTCTGCCAAAAGGAGAGAGTCCCCGAAGGAGTTTTGTGAATACTGTGATGTTGAATTCCATGAAATCCTGCGTCATGTGGTGACACGATGGCTGTCACTCAACCCTGCAATCACCCGCCTGCTGCAGAACTGGTTCCAGTTGAAGTCCTATTTCATCAGCATTGGTGAAGAATGTCCAAAGCGCCTGAAAGATTTACTGAGGTTGACAGAAGATGCTGCTGGAGTTGACGAAGAGGCAGACATTGTCGAAGTGTACATCCTCTTCTGTAATAATGTCCTGTCCCTGTTTGGAGAGGTGGTGAAAAAGCTGGAGAAGAATGTAACCACGTCCGTTGACCTCTTCCCCATCATGGACTCTTTCAGGAGAAGACTAATTCAGAGAAGAGATGATGGGTTCTATGGGTACCTAACCAAACAAAAGCTGCAGCATCTCTAACCATTTGATGCTGATGTTGCCAGGTAGGAATTTACAGCCTTCTTAAACCATGCTATCCATTATATCGAGAAGTGGTTTGGCTTCTCAGAGGAAAACTGGCTCTTCTGGAGCGCCTCACCCAGGAGAAGGAAACCTGGCAGTCCAAAGGAACAGCAGAGAGGTGGATGGAGGTTCTTCAGGCAGCTGACCTTCCCAACATCCAAGCTGCTGTATCCTTTGTCCTCAGCAACCCATCTGCCACTGGGTTTGTGGAGAGGATTTTCTCTTTTATGAAGAACAAATGGACTGATGTGCGGAACAAATGTTCCACTGAATTAATTAAATGTGAGCTCATTGTCAGCCTCAATTATCAACTGTCTTGCTCAGAGTTCTACTCTGTAGCACTCAAAGACAAACAACTCCTCATCGCAGCAAGAGCTCAGAAGAAAAACAAGTGGAAAAAGTAGTTTAAAGTAGACTCTTCTCCACATAATGTGGCATTGAGTTGTTGAGTTCATAAGTTTTTTTTTTTCTGTTTGACCTCAACTGTAGCCTTTGAGGCACAAATATGTTTACAAGTTTGCACTTTTGTTATTGCCCTAAAAATGTGCACTATTGCTGTACAGGATGAAGGTATCTGTTTAAGAAAGGGGCTTAAACAGTTAATTTTGTTATTTTGTATTAACGTGAATTACTGGATGATAATTTGTTTTCCATGTGTTCATGTCACTCAAAAGTATGCATCCAATTTAATGGGGCAGTGTTTAGCTCATATGGTACCTGACCTGCCCCATATGCTGAGGCTATAGTCCTCGCTGCAGGCGACCCTGGTTCGAATCCCGCACCAATCGATCTTTCCTACATGTCATCCCTCACCTCTCTGCCTCCTTTTTCCTGTCTGTCTCCACTATCCTATCCATTAAAGGCAAAAAGGCCCAAAAAATATATATAAAAAAAAAGTATGCATCTAATTCAGGTTCGAGTCAAATAGTTAAAAAATCATAACCCTACGTGGTTATCATTCATCACTTTTCTACAATCATATTCTTCCACAAACCAGTCACAACATCATCCACCTCAGTTCTTTGATGCCTCCATTTTTTTTTAATACAACCATCATTATTACTACAACTATTATGATTAATATTATTGTCATTACAATTTTTTATTCTTATGTATACTAATTTATTTATTTATGACTTATTATTTATTACTATTTACCATTCGGGTCCCTGCTGGGTCACGCTTGTTGGGCCATGACCTGTGATTTCCTTTAGTATTGTGTTGGTCATGAGCGATTCGTTCGAAAGAACAAATAATTTGAGTGAACGAACTGACTGGTATCAATTCATGAACTGACTCGTTCCTTTCTTAGTTAAGTTGAGCTCAGCAGCGAGCGTGGCCGACGGGAGTGGAACTGCGGTGTTCTGTGAGTCACTCGTAAAGTCGTTCGCCGACGCTGTCACTCACTCGTGAATCTTCAGCAAACTACGGCAGCCAACGTGTGCTGGGCGGGGAGTGACTAGTAAGAAGAACTGTGTCTGCCGTGCTGCTGTGATTCGTTCACACTGTCAGTCACTGATTCGCAAACAAACTGAGACAGAGAGAACTGGTGTACTCTGGCTGTGGACGTGAATCTCGCGAACGAACTGACACACAGAGAACTGGAGAGAACTGTGACTGTGGACGTGAAACTCGCGAACGAACTCACACACAGAGAACTGGAGAGAACTGTGGCTGTGGACGTGAATCTCGCGAACAAACTGACACACAGAGAACTGGAGAACTGTGGCTGAGGACATGAATCTCGTTCGCGCTGTCGCTCACTCGATGACCCGCATCGCAAACGTACTGCACTCAGGGAGGAGGTGAGTCACGTAGCAGGGCACTGGGCTCCTGCTAAGCACTGAACGATTCGGTGAACAAATCTTTTGAATGAATCATTTTAATGAACTGATTCAAGTGATTCAGTACACTCAAATGAACTGCCGATCCCATCACTAATTGCCTTCCTCCTCCTGGCCTTCCTCCCTTCCCCAATTCTTTGCCCAGGTCTGTCTTCAGATGGCACATCAACTTTTTTAATGCACATCACACTAGTTTAGGAAGAGGAAAGGGTTTTTGGTAATATTGAATATTATTGTTGTTGTTGTTATTATTATTGATATTATTCTTATTATTATATTGCAAAAGTATAATAACAAAAAAGTTTGCATTGTGGTATTTCTTTTTTGCTCTCTTGCTTCTACTTTCTTTAATTTTCTTTTTTGTTTCCTGCTGTTTACTCACTTCTGTTGTTATTATGATTTCCATTTACCTGTCTGACAACTATAATATTTATTAAGACAGACCGAGTGAAGCTGCTCTGTGCCGGCTCACAGTGCGCACCGAGCGTCCACAGAGGTGGAGCTGTTAACCACCGACAACGTTGCTGCCAAACTATAAATACGCAATAACACACACAGAACATGTTTAGACTCTAAATGGCCTATTTCTCGCCTCAAATTATCTTAAAACTGCGTTCCGTGACACAGAAAAGTGAGAAACGGCCACTGTTTCAACAACAACAGTCTTTCTCTTTTGGGCGCCATTGCTCACTGTAGCCAGAAGCATAGCAACCTTGCGCAGCGACCCCTACTGATCGGGCCGGAAATTGCAGCGCGTATCCGTCACCACGACGCAGAAGTATAAAGGCTCGAGTGGTCTCCGTGGTTACGCAGTCGGATAACGCATTACGCAGTGAGAGAAGTATAATGTGGCCTTAACCCTGAACTCTGAGTTGATCTACTCTGAGATAGGAAACTCTGAGTTTTCGGTTTCAGAACAGCTGATTTGAATTAGTTTGTTCAACTCGGAGAAGTTTCACCTGGAGTTAAGCGCGTGCACCACAAGTATAAAAAGACAGCATCAATGGATCCCCGTTTCAACGAGTCACCATGGCAACGGGGAAGCGGAGGGCGACGTTCTTCACCCCACTAGAGTTGAAAATATTAATGCGTTCATACGGTGAGTTTGAGTGTGTTTTTAGAGGGAAGTGTAACACCACTGCAGCAGCAAAAGAGAGGGAGACGGCGTCGGAGAACACTGCTGCTGATGCGTAAGTTTAGATGTCGTCCTTTGCACAATCACAATTATATTACAGGGGGAAACTACTTGAGTGGTAGACTAATAATTTATTTCATTAAGGTGTAATCCCGAGGGGGAGAAGCACAATTGGCAGCAGTTTAAAATGAAACATGAAAACATTGTTCAAACAGGTAAGACCTCGGGATAATCTCATGGGATTACCTCATTTTGTTCACGTTTTACATTGTAAAGTAAATATGAAGTGGCTGTTTGACTGTACAGCTGTTTTATCCCCAACATAATGATGTTTTCACACATAAATTACTTCTCATTTATATCATGTTCCAGTGCTCTGCATCTCCGATGTTCTATAAAAAAATCCCATTTGTGAAGAAAAAAAAAAAAAAAAATGCAGCACAACACACAATATCTGCTGGGATGTGAGAGCATGACTTTAGTTGGTAATGTTGGAAATGTAAGGACGGATTAGGTTGTGTAAGTAAATGATGGACTGTGACGTGAAACGGTACCGCTCAAAAAGATAAGTGTCTGGAAATGTAAGAACATCTATGCGCGGTCCGATAATCATCTCCCGACGAATATTGAATTATCTGCGCAGTAATCAATCTTTATTTGTATAGCCCACAGTTTACAAAGCATAGTTTGTCTCACGGGACTTCACAGGGTTAGTAACATCCTCTGTCCTTAGACCTTCGACCAGGGTAAAGAAAAACTACCAGGGAAAAAACCCTTATAACAGGGAAAAGGGTAGAAACCTTAGGGAGAACCACAGGTGAGGGATCCACTCCCTGGACGGACAGACGTGCAGTAGATGTTACCCAATGCTGCACCTTCATCCACGGGATCACTGTCAAAAGGACATGGTAGTGAAAATAGTCTCCACCTAATATAACTTCTGAAGTAGACGGCAGAACAGACTTCAAAACTCGCCTGCTGACTGAATGAATGAGGAAATCAAATAACGTGTGTGGCTGAAAGAGAGTGGAGACGGAGAGAAACTCTAGGTTTATTGAGAAAAAATCCCGACCAGGTTAGGTTCATAGAGCATGTTACCATGGTAACTGACCGGGAGCTTAAGTTACCTCTCTCTGTGAAACAGGCTAGAGTTACTCCTCCTTCTCTGGTTTGACTTACCTTCCTTTGTGAAACGGAAAACTCAGTTTCCCTCATTTCAGGGTTAACAGACTCAGTTTTCACTAAACCTGCTTTGTGAAACGGACCCCAGGTTTGTTATCCATGTTTGCTTCTCACTCCTCCAGGCAATGACTCATATATAAATAAAGCCTGTTGTTTGCAGTTGAAACCCTCACGGGTCTAGTTTTGCTGATTATCAGCTGATTTCTTATTCAACTTGGACATTCACGCCTACCTCTCTGAGGCGCGATCAAAAAACTTGGCTAAAAAAACAAGCCTTGGTTTCTTGGAGTTTGTAGCTTCATTAAATCAAAGTGAGATGGTAGACGACCCTCAAAGAGCTCCATCCAGAGTTTGAAGGTGTGCTCACGTAAATATACTCTAGCTGAAAGTAATACCGGCATATCCCCAATTCTTTATGGCTCATCAATGAACTCCACAACTGTTGAGTAACTCAATGAAAGTTTTTTCACATCTTTCTCTGTCTGAAAATGAAGATGTGAGAGCGATTGGAGTGAAACGAAACAGTACAGTTTCATAATCAGATGACAATTCTGATAATGATCAGCATTTACAAGTACACCGACTCAGGAAAAAAAAAGACAAAATTACAAAAATGTTATGAAAATACAAAGAAACACTTTTCACTAAAAATTAAACATGACTTTTTCATGTCTCACCTTTTCACTGCTGATCTTTATGACACATTAAAAGGGAAAGAAAATCAAAAGAAAAATCAAACTCAATAGTAATGATGATGGAATTACAAAGTTTGGTAGATGAGCACAAATGCCTGTGTCACAATCCACACTCTCACTCATTCCGATCCCGTCACATCCCGATCCAGAGCAGCAGTTCACCGTGGAGGTCGATGCATCGGACACCGGAGTGGGGGCGGTTCTCTCCCAGCGCCTTCTTCAGCCGCCGTCTATCTCCAGCGGAGAAGAACTACGATGTGGGGAACAAAGAGCTCTTGGCGGTGGTCCTGGCCCTACAGGAGTGGCGACACTGGCTAGAGGGGACCTCCCAACCCTTTGTGGTCTGAACTGACCACAAGAACCTGTCCTACCTCCGGAACACCAAACGACTCAACTCCCGGCAGGCACGGTGGGCGCTCTTCTTGGCCCGGTTCAACTTCACGCTGACTTTCGGTCCTGGGACCCGGAACATCAAGCCTGACGCCCTATCTCGCCTCTACTCCCCTGATCCTCCAGACCAGCAACCGGACCCGGTCCTCTCTCCCTCCTGCATCCTGGGCGCAGCGTCCTGGCCGGTGGAGAATAGAGTGCGGAGAGCCCAACAAGTGGAACCTGATCCTGGTGGGGGCCCTTCTGATCGGCTGTTCGTTCCATCCACCATGCGATCCGAGGTCCTGCAATGGGGACATTCCTCCAAGCTGGCCTGTCATCCTGGAACGGCTCGCACGATCCAGTTCATCAGGCAGCGTTTCTGGTGGCCTACCTTACCCCAAGACATGGCGACATTTGTCTCGGCTTGTCCCATCTGTGCCCGAGGAAAGACTTCAAACCGCCCTCCTGCAGGTCTCCTCAACCCCCTCTCCATCCCTCATCGTCCGTGGTCCCACATCGCTGTCAACTTCGTCACTGGTCTCCCTCCCTCGGAGAACAACACCACGGTCTTGACAGTGGTCGACCGATTTTCTAAGACTGTCCATTATATCCCTCTCCCCAAACTACCTTCTGCCACTGAGTCTGGTGACCTGCTGGTGCAACATGTCTTCCGCATCCATGGCATCCCCACAGACATTGTCTCCGACAGGGGCCCTCAATTCTCATCTCAGGTGTGGAAGGCATTTTGCTCGGCTTTGGGGACCACCACCAGCCTATCGTCTGGATACCACCCCCAGTCGAATGGCCAGACCGAACGCTCCAACCAGAGCATGGAGGTCGCTCTACGGTGTGTCTCCGCCCGTCATCCTGCTGCCTGGAGCTCTTTCCTCCCCTGGATCGAGTACGCTCATAATTCCCCCACATCAGCATCTACCGGAGTCTCCCCCTTCATGGCTTCCCTGGGTTACCAACCGCCACTATTCAACTGCCAAGAGAGAACTGGCTGTCCCATCCGTCCAGGCCAACATGGAGTGTTGTCGGGCGGTGTGGCAGGAGGTTCGAGCCACTCTTCTCCGTGCCTCTCAGACAACCCAGAAGCAGGCCAATCGTCATCGGAGACCAGCCCCCGAATACCTACCAGGCCAGAAGGTGTGGCTCTCAACCAAAGACCTTCCTCTCCAGGTGGAGTCGAAATAGTTGGCGCCCAGGTTCATTGGTCCCTTCCCCGTCGACAGGGTCATCAATCCCACGTCTGTACGCCTGAAACTGCCTCAATCCCTCAATATCCATCCCACGTTCCATGTGTCCCTGCTCAAGCCAGTGGTGGAGTCCGATCTGGTCCCTCCCGCCGAACCCCCTCCTCCACCTAGGGTAATTGACGGGGGCACGGCCTACACGGTAAACAAGATCCTCAACATCTGTCATGGCGCCAGGAGGCGCCCGTTGAGGGGGAGGTACTGTCACAATCCACACTCTCACTCATTCCTTTAAGTTTCTGTTGTTTCCCTGCTACTCCTTGTCTTTCCTCTCTCTCTGCAGGAGGCGTGGTTGACCCACTTTCCCGGGGACGCTGGTGATCACTGCACCTGCGCGATTCCACCCAGCTGCTCCTGATCACCAATCAGGAGTGCTCTTAAACCAGGCTCTGCCGTGACACCAGCGTCAGAGTGTAGTTTCGCAACCGCCGGTAACTACTGTGTTTACTAGCTCTAAGAAACGTTTGACTCTAGCCACTTACCTTCGTGTCCTCTCAGGTCTCCACGTCTCCTGCCGGCTGCTATTGACACGTCTACTCACCTGGTACTCCTTCGTCTTCCGCCTGCTTCCTCCTCGTCACCTCCTCATTCCACAGCAGCCGCTGTTTGCCCACGGACCTTCCCGTCCTCTGTGTTCTCCCGCCGCCGTCGTCATCGTCTCGGCTAAGACGTCTTCTCCCCGCCGCTTCCCTCCGTGGAAGCGCCATTCTCCGCTTCCTGTCTTCATCTCCAGACTACGGACGGATACCAGAGTGAGTCCGTTCCATGAGAACGATCCCACAAACTTTAATACCTGCCACGAAGGAACGGCTGTTCCTCCGACTTCCATCTGCAGACTGACTCACATACACATACATACTCACCGTATCTCCAGTTGTTGTCTACTTACCTTTTTATAATAAAACCCGTAAAACTCTCTTTGTGTCCCGTCTGCATACGAGTCCTGAGCTTAAGTACAGTTTCTCCTTTAATAGAGGAGAAACGTAACAGCCTGCTTTGACTCATTCAGATGACTACAGACACAAGGAGTCAATTCAGTTGGTGAGACCTCAGCCAGCAGGAGAGAAGAGGTTTGGTATGGAAATATTGGAGAAATCAACGTAATGAAAAGAAACTAAATTCTTCCTCCTCACTATCATCACACAAAGAGGACTCAGTGACGGCACAACGCCTTTCACCACAACATAGACTTTAAAAGCTTATTCAAAAACCTCTCCTCAACACAGAAAAACTGAGCTCTAATATATATATATATATATACATATATGTATATATACAGTGGTATGCAAGAGTTTGGGGAGCCCTGTACATTTTTCATAATTTTCCTTAAATAAATAAATCATTGGTTGTTTGGATTAGAAATGTCAGTATATCATATAGGAGACAAACACAGTAATATGTGTCCAGCCATGGCAAAAGCGTTCACAAGTCTACTTTGGGACATTTGGAGTTATTTACAGTTTCCGAAAGTGTGATTTCTAAGCTTTCCAACAATGTCAAACACATGTAAATCTAATATTTTTTTAAGAAGATATGGCCATTTGAATGTAGGCACTCCTAAAACTGCTTTAGGGAGAATTTCAGCCTCAAAGATTTACATCTTCTGAGAGCAAAGAGACAGAATCATCACATTTACATAGCACAACCCCCTCCTGGTCTAATCTGTCAGTGAAACCACACCCTGCTCTGTAGGAGCACAGATACTATTGTTGTGAGCTACACAGAACAATACATATACAATACAATAAAAACTGGACATAATATCCTCTTAAGATTTGAAATGAAATAACCTAAAAAAAATATGGGGGGGGGCGTGGCTTATTCTGTTATCATTTGTGTAGTCATACAGTGGTATGCAAAACCCTGTAAATCTTCATGCTTTTCCTTTATAAATCATTGTTTATTTGAAAAAGACATTTTAGTTAAATATATCATATAGGAGACAAACACAGTGATAATTGAGATGTGAAATAAAGTTTATATGATTTACAGAAAGTGTGCAAGAATTATTCAAAGAAAATGTATGATTTATAAAGGAAAATCATGAACATTTACAGGGGTGCCACTACCATACCACGCATACCACTGTATTTCCATCATCTGTTTTTGTTGTTACATGAAATCAAAATATACCATATACTTAGGAGAGAAGGATCAAAGACAGACACATATTTCTAATATCAAATCAGACACTAATGAAATACATTGTGGCTCTGTGGTGGAGTTTGGTCTGTTACTGAATGAGCTGATAATGTCCTAACTCACAACTCAAATCGTTAGCATCACAGTCAATACTTCACACACAAAGCTGTGTCATTCACACATGATTCAAGCACTTCAGCACATGTTTGTGCTAGAGCTAGTGAAACAATAACAAGAAAAAACGTCCCTGTATGTGACTGAACACTAACATTATGTATATAAAAACTCACCCATAAAACTATAGCGCGGTGCTGGCGTCAAGTCATCATCTCAGACAACTACCGTGTGTGTCCTGCTCTCTTTCAGCCGCTGAATAATCCATCTGTTTGTTGTTTTTGTGACGATGAAGTTTGCTAACACGTTAGCATAAAGATCGCTAGCTTAAAATGCTAACAGTCCACACACCAGCAGTCTCTTTGCTTTCGCTGTCCTTGTGAAGATGTTCAGCCACAGACAATTATTGTCCTGTTCTCCTTGTCTTCCTTTGTCAAACAAAGCTTTGATGATGACTGCTTTGATGATAATCACGCTTTAATTTCGCACTGCACACGCACACACTCACACACTGCACACATACGCGCAGCCCAGGCACTCTATCTCTCCCCCTGCCCTGCATATTAATTAGCCATGTGTATTCTCCGTGATCGTCAGCTGATTGGCTGAAAAAGCAACAAAAGCTCTGGAATGTGAGATCGCTACACCCAAACTAGGAGCATTCACAGCGATAAAACAACCTTAATTCAAACACAAAGTTTATGGTTTTAAGACCCACAATACTGCGATAAAGCAGTTGAAGTTTGTAGTGGCTTCTTCAAAACTTCAACTTGTGTAATTTTGAAAAAACGGAAATCCCTAATTAAAAAAAAAAACAAACGTTTTCCTCTTTTTTTTCGCGCTCCGCGGGTCACATATTTTAGAAATTAAATAAAGTACATGATTTACAGAAACAGAAAATTAGGAATGTGCATAAATTTAGGCACCCTTGTCATTTTATTGATTTCAATGCCTTTGGCATTAATTATTCGAACTCGAAAATGGTTTGGTAACCTCAGTGACCCTTGACCTCCATACACAGGTCAATCCAATCATGAGAAAGGGTATTTAAGGAGGCCAATTGTAAGTGTTTCTCCTCTTTGCATCTTCTCTGAAGAATTGGCAACATGGGAGCATCAAAACAACTCTGAAAACAACAATTGTTCAACATCATGGTTTAGGGGAAGGATACAGAAAGTTATCTCAGAGATTTAAGCTCTCAGTTTCAACTGTGAGGAACATTGTGAGGAATTGGAAGAGCACAGGTACAGTTCTAGTTAAGGCCTGAAGTGGTAGACCACTCAGCATTCCAAGAAACACTTGCTACCTAAAGTAACATTTGGTAGCGGTTCCATCAGGCTGTGGGGCTGTGTGGCCAGTGCAGGGACTGGGAATCTTGTTAAAGTTGAGGGTCGCATGGATTCCACTCAATATCAGCGGATTCTGGAGAACAATGTCCAGGAATCAGTGACAAAGTTGAAGTTGTGCCGGGGGTGGATTTTCAACAAGACAACGACACTAAACACTTCTCAAAATCTACTCAGGCATTCATGCAGAGGAACAAATACAACGTTCTGGAATGGCTATCTCAGTCCCCAGACCTTATTGAAAATTTGTGGTGTGATTTAAAGCGGACTGTCCATGCTCTGAAACCATCAAACCTGATTGAACTGGAAATGTTTTGTAAAGAAGAATATGTTGCGGAGATTTGATTATTTGGTGAGTCGAACAAGGATGGTTTTCTGGAGTCAGAGATGAGTTAAGTTGAACAAGGCTTTATTGGAAGCAGCTCAGATCTGAGGAGAACTGAGACAAACAAGTATGTTGACAGCTGGGCATCCTCTGTCAGTCTGCCTGTGAGTCCCAGATTTAGGATACTTCTCTGCTGATACATGGAGCTGACCTTGGGGAGGAATGTGCAGTAGCATCATCAGTCGTCTGCCCCAGTCCGGCTAGGCTAGGTGAAAATATGATGAGACGAATTCTGTAGACAACAGACTGGTGCCAGTGCTATACCGAGGCTGCTGTGATTAGATTGTTGTGGCAGGCACCGTCCTGAATTATTTAGGCTTGTGCTTAGGAATGGGAGCTGATAACTTTTTTCCCTTACAGAATGGTCCAAAAAACCCTTTCGCCAGAATCCAGACCCTAATTGGAAGCTATAGGAAGCGTTTAGAGGCTGTTATTTGCATTTTTTTCTTTTGTGGTGCCTAAATTTATGCACATGCCTAATTTTGTTTAAATAATTCTTGCCCACTTTCTGTAAATCATATAAACTTTATTTCACTTCTCAATTATCACTGTGCTTGTCTTCTATATGATATATTTAACTGAAATTTCTTATTCAAACAACCAATGATTTATAAAGGAAAATCATGAACATTTACAGGGGTGCCCAAACTTTTGCATACCACTGTATATAATTTAATCTTACTGTTAATTCTACTGTAATTCTACAGGATTTTTATCTGTCTCAGTGTAATATAACCATAGCCATGTAGCCACCAGCAACTAATGCTGAAAATGTAATATTTCTTTAACTGAGAAGGAAGAGGAATAGTTGAGCTGGTGTATACAAAATAATGGAATGGATTTCTTTAGAACCGTTTACTTTTGCTGACATTTGGACCTGATAATGTACTTTATGGTTTGACGAGACATTACAATTCACACAGAATGCCACAAAATAACACATAGAAGTCAATGTTCTGATTAAATGAAGGTGTTCAAAACTGACCAACAACCTTTTGCTCTGTCTGCTTATTGTCAAGCTGAGTAGGGACAGGATGGGTCAGAAAAGGACAGGAGTCCATTGTTTTGTTTTTTTGTAGAGCATTAAGGTGCTACCTTGAAATCTCATTCACATGTGCATATATTTTCAACTGAATATACAACCTACCACACAACAGCGTTACCATCTTTGGGTGAAATATTATCAGTTTATTCCTACTGCATTGACAAACAGGCAGACTGGTCTGTATCGACTCAAGGTCAGGGTCTGATAAACATGTGTAAGCTGTTATTCAAAACATAAGACTGCTGGGATGTTACTTGTTGTACCTGCACCTGTTGGATCAGCTTGAGTCATACAGCAGCCCTCCCCCTTTGTAAAAATACTTTTAAATAACTTGCCAAATGTTAAGAGAACACTTTAGAGACAAGACACGTCACTGAACCGCCAACAATATTTTACATAGCACACTGGCTCGACAAGAGGCAGACTCACTCTGGAAGCAGACGTCTGCAGTTTATTTTTAGAACAGATGTTTTGAGATCACGACTTCTGCTGAACAGTCGTGACACACGCTCACAAACGTTTGTACAGCTATCTTAGTGAGGACACTTCCCTAACCCTGACATACACCTACTTCTAACCCTAACATCCTTTCTTAGGTCAGTTGAGCTCAGCAGCGAGCATGGCGGCCTGGAGTGGAACTGCCGCGTTCTGTGAATCACTTGTGAATTCGTTAGCAGACGCCGTCCCTCACTCGTGAATCTTCGGCAAATGACGCCAGCCAACGTGCGTCGAGCGGGGAGTGATAGTAAGAAGAAATGTCTGCCGCTCTCACTCACTCCCATGGATGTACAATATGAACTGGATAGAGAACCACCCCCTCTGCCTTGAAGACAATTTTTACATGGCCACTGTGGGTACTGCAACAAAAAATCCCATGGGGCCCAAAAAGAAAGAAAAACATTTCCCATTGACCGCAATAGGAAAAGAGACGCCTATAAAGTGTCCACAGGTCACCTGGAGACGTGGACACAGGCTTTTATAGATCTTTATATTCTATATTTTAATATATTTTAATTCAATTCATGGTGTTTCATATTTGAAAAAACATTCCTAAAGGCCATAAAAAGCCCAGACATATCTTATATCCCAGAGTGATGTCACAGCTGTGTACGAGCACATCCAAGCGCGGTCATGTGGCGACTCGGGAACGGCGCTGCTGTCAGTGAACCGTACAACATGAAAACTTTATGAGAAATGTGAATAAATGAAGATAATGATGGGGTTTCATTTACAATTGTTTAAATATTATGACAAAGCAGGTTTTAGTTATTTATTCGTCGCTCATTAACATTTATTTTCAAACGTATTATCGATGGTTTAACAAGCTGCTGTGTGGATTCATTGAGGAGAGGAGACTGACATGCTGCACTTTATCACTGTGTTCAGTCCTGGATAGGGCTGGGCGATATGGCCTCAAATCAATATCATGATAGATTGAGCAGCTCAACTCGATCGTCATCGCCTAATTTGCATAATTGACCATTTGACTGATATAATCATGTGCACTGACACATATCAGACATTTTATATATATATATATATATATGTATATATATACGTGTGTATATATGTGTATATCTTTATGTTTATATGTATGTATATATATATATAATATATACATATAAACATATAGATCGTATGTGTGTGTGTGTGTGTGTGTGTGTGTGTTTTCTGTCTGATATGTATCAAATGCAGTGATTTTTTTTGTGTGAGACTGAGTGAAGAAACATTGACACCGCGCTCTGTAAGCCAGATGTCAGAGACTGACTGTCTGAGCACTTGATCAAGCATTTGTGTTCTTTCTCCCTTGCGTGTTCGCGTGGTATGATATAGCACATCGTATTGTGTGAAGGTGTAAAAACCTGCGGCCGTGAACACATCATTTAAAAACCAAGAAGCGTTGTTGTAAATAAGACTGTGGCAGCAGGTACAACAAGCTCCCGCTGTGGGGAGGACGTACGTGTACATTTACGGCTCACGTATTAAAAAATGGTCGGGTTTAAATCGGGCTCGGACTCGCAATTACAGTCAATGTGCTTTCACATGAAACACCACAAAAGTCTCCAATTACACCAAGAGTTGGGAGATGGAAAATTGAAAATTTAAAGTCTACAAGTTGGCAAAACTGCCGCAGTTGCCGCTTCGTCTTTCCTCGCCGTTTCTTTCGCTTGTTACAGAGGGCGTTGAGTCACATGACTACACACGCTGTACACAGCCGAGTGTCTTAAAGGGACATGAACATGCCGGTAGCCTGCCTACATACACACACGGCCAAAAACGACTTTTCATTTCATTTTTTTTAAATTATCGAACATATCGACATGGGCAAAATGACGTTGATTATTGTCGTAAATTTCGATAACGATACATTTTCAATATATCGCCCAGCTCTAGTCCTGGACATCGTGACACTGATGATGGTGTGGACTGTGGAGCTGTGACCATGTGATGATGTCATCGTGACACTGATGACGGTGTGGACTGTGGAGCTGTGGCCGTGTGATGCACTGAGACCTGCGGTCACTTCACCACTGATTCCCAGGGAGGCTGTCTTATCGTCACTATCGGTTCATGACGTTACTGTTAAATGTGATGAACACATGAATTAAAGTTGAATGTAAACAGGTTGAGTGAAAGAATCGGGAGTTATAAAACTACTTTAACACGTTGTTATTATAATAATAATAATGATAATATACAACCATATAAGGGAAATTAGACAAAAACAACATTATTCCTGTGACACATATAAACTAAAGCCGAAGTTAACGTGACGTCGGTATTCATGAAATCCACGAGCGCACGTCATTAGCGTACTGCCATCATGCCTTTCGCTATTCATGTATGCGACGAGCAAGTCGATAACGCGACGGCTCGTTCATATAGCCGCGAAGCATTATGGTAGTGACACTACTGCGCATGCTCCATGGGCCCCATAACCCAGAAATAAACGCTGAAGTCAAAAACTTTTTGGGCATATGCGCTGGGTGAGCAACTTCATAGGAATGAACGGAAGCAAAGGGGCGGTGCTCTATCCAGTTCATATAATACATCCATGCTCAATCCTGGAGGATGTGATTTGTTTGCGCTATCACTCACTGACTCACTCATGATTCGCGAACGTACTGACACTGAACTGTTCACGGAGGAGGATGTGAATCATCTTCACAGCTCGCGCTGTGACTCACTCATCATGATTCGTGAACACAGAACTGTCACAGATTCACGTCCTCAGCGAAACAGTTGCTGCGGCACGCTGCTGTATGTCTATTGTAGAAGACTTTTACAGAAGCGGGTGACAATTTGGCATCTTTTTCTCCAAGCTAACGGCTAATGTTGAGTCAAGATAAGCCACTTGAAAACATGCACACACACACTAACAGACTTAGGTACACATAAAGTAACGAGAGGAGAGACACAGAAAACTCACCTACAGCTTCAAGATTTAAAATAATAATAACAAATGTATATGTGCATATTATTACCCTCTATGTGCCTCTATAATAATACGAATACTAAAAATAATAATAATACTTTTATTTCTATTTAAGTATTATTGTTTTGTAATATTATTAGGGCTGTCAAAAGATTAACATTTTTAATCAGATTAATCACAGGGTAGCTGTGGATTAATCACGAATAATCAGGATTAATAACCATTCGTAAATATGCCAGAAAAATTCAAATTTTCTCTTTATATTGTTGTAGGAACGGAGAGATAAATAACGTATGTGAAAATATAAATGTAAAGAACAATAAAATACTGTAAATAACTTAAAAAAAACTTTAAAAAAAGTATACATTGCACTGTAAATAACTCACGTTATAAACAAAATATAAAGTGTAGAAGATACATAGTTTTCTTGGGGGTACTAAACCCACAGCAGGAAATTCCTCATCAGCACCTTTGAAGCACTGCTTCTACTAGTAAGCGTTAGCGTCAGCTAGCATTCTGACGCTAATGTTAGCTGCTGGTCAAGTCTGTGTTAGTTAGACAAAGTAACTGTTCAGTAACAGCAGTCCTTTACTGTTAATGTTATGATTATATCATTATCTGTGCCAGTAGCGCCACTTACAACTGTCTTTCTTTCTTTTTTCTTCATCCTCTTTTTTTTCTTCCTCTTCTAACTACCTGATTGATAACTCCTCTTCATTTTCCTTCAGCTTCATTTACAACTTGCAGAACGATAACTTCACACAGGTTAACGTGAGGTGACGCGGGGCCCCTTTAGGGAGGTTTCCTACTGAGATGTCATTGCAAATCAACCATTGTTGTTTAAGGGGGACGGGGATGCGGCTGGTCACTGATGCATTTAGGCAGCAGCCCTCAGCCTCTGAGTGTCGGGTGCCCCCATATCGGCTCGGGGCCCCAAGCAGTTGCCTGCCTTGCCTGTTCATAAACTGCACGTCTACCCTTAACGCAATGAAAGTGAGAAAGTGCATTAATGCGTTAAAAAAAATGAAATGAAAATTCATTTTGACTGCCCTATATTATTATCATCATTATTATCATTATTATAATGATGTTTTGCAATTAAACTGTACATGTACATCAAAACTTGGAAGAAAGGAGGAGTCTGTCAGGGCAGGCGAGTGTAGTCACTCACTCACTGACCCGCCAACGTACTGACACAAACTGTGGCTGAGGACGTGAATCTCGTTTGCGCTGTCACTCACTCACTGACCCGCGAACGTACTGCACTGACGTGAGTCACGTAGCAGGGCACTGGGCTCCTAAGCACTGAACAATTTGGTAAACGAATCTTTTGAACGAATCATTTTAATGAATGGATTCTAGGGATTCAGTACACTCAAATGAACTGCCGATCCCATCACTGCCTCATACTGTGACAAATACGTAATAGGCCTGAGGCTAAAACATAGATTTGTACTTTTGACGGCTCTCACTGACATACCTAACCACAAAAATGCACATCACCAAACTTTAACAGACCCACATCGTCTCTAAATCCAACTCAGTCCTCAGACCTCTCTCTGTGATTAAAACACACAATAATGATGAGGATGCGCTCACAGGCCATTAAAACATTCCTTCATTAATTATTTGACTGTAAATTAAATACTATTATGGCAAAGTAAATATGAGTAATGGAATAAACAGCTCTTTAAAAGCCGTGCTCGGAGAGCATCAAGTGTTCTTCAGGCATTCACCATAGGAACTCTTTACATAAATAATTTCCCATTTTCGCTGCAGTCAAAACAATATGTGATTTCAATAAACCTTTCGGGGCAACCACACAAGAACAACTGCAATTAGTGCAAATTACCCTCCCCACGTTAACATCACAGACATTTTATGTTTATGTGCTCAGACATCACTGCTTTTTTTAATTATTATTTTTAAAATAACATTAATTTATCTGACAAAAAACATCTTCCTTAAAACACTAAACAAATATAGCACAAACATTCAGTATAATGCATGTGCCTCTTCACCACAACATCCCATCTAACATCTGTTGGGAAAGCAATAACTTTAAGCCATTAAGCAACACAACTGAAACTCTGCTGCGCTTTGTATTTCTTCACCTCTGTTGCTCCCTTGTATGCCAAAGACTCCCCACAGTCAGCTGTGACAAACACAGTCATTTCAATAAACCATTTAGTGGAAGCGAAATACAACTGCTTTATACACAATCAAATTCTATTAAGAGTCTATTAAGCTCTCACTCAAGGGGGGAGGCTGAAAACACTTTCAAATATTTGTTAGTATTTGGTATTAGAGGTATTATTTCTGGACTTTTTCAACATCAGGTTCATGACGAGATTTATCAACTGCGAGAAGCAGACAAGGAACTCAAATGTAAACGTAAAAATTAATGTTTAAACTTGGCTTTTCAGCATTATGACATTATGAATTTGTACATCATGGTAACTTAAATTTAAAGTATAAACCTACACTCCCAGTACAGACAGATCACACCGACTGAAACCTCATTGTGACATGACGTAGGGTCACGTAATATCACGTAACGTTTAAAAAGATCAGCGGAATAATTCTGCTGTTGTCCACTTCCCATGTGTCTGCTCTAGTTTTGAAACAGAATTTCTGACAAACACAGAGAGCATTTATCACACTGAATAAACACATAATAAATATTAAAACTGCTGTCACTGCTGCTCAAATAACATCAGATATTAAAACTACATCCTCCAAGTTTGTTTAATACCAGAAAAAAGACTAAAACTACTCAATCAATAATAAGTGAGAAACCCTAAACCCTATATTTACTCATTAAAAACGATTTATGGTGCCTTGCTTTTCTCCTGCAGTGATCATAGCTTTAATAATTTCACCTGTAGGTATGAGTTTCTTCTCATATCATCTTCAATTAACTTTATTCAATGTTGCTTATTAATATTACATACACGTACATTATATTACTTTTCTATTAGTTTGTTGTCACCAATATCTACTTATTATTTTATTTTTCAGTCTCTAAATAGGTTTTAAAGATCCATGACAAATAATACCTGACATGCCCTTAAGTGCAGGAACAAATGAAGGTCCAGGGATAATGACATTATGTGATCAGTTTGCAGATATACTGTAAATGTGCTTTACTTCATATTTTGACTTAGTAGAAAAAAACTAAAGCAACATGTAGCTTAAATTTAATGTATGATTAAAGGTGTGACATCACCATACAAATACTAAGATACGGCACAGTAAAATTTAACTTTCTTGCTGTGATTGTATTTCATTCTACGATTCTGTCTTACCTCAGAGCCTTCTGAGTCTGAGCAGCGAGACTAGAGTTAAAATGGACAAAACATTAAGAAAAGAAGAGAAAACATGGGGGGGATAAGTATGAGATTATATTTGAGGACAATGAAAAATGAAAACTCATCAGGAATGAGCTCAAATCCCCCTCTCACCTTGGATTCCTCTGACTGGTGGCCATAAAGTAAGCAACCACCACCAAAAACGAAACAAAACAGAGACAGTTGATGAATTAACAAAACATGGAGTGAGTCTTTTTTTGTGATAATGCAGCCCACCCACCGTGTCACCCACCTGTTCATTGTCAGAGATGACCTGGTATAGAGATGCAGGTGAAGGTACAGGAATAAAAACACACAAATGTAAGACAGTCATTATAACAAAATAAAACAAAATGTATGTGTGACAGTCTTGTAGGAAGCAACAGGTTTCACGGTTGGATTGTCTAATCGCCATAAGATAACGCTGACTTATTATGACAGTTATTATGAATTAATTTGGTTAAGTTAAGCAACATGACGCTCCCTAACCCCACCACCTCTGACACGTAAGATGGTGAACTATTTGATCTTATTTTATTTAATTAATTGGAAACACTTTATAGTTTTTCTGCATTGAATGAGAGCAAACGGTCTGCAGACAGATTCAAGAATACTAAAAGTTTTCTCCAAGCAGGTCGTCATAGCAACAATAATAAGGACAGTTTTAGAATGCTTGTAGAAGATCAAGAATCAAATGATAAAATGGGAAATCCATATACTATTTACTACATAGTGTGCGCAATTAAAAAAAAGAAAGAAAAAATAATCCAAATTGTGTGTTGATTTCACTCAATCTTAAAATAGCAACTCTGTGTCAGACACTCTAATCTCCCTCAAGGAATCTGTGATGCCACAATAACAACACATGTGGTATTGCGTTTGGGATTGTGTGTTTTTGTTTTTTAAATTGTCGACACTTTGTACAACTCTGCCGTTTTACACTAAATTCTGAGGTAGCAGCTTATAACAAAATGACCCACCTCTTCATCACACTCCTCAGGTTCCTCCTCATTCTCAAGCTTTTAGAAAGAAGCACCATCATACACAAACACACACACACAAACACACACACACACACACACACACACACACACACACACACACACACACACACACACACACACACACACACACACACAAACAAACAAAAAAATAACAGTATTTCTTCCATGTTCTATCAGTTAGAAAGACAACAAACCAGGAGTCAAGGAGAAAAGAAGGTTATATTTGATACCTTACAAGTAAACTGGGATCAACCTAAAAATAAATACACAGACTGATGTGGAAGATGGAGTTTGACAGTTGTGTTCAAGGAGCAACAAGGAAGCAGGGGGAAAAATTGCCTGAACATACCCTCTCCTCCTCAGCAGTTAACTGTGGACAGAAACACACACATACAAACACATGCAGTCAAACAAGGCCAATGAATATACACTCTGAACACCTGCTACTCTGTTTACAACTTAATCCTCCACCTTCCAAACAAGTATTTTTTTTATTTGTAAAAACTGTATCCGTTTTTTTTGATATTACATCAATTTATTTAAATTCAAGCAAAGTTTCACAAACTGTCCTTAATGCTCTTATTGTACAAATTTCCTTCACGTCAATCTTTCAAATCTTAGATTTCAGTCATTTAAAGGATATGTTACAACTTTGCTCCAGAATGAGAATCAGAATACTTATATTATCCCGAAGGAAATTGTTTTCGTTACAGTGCTGTCTACTTCAAATAATGCTTTAAACACAGGTCCAAGCACTTTCAGCTGTTATCCAGTGATATGAGTTATCCAATGCATATCCAATGATCACCCTTAAACCACCATATGCCACTTCACAATATTAGCCCTCCGCCACTATTATCAAGGCCACATCAGGGATCTCCAATGGGCTGCTATTTATAGAACTCCATTGCTATATATCGCTCACGTTGCAGAGGTCAAAATCAACATTAAGAGTCTGCTTGGTTTCTTGTCTGCACATGAAGAAAAGTTTGCTGGTTAGAGCCTCTGGCACAAATACACTCAACAAAAATATAAACGCACAAAGAAATACTTGTAGTTATTGCTATCTGACAAAACAAAGTAACTATCCAAAAATCAAAAATAACAGTACAACTTTATCGAGCATTAGGATCAATTTCAAAACAAAAGTCCTGGAGTAATGGCAGGAAGAACACAATGGGGGTCGATGAGCCAAGTTCACAAACTTCAAAAACGTGTGTGTTCACCATTAGCCTCACGCAGAGCGGTACACCGGCTACGCATGGACATCACCAGGTTGTCGATTGTGGGCTGAAATGATCGTGGAATGATGCACATTCAGTTGTGTTGCCACAGCTGTAACGCTCAACCCAGCACTCAGCATGCCAATGTCACGCTCCCTCATGATTTATGACATCTGTGGCATATTGACAAGTGACAGAAGTCCACATTTTGGTGTGCCCTTTTATTGACCAGACCATAAGGAGTGTCACAGGAGTGACTGGGTTTTAGCAAAACAAATCACTCCATAAACAAATGCATCAAGAATCTGAGCAAATGTCATGACATTCTATTTTGTTAACCATTTCTGTCATATCTAGGAAGTTGTGTTAAGTTATGTTTAGTTCATGTCTGTCTTGTGACTTCCTGCTTTATTTTGACATCTCCCTTCCCTCTTGTTTCAAATAACTTGCCCTTCACTTGTGAGTTTCCCGCCAGTCTGATTGTCTTCCCCGCCCTGATTGTTTCCACCTGTTCCCCATTACCTTGTGTGTGTGTGAGTCTACATATAGTCTGTGCTTCCCTTTGTCCTGTGCCTATAGGACGGCAGGTGCTTCTATTGCGGACGGCTAGGACATCTGCTAGCAGCGTGTCCGGCAAAAGAAGTAGGCTCACCAATGGACAGGGGGGTACTAGGGAGACGTTTCTCCTCCACGGAATTCCCTCCTCGAGCTTTAACTCAGACTAAGGTAAGGCATCACAACACCACACTTAGTCTGGAAACTCTCATTGACTCAGGGGCTGATGAAAGTCTTATGGACTGGGATTTTGCCAGAAGACTCAAGCTAAAGACTGAACGATTATCTCAGCCTATAGAGGCCAGTGCTCTCGATGGGAGTCGGATTTCTCAAGTGACACATAAGACTGAACTGCTCACAGTTATCATTGAAAAACATTATGAACTTATGCAATTTCATTTATATAATTCTACCCAGTATCCTCTCATTTTGGGTTTTCCCTGGCTGAAGAGACATAACCCACACATTGACTGGAGTACTGGGAGGGTTTTGAACTGGGCAGAAGAATGCAAAATCAAGTGTTTAAAGTCGTGTCATGATGAAAATGTGAAAACTGGTAACATTGTCTCTGTTCATGTCACAGACTCTGAACCTCCTGACCTGACTTCAGTTCCAGGATGTTACCATGATTTGAGTGAGGTTTTTAGTAAAAAGAAGGCAACTTCCCTTCCTCCCTACAGGCCCTACGATTGCCCCATTGATTTAATCCCAGGGTCCCCTATCACTAAGGGTAGATTGTATTCCATCTCTGGTCCTGAAAGTAAGGCTATGACCGAGTATATTGAGTCCTCCTTAAAGGCTGGTCTTATCCGCCCCTCTTCGTCTCCAGCTGGGGCAGGGTTCTTTTTTGTGGGAAAAAAAGATGGGACACTTCGAACATGTATAGACTATGCACCGCTTAACGACATAACTGTTAAGAATCGGTACCCTCTGCCACTAATGTCATCAGCTTTTGACCAGCTTCAGCAGGCTCTGGTTTTCACAAAACTAGACCTCAGAAACGCATATCATCTGGTTAGGATCAGAGAGGGGGATGAATGGAAGACAACACTCCTATTGGTCATTACGAGTACCTAGTTATGCCGTTTGGGTTGACCAATGCTCCTGCTGTTTTCCAAGCAATGATCAATGATGTACTGAGGGACTTCCTGAACCACTTTGTGTGTGTATTTAGATGACATCTTGATATTCTCCCCAGATTTAGACTCTCACGTGCATCATGTGTGGCAGGTTCTCCAGCGATTGCTGGAGAACCAATTATATGTAAAAACAGAAAAGGGCGAATTCCATGCCGACACTTTCCTTGGCTTCATCATAGTCCCTGGAAAGGTGCAAATGGATCCGGCTAAAGTTAGCGCTGTGGCTCAGTGGCCAACACCTGATAGCCATAAAAGGCTTCAGCAATTCTTGGGATTTGCTAACTTTTACAGGCGTTTTATCAGAAACTTCAGCACCATCGCTGCACCCATCCATGCACTCACTTCTCCTCAGTCTCCTTTTTATGGTCCCCTCAAGCAGAAGAGGCTTTCCAACAGCTCAAGGTGCGGTTCACCACTGCCCCCATTCTCACAGTTCCTGATCCCAGCCGGCAGTTCGTGGTGGAGGTGGACGCCTCCAATAATGGAGTGGGAGCAGTACTCTCCCAGCACTCGGAGATGGACAACAAGCTTCATCCCTGCGCCTTCCTGTCTCGTAAACTCTCGCCAGCTGAGAGAAACTATGATGTTGGGAACCGTGAGTTATTAGCGGTGAAAATAGCTTTGGAAGAGTGGAGGCATTGGTTAGACGGGGCGCAGCACCCATTTGTTGTATGGACAGATCATGAGAATCTGGAATATATTCGCAAAGCAAAAAGACTGAACTCTCGCCAAGCCAGATGGACACTTTTTTTAACAGATTAACTTTGTCTTGTCTTATAGGCCGGGGTCCCAGAACACCAAGCCCGATGCCTTGTCCCGTCTGTTCGACCCCGAGCCTACTGCCAAGGAACCAGAGCCCATCCTACCACTGTACCGTGTGCTAGGAGCGGTGAGTTGGCAGATAGAATCTGAGGTGAAGCAGGCTAATGGTGGGAATACGACACCTAGTGGTTGTCCGGAGAATCGCTTGTTTGTCCCTGTTGATATATGTCCACAGGTGATCCATTGGGCTCACACCGGACTGCTCACCTGCCATCCAGGAGTCAAGAGGACCATGCATGTGATCTCCCAGAGGTTTTGGTGGCCCTCCATGGAGAGGGAGGTTCGGGAGTATGTGGAGGCGTGTTCCATCTGTGCCTGCAACAAGACCTCTTCTAGAGTGCAGATGGGGTTGCTGCAGCCACTCCCTGTTCCCACGCGTCCGTGGGCTGAGATTTCACTCGACTTCGTCACGGGGCTCCCGGTCTCTGAAGGAAACACCACTGTGCTCACAGTGGTAGACAGGTTTTCAAAAATGACTCATTTCATAGCATTACCCAAGCTTCCATCTGCCAAAGAGACAGCAGAAATTATGATGACTCACGTTTTTCGTATTCATGGTTTTCCCAAAGACATTGTCTCAGACAGGGGGCCCCAGTTCATATCCAGGTTCTGGAAAGAGTTCTGCAAGCTCATCGGTGCCACCGTCAGCCTCACCTCTGGTTATCACCCAGAAGCTAATGGCCAGATGGAACGACTCAACCAGGAGTTAGACATGTCTTCGGTGCCTGGTATCGCAGAATCCGGCTTCCTGGAGCAAGAAGCTGGTGTGTGTGGAATATGCCCACAACTCTCTTCTCACCTCAGCCACTGGCATGTCCCCGTTCCACTGCGTCTTCGGCTACCAGCCTCCTGTCTTCTCGGAAACCGAAAAGGAGATCATCGTCCCGTCGGCCCATGCCATGGTCCGGCGATGCCACCGCATCTGGGCAGCCGCCCGTAAAGCCCTCCTACGCAGTGTGGACCGAATGAAGAGGGCTGCTGACCAGAGGCGCCGACCTGCTCCAGCTTACAGGCCTGGCCAGAAGGTCTGGCTCTCTACGCGGGACTTGCCTCTCCAAGTCGCCTCCAGGAAGTTGGCTCCACGGTTCGTGGGGCCTTTCCCAGTGTCCAAGGTCATTGGTCCTTCCTCTGTTCGTCTGCGTCTGGCCCGGTCTATGAGAGTCCACCCCACCTTCCACGTCAGCCGGGTGAAACTGGTTAAGGAAAGCCTCATGATTCCCGCGGCTGTACCCCCTCCACCCCCCCAGATGGTCGACGGCGGTCCTGTCTACTCGGTCAAGGCTCTGCTGGCGGTGCGCAACAGGGCCCGGGGCAGGCAGTTCTTGGTGGACTGGGAGGGCTACGGTCCAGAGGAACAGTCATGGGTCCCTGCAAGCTTTATTGTGGATCCTGACCTCATCGCAGACTTTTACAGGCGCCAGCATCAGTTATCTGGGCCGTCAGGAGCCGTCCCTAGAGGGGGGGGGGTGCTGTCATATCTAGGAAGTTGTGTTAAGTTATGTTTAGTTCATGTCTGTCTTGTGACTTCCTGCTTTATTTTGACATCTCCCTTCCCTCTTGTTTCAGATAACTTGCCCTTCCCCTGTGGGTTTCCCACCAGTCTGATTGTCTTCCCCGCCCTGATTGTTTCCACCTGTTCCCCATTACCTTGTGTGTGTGTGTGAGTCTACATATAGTCTGTGCTTCCCTTTGTCCTGTGCCAGTTCGTCTTGTTTTGTGAAGACAGTCCATGTCAAGCAGTTTAATTTTAAGGTTTTGTAAATCTTATTTGATACCTTGTTTTGCTTTTTGCTTATCTAGTTATTCCTCCAAAGAGTGATTTTTTGTTGTTACTTTTCCTCCATTGAGAGTGATTTTATTTGATACTTTGTTCAATAAATCTCGTTACTTTTTGAACTTGTCTGAGTCATGCATTTGGGTTCAAATCCTTGTTCAGTCGTGACAATTTCAAGTTTGTGCGTTTATATTTTTGTTAAGTATACATATAAAATAGATCCATCACTATAATAAGTTCACATGTGAAGGATGACAAGGTGACCCACATTCATGGCTGTGTGTAACAAAAATTTCCCTTGTCTCCAGTGCATGATTTCTCTGGCTCATACGCCGATGTAGGTGAGAAAACCATCTAATTTCCCTTATCTCGTTATTTAAATTTTTTATATCTAATATAGGAACTCTGGTATCATTGAAGTGAAGCAATTTCGTGGAATCTCCTGCAGCATGATCTAAAAACTTGATCACATTGTCTGTTTTATTCTCGTTTGTCTGTTTTATGTTTTTATTAGGGTTTGTCAATAGTTTTGTTAATAGATGATAAATAGATGTTTTATTTGAAATGTCTTTATCTAGATTAATCACAATTAAAAGTTTGCTTTTCTTGCATTGACTAAATTAATGAGTAATCGGAGTGTGCATTTCAGACACCATTGTTTAATTGTATATTTCTTTTTAAAGGGGATATATTATGCAAATTCAACTTTTTAATCATTTAAATCCTTATATTTGGGATTCTGGAGGCCCTATCAGTCGGCAAAGTGTGAAAAAAATGACTCACTCATGTTTTTGTGGTCCTCCTCAGTCTAAGTACAGGAGATAAAACATGTGATGTTGACACAATGGAATTGTTGTCTCGTGGAGCTCCGCTTTGTCCGTAAAAAACGCGAGAGTGCTGGGGAGGGCAACGGTTTCTGAAAACCGGAAGTCTGTGAAGTCGGCAAAAAGTTATATTGTTGGCTCCACAGTACTCTACACAAACTTCCAGCCTCAGAGGATTTATGTATCCAGTGGATACATGTTATATATGACGTCAATGTGCCTATTGGAGCCTGCAAATGATAACTTTTCCAAAAGCTAACTGCCGTTACCTCCCAGTAGCCTCTGTGGCTGATGTCATTTCCTGTCCCTTAAGTTTTGTTTTACTTTTTTTTAAGGTGGACCTAAAGAGATACGACTAAACAGAACGTTCTGAACAGGGCTGTTTTGGCAGGTGATTAAACTGCTGTGGTGCTTCATCCTTACGGTATTTTGACCAAAGCATGTCACAGACACGTTCATTAGGACACGAGGGAATTAGTTTAACTTGGCGAAATAGGGTATAATATGACTCCTTTAAACACAGAACTACACATAGAAATGTGTGATTTCAAAGAGACTGAGGCCTTGGTCATCTTAAAGTGGTTAGTTTGCGACTTACTTTCCACTCGTTAGCGATGTGGAGGAATTCCTCTGCGCACTTTGGCACACCCTGCTGTTTTTAAAAGTGCTTCATAAATAAAATTGGATTGGACTTTGGACTTGTAAGAAATGTACGGCTGTGCCATTAGTGATAAACTGAATTAACGGTTTCACTGTACAGTACATTCACAAATAAATGACAAATAGATCATTAAATTGTGGGTTGCAAAGTAGGTTTATGTTTTAGTTTGCTGTTTTGGTCTATTGCGCCACCAACTGCCAACCACCTAGTAATGCAGTTTTTAGCATTTCAACACACTAGATGCCAACAGAGTGGGCAGAGAGCAGTTAAGTGTCAAGTATCAGAAACACTTAACACTACTGAAACTAAAAAAGCCTTGGTACCGCTCTCAAAAAGTCTCGACCAGAGGAAAACTGAGAGTCTGCAGTGGAGACACATAGAAATAAAGACGACTGAACGAGGATAGAAAGTAGATGAAGACATGCCAGTGCGGATACTTTTCTCCTTGATTCAACCAAGTTTAGTTGACACTTTCTCTCTCATACATTTTGGGTGGATATTGTACTATTTAATATTACATCCACACTGACAAGAACAATGTACGACAACATTAAAAGACACATTTCAAGCTTATTTATATGCCGTTACTCCTTCATTTCAATAAAACTGGCGAGTATGAAGTCCAACAGTTGACACTGTCACTACTATTACAAACTGTATCATAAAGGCTGAAATATAATATTATATATTTTAATGCTTTTAATATAAAACAGATGTCTTATAATTTGCATCCGGTTTAATGGAGATGTTTTTTCTGCTGCAGACGATGAGCAACAGTCATAAACTGTAAACAAACTTTTATCTCTCTGTTTTCATCTTCTGCTGCCAGCAGCCCTTTGTCCCCCATGAAGATACAACTGAAGACAAATATTTGAAAATGCAATATAACTTCTAGATAATAATGAATAATACATGAGGGGGATTATTTGCCTAATAAATGAAATATATTGAATAAAATACACTGGTGTTAACTTACTTATTTTCTTTAACTCGGACTTTCATTGATGAATGATGGATGGATGGTTATTTCACTGCTGCTCACTGTATTGATGATACTCAGTCACTCAATAATTGATTGCTCCACTGGATTCAGTCACTGAGTCATGTCTCATTCACCGACCCAAATAGAATTTTACCACAGAGCTGATTAATAAACTTTAAGTGAACAGCAACTGTTTCCCCACCTGTTTTGCTCCCATTGACTCAAACATCTTCTCCAAAAGAACCCTCATCTGCTGGATGTTGTTCATCAGCACGCATGGCTGGAGGAAGTTAGAGGAGGAAAGAGAAAGAGAGTTACAAAGTACAGTCAATAAGGAAAAAGTCAAAGACTGTCAGTCACACAACACAATGTATAAGTGTTGTGTTAAAAGTGTTGTGTTAAAATTGCAAATCACCCAACATTTTCTTTTTTTTAAGCTTTTCAGATTTCAGTCTGAAAAGCTTAAAGCTCCCATAGAACGGAAGTACCGATTAGCGGCGTTTTTTTGGTGTGTATCTGCGCCATTTCCTGGTTTATGAAGCCCTGAAGGTTCAAAACAAACAGTTCAGCCAGTGCTGAGAACGCTGTGTTGTATTGTAATCTCGGGCTCAGCGAGATCTCTGAAAAAACCTGTTCTGGTTACGTAAACAGCATTTCTCCTGAACAGCGGATCCTCCCTTTCGCTTGCGACAGTGTCTTCTGACACTGGGTCCCACTCCGGATCAAAGGCGTAAAGGGACTGCGGCGGGGAGTCATTTTTAAACATTGTTAAAACAATGTTTTGATAATGAGTAGCAGTGCATCCACCGTTCCAGAGGGGGAGCTGCGCTTCTAAGAGCTGGTGTGATATTTCCGTCACTTCCAGGTACTTGGCCAATCACAAGACAGTTGGGAAGGCTCTTGTTGGCTGGCCAATCACAACAGAGTTCTGTCTTCTGGGTGTGATGATTTCAGTCTGAAACAGCGCGACTGAGGAGAGCTTCAGTGAGGAGAGATTTCTATCGGCTCATTTACAGCAACTAGGAGGTTTTTGACCATAAAAACAAGTTAATGTATGTAAGTAGACATCCATAACTCACATATATGTGCCATAGGACCACTCTATGGGAGCTTTAAAAGAAAAATCTGGAGTTACAGACTCTCAGGTCTATTTTTCAGATAACAAGTTCATATTTTCACGTCAATGTCAATCAGATAATTTTTGAGAAATTTCTTGTTTTGTGGTTTCCACTGAAAGAGCTAAAAGAGCAGTGCACAGGGCATAGCATTGTGTCAAGACAAATCGCTATTTCTAAAACCACTGTAAGGCTCAAAACAACAAGAAACTTTCACTGAGGACGCTGGTGATCAACTACATATGCGGCGGCTCCTCCCCACCTGCTCCTGATTAGCAATCAGGAGGCTTGTTAAGCCTGAGCTGCCCATTCACCAGCGTCAGATCTTGCATCTCCTAGTGATTCTCTCGTGATTGCTCTAATCATACTTTCTGGTTCTTAACTCGCTATTTGCTCTGCCTCAGGTCGCCATGTCTCCTGCCTCCTGAGAGCTAAGGACACCACAGATTCCTCGGATAACCCAAGAGCTCACGCTCTTCCCGGCTCAGCTGCATCTGTGTCTGCCCTTGGCCCACATGCTAGCTTTCCGCGTAGCCTGACATCATTCTCTGTAAGCTTCAATAAATATTGTTCAAACTATTTCTCCTGTGTCCTCTGCATCTCCGGGTCCAACTCGTCTTAAACCGTTCTGTTAATCAGAACGTAACACTAGTATTGAAGTCTAAATTGAAAGGGAGCTGCATAGAACAGCATATTATGCCCTAGCAGTAGCATAATGAAATGTCACATGATGCATTCTGCAATCAACTGTTCTGGACTTGGAAGAAAAATTATAGAGAAGGCAATTGCAGGAAGTTAAAATATTTAAAAAGTAAACGACAGAGAAGTTGAAGTGTGTTTGATAGTAAGAAGATGTTTGGTGAGACAGCATTACTCACTATCTTCTCCTTGTCGCAGTAGGAGGGGAAGCTCTTGGACAGCAGAGCACAGTAATGCAGCAGCACTTTGGTGATCGTCTGGAAACAAAACGGACACATGGGACATTGAAGATGGTGAATCTGACAATTTCGTTGTTTTGGCCAAAACTGAAGAAACATCAAATATTCATGTTAGAATGAGAAACATTTCATTAAAAAAACAGCAGCATTTTGTTAAAAGTGTTGTGTTAAAATTGCAAATCACACAACATTTTCTTTTCATAATTAAAGATACAGGCTCCACATGGTACAGTATGTCTTTCTACATGAAAATCATAGTGACCCTAATCCAGTATCAGAAAACTTGGCTTTTCACTTCTGGTGCAATGGTAGTTCCTGATTCATCCTGCACTCAGGGGTGTTTACTACTTTTGTGTTCAATGACACAAAGCTTTCCTGAATTTAATTCCCCCCAGTGATTTTCATTTTGCCAACCAGTGTAGAGGGACCGGTGGTCTGTGAATACTTGGCTACATTCAGAGGTGTAGGCGACTGTCTTGGCAAGACATCCCCACCAACAGCCTGTTATCATTCCTGTTCCTGCTCAGCTGTTATAGTCACTGTCAACTCTGCTGCAGGAGCATGACACACAATCAGCACTAATGACAGCCGCAATGGCCAATACAAATCAACGACACCACTGTGCGATACACACCTCAAGTCCTTAAGTCTCACAGACTACAGCCTCATGCACACTGAGTTCTGATGCTTCCTCAGACTATTCAGTAATTAAAAGAACAAAAACAAGGGAGTCTAAAGCCCAATTTATACTTCTGCGTAAAGTGCTCTGCATAGGTTACGCAGAGTCCTCTGCGTCGACGTAGGGACAAGGGACAACGGAGACAACAAGAGCTGCGATTGGTCCTCAGGACAGGCTGAGCGAAGCTGCTTTGTGCCAGCTCACGGTGAGCACCGACACAGACACGGAGCTGATCCCCGCCGATAACGCCGCTGCCAAACTATAAATACGTCATATCTTAACACACACAGCACATGTTTAGACTCTAAATGGCCAATTTCTCGCCTCAAATTATCTTAAAACTGCGTTCCGTCACACGGAAAAGTGAGAAACGGCGACTGTTTCAACAACAACAGTCTTTCTCTCTCTTTCTTTCTCGGACGCTATTGCTCACTGTAGCCAGAAGCACAACAACCTTGCGCAGCGACCCCTACCGATCGGGCGGGAAATTGCAGCGCGTGTCCGTCATAACACATTACGCAGTCGGAGAAGTATAATGTGGCCTTAAAGGATGTCAGAGCTGAAACTGTGTGTCTTATGTGTTTATTGATCTGACAATAAATCTTAGGTGTTAATAATTGCATATACGAATGCATCTGCTATTTCTGTTCACAAAGACTGTGTGTGGCACACATGGGACATGTTCTTCTTCGGAAAAGACAGAATAGAGACGTTTAAAGAGGAATGAGGCAAACGACAGCTGAGAGGGGGAGGGAGGGAGAGGGAGAGAGGGATATTACCATGAGTGAAGTAAAGTGGACAGGGAGGGAGGGTTGGGGACAGAGCTGGAGAGTGATGGCTTACATTAGCCATTCTTTATTTAATGAGTCCTACATTGATTGAGCCATAGCACCTCAAACGAACACACACACGGAGAAAAATATATATGCACACAATTCTTCTGCAGTGAAAGGTTTAATAAATTTAATGCAAAAGCAACTGCCTTAAATTACATTTGAAGGTTCAGTTCCTACAAGAACAACACAGTGCAAACAGAAAGCCACTGGTCAGTGTTTCAGAGGACGACATGGTTCAAGAAGGTCAGAAGTGACAGTTTAAATCTGTAGGCCAGGAACATAGGCTAACAAATTATAATTTGATACCAAATTTGTAGCATGTTGGTACACAAATGGACAAAGACTTGAAAGTGTACTCGTTTTTTGTAAATGATGATGCTATAGGAGCTCAGACTCACAAGTTCTTTAACAAAAAGTTATCTCATTTTTAACTCCTCAGTTATCTCCTTTTAACAGATGGTTAAACTACACTCGTGGGAGTAGGTCACAACCATGCAAAATGCGCATACTTGGCAACTTTGCTTGAACATATACTTTAATTATTAATTTTAATTATTAAGACCAATCGCAGCTATGGCACCTGTCAAGACTGTAGAGTGTAGCTTATAAATATAAATACCTGTTCTTTAGATTCTAACTATTGTCAAATGAATTCACACAATGCTGATTAACAGCAGTTTAAAGGGATACATACTTGTCTGATAGTATTTCTTGACAAAGCCAGTTTTCAGATGAAAAACACAGCACACAAATAATGTTACAATGTTTCTATTTAGAAAGACCAAACAGAGGCAGGATAACAAAATAAGAATCAGGTGCAGCTCTGTTGTCTGAATAAATGTTTAATGGTTACATTTTGTTTTTTGAGTTTTTAATGATAGTGGTTAAAGTGTTTCATTGAGCAAAGTGACAGCTGCATTCATTCAAATGTGTGTCTAACCCTACACATGCAGTACCTTGGCAAAGCGTCTGTTATACTGGGCCACCACGGTGGGGTCAGGACAGTCTAGTTTCTTAATGATCTCAAAGCTCTGGTTGAGCTGTGTAAAGATGTCCACCACCGAGCTGGAGAAGAGAGCGTGCTCAGATGTCTGCTGGAACTGCAAGTGACAACACAGACATTGTTTTAGTCAGTATTTAAAAGCAGCATTCGTATTTCTTGTAATCAAAACTGTCACATCCTTTCTGACTCATACATTATATCCTTCTCTGCTTTCTTGCAATCAAATAAATATTAGTACAATGATTTTCTTATTTCTTTCACCCAGCTACTGTGTTAATCACTCCACAGAGTTCAGGACATTCTGACCATGACTACATTATCATTCACTCGTGACATTGCTGCTGAAGGAATAGAGGACATATCATCTGTTGCCACAGATGCTGTGTGCTGATGTGCTTGAATCATATATGTGAATGACACAGCTTTGTGTGTGAAGTATTGACTGTGATGCTAATGATTTGATTTCATTCAGGAACAGACTGATCCATCCACACAGGATCAAAGATAGACACATATTTCTAATATCAAATCAAATGAAATACATTGAAGTGGCATTTGATTTGATATTAGAAATATGTGTCTATCTTTAATCCTTCTCTCTTAAGTATATATAGTATATTTTGTTTTCATGAAACAACAAAACCAGATGATGGAAATACAGTGTTATGCAAAAGTTTGGGCACCCCTGTAAATGTTCATGATTTTCCTTTATAAATCATTGGTTATTTGGATAGGAAGTATTTTTACAATGCAATATTGCCTTTGCTAGTCTGAGCACTTTTACATTAAGATATCAAAACCGTATCGTTACCGTGGCCAAAAAACCATGATGCATACCGAACCGTGGGAAAACTGTTCCGTTGCATCCCTAGTTGTAATTATGATTTAAAAATAGTAAACACAGTCGTTTGACAATAACTGTTTTCAGCCAACCACTGAAACCAAGTGAAAGAAAGATTTTTGTTATCATTCATATTCATCAAGATCCTACACTGCAAGCTAAAAGAAAATGTACATGACTATAGTAGTGTTTGTGAGAGAGTATGATAGTAAATGTACGTGACTATAGTACTATTTGTGAGAGAGTATGATAGTAAACATACGTGACTATAGTCGTTTGTGAGAGAGTATGATAGTAAATGTACATGACTATAGTAATGGTAACAGATTTATGCTTGTTGGGCCCTAACAGTATGGCTGAAATCTATTGTTCTCTGACTAAGGCCTGTATGCAGGATTCGAAGCCTGACTGTGAGTTAACAAATCCTGCAGGCTCCAACTCCACACGGGGTTTATGACTGGAGGGCCCCCTAGGGGGGGCAGAATCCTTTAAGTCTCATTGGCCGTCTCTGTTTTATGATCCCCCGACTGATAAAAAATATAAATTGGAAGACAACTTTCTCCTCTCTTGTTCCTTCGCTCTTGCCTGCTGCACTGGTTCCTGCTCGGGGCCCCTGGCCCTTGGACCACGCAGCTCCGGCCGTGCCCTCCGACATGCGACACTCCCATGTAGCACGAACTATGCGCCTTTTGAAGAAGCCGCATGCATCTCCGCCGGCGCATCGCTCCATACCTGACGCCCGCTCTGCTTCCACTCAGAGACAATGAGGATCAACAGCTGTCCGCGGTGAGCCATCCACACTCCACGGTTCCAACAAACTGAACCGAATCCATGGACTGACCACAAAACCTGAGATCCGCTTACAGTAAGAGGCAAATGTGTTCTGGGCAGAGTTAGGTTATATTTCTGTGCTTGTTAACTTTTCTTTGTATTGAACGTGTTGGACTGCGCATCCATACGCTCGCATTTGGGTCATCGTCATAACCACATGCTTCTTTGTTTACGTTTGGTGTTCGTTATTGTGATTTTACTGTTGAATGCGGAGCATACGCTGCAGCCGCACTCCGCAGGTATCCTCTCATGCTGTGAACGAGCAGGCAGATCACGTGGTGAGACAATGGCTGTTTAAACGTCACGACTCACAGACTGGCCTGGCTCCGCCTCCGTCAAGTCTGTGTGGTTTAGACTGCCAACTTACACGCGATGCTGTTTTTTAGTCACAGAACACGCTGGGCTTGAACCATCCTCTGTGTCTGCACGCAAAATCAATCGTGTACTCACGCTTTCTCTCCTTCGCTCGTTCGCTAACTCTCTCTCTTTCATTCATGAATGAAAGGTCTCACAGGCGCCATCTTGAGTCGAACACGCGCTCCTACAGCCATGCTGTCGTGTGTTCGGTCTAAGATCAGCAGCCTGATGTTAATGTGTTTTGGCGCCATCTTTGGTGGAGGCATGCGTTACAGTCACAGCTACTGCGCATGCTCCACTATGTTGGTGTCAAAAGGGTGAGTGACTATCAACCGCGTCACTCCCTTCTCTTATCTCTTCTTGTTCACACACACACACACACACACCCACACACACGTACTGGTGTTTATGTTGTACATAGTTTGTGTGATTTTAGCTCTAGCAAGTAGGATTTATTGATTCAAAGTACCAAATTATCATTTATGCTTTAATGTTCATTGACTTAGATCATTCCATTAACCTTGGATATTTAATGTTGGTGAATCAAATTGTTTAATTGATTCTTGTTATTTGATTTAATAAATTGTTACTTTTGTTCACTTAAAGGAATGGTCTGTGTCTTTTGTACATGAATCTTGTGACAAACGGTGGTTGCGAGGGTCAGTGCTCGGATTCATACCTTCATTACTGTTCAATTGGGATATCTTTGATATAGTCAATTACAGTGATTATTTAGACTGATTTTGAAAGGCATAGATTGATTGTCTTTTTTCCTGATCTCACGGTGGTGCCCCGATCGACAGTTAATTAATTATTAAACAAATTAATTAATGTTTATTACTTTTATTTTTATCAATCAAATTATTGCCACTATTGTTGAACCACAACATAATGGTGCCCCGTGCAAAGGTTTTTAAGAAAATTAATGACTGAAATTAATTATTACAATTAATTAATCATTTGTATTCATATTTCTGACCTATTACAAGTTGAATCACAACATGCTGATGGGAAACAGTTCTAACCACAGTCTTTTCATCTCACCCCTTCTCTCTTGTCTCGCTCCAGCGCTCCATGCATGAACTCCATGGACACGTCCTCGTTCTCACCCAGCCAGGCCAGGACAAACTGGAGGAACCACCTGGATCAACAACAAGACTAAGATGAACAACCTTGGTGATAGACAGCACATGAGAAAAGACTATTATAAGAATTATTAGAAAGCTGCAGTGAGTAACTTGTTCAATGTTCAATGTTAGGTGTTTGTTAGCTGACTGACACAGGCATTTCTTCATGTTTTCAGTCATAATACAAACTGTTTGCAGCCGTTTAACCTTACTAGCACAAACTAGCACAGTGTTGCTGTTGCCTTCATTTGTCTTGACATAAAATTAATCACTTGAAACACTGCTACACTTAATATATGTATATGTGACCCACCACGGCCAAAGTGGGTGCAAGTCGGTGGAACTTTCCAGCAGTTATTGAGCGTGTGCAGTGCGAAGAGATTGCGAGATTGTCATCAAAGCAGTCGTCATCAAAGCTTTGTTGACCAAAGGAAGGCAAGGAGAACCGGACAATAATTAAACTGTGGCTTAACTTCTTAACAAAGACAGACACAGATCTCACTTCTGCTCAGTGACTGGACTCGTTAGCATTTTATGCTAGCGATCTTTATGCTAACATGTTAGCAGACTTCATCGTCACACAAACAACAAACAGATGGATTATTCAGCGGCCGAAAGAGAGCAGGACAGACACAGTAGTTGTCTGAGATGATGATGTGACGCCAGCACCGCTCTATCTCCTTATGGGTGAGTTTTCATGAACATGGTTAATCTACGTAACGTTAGTGTTCAGTCACATACAGGGACTTTTTTTTCTTTTAATAATAATCCACAGTGCGTTTCAGAGCGTTATGTGGCTGAATTGTTGTTCACTAGCTCCACATGTGCTGATGTGCTTGAATCATGTGTGAATGACACAGCTTTGTGTATGACTGTGATGCTAATGATTTACCAATGAGCTGAGAGGTATTAGCACATCATCAGCTCATTCAGTAACAAACTGATCCATCCACACTACACCTTGGGTTGCCACGCGTCCTGTAAAATACTGAATCGTCCTTTATTTGATTTGTTCATGATTTTTCTTTATAAATCATTGGTTAGCATATGTGACCCGCCACGGACCAAGCGGGAACAAGTCGGCCGAGCGCAAAACGAGAAAAACAAGAAAACGTTTTTTTTTTTCAAAATTAGAGATTTCCGTTTTTTTCAAAATTACACAAGTTGAAGTTTTGAAGAAGCCACTACATGCTTCAAATCACAGTATTGTGGGTCTTAAAACCATAAACTTTGTGTTTGAATTAAGGTTGTTTTATCACTGTGAATCGCTCCTAGTTTGGGTGTGGCGATCTCACACTCCAGAGCCTTTATTGCTTTTTCAGCCAATCAGCTGACGATCACAGAGAAAACACATGGCTAATTTATATATAGCTCTCACTCAGAGAGAGCGAGGAGGGGAGAGAGAGTGTCTGGATCTTTCCAGCGTATGTGTGCAGTGTGTGTATGTGTGCACTGCGAAATTAAAGCGTGATTATCATCAAAGCAGTCATCATCAAAGCTTTGTTTGATAAAGGAAGGCAAAGAGAACAGGACAATAAGTCAGCTGTGGCTGAGCAGCTTCTTCACATGGACAGCGAAAGCACAGAGACTGCTGTGTGTGGACTGTTAGCATTTTAAGCTAGCGATCTTTATGCTAACGTGTTAGCAGACTTCATCGTCACAAAAACAACAAACAGATGGATTATTCCGCTGCTGAAAGAGAGCAGGACACACACGGTAGTTGTCTGAGATGATGACATGACGCCAGCACCGCGCTATCTCCTATCTAATTGGACTTTTGGAGGCGAACAGACGTAAAACTGCGACGAAAAGGAAGCACGCCCGGACCTCTTATCTGATCGGAGGCACTGAAGTCTGCCGGAATACCTTTCAGTTTCTTATTGGGTGAGTTTTCATTAACGTTGTTAATCTATGTTATGTTAGTGTTCATTCAAAGTCACATACAGACGCACATAGGGACGCTGTCTTTTAATAATCCACTGTGCGTTTCATAACGCCGTTTGGCTACATTGTTATTAGCTCGCTAGCTCGGTACTGTATTATTACAATGAGAATGATGCGCACATCGAAACTTTTGTTCGGTCAGATTAGCGTATTATAAGTCGTAAGAGGAGCATGTCACGGCCCTCTTTGAGATTTTGTACACCCGCAGGTTCAGTTTGATAATTCAAATGCTTTGAGACGAAACTCCCGTGTTCGAAACCTAACATTGCATTGAATGATGTGTGAATGCCACATCTTTGCATGCATGAATCACACGTGATTAACAGACATGTGATTAACACAATGCGTGATGAACGTGTTAATTACACGTGCAATTCATGCACATAAAGGTGTGGCATTCACACATAATTCAAGCAATACTACTGATCAATCTATACTGATTCAGTGATTAAATGCCTGTTAACATGAACCATGATCTGAAACAAGTATTTTTTATTTTTTTTCAGAATCCTGGGCATAAGGATTGGCATGTGAAGTTGCTGCCAACCCATGTGTCCAAGGCCTCAGTGTGGCGTCAATACATGAGGTCGGCTAAGGCTCTTTGTATGTGTATAAATTGATTTCTATACAATAGCCAAATGCTTATATAGACTGCAATATGTAATGTGTGAAATGTCTTTTTTTTTGGGGAAAAGTTAAATAGTTATTTTCATTGTGGTTCTTGCTGTCAACAGGTAGTGGAACACAGCTCTCCTGAAAGTCGCCTCAACATTCCGCAGCTTGTTGGAACGGCAGATGGCAGAGTGATAGTAAAGACCATCGACTGGCAGACACATCCAAGTCCCTACTTTCAAAAGTTAAAAGTTAAAACTTTATTTCACATCTCAATTATCACTGTGTTTGTCCCCTATATGATATATTTAACTGAAATGTCTTATTCAAACAACTAATGATTTATAAGGGAAAATCATGAAAATTTACAGGGGTGTCCAAACTTGCATACCACTATATGACTACACAAGTGTAAGGACAAGAAATCATAACAGAATAAGCCACCCCCTTCCTATATTTTTTAAGTTATTTCATTTTAAAGAGGATATTATGTCCTCTTTGAATGATTATATTATGTATTATGTTTTTTAATGTTTTTTTTTATGTTTTGTATACGTATTGTAGCAGTGTAGCTCACAATATTATCAGTGCTCATACAGAGCAGGGTGTGGTTTCACTGACAGCTTAGACCAGGAGGGGGTTGTGCTATGTAAATGTGATGATTCTGTCTCTTGGCTCTCAGAAGGTGCAAATCTTTGAGGTTAAAATTCTCCCTAAAGTAGTTTGAGGAGTGCCTACATTGAAATGGCCATATCTTATTCAACTATTGGACATTGTTGGAAAGCTTAGAAAACACACTTTCAGAATCTGTAAATAACTCAAAATATCCCTCGTTAGACTTGTGACCGGTTTGGCCACATATGTGTGTATAAATATATATATATGTGTATGTATAGATAGATAGATACAGTATGTAGAAGCATAGAAAAATAAAGGGAGTCATGTGGAGCTGATAGGCTTGATTCATTTGACAATGGTTTGAATACAACAGACATTGGTTCATATTTACATGCTACAGCGCTAAATCCTCACCTTTATTATTTATGATTGATTTTTTATATATATTTTAATTGACTGGTTTTATTCATCTCTTTTTTTTACCACTGTTAGAAATGTGTGAATGAAAATCACAGAGTAACCTGTGTGTGTGTGTGTGTGTGTGTGTGTGTGTGTGTGTGTGTGTGTGTGTGTGTGTGTCTTACGCTGGGTACTCAGGCACAGTGCCTGTGAAGGCAGGCAGGTCCTTCACATACTCGTTGTAAAGCCACTTGACCTTAAAGTGCAGATTCATGTAGTCGGCAGTCTTGCAGAGCTTATGTTTCTCATGTTCTGTAAACATGACAGTGACACACACACACACACACATATTTACACAGCTATAACGCAGAAGCCCAAGCCAAAACCTTAACCACAGTCTCTATTGTAACATAATTCATGTGTAACCTGAACCTAACCAGAATATTAACAACATTTTGTCTCATTAGGGGCTTTAAAACCACACGCACGCGCGCGCGCACACACGCACACACACACACACACACACACACACACACACACACACACACACACACACACACACACACACACACACACACTTACCAGCATAGAAATCAACTCTGCGGATGCGAAATTTGACAGGAGCTGAGATGGCAACAGAGTTGTGAGAAAAACCAATAAGAAGTCAGAAAAAAAACAATAACGCGATACATAAAGCAGTGATGAAAAGGGAAATAATATTAAATAACAAAAAAATACATACTCTAGAGGAGATGGGAAGAAGACACAGACAGAAGAGTCTAAAGAAGTCTCCTGGAGGGATCAAACTATGATTTTAACTGAGACTATGAACTCCATAAACGAGCTTCTAAGCAGGTTTTTGTTTTCTGTTGTATAAGCAGTCTCAACTATTTATTTTCCAAACATTTAATCTAAAATCTAAAATATTTTTTTATCTAAGAGCTATAAAAGGATCTGGGACACAGGGGTTTCAAGTCTTACATGAGACACATGAGACTCAAACAGACATTGTACTCATATATAATATTGATTAATTGTACAAATTGCTTTGAGGAATAATACATACTTGCTTTAATAATAAGAGCCTGTTTTCCCCTTGGAATTTGGAATTAAACAGCTGGAGAAATGAGAAGACACTAATTTAATTCAACAGCCTAAAACAGGGAGATTTATTCTCCTTCAACATTTGCTTTTGATCAAAGCTTTAAATTCCACTTTTGCTGCAGCTGAGCAGCTCAGGTACACACTGACTGTGTCTGTGCAGCTCAGAGGCAGACGATCCAGAAAACAGGCTCAATGCCTTTCAACCAGTACATCTTAGACTTATTTAACATTTTTCTAGTTTGAGTCTCATATGATGTCAGTCCCTCTGACGCTCTAACCCTTATTTGTGACTCAACATGGATAAACAACCAGAAAGTACACCAACTCTAGCACTCTAGCAGTACTGGCTCTTCTGGTTCGATCTTATCAGCTACAATCTATCTCACCATCGTTCCAGCGGTAGTGATCGATTTGATCCAGAACTAGAAGAGAGTCGCCGGAGTGAAGAAAACAGAGTGAGGATGACGAGGGGGAAAAGCAGAGGTCTCGTGATAGCTCTTACTTTTTCTCACAGATGCACCTACACACACAGAGACATACAAAGTCTCACCCTCCAGAGCGTACTTCATGTCCTGAGCGAACAGCATCCACATGACCTCAGCGCTGACTTTACCAACATTGAGTTCCTGAGGAAACCTGAAAGAGAGGAACTAATAGTTTTTCTGCTAGAGCAAAACATGCCTGTGCCAATTAAGTTAAGCTAATTAAGCACTGGAGTGATGTTGTACTGGAAATCAACAAGGCTTTGATTGAGCATGAGGCCATAGATATCAAACAAAAACATTACCATAACTGTTGCCTGGCAACCCTAACTAAATGAGTATTTCCTGCATGCTACACCTGTTATGTGCACTACTTTGATTCATGTCATGTATGTCTGTAAATAAGATTTTAGTTACTATTGCATTTTTAGAACATTTTCCAAACCTTTTAGGGAATAAAAAAAAAAAAACAAGGTAAAAATAAGAGTGAAACTAAATACTGACTGGTTAATGATGGGCGTGTATGTGTTTTTGTCCTCTTCAATGATGGAGACGATGAGTGTGATGAGTTTGGGCCAGAATTCCAGATTCTGAATACTTGGTCCCTGCTCTTCTGGCTGGCTCTCCTCTTTCTTCTCCTCTTCCTCCTCATCACTGTCTTCCTCCTCATCTCCATCAGCTTTTTCCTTCTTCTTTTTTTTCTTCTCTGGCTCAGGCTGCACAAAGAATAACTCTGGTGAAGCTTTTGAATAACTAAAAATGCTCGGCAAGTTAACTTTACCTTCCTGAAAGATAACACACTCATAGAGAGTGCACTGTACGGTTATGGAAGCAAATGTGTGCCATTATCCAAATTAAAATGCATTAACAGAAATGCTTTTTCATTTTCAAAATGGAGCTGCATTTTGTGACTCATAAATAAAATGAATAATCAATATTTCAAAATGAATTTTCATTTTCAAAACGCGCCGGTGCACCCACTGCGGTTGGGCACCGGGGCTCTGGCTCCAACCGCACACGACACCCCCGCAGCCTCGCAGCCCCGCAGGCCAGCTCCAGGCGCCGCTGGACCTACATCGGCCGGGCAAGAGCCCCGCTGCCCCGACCGCACACAACGCCGCACACAACGGCCGCATGGTTATAAAGTGAGTATTTTGTTTTTATTATATATTTATTTTTACCACCACATTTGTCCTTGTTTATATGTAATGCCAGCTGAGCTAACGTTAGCATCTCTATATAGAAATAGTTCATTTACATATATTCATTTACATATATGCTACTGTAAGAACAGATACTTCGATTCCCTAACGTTGTGCTCGTTTTGCAGACAGTAATATCAACGATGAGCTATAGTAAGCCTGATTTTTCTTTTTATGATTATTAATATTAAACATTAAAATTAATATATGTTGTGGTATATTTTCTAGCCCTTTGTGTTCCTGTATTCCTGTTGATTACAACTGCATCATTTATATTGTATAAATCTGACTTATGTAGTATAGAAATATAACAAAATCAGTAACTATTCATCCTCCTTCCACCAACTACCTACCACTACTGTTGAACTGTGTACATAATTATGCATACAGTGTAAGGTGAAAAAAATAACTTTATAATTCACAAAGGAAAACGTTTTACCATTATATTCAAGAGTACAAATTAAAATAAACAAGGAGCCAAATCTAAAAGCATGTCTAACACAATATGCAAACAAAAAATAAATAATGAAATGTGGTGCAGTGTCAGAATCTGATGTGGGATAGCTGATGATGTGAAGATTTTCCCCAAGACTTGATTAAACTTGTTTCTTCTGTAATGGACAAGGAATACAATTACACATAAAATATGAACGAAGATTTTACTATTTTCCAGTTGAACAAACCTTTCAGAAAAACATCAACTGAGTGAGCTGGGAATATTCTAATGTGGTCTATATAGGCTATGAATAACATTAGATGAAAATGACAACATTGTCTGTGACTTCTTGAACAAACATCAATAACATTAAAACATTTGAATAACTGACATTGTTCTCCATCGAAAGCAGGATGACTTTACTTTGCTAACAGATTACGTGTATATAACGTATGTGTAATTGTCTATCAAACAATACTTTGACAACGTTGTCGATTTACTGCCGACAATATCACATTGTATACTATGAGCAGAAATGGAGGGGAGTATTAGCGTCAGTCTTACCTCTCAGTGACGTCTTCCTGCTGGAAATGTAGCCCCTGAACCCCGCTAGTTTCCAGGTTTGTTTTCGGTGTCTTCTACAACACTCCAAACAAGCTTAGCTTAGCTTTCAAGCTTCAGCACCGCTCTCTGACCGGCAAATAATGGGAACTTACTGCTAGTAAGTGGTTGGTTTTACTGCATGTCCCGGTATAATTTAGCACCATAGAAAACAACCCTGTGTAACTTGCAGGTCCATAATGTATCCGCCAACTAATTCCCCTCTGGGATTTGTGTCTTCAGACAAGTCACGCTGTCTGCTCATGGACAGTCTCTCTCTGACTGACAATGGCGGTACGTTTTTCTGCCTTTCTAGTTTTAATAGACATTAAGCTTTCTTTTTTCTCTCCCAAAAAATTATAACTTTGGGATAATAAGGTGGTTGCATCTGTTTCACTGTGCAAAATGATTCACAGGTAGTTATGGTGAGACTGTCACCACCAAAAAACCTGTTAGAACTATAAAACTTCTCAACCTCAACATTAATGTAATAGGATTGAATAATGAAGCAGATTGTTGAATGAAAATGACATTATTAACACTGTGAAGGATTGTGAGCTGTCTTTGGAAACTCACCAGTTGTACGGCAGTCTGGAACTGACGGCTGAAGAGCTCCAGACAGTTGTTGAAGATGTACTCGTAGGTGGAGTTCAGGCAGGCTTTCACGCAATCTCGCACCACATTCGCTGCCCTGGGAGGACTCTGCAGCTCCAAGACCTGGACAGTACATAGGAGGAAAATCACCACTGAGAAACGCAGATATTCATGCAGTCATGGATGGAATCAGATCTGGCTCAAAAATTCCACACACAAAACAATGACTCATGAGTGATGTTTGTGACTTCACACACACAGATATTAAGATTTTAATCTTTGAATTTCAGTGGAAACTACCTCCTGCACAAGTGTATAACGTTCACCGCGAGCTCAGAAATAACCCTCGCACAGCAAAGCTGCCTTTTCCGCGAGCGAGAGCAGATCCTGTTGAGTTCAAATGATTCAAATTTGCGTGCGGTACTTAATAACTGTGTGTGTGAAATCACATACAAATCACATCTTTTTCATAATGCGTTAATGGGTACATTTCATATCAATTTCCATTGCTATGCTGATGACACCCAGCTCTACCTGTCCACCCTCTCCAATTGCCGTTGTGAAATCAAATGCTGGTTCTTTTACAACGTTCTCAAATTAAACTGTGATAAAACCAAGGTTCTCCTCATTGGTACCATCTTTGATAGCATGCTATCATTGGAAGCACATGCCAGTTATGTCACTTGGTCTACATACTTCCATCTACATTATGACCAGGGCATGAAATTAACACCCGAATACACAAAAAATGCGGGTAAATTTAAGATTGGCGGGTGAAACTGTCAATCTCCCTACGAACACCAATGATTACAGATCAACTGTTGTGTTGTTGACATATCTGCTGTGTGTGTGTATGTGTGTGTGTTGCTTTTTAACTTGTGTAACACAATAAGCAAAATGTGGCGGCATATTGCTGTGGTGAAGAGGTCAGAAGAAGACGTTTTAACACAAAGTGGCCAAAAGGTTTGTGACTGGCTTGTTTATGATGTTATTTCAGAAGAAATGTACTGTCGTATGTATGGCTCAGAAAAGATAAGTCAAATCCATTTCTTAAAGTTAGAGGCAATTTGGGACAATGAGTCTCCAAGAAAATGTTGAACTTGGTTGAATGACCTATGTGAGTGCTGTGGCAAAAAAACAATGACGAATGAATTGCTTAGTGCTCAGTTGAGCGAGACCATCAGTGAGAGGATTGCCTGTTTCTTTTTCTGTTATTTTCCATTAACTAGGCTTAGTCATTAGTTATATTAAATTGGTAAATAACTCAACTAATTTGTATTCTGAGTTCAAGACAAAAAATGTGGCCAAAAAAGTTAACTTCAGGCCCTGATTATAACTTTACACACTATAAAAATTGTTATACATGTATTGTTACACAGCTTGATCCTGTAAATATGCTCTCTTAAAGAAAACTCATTCTGTTTCCATCATAGTTGAGGAAATCCAGGCTGTAGTGAAATCAGTGAGTGATTAGTGAGCTGCTTTCTGTTTCTACCTTCATTCTGAAGAAGGTGATGCTAGTGAGAAGATCCACTGTTGACTTGAGGTCATGGAGGCGATCCTTGCTGCTGGCTGGGAAGTTATTCTGCAGGTAAAACACACACATGCAAATGGTTGCTTAATATTTCAGTAAACAATAGCAAAGTGCATTTTCCCTTTTCAATGATGTCAATGGTTTTTAATTTTATGATCTTGGGTTCCTAATTTCCTCAGCTTTTACATTTTTATGCAAATCATTATTATATTAGGCATACTTTATAACTACTACACTCTCATAATTAATGAAATAATAAGAGAGGAGCAAGGTTTTGACAAAAAGAAAGGATGGAAACTGTGAAAGAAAGGAAAACCCAAGTAACTGAGAAGGCAGTGTAGAAAACATCAAGAGCATGTTGGAGGAAATAAAGATGGTTAAATAATTAGTACATTGTTGGAAACATGACACAAAATAAAAAGAATGAAGTCTGCTACTTTATCCTCCACCTGAGGATTGTGACTCTGACACAGTCCATCACAGGGCCATCACACACAGAGATGAACAACCATTCACACTCACACCTATGGGCCGTTTAGAGTGTTCAAATAACCATGGCATGTTTTGGACTGTGGGAGGAAACAGGAGAACCTGAAGAAGGGAGAACACAAGGCCTGCATTTGGACCGGGTCATGAACCCGGCTCATTTTGCTGCTCACAACTAACCTTTTTTTAAATGCCTGTATGTGGTAAAGAAAAGTGGAGACTCACTCTGTACATGGAGAGGTCTATACGCAGGGAGTTATGAAGTTGATCCAGAAGCTTCACAAAACGATCTCTCTGTTTGAGGGGAAAAAAGCAAAGAGACTTAAAATTCTTGCTATTCATTTGTCTAGCCAAAAGGGAAAACAAAGACAAGGCAATTTGCAGTGTCTATATTTCAATGTGATGCCGTTTTTCGTTGAACACATTTTCTGTAGCCTGGAGAAGAAAAGGACACAACATATTTGTATAGTGCTTAAAAATATATATCTTGCCTGTCCCTATTTGCTGCTGAATTTATTTGAGTATTTGAGCAACACAGCAATGGAAAGCACCAGCAAAGACAATGAAAAACTTTTTTTTATACATGATGCACCACAAATTTGAACAACTGGTAGAAACATGCACAACTAGACACGTTGATGTGATGTATTGTCTCAATTCAACACTCTTAATAATCATGGATTATCATGGAGCACAGTGAATGTACAGTGCGTGTTTGTCAGGTTTATACAAACGGCAGACGTGAACCCAATTGCACGACAGACCAGGTGGAGATAGAGCACTTCAGGTATAATAAGTCGAGCTTATTCGACAGTGTTCAAACCAGGAAGTTGGTACGCATGGCAAACAAATCAGGCAAGGAGCAGGCAGGCAGGAAATAATACCAGGAAGACAGTCAGCAAGGCAAACAAATCAGGCAAGGAGCAGGCACACTGGAAACTGGCTTTCTTTGACTGCTTTTATTTTGGAGACAGGAAATGTATGATGAATCCTCATGGACCGGGGATGACGGAGACGGACTGCAGCAGCGTTGATGACCTTATTTATGGGAAATGGCCCCACGAACTTGGGAGCCAGCTTCCTCGACTCCACCTGGAGGGGAAGGTCACGGGTGGATAACTACACCTTTTGTCCATGTGTGTAGCGGGGTGCAGTCCGACGTTTGTTGGCGCTTTTTTGGTATTGGTTGGATGTTTTCAGGAGAGCAGAGCTGGCCTGTATCCATGTGCGGCGACAGCGGCGGATGAAAGTCTGGACAGACGGAACGATGGCTTCTCTCTCCTGTTCAGGAAACAATGATGGTTGATATCCAATTGAGCATTGAAAAGGTGACAGACCTGTAGCAGAGCTTAGGAACAGTTTCCATTTCTTGGTTAATTTGTTACGTTTGGCCGTTTGAATGAGGATGGTATCCCGAGGATAGGCTGACTTTGGCCCCCAGCAACTGGCAAAATTCTGTCCAAAAATGAAAAGTGAATTGTGGCCCACTATCTGAGACTATGTCGCAGGGGAGGCTTTGCAGGCGGAAAACATGATGGAGCATTAATTCAGCAGTTTCCTTGGCTGAAGGTAACTTCTGTAGTGGAACGAAATGTGCTGTTTTAGAGAATCTGTCCACAATGGTGAGTATTGTTGTGTTACCTTCAGACAGGGGCAGACCGGTGACAAAGTCCAGAGAGACGTGGGACCAGGGGCGATGAGGAACGGGAAGAGGATGTAGCAGACTGGACGGAGCATAGTGAGAAGATTTGTTCTGGAAGCAGACAGGACAGACAGCAATGAACTCCTTGAGGTCCTCCTCCATAGAGGACCACCAGAAGAGTTGTTTGAGCAGGGCGAGACAAGAAGAGTGTCCCCAATGGAGGACCTCGGAACGAAGGTTAGCGGGGACATACAGGTGATTGTCAGGACAAGCACTGGGAGCAAATTGATTTATCTGGGACTGTTTGACCTTCTCTACGATATCCCAGGTAACGGCGCCAATGACCATGTTGGAGGGAACGATCTCCTCAGGCGCACTGGGACTGCTGTCGGACTGGAACTGGCGGGAGAGAGCGTCTGGCTTGACGTTTCTGGATCCAGGACGATATGACAGAGTAAACTCGAACCGGTTGAAGAACAGTGCCCATCTGGCTTGTCTGGAATTCAGTCGCTTAGCAGATCGGCTGTACTCCAGATTTTTGTGGTCTGTCCACACCACAAACAGTTGTTTAGCCCCCTCTAGCCAGTGCCTTCACTCTTCGAGCGCTAACTTCACGGCCAGCAGCTCCCGATTTCTGACTTCGTAGTTCCGCTCAGCAGGTGATAACTTCCATGGGAAGAAGGCGCAGGGGTGAACCTTTTGGTCCTCCGGGGAACGCAGCGACAGGACAGCTCCCACCCCAGAGTCAGATGCATGGACCTCCACGATGAACTGGTATTCAGGATCTGAAATGGTAAGTATTGGAGCAGCAGAAAATTGTGACTTCAATTCAATGAATGCCTTTTCTGCTGCAGGTGACCACTGGAAGACCGTCTTCCAGGATGTGAGAGCTGTCAATGGAGCTGCAGTTCCTTATGAACCGTTGGCGGGTCCATACGGATGCAGTTGGCTGAGATGATGTTCCCTAGGAAGGATGTTCCCTGACATGTGGAATTCGGATTGTTCAGGTTTTACAAACAGTTGGTTCTCTAAGAGTCTCTGGAGGACACTACGTACATGTAACACATGTTCTTGTTTTGAGCGTGAGAAGATCAGAATGTCATCCAATTAGACAAACACTAACACATTCAAGAAGTCTCTTAGAACGTCATTAACTAACGCCTGGAAAACAGCAGGGGCATTAGTAAGTCCAAACGGCATAACGAGATATTCATAATGTCCTCTAGTCCTCCCTAATGCGAACGAGGTGGTAATCGTTTCTGAGATCTAACTTTGTGTAGATAGCGGCTCTTTGCAATAATTCAAATGCTGACGAGATAAGTGGAAGAGGGTATCTGTTCTTGACCGTGACGTCATTGAGTCCACGGTAGTCGAAGGGAACCGTCCTTCTTGCCCACGAAAAAGAACCTTGCTCCAGCAGGAGACAAGGACGCGCGTATAATTCCTGCTGCCAGTGAATTATTGATGTAGTTCTCCATGACCTTTGTTTCCAGGGCAGACGAGGAGAATAACCTCCCTCTAGGAGGTGAGGAGCCAGGAAGAAAGTTGATGGCGCAGTCATAAGGCCAGTGCGGTGGAAACGTCGTAGCCCGGACATTATTGAAGACCTGCTTTAGATCGCTTTACTCGGGTGGAATGCCAGATAAGTCAGGAAACTGACTAGGAACAGGTATGTTACAGGTAGGAAGGACAGCTGATTTCAGACAGACACGATGGCAGTGTTCGCTCCACTGTAAAAAAGCTCCTGTCTCCCAGTCTATGTGTGGATTGTGTCTTTTAAGCCATCGTACCTAGTACGACGGGTTGCTGAGGAGCATCAATCAGGTGGAGTTCTCTGTGGTTACCTGAGATGCCCAGCTGAACTGGAGCCGTGCGGTGAGTCACCGTACACAGGAGACGACCATCTAGAGCTGTAACCTTGACAGGAGTGTCCAAACGTTCGCGCAGCACTCCTAGCTGCGTAGTGAGTCTCATGTCCATCAGGTTCATGTCTGCTCCAGAGTCGAGAAATACTGCCACTGTGTGAGTCTGTTCGTTGCAGCTGAGCTGAGCCTGAAGTAACGGGCGAGAAGGCATGTCAATGTTCATAATACGACTCACCAGTGCCCTCTGAATTCCTTGTGAGCCCTGCCTTTTTAACGGACAGGAGGAAACAAGTGTCCGCCGCCTCCGCAATACATGCAGCAGTTCTCCCTCAAGCACCTCTGCCGCTCCGCCGCTGACAGATTGGTCCTGCCCAGCTGCATGGGCTCAAAAGTCAATGAACATGGAGTCAAAAACGATCGACAGGTACCTTGCGCTCCAGAGAATCGTTCCGGAGCACTGAGGCGAGGTTCGTGACCAGCACCGGAGGAAGCAGGCGGGTGAGCTGTTGGAGAAACCGCAGGTGGTTGCTGGACCTGAACGAGCTGTTGGAGCTGCCCGTTCAGAGACTCCAACTGTTGGCTGTGATGTTCTGATGACTGCTGGAGTGCTACAGCCATGGCATTGTCGCTCCTGATGGTGAGTAGCAGCGACTTCATGTTGCAACTTCTCCATGTCGGCTGGGTTCATTGTTGGCCAGATTGTACTGTCAGGTTTATACAAACGGCAGACATGAACCCAATTGCACGGCAGACCAGATGGAGACAGAGCAGTTCAGGTATAATAAGTTGAGTTTTTCAACAGTGTTCAAACCAGGAAGTCGGTCCGCGTGGCAAACAAATCCGACAAGGAGCAGGCAGGCAGGAATCAATACCAGGAAGACAGTCAGCAAGGCAAACAAATCAGGCAAGGAGCAGGCAAACGGGAAGGTCTCAGGTAAGGCCTCAGGTTCAGGCAATGATCAGGCAGAGAGAATATAACTGACAGGTTCTGAAATGACATGAGAGTTAGTTAACAGCAGGAAACAGATATTGAAAAATGTACTGATTCAGGTTGAAACCATGACAGTGTTGTCTGTGAATGTATACTTTTTCCTTGACAGTTTCCTGTCTGCTTGGTATTTTTTGTATTTGCTGTGCTTTGATTATTCTGTATCATCTGTGATTTTTCTTCAGATTTCAAATGCAACTTATATATGTTTTTAATGTAATTAATGCTTCAGAGGAGGAGGAGGAAGAGAAGAAAGAGGAGAGCCAGCCAGAAGAGCTGGGACCAAGTATTCAGAATTTGGAGTTCTGGCCCAAACTCATTGCAATCACTGTTTAACCCTTTGTAACCCTAACCCACAAGTGAACTTGTACTTTCTAATCACATTTGCAGTGTTTTTTTCCCCTCAAAATAACCGTATTCTATTTGGTAACATAAAGAATTTGTTAATGTGTTGCATGGTGACCTTGAAAAGTTTCCGTTTTAAATAAACATTGATGATTTATTATGAATGTGTCAAATTAATACAGAGTGGATCAAGTATTGGACCATTTTTACATCAGACATAGTACTTAGTTCCTGTAACAAATAAGTGAAATGAAATGAAAAAAGCTACTGCATTTTGTTCAGTGTGTCCCAAAGCCTTTGCTCTGCACACGAACTGTAGGCAAAGACACATGCTGCTGAAACATGATTTGTCAAACTAGAAACAGAAACCAAAAAGCTTCTTGGAAGTATTCCAATGAATGACATGAAGAGTCCGATTACACCACATATTTTATACAACCCCAATCTATCACTGTAAAGTCACCTTCTATCCATTTACTATCAAGAAAGACGTGACTCACAATTAACGGTCAATGTCTCTTACTTAAATTTGTATATAAAAAACTATTTATTGCATTCTCATTGTGTAATTGCTGTTCTACAGTGTACTCGTCACAGATTTTAATTTACTAATTCAAATAGCCTTGCCTAAAAACAAGGGATTAGCAGGAAACATACATATCCATATCAGCAAAAGAACCATAGAGCAGATTCTTGCAAAGTCTGGCCAGTCAGAGAGAGTTGGGCTCAGTGTCTTGCTCAAACTCATGGGGACAAATGGAGAGGAGGAGCCACGGATGAAGCCAACAAGCTCTACCAAGTAAAGTGATATCCCTGTTCTTTTTCATGCATTTCTCACATATACACTCAACAAAAATATAAACGGCTTTAACTTGCGAGCATTATGATCAATTTCAAAACAAAAGTCCTGGAGTAATGGCAAGAAGAACACAATGGGGGTCGATGATCCAAGTTCACAAACTTCAATAACGTGCCTCACGCCAGCAACACATGGACATCAACAGGTTGTCGATCGTGGCCCGGGGGATGTTGCCACATTCCTCCTGCAGAGCCAAGTTGGCGGCCGTTCTGGGGAACTGGAAATGGAACCCACTGGCGGACACGCCTATCCAGAACTCCCAAAGGTGTTCGATAGGTGACAGGTCTGGTGAATACAGCGTCATTCAGCTGCGTTGCCACAGCTGTAACGCTCAGCACTCAGCATGCCATTGGCACGCTCCCTCATGATTTGTGACATCTGTGGCATACATATCGGGCAGCTGTGGCCTAGTGGTTAGGGCTTCGAGCTCGAGACTGGAAGGTAGCCGGTTCAATCCCCGACCAGTCCACAGCTGAAGTGCTGTTGAGCAAGGCACCTACATCCTCACTGCTCCCCGAGCGCCGCTCACTGGCATGGCAGCTCACTGCGCTGGGTTAGCATGTTCTCCACCTCACTGTGTGCTGTGTGTGTTCACTAACTCACTGCAGAATTAATTGCAGAATTGCAGAATTTCCCCTTGCGGGACTTAAAGGATTCTTAATTCTTAAAAAAAATTCTATTGACAAGTGACAAAATTCCACATGTTGGTGTGCCATTTTATTGACCCGACCATAAGGAGTGTCTGTGTACTGGTCACGCATATTGACAACCACTCTGCCATGCTCCATGACTCTTGTGAGTTCAAATACTCAATCTGAGATTGTAGTCAATAGGAGTGGCCAAGTGACACTGGACTACTGGGTTTGAGCAAAACAAATAATTCCATAAACAAATACATCAAGAATCTGAGCAAATGTCATGACATTCTATTTTTGTTCACCATTTCAAGTTTGTGCGTTTATATTTTTGTTGAGTATTTGTCATGTCAATAAAGCAACTTGAAATCAGGAGACTGAGGAGAAGTGAGAGTCAAAAATAACAGAGAAAATGAGAGGGGGAAGAAGAAAGATGAGCAAAGTTTCCAGCCTCATTGAAAACTTTGCTTTATCTAAAAGCTAATGACAACACAACAGTGAAATGGTTTTCGTTGATTACATAACATTGGAAAAGTTTATTTTGATATCCGTCTTTCGCTTCTTTAGCAAAGCAGCTTGTGCATGTTAGTCGGGTTTCCCTTTGTTTTTTATCTGTGGATCGAGCAATAAATAACGGCCAACATTATAACTGGTGCCAAAGCCCAATGAAAAAAGAGCGAAATTTAACTTAAAAGTTTGTTTTGTTTGTGTTGGTTGTGTGAGTCCCATGGTGGCAGGAACACTGCAAACAGACAGCAGTTATGTAACACAAAGTAAAGACACTGAAGTGTCTTATAGCTTTCCAAGTCACGACAGAGCAGAATGGAGAAATCCCCCTCAATCTAATACCAGAGGTGAATTCTAACATTAAATACATTATAATATTATAATTGGTTGCCTATATTCTATTTAATCGTTCACTGTGAGCAAACCCTCTAAAAAAGTCATAACCTTTATTGAAGACACTGGAATTAATTTAGGGAGGCCATAATTTTTAATGATGCTGAACAGCAACAGGATTATTGAAAACACTGGCATGCAGAAAATTACACTTGTTAAGAAAACACTTACTTAAATGATCACGATTAAAGTTTCAAGTTAAGTTGGGATTGATTTTTGGAATTGCCAAGACTCTGCTGCACCCATAACTACAGAATACAACTAATGTATTTGACTAACACATTTATCTGTAATTTTTACATTTTTTTGCAAATCAATCTCAATATACCGGTGAGTCACACTGCTACGTGGGATGACGCATCCCTTCGAGTTTATGCAAAGAAAATAACTAAACACTGAATTTCACAATGACATGCATTAAGAATGTGGATTTCTAGCATCTCTCCAAAACCTGATCCAGTCTTCAAGGTCCTTTTTGTGCTGGTTTACGATGCCACCATATTTATATTCAATCCCATTTTTATTTATTCAGCCGTATGCCAATGGCTTGTGGTGCTAACAAACTCGACACACTGCTGTGAGTGTGAATGATTATAAACTCAAACCTCTAATGTGTAAATATGTGTAAAAGTGAAGGGGCATTGCCAAAAGGAAGCAAACTGTACGCACCTAGTAAATGTTACCCTGGAGACTGTTTAGTGTTAAAAAAAACAACCGAAAAACATAAAGTTTGCTCCCACTGGCATTTTTTCCACTGATGCTGAAGCTTCTCCTCTCAGAAACAGGAGGGAGGTGTGAGATGCAGGGATGACGAGTGGAGGAGACAAAGACAGACGATGAGATGGGAGGGAAAGAGATGCATTTCTACACTTCCACAAACCCCCTTCTCACCATTGTTACAGGTACATTAAAACTGGCTCATTATTTACAGGAAAACAAAACTGACAAACGAAGCAAAGGAGAAGGATGGATTTTCCAACACCTTCCCGAGCAGTTAAACAGAAAAAGTCAAGCAAATGGACAGAGATGGACACAATCGACAAAGCAGACAATTAACAAACAACTCCCTGGTGTATGTGTCGTTCCTTCTAAAACCAAAATTATTAAAAAGAAGAACTTTAATTATAAGATACTGAATTTGTTTTTCTTTGTGAAAGAAAACATGAATAAAAGGTGGTTATTAAAATCTTCATAGTATTAAAATAGATAAACAGTGAGTTAATGCTAAAAAGTAAAAAAAATACTCACCCCTATATGACTTGAAGGAAGATTTGTGGTTACTTAATTATGAAAAATATGTTGACTAGTATGGTTTTCACCTATTTCATAGGTGCTTTGACTTTGGACTCTGATTTTTACCTCAACACTCACACAATATCAGCTGGGACTGAACTTTAACCCCTAAAGACAACAAAACAACTCACTTTTTTCTTTTGTTTTACTGTCTTTTAATATCTTTAATATCTATCTGTAGATGTATGAGTTGTTCTTGGATGTGCTTTCCCACATTTCATTAGTGAGAAAAAAACCCATGGAGCTCCATCTGTCAGAAATATATTTAGTTTAGGGTAATTTGTGTTTAGTCAACGCGTTCTTTCAGGACTATTTCACTCGATAACTCCTGATTGATAGGGGATTTAATAAAACATTTGATTCTCTCACTCATATACCTACATCAAAAATGACTAAATTCAGTCAAATTTAATGACCAAATCAAGCAGAGCTTATTACCAAGCTTGCAATCCATTAAGGAGCCACATGCACTGTTGTGGAGTCGCCCATAGTGACAGTAAGTCTGTCTCCATCCCCTGACCATTAAAGTAAGAGCATGCTGCCTGCAGTCAGTCGTTTATCACTGGACAATGAGTGCGACCAGTAGCAGAAATGGACACAGTTGGCATAGATCCCAGGAGTCATTAAGCTCAGCCTCAAGCTGTCATTGTCCCACCCACCTGTGGGCTGAATTTAGGCCAGCGCTAAGTTCATAGAGGCTCCAACGGTCTGACAGTGATAAAACATTACCTTTTAATGAGGAAGATGATTAGCAGCAGAATACAACAACATGCACTGGCTGCGTAAAAGAGGTTGGTTATCAACGATGCTGATGTGAATCTACTGTTACAACCTGAGCCACTGTGTGTAGGATGAAATGTCTTCATGAGTTCATTTATCCATCTTCATCAGTTTAGACTGGACAAATAGCAAGTCTAGTTGCCTTTGTCTAAACTGCTGAAGACACAATGACCCTGATGACGGAACCTTCAGAGGTTCATCCATCCATCATCATATTCACTCTTGCTATGAAGATCATTGGGAGAGCTGGAGCCAATCTCAGACGACATGCAATAAATGCATATCTACGGGTCATTTAGATTCTCCAATTAGCCAAAACCCACTCTGCATTTCTCTGTGGGAGGAGTGTAATCATAGAACGAGGGAGGCTATTTATATCACCACTTCCACACTGTCATAATGTCAACTCGTATTTTGTTAGTTTACTTTTTTGTACTTTTCTGGTAAAACTGAACAATAGGTCTGTAAAACGAATATTTTTTGATAACTGTATTGTGTTATCATTGGTGAAGTAATATAACTACAATTATAGATTAGATGGTGTAGGGACATGTGTTTTCTCTCTATCTGCAGGTTTAAGAAACTCAAATTTATGACCTTTAAATACTTTTTAATACCGGGTTGACTATTCTTATCCTGAAGTGAAAGCCAAGGAGAAGGGCTGAAGCCCAATTTATACTCCTGCGTAAACTGCTCTACGTAGGTTACGCAGAACCCTCTGCGTCGACACAGAGCCTGTCGCAGAGTCTCTGCATCGTCTCCGACTGCACAAAATATTTTTCAAGTGTCCGTCACTCCGTCAAGGGACAACGAAGATGGCAAGAGCTGCGATTGGTCCTCAGAACAAGCTGGTCCGTGGCGGGTCACAGTGCGCACCGAGCGTCCACAGAGGCGGAGCTGATCACCGCCGACAACGTCGCTGCTAACCTCTAAATACGTCATAATTATTGATTAATCATTAATACACAAACCACATGTTCAGACTCTAAATGGTCAATTTCTCACCTCAAATTATCTTAAAACTGCGTTCCGTGACACAGGAAAGTGAGAAACAGCCACTGTTTCACAGCGACCCCTACTGATCGGGCGGGAAATTGCAGCGCATATCCGTCCATAATGCAGAAGTATGAAGGTTCGAGGGGTCTCCGTGGTTACGCAGTCGGATAACGCATTACACAGTCGGAAGTATAATGTGGCCTTGAGTCTTTAAAAGTGATTCAAAATGTTTAATGGTGGGGGATTTTATTTCCATGGGTAAATCGTACCAAAGTTTGGGGGTAGCTACAGAAAAGGCCAGATCTGAAAACAACCTGTTATTAGACTTCAGAGTTCAGGATGGGGTGTGAAGAAGATTAAAAAGTAAATCAATCCTAAAACAAATAGGAACCCAATGGAAGGAGTGCAACACAGGTGTCATGTGGTCCCTTTTCTTTTTTCCAGTGTATCAAAAAGTGACTCTTAAAACACATGTCTAAATACTCTGAATGGTGACATTGTATTGACGATACCTGTGTTTATTTTATTGACTCTCACTTACCCCAAAGTTGGAGGCGGCAAATCTGGTTGGAGCACAGACATTGTTGGAGGCAGTAGGGTGGGCATAGAAGGCATTGATGTTAGCCAACAAGGTACTCATCACTGCTGGAACCCCCGACAGCATGTACTTAGAGGACAGGCAGGAGAAATGGCTGAGGAGCAACAAAAAGAAAATCCTTTACAGAAGGAAGAAAAACAGAAGCAGCTGAGCTGAGGTGTGGGAGAGGAGAGTGGATTGAGATGGGTGGAAACAGGAAAAGTGAGAAAGGTGAAGAAGGAAACAAAGAGGTCAAGAAGAAGGAGAAAGAGAGAACGATCAGAGAGTGGCAGAGGAAATAAATTACAAAGAACTTGAATGAGTGGAGAGAAAATGGTCAGACAAAACAGACATATGTGACCCGCCACGGACCAAGCGGGAACAAGTCGGCCGAGCACAAAACGAGAAAAACAGGAAAAGGTTTTTTTTTTCAAAATTAGGGATTTCCTTTTTTTCAAAATTACACAAGTTGAAGTTTTGAAGAAGCCACTACATGCTTCAAATCACAGTATTGTGGGTCTTAAAACCATAAACTTTGTGTTTGAATTAAGGTTGTTTTACCGCTGTGAATCACTCCTAGCATGGGTGTGGCGATCTCACATTCCAGAGCTTTTGTTGCTTTTTCAGCCAATCAGCTGACGATCACAGAGAATACACATGGCTAATTAATATCGACTCTAAAAATGTGTGAAATTCCCATCCCTAATTATCAGCTCATTCAGGAACAGACTGATCCATTCACACTACACCACAGAGCCACTTCAATGTATTTCATAAGTGTCTGATTTGATATTAGAAATATGTGTCTTTGATCCTTCTCTCTTAAGTATATATAGTATATTTTGTTTTCAAGAAACAACAAAAACAGATGATGGAATACAGTAGTACGCAAAAGTTTGGGCACCCCTGTAAATTTTCCTGATTTTCCTTTATAAATCATTGGTTGTTTGGATAAGAAATTTCAGTTAAATATATCATATAGGAGACAAACACAGTGATATTTGAGAAGTGAAATAAAGTTTATATGATTTACAGAACGTCTGCAATATCAGCAGATTCTGGAGAACAATGTCCATGTTCTGTGTAGTAGTGTAGCTCACAACAATAGTATCTGTGCTCATACAGAGCAGGGTGAGGTTTCACTGACAGATTAGACCAGGAGGGGGTTGTGCTATGTAAATGTGATGATTCTGTCTCTTTGCTCTCAGAAGGTGTAAATCTTTGAGGCTGAAATTCTCCCTCAAGCAGTTTGAGGAGTGCCTACATTCAAATGGCCACATCTTCTTAAAAAAATATCAGATTCACATAATAATTATAAAGAACTGAGTGTACAATGCTCTGATCTGTCATGAGTAAATATTACACACAAGTAGGCAACTTTTGTACCACAAATGTGAGACTACCTGTTTCAATGGTGGGTGATGGGTTTATATAATATATAACCTAACCCTGTAATGCAGTGAAAGTTAAGAGGCTACTGACAATATCCTGTCTGGGTTTCCTAATGATGATCTTTGACATTTCTTAAATCTACTGTCAGTAAATAAAAGTCAAAATATGTGCTAAATAGCTCTATCTACATTCCAACAGCTACCACTGGGCTTGCATGTTTGTTTCTCAGTATGCATTTGTTTTTTGGTGTCTAACAGTAGATCTAGGAGAAACTTTTGGATATCGGTATTTAATCAAGAACCAGAAGTCCATAAAAAGGTGGTTTTCTCCATTACAGGGCCACATCAGGGTCATCAACATTCACTGTTCCACTCACATCTTTGGTCAATTTAGAGTGTTCAATTTGCCTAATCCACATATCTGCATGCTTTTGGACTGTCGGAGGCTATACCCAGCCTTTCTATGTGAGCTGGGATTGGCACCAGTGCCCCCCTGCAACCCTCATGTGAAGGATAAAGGGGTAAAATATTAATGAATGAGGTGACACAACAGAGAGAGTGGGATATCAATGGCAGCAATGGACAGGAAGTTGGCCAATTTCAGCCAAAAGACAACATTACAGACAATTTGAAACATAGTGCTTATCATTTAATTATAAACAAATCTCTGCTACATTCAAACCAATTAATGATTTCACAAAATGCTGATTAAGCCTATCAGCTTCACTTGGCTCTTTCTGCACTTCTCACTAAAGAAGTTTTTTTGGTTGCATTTCCACATTAGACTACACTCAGAGTGACAAATTTTACAACACAACTGAGGAGTCTGCTCTACTACTACTAAAAATAAATATGTAGCAGTTCATAATCAAACGTGATCATCCAAAAAATGCATGCTCGGCCAACAGCAACCAAGCTGCCCGACTAATGAATAATACAGTTCCTGGATGTAGTCTGGACAAGTAACGCTGCGTAAAAACACAGCACTCAGTCATTCTCTTATCTCTGTCTCTTTCTCAAACTCACAGTGGGCGGGAAAGCGGGTCAGCAATATATGTTAAAGCTCAAATAGAGTGGTCCTGTTGCACATATACTGTATGTGAGTTATGGAGGTCTACTTACATACATTAACTTGTTTTTATGGTCAAAAACCTCCTAGTTGCTGTAAACGAGCCGATAGGAATCCTCTTTTCTGACAGTGTTTCACAGCCGCGAGACTTGAGACTCAACTCTCTCACCCAGAAGACAGGTCATGTTATCAAAACATTGTTTTAACAATGTTAAAAAATAGCTTCTTCACGACTCCCTGCCACAGTCCCTTTTATGACTTGGACCCCGGAGTCAGACCCATAGTCAGAAGACACTGTTGCTCGTGAAACACCTCCAAAAGGGACGTTATTCTTCTTCTGCGGTTCCATGTACGCAACCGGATGTGCCCGGACTAGTGCCCGGAGCAGGACGATCTGCTGTTCAGGAGAACCAGTGTTTACGTAACCGGACCGGGTTTTTTCAGAGATCTCGCTGAGCCCGAGATTACAATACATCACAGCGTTCTCAGCAGTGGCTGAACTGTTTGTTTAGAACCTTCAGGGCTTCTTAAACAAGGTAATGACGCAGTCTAGGTCCGCTTTGAATAATAATAATATTATGTTCATAAACACTACACTGTAACTATACCCAGAAATCACATGGGTCCATAGAGGTTCCCCCACAGGAGCTTTCAATGGCAAACGCTTTCTTTCTATATTGTGTACAGAATTATAAAAAAAAGTTTTGATTTTAAAAACAATTAACATTAGATGACAAGTTGCTATTGCAGGAGAATAAAATACTGACAGGCTCCATAAAAACATAAACTTTGCCAGAAGTTTGTTATAGTTAAAAAGCCAAATGTAAGTGAACTTCAGGACCCTTTCAGTGAGATGTGAGAGAACTGGCTATAGTGCATGCATTTTCATTTGGCTGTGATTGGTTAATTTCATTATTGATTGGCGATTGGAGTCTGAACCATTACTGCCTACAGCTTTAATTTACTCAATGCTTTCCAGTATGATTATGTTATGTGATTGTGTTTTGTCTTCCAACACACACAAACAAATAAACATAGCCTGTCTTGATACTTTGAGGTTAAATTACAACATTATTGATGCAATTAAAACAGTGCGTGTTTGTGTGCAAGCACTCCACCTGCGTACAAAGATCCAATCAGACAGTTGAAAAATGCACACAATCACACTAATATGAAACATTTCCTGATTGGATTTAGTCACACATGCACACTCGTGGCTGATGTCACCACGACCCTCTTGAATTAACAGATTCCTGGAACACATGCAGACTTGAACTTAACACATACAGAACAGATTCATTCACAGATAAAAACACAAAACAAACTCACGTCATGGCCTGGTATATGGACTCGATGCCGTAGCGCATGGCAAATTCGTCCACGATTTCCTGCTGCACTTCGTCAAAATATACCTTCCACCCATCGTCTCCCTGAGCCCCGGGGAGCTTCACCGCACCACCCCTTTCCACATCCGTGAAGTAGTGAAACATATTCTGTCAAGAAAAAGGCTTCAATATGTCAACATGCTCTCAAGCATGGAAACAAGGAGTTCAAATATGTGACATTTACAGAAACATCTAATATTGTTGAAAATAATTTGACAACAGACAATCAGTCAGTGAGTTAACGGACAGATAATAAAAGTACATGAAATGAATCAATTACTTATCTTGCTTTATTATTTTATTCATTAATCAATGACAAAAACAGTCTTGGCCTTGACTCATGCTCAACTGTCCAGATACTCACTGATGTGTGATGTTCGATCTTTACTGTGTGTACTTACCTCATGAAGGCATGTGTACTGTACATGGTAGGGTGCCACTTTTTCCTCTCCCTCGATTTCCACGCTGATCTGAAGACGAATTGCACCAGACACTGCAGACTTGTCTGTTCTCTTCTCTGCAAGTGGTGACAGGCGCACACACACACACACACACACACACACACACACACACACACACACACACACACACACACACACACACAAAATGACTTGATACAGCTCTCAGAATTCATCTTGAGTTGAACTTTGAATCTATGATAACAGCTAAAAGAGTGAGTGTGTATACACACACACATCAACAGGTTACATACCCAGGTTGTACCAGACGTCCATCTCTCCACTCAGCGTTCGGACCTCGATGATGCTCTGACCCAAGAAGTCATCAGACTCCCTTTTCAGGCGCTGCTTCATTCGTGACTTGATGTCATCATCCTCGTCCCAAACACGCAGCTTGATACGGTCTGATGAGTTGTGGCACTCGCTATAGTGGAAGGAGAGAGGAAAGTAAGTGATGTAGCAGCATGTGTACCTATGTCTGAAGCAAGAAAAAAAGCATATACATTACATATGAATGGTGACTGTGACAGAGACACATTTTTTCTTTGTAATATCTCTGAAAGCTCAAAATGTTAATCTAAAAATAGAGAAGATGAAGCACTTACAAGCTAAACTTCTCCTCCCAAACTGGGTTCAGGTTGCCATAGATGGTCTTAGTTCTCTTCTTGGTTTTGCCAACTTGGATGGTGACGTATGGGTCACTGGAGCCGGTCCTGTCCTTGGCCTGAAGACCCTGAGCACTGACCACTGACAAAAACACACACAGAAAATTACACAAGAACAACAAACCAAAAACCAAACCCACTCTCAACTATTGTCTCACACACACACACACACACACACACGCACACACACACCAAAATAATATGAAATATCACCCACGCAGTGATGAAAACATCGCAACACTACTCCTGACTCACTGGAAGATGTGGACAAGCTCAATTTCTCATCAAAAAACAAACAAAAATCTTCTAATTCCATGTTTTACTGTTGCTGCCACCATCATGTAAGTGATGAATACATACTGTACATCTACACTGCAGTGTTCATGTCAATGAAGTTTAAACTAAAATAAGCAAAGGTAAAACTGTCTAGTATATTTTTGTTTTGTAGAAGTTCAATAATAATAAGAAGAAGCAGCAGCAGCATTGTTTAAGTGAGTCCCATGGTGGGTATTTTACTCAGACTCATTAATGGTTAATATAACATCCTCTGCCAAATGCCCTACATGTAAATCCTACAACATTGCCTCTTATTTAAGGCTATGTATTGCTCTATTTGTGCATAGTTGTATACTCACTTCACTACAATCATATATTGTGTCATATGTTGGGGTGAAATGTATGGTGTATGGAAATATGTGTGTGAGGTTTTATTACACATATGAAATTCCTAGCATAATGTAAATGTATACTCAACAAAACTATAAACGCACAAATTGAAATGGTCAACAAAAATAGAATGTCATGACATTTGCTCAGATTCTTGATGTATTTGTTTATGGAATGATTTGTTTTGCTCAAACCCAGTAGTCCAGTGTCACTTGGCCACTCCTATTGACTACAATCTCAGATTGAGTATTTGAACTCACAAGAGTCATGGAGCATGGCAGAGTGGTGGTCAATATGCATGACCAGTACACAGACACTCCTTATGGTCTGGTCAATAAAAAGGCACACCAAAATGTGGACTTTTGTCACTTGTCAATATGCCACAGATGTCACAAATCATGAGGGAGCGTGCCATTGGAATGCTGAGTGCTCGGTTGAGCGTTAGAGCTGTGGCAACACAACTGAATGTGCATCATTCCACGATCATTCCAGGCCACAATCGACAACCTGGTGATGTCCATGCGTCCCCGGTGTACCGCTCTGCATGAGGATAATGGTGGACACACACGTTATTGAAGTTTGTGAACTTGGATCATCGACCCCCATTGTGTTCTTCCTGCCATTACTCCAGGACTTTTGTTTTGAAATTGATCCTAATGCTTGATAAAGTTGTACTGTTATTTTTGGATAGTTACTCTGCTTTGTCACATAACAATAATTACAAGTTTTTCTTCGTGCATTTATATTTTTTTGAGTGTATTTGAATTAAACAGACCTTAAAATAGTCTTTGTGGGAAAAATATTTTTTGTTAATCAGTTGGAGTTTGATGTTATTTTAATGGCTATGGCTTGGTTGTGCATGCACAGATGTCTTATTTTTCTTTATTATTCCCTTACTCTTATCATTGTAATCATCAATGATGAAGATTGGTGAGAAAAAATTACTTGAATTTGAAAATGATTTGTGATAATGTGGGTATAGGGTACAGTATGGAAGTGTTTACAATGTGTATGCTCTGGATAATATAATAATAATCTGGATAAACACCACAAGGGGACTGAAGTTGCCATCTGATTTTTTATTTAATTAAAGGGACACTGTGCAGTATTTATGGGTTTATGACCCAAAATCCACTTTTGTATACATATTATCTGCTCCTGCATTGTCTAGTCGCTGACTCACTGTATAATATTCTTTGTTTCATTTTCGTAGTGTTTCAAAAAGTCATGTAAAATAACATGGTCGCGGGCCGCTACTGCATTGCCATGACGCCATGTTTCTACGGGAGCCTGTATAGACAAACGCGAGAGAACAAATCAAGCGGCGCTTTACTTAGCGGAAGTCCCGCCTCCACTCTCTCCGCTTCGTCTGCTACGGCTGCGGTAGCTCGCCCTCTCCCTCGCCTCGCGAAACTCATCTGCTGACACGGAGAAAGATGACGAGGACGACATTTGACCGGCTGAGGATACCGTAGCGCTCAGGGAAAGGGAGGGGGTGAGCAGAGGAGCAGTTCTTTGTTGTAAATTTCAGCCTCTCCTCTAGATGGCACTATAAACTACTTACTTCACCTTTAATACATGCAACAATTTAGAGATGATTTGTTGTTTACTTTTATACCATGTGCTGCCAAACCAAGCTGACATCTAGGTTTTTAGTTGTTCCAGTTGCACTGGAAGGTGGAGTCAAACTATGAGATTTAAAGAAAATATAATAATAGCCTCTGACTCGTTGTATTGCACTCAAATATTTGCAAATGAAAAAGCAGCGAGGTCGAGAGCATAAGACCTGTATTATAATAATAATAATAATAATAATACATTTTATTTGAAGCGCTTTTCTAGGTACTCAAAGACACTTTACAATACATGATAAAAGCAGTAAAAACAGCATCAAATAAGAAAAACACTAAAAACACATCAGACTAAACAAAACATTAAAAGCAATTTTAAAAAGGTGAGATTTTGTCATTGATTTAAAAGTTGAGAGGTCGGTGGAGTCACGGATTTGTGTGGGGAGAGAGTTCCAGATGGAGGGGACAGCGACAGAGAAGGCTCTGTCGCCCAAGGTTAGGTGCTTGGTCCTGGGTGGTGGAGACAGGAGGTTTGCGTTAGATGAGCGGAGGCTACGGGATGGGTTGTGGCGGTGGAGCAGGTCAGTGAGGTAGGAAGGGGCCTGGTTATGGAGGGCTTTGTGTGTGAGGAGGAGGATTTTGAATTGTATTCGTTGTGGGACCGGGAGCCAGTGGAGGTTCTGGAGGACAGGGGTAATGTGGTCACGGGAGCAGGTGTGGGTGAGCAGACGAGCAGCAGAGTTCTGGATGTACTGGAGTTTATTTAAGGTTTTGGATGGTATGCCATAGAGGATGATGTTGCAGTAATCAAGTCTGGAGGTGATGAAGGTGTGGATGAGGGTTTCAGCAGCGGAGAAAGAGAGTGATGGGCGGAGTCGGGCGATGTTTTTGAGGTGAAAAAAGGCAGTTCTGATTATTTGTTTTATTGATGTTCGAAGGAGAGGTTATTGTCAAAGATGACTCTGAGGTTGCGACTGTGAAGGGATGGAGACAGGGTGGAGGTGTCGACAGTGAGGGAGAAGCTGGGAATGTTTTTTGTGACGGATTTGGGACCGATGATGATCATGTCTGTTTTGTCGCAGTTCAGCTTGAGGAAGTTGGTGTGCATCCAGGATTTAATGTCAGTGAGGCAGTTGGAGAGAGTGGAGTGAGTGGCAGAGGTGATGGATTTGGTGGAGATGTAGAGCTGGACATCATCGGCATAACAGTGGAAGTTAAGACCATGGTGGTGGATGATGTTGCCAAGGGGAAGGAGGTAAAGTATGAAGAGGAGAGGACCAAGCAACAATCCCTGGGGGACACCTTGGGACAGTGGAGCAGTGGAGGAGGTGCAGTTGTTGATGTGGATGAACTGTTGTCTGTCGGTGAGATATGATTGCAGCCAGGAGAGGGCGGTGCCGGTGATGCTGAGGGACGATTTGAGGCGAGAGAGAAGAATGGTGTGGTTGATGTTGTCAAAAGCTGCAGTGAGGTCCAGGAGGATGAGGATGCTGAGGTGACCAGAGTCTGCAGAGAGGAGGATGTCGTTGGTGACTTTGATGAGGGCTATGTTGTGAACGGAAGCCGGATTGGAATGGTTCGAACAGGTCATTTGAGCAGAGGTGGGCTTTGAGTTGTTTGGCGTTCCAGTATTTTAGACAGAAAAGGGAGATTGGAAATGGGCCGAAAGTTTGACATAATGTCGGGGTCTAGTCCAGGTTTTTTTTAGGATGGGGGTGACAGCAGCTAGTTTGAGTGAACGGGGATTGAGCCAGAGCTGAGAGAGGTGTTCATGATTGCTGTGAGTGTGGAGATTGCTGGTAGACAGTCCTTGATGAGGTGGGATGGGATGGGGTCCAGGACACATGTTGATGTTTTCATCCCTGTTAAGATTTTGGACAGCTCCCCTGACGACACAGGGGAGAACTGAGATAGGGGCTAAGAGGTGTAAGGGGGAGGAACAAATGATGGAGTGGGAGTGCAGACAGTGGTGGCAGAAGAAGAGGACAGGTTGTTGTAAATGGTGTCAATTTTGGTCTGAAAGAATGAAAGAAAGGAGTTGCATTTGTCGGTTGTGAATGAGTTGGTGATATTGTCACTTGGTTTAAGGAGTTTATTTACTGTGGAGAAAAGAGCCCTGTGGTTGGTGGAACCAGAGTGTATAAAGTGTGAGTAGTAGGTGGACCGGGTAGTGTTGAGAGCTTCCTTATACTGCTGAAGGTAATCTGTGTAGGCTTGAAGATGAACGGTTAAACCAGATTTGTTATGGAGTCTTTCAAGCTGACGCTTACAGGATTTAATTTTGTGCAGATCAGGAGTGTACCAGGGAGCAGAGTGAGTGAATGAGACAGTTTTAGTTTTGATGGGAGCCAGCTGATCGAGACAGGAGGAGAGTGTTTCGTTGTAGTAGTTGGTGACGGCGGAGGGGTTGTCATTCAGCGGTGGGGGGATATTTTGCTGGCAAGAGAGGCTGAAAGGGCCGAGGTGGAGATGGATTTAAGATTTCTGAAAGAAATTGTCCGTTTGTCCTTGGTGGTAGGAATGGGGAGATCAATGTTCATGGTGATTGCCAGGTGGTCAGAGATGTTGAGGTTGAGGCTGGAGAGATGGGGTATGGTGAAACCAGTAGAGCAGACCAGATCCAGGATGTGACCACGGCTGTGGGTGGGAAAGTTGAAGTGTTGGGTGAAGTTGAAGCAGTGTAGCAGTTCAAGGAATTCAGTGGCATATTTGCAGTTAGTGTCGATGTGGATGTTGAAATCTCCCAGGAGCAGAACAGAAGGTGAGATGGCAGATAGCTGAGTTAAAAAGTCAGAAATGTCGGAGAGAAAAGAAGGATTTGGTTTGGGGGGGGCGGTAGATTATGGCAGTGACCAGAGGAGTGGGACCAGAAAGTTTGAAAGTGATGTGTTCAAAGGACTGAGCAGCAGGGATGGAGATGGTGGATGTTTTAATGTCCTTTCTGAACACTGCAGCGACACCACCTCCCCACCCCTCAGGTGAGGTAAGTATATCCTGTGGGTGTGGTCTGGTTGAGTGAGAAATAGTCCAGAGGTTTGTGCCATGTTTCAGTAATACAGCTTATTGTCAGTTATGAATTCATTTAAAATGAGGCTTTTATTGTTTAGTGAACGGGTGTCAAAACCAGTTTCAGGTGATGTTGTTTCGTGATGGGTTGGGAGGGCCGAGGAAGATTAGATAGGTGCACGAGTCGTTTGTTGTGATGACGTGGTGAGTAAGTTGCGGTGCGTGATCCAGACCAGAGGGATGAAATAGAGTTTGGGGTTGAAAAGTTGTAATTGAACATATGACCAGAGCCTCTGTGTGGAGGAGGACGACGAAATAGTCCAGTTTCTCGGAGGATGTCAATGCAGTCCGGACGGAGGTGGTTGTTGAGTGAGTGGAGGTCGGCGGTGGAGTAGAGTGGTGGCATGATCCATGTGCGGAGTGCTAGCTCCATGCTAGCGCTAGGCACATGGACCCACTTGTACCCAGAGAGCGGGTGTCTGTGGATGAAAAGATGACGTGTACCCCAGGAGTATCCAGGCAATAATCCACAGCATAACCGCAGCAAGTAGCCGATAATGGGCACCCTGATGGCAGGGCGACGAGGCTACACCGAAGTCCCGGGAAACCTGGAGCTAGTAGGAGCTAGCAGGACGGTGGGTGACTTCAGAGGTACGAAGCAGATACATAGCAGTGAGTTTGTTTATTCTCCAACTTCATAGGACTTCCAAACCAGACAGTCTGGTGTGGTGTGGTGTGAAAACACAAACACTTTGTCGTAGACTATAGTGAGAGACGGAGAGAGAGAAAAGCGGCAGCCAGGTGCGCCAGCATGCTCTCTCCCCTCTCAAATTATATAATTAGTATATTATTATTATATTATTATATATCAAATGTATCTGTACTTATTTAACCAGGAAAATCTGATTAAAAATCTCTTCTACGAGAGGATCATCTTCACGACAGATAAAAGGTCACTGACAGATGAAGATAAAATCAAAAACTAATCTGTATTTATTTATTTTTTAAGGTAATTAGAAAAAATTTATATTTTGAAAAAAACATAAAACAAGTAGATGTTTTTTATCCTGTGCACACTAGGCTGGCACAACTCAACATCAGCCCAGTCCATGTTGTAGATTAGAGTTGACAGCATATTCTCTCATGAGTCAATAGATTTTGAATAGAATTCTCAGTAAACTTCCTCCTGTCAGTCCATCATCAAGTTCAATCACAACTTGATTCACATAAAAAGCTGTGAGCTTGAGATAAAAGTACGTCGTATTGTATTTCACAAAAAGGGACATGACTGATTTATGCAGTATGAAAAAGTAAAGTAAAAGTTTCTCCTACAAATGTTCCATCGCAAACTTTTACAATGAAATGTTGAAGGTTTTTAGCTCCATGGCTTCATCCTGAGTCTATACTGTCACATTATGAATTTTATTACACATCAAAATGTCCCTGACAATTTGACTGTGATCAGCAGAAAAATGAAAATAAACACCTGAGTGTGAATTCATTTCAGCTCAACACCAGCTGAGCGCCTGAGCCTGAGCCCATATCTCCTCTTTAATTGAGCTCATCACTGATGATTGAGGAGACAGTGTGTCAAAGCTGCTATGGCAACAATGCTGCCACTATATGGAGTGAGGTGCCTGGTTGCTTTGGTAACAGCAGTTTTCACAGTTGTTGACAAACAACTCGATGGGTGTTCTTGAGATTTAAAGAAACTTTTTTTGCCGATAACTGCGACTATGTAGCCGAGGATGTCCTCACAACTGACCATCTCATCAGTTCTATTTAGAACTCGTTCCTTGTAAAAATTATAAATGAGAGACTACTAAACCAGAGGACCTGGGGCCTCATTTACAAAGACTTGCATGGATTTCCAACTGAAACTTGTTGTACGCCAAAATTCAAAAACTGTCGTACGCACAAATAAATTCAGATGTATCAAAGTGTGCGTATGCATGGATCCAAGCACGTTTCTTTTGTACATCCAAAATCAAAGTGGAACTGAGCGCCCCCATTTACATATGCAAATCAATTTAAATAGGCCCTGAGATTCACCTCTTTGATCAAATAATGTAATGAACAAAGGAAAGGAAAGTCTGAGCAAGAGATTATAGTGAATGAAGTGGAGACGCACAGGAAGATTTCGTTTGGTACCCTGTCAACAGGGATAAATATGACTCACGTAAAAACTGTGCGTACCCACAAAAAGACGGCGTACACTTGCTTTCACGCACACGATTGCATTGATAAAAATATACGTGGCGTGGAACCTTGCGGACCGCAGCGCAAACTCTCGAGCTGCCGTGAGAATTTGTGGAGCGCTCCGCAAACTCATGTCAGGTGGAGACGCTACAATATTAAGCTCTGAAACTTATCAGAGTGTTTCAAAAATAATATTATTAATGTGTCTATAGTGACAAACATGAATTATTATGTGACAAACAACAATGATACACCACGTACTTGTGTGTGTGTATCATTGTGTGGATAAGATCAGAGGACACTGAAGACAAAACTCATCCCGTGCGCAAACACACTTCAAACGTGTGCGTGTGTGGGTGCGTGGATGAGTCTAAGTCTTACTTTGAGCAAATGAATGAAATTGATTTAACACACATTAATCTTTTCATTATAGAAATAGACACACAGCTGCTGACGTGAAGACACACGTCACACGTCAGTCTACAATGTTTTAAATGCTCCAAAATAGGTTTACGTACTAATTTGTTGTAAGAAAATGGGACTTTAACGTTGAGTAGAACATTTCCTTATCTCATGTTAATCCGTATGATAATGAAACAACTGCAAAAAAGTAGAGACAGAAGAGACAGCTGATGCAGGTGCGCGCTCATCAGCTGCTGGACACACCGGCACACCTGAGACACTGGCACACTAGCATCTTCTTCATCCTTCTTCCTCCCTCCCCAGTTTACACAACATAATCAGTGACAGTAATTAATCATTATACAGTGTTATGGAAAAGTTTGGGCACCCCTGTACATTTTCATGATTTTCCTTTGTAAATCATTTATTGTTTGAATAAGAAATGTCAGTTAAATATATCATATAGGAGACAAACACAGTGATATTTGAGAAGTGAAATAAAGTTTATATGATTTACAGAAAGTGTGCAATAATTATTTAAACAAAATAAGACACATGAAACATTTTGTGCATCCTCCTTTTGCAGAAATAACAGCCTCTAAACGCTTCCTTTAACTTCCAAATAGAGTCTGGATTCTGGCGGAAGGTATTTAGGACAATTCTTCTTTACAAAACATCTCTAGTTCAGTCAGGTTTGATGGTTTCTGAGCATGGACAGTCTGCTTTAAATCACACCACAAATTTTCAATAAGGTCTGGGGACTGAGATGGCCATTCCAGAACGTTGTATTTGTTCCTCTGCATGAATGCCTTAGTAGATTTTGAGCAGTGTTTAGGCTGGTTGTCTTGTTGAAAGATCCATTCCCGGCACAACTTCAACTTTGACACTGATTCCTGGACATTGTTCTCCAGAATCTACACAAGAAAGTACACAATCTTCAATATCAATATCAATATAGCAGCAATATGTATTTATATGGGTGGTCGAGAGTTCAGCATCCTGATGGCCTGAGGTAAGAAGCTCGACCTCAGCCTCTCTGTTTCGGCCATGCACGAGTGGAGACGTTTGCCAGACGGCAGCCACTGGAACAGTCTGTTGAATGGGTGATGAGTGTCTTTCATAATCCTCCTGGCTCTGCTGGTGCAGCGCCGGGTGTAAATGTCCTGCAGAGTGGGCAGTGCTGTCCTGGTGGAGCGTTCAGCGCAGCGGATCACTCTGTGGAGAGCTGACCTGTCTCTGGCAGTGCAGCTGCCCTACCACGCAGTGATGCTGCCAGTGAGCACATACTCCACTGCTGCAGTATAAAAGCTTCTCTGCAGCACTGGGTAGATCTTGAATTTCCTCAGCCATCTGAGGTGGTACAGGCGCTGCCTTGCTCTCTTTACCAGGGTGGAGATGTGTGTGGTCCAGGTTAGGTCCTCAGAGATGTGGAAACCGAGGTACCTGTAGCTGCTGACTCTCTCCACCGTGGTCCCGTAGATCCTGAGGGGGGTGTAATGGCTACTCTGCTTCTCTCTCCTGAAATCCACAACTATCTCCTTGGTCTTAGAGACGTTCAGGTCCAGGTTGTTTTCCTGGCACCATGTCGACAGTACATCCACCTCCTCCAGATAGGTCGTCTCCCTGTTGTTCCAGATCAGGCCAACCACCACCGTGTCATCTGTATATTTCACGATGATGTTGGAGGGGTGAGTGGCTCTGCAGTCATGGTTGTAGAGAGAGTAGAGCAGAGGACTCAGGACGCAGCCTTGGGGGGCTCCGATGCTGAGAGTGCATGGGCTGGAGGTGTGGTTCCCTATCCTCACCACCTGTGGTCTGTCCGTCAGGAAGCTCTGGACCCAGGAGCAGAGTGAGGAGTTCAGCCCCAGGTCCTTAAGTCTTGACACCAGTCTGTGGGGAACTATGGTGTTGAATGCAGAGCTGTAGTCGATAAACAGCAGCTGCACATAGTTACCCTTTCCACTGTCCAGGTGGGTGAGGGTGGAGTGGAGGATATGTGTGATGGCATCATCAGTGCTCCTATTTGGGCATCACCACGGAGGTGAGTGCTACTGGGCGGTAATCATTGTTGCAGGAAGGGCTGGGCTTCTTTGGAACAGGGATGATGGTGGACCTCTTGAAGCAGGCAGGGACCACGGAGTGAGCCAAGGACAGGTTGAAAATAGAGGTGAAGACAGGGGCTAGCTGCCAAGCACATGATTTCAGCACCAGGCCGGGAAGCTCTCCTCACGTCATGCTCTGAGACGGACAGTGCGAGACAATCACCAATGTTTAAGCTGGGCTCCTCCGCATTAGCTCTAGTTGCGACGCTAGAGATCTCAAAGCGAGCAAAAAGGAGTTTATTTCCTCTGCTAGCGAAGTATCCACAGCCGGCGATGATTCTTTACGTCCTCTATAGTCCGTGATATTCCGAAGTCCCTGCCCCATACGCCTGCTGTCACGATCGCTCAGCGATGCCTCCACTTTATCTTTGTACCGCAGTTTAGCAGCCCTCACCTTCCTCCGGAGCTCGTAGGATGCCGCTCTGTAAGTCCAGCATGTCACATGCTGGAAAAGGTTCGGCATAACTTTTGTGAGATTGGCTTTGTTAAAGTCACCTGTCACTATGAGGGCAGTGTCCGGGTGCTTGTTTATTGTGTCGTGAAGTGAAGCCAAAGCAGTGTCCGTATCCGCATGTGGTGGGATGTAAACAGCAACAATGGTGACCGACGTGAGTTCCCTGGGCAGGTAAATGGGTCTGCAAAGAATCGCTAGATCTTCCAGATGTGGCTAGCAGGAACGTGAAAGGACTGAGATATTCCTCGGATCACACCAGTTGTTATGGTGAATGTGCTTTAGCATACCTCAAGCGACACTTTTTCTGCATTACTCATTCATACAGCATCTCCTTGTGTAAAGAATAATTTAACGATGCACAGTGAAACCATCTGCAGCAAGATGATGTTGTAGGTCTTTGGAGCTGGTCTGTGGGTTGACTGTGACTGTTCTCACCATCCTTCGCCTCTGCTAATCTGAGATTTTCCTTGGTCTGCCACTTCGGGCTTTAACTAGAACTGTGCCTATGGTCTTCCAATTCCTCACAATGTTCCTCAGAGTTGAAACTGAGAGCTTAAATATCTGAGATAGCTTTCGGTATCCTTCCCCTAAACCATGATGTTGAACAATCATTGTTTTCAGGTCATTTGACAGAATATCAATAATATGCTCATGCCCCCGATGATGAGTGCACTCCTCCTGCACAATCTGCTGTTTTCGAGCAATTTGAGATTATTTCTTTGCCATCTCTCACTAAGGTGGTTAGTGGCTTAAAACCCACTAACTGTCCGTTAGACATCATTCCAGCCAAGTTTCTGAAGGAGGTTTTTAGTTCTGTTGGATCAAGTTTGCTGGTTTTTATAAACACCTGTCTTCACTCAGGGTCTGTCCCAGCTGCCTTCAAACACGCTGTGGTAAGGCCCCTCCTTAAAAAAAACACATCTTGACCCCTCTGTGCTGTCTAATTTTAGGCCTGTCTCCCACGTGTCTTTTCTTTCTAAGGTATTAGAAAAAGTTGTTTTTATTCAATTACAATCATTTTTAGAGATAAACTCTGTCCTTGACAAATTCCAGTCTGGTTTCAAATCCAGACATAGCGCAGAGTCAGCACTGCTAAAGGTGCATAATGACATTGCCATGTCTGTAGATGCTGGAGACCCCACTGCTGGACCTCACAGCGGCTATTGATACAGTCGACCATCCAATCATTGTATCTCGCCTAGAGCAGTACGTAGGCCTCCGTGGCACCGTTCTCCAATGGTTTAGGTCGTACCTGGTGTTGGGCCCTAACAGTGTGGCTGTAATCTATTGTTCTCTGACTAAGGCCTGTATTCAGGATTTGAAGCCTGAATTTGAGTTTCACACCTGAAAACCGCGCACCTCCGCCGGCGCAACCCTCCATACCTGCCGCCCGAACTGCTTCCACTCAGAGACAAAGAGGATCAACAGCTGTCCACTGTGAGCTAAATAATGCCCCGTCCACACTCGCGACTCCATCAAACTCGACCAGACCCATGGACAGACCACAAAACCTGAGATCCGCTTACAGTAAGAGGCATTGATGTTCTGGGCAGAGTTAGGTTATTTCTGTGTTTGTTAACTTTTCTTTCTGTTGAACGTGTTGGATCACGCACCCACACGCTCGCATTTGTGTTATCGCCATGACCACATGTTTCTTGCCTCCAGCCTCCGCTGCAGACCACCGCTGTAGCGCTCCACAGGTATCCTCCCCTGCTGTGAACGGGCAGGCAGATCATGTGGTGAGATAATGGCTGTTTAATAGTCACGACTCACTGACTGGCTGGCTTCGCCTGCGTCAAGTCTGTGTGGTTTACACTGCCATCAACTTACACGCGATCCTGTTTTTCAGTCACAGAACACGCTGGGCTCGAACCACCGTCTGTGTCTGCACTAGATCAATCGTTTACTCCCGCTTTCTCTCTCGCTCATTCACTAACTCTCTCTCTTTCATTCATGAATGAAATGTCTCACAGGCGCCATCTTGAGTCGAACACGCGCTCCTACAGCCATGCTGTCGCGTGTTCGGTCTAAGATCAGCAGCCTGATGTTAATGTGTTTTGGCGCCATCTTCGGTGGAGGCGTGCGTTACAGTCACAGCTACTGCGCAAGCTCCACCATGTTGGCCTCAAAAGGGGTGTGACCGTGTCACTTATCTCTTCCTGTTCACTCACACTCACACACACACACCCCCACACACTGGTGTTTATGTTTTATGTGTGATTTTAGCTTTAGCAAGTAGAATTTATTGATTCAGATCACTAAGTTATCATTATGCTTTAATGTTCATTGACTTAGATCATTCAATTAACCTTGGATACTTAATGTTGATGAATCAAATTGTTTAATTGATTCTTTTTATTTGATTAAATAAATTGTTACTTTTGTTCACTTAAAGGAACGGTCTTGTCTTTTGATACGTGAATGTTGTGTGACAAACGGTGGTTGCGAGGGTCAGTGCTCGGATTCATACCTTCATTACTCAATTGGGATATCTTTGATATAGTCAATTACAGTCATTATTTAGACTGATTTTGAAAGGCATAGATTGGTTGTCTTTTCCCTGATTTCAGGGTGGTGCCTCGATCTAAAGTTAATTAATTATTAAACAAATTAATTAATGTTTATTACTTTTATTTTTATTAATCAATTTATTGCCACTATTGTTAAAGCCAACATAATGGCTCTGACTAGGGTAGTCCTTCTCTTAGGTGTACTTATTTTACCTGTTTTTTTATTTTATGCACTTTTAGAAGGCCGCTAACACCCTGCAGCACTAGTAGCACTTTCTGTTATTATGTATTGTTTTTACGTATTGTTTTTTTGTATAATTTTATTATTATTATTATTATTTATTGATTTTATGTAAAGCAATTTGGGTACCGTTTGGTTATTGTAAAATGCTATACAAACTTGATTGACTGATTGATTTGAGAGTTGTTTTGAGGCTCTCATGTTGCCACTCTTCAGAGATGATGCAAAGAGAAGAAACACTTAAAATTGGCTTCTATAAATACTAGGGCTGTCAAAAGATTAAAATTTTTAATCAGATTAATCACAGGGTAGCTGTGGATTAATCACGATTAATTACCATTCTTAAATATTCCAGAAAATTCTAATTTTCTCTTTAAATTGTTGTAGGAACGGAAAGATAAATGACAGAATGCAGATGTATACATTGCACATTTGTTTTTTTATTGACAATCCAGATGGTGGTGTAATGACAAATAAAATAATTAATAAATAAATCAAACCTAAACATACTACACCATAATTCCATTTGAAGTTTTTTAAAGCACATTTAGGATGGTTGAAAAAAAACCAAAACATTTTCTTTTTTAAATAAACAAACTACTACACCTTCACACAATAAAGTGTGGCTCTCTTGGCTATTATTCTTTTAGCCAGTTGCTGAGGCAAACTAACTGGTTGACATTTTCTGAAAGTAAGGCTGACCGTTTCTTTTGTACAATGTGTCCTGCGACTGAGAACAGTCTTTCACACGGAACCGTGGATGCAGGAGTGGCTAGATATTTGCGAGCCAGCAGGGCCAGCTTTTCATGGGCTCCAGAATGAGCAGACCACCACTGCAAGGGGCAGTCCTCCATACTAATGCTCGGCTCTGCCCTGTACCTGTGTATGTCTCTGTCAGGCTGCACCTCTTCATCAGAATCTGAATCTGAGCCCATTTGTAGTAGCAGGCTCATTTTCTTTTTGGGTGGCCCATTTTCAGAAGTCTGTGGAGAACTTCTTGGTGATTGTTCAAGCAACATGCCTCCAAGTGTGGTCCACACCTCTTCTCTTTCACTCTTGGGCAGGCTCTTCAAATCTTTAAAGCGCGGATCCAGTGCTGCCGCAAGCTTGAGCCATGTGTTGTTGGTCTTTTCTTGGCGGGATGCTAGGTCTTCCTTGAATGCAGTCTTAAATCTCACCACATATGCAGGGTCCTCATCAGAGACTTCCATTACATGACGCAAGTGGCAGAGGGCAGGCAGCACCACAGAGCAGGAGACATAGGCCTCCCCACCCAGGAGCTCAGTTATATACCTGCAGTGGAATAAAAGAGAGAGAGAGAGAGAGTTATCAGTAAGTTATTAGAACACAAGTTGGTATGTTTACAAAAAGGTAACATATCATTTCAATGTAATGAATTAAATATTATTGAAACTTATAGGCCTACTAAAAATTAAATGTGGAGCAGACGACAGATGTAAGTTGTAGGTATGTATATACTGTATGTTATATCGGATGTGAATATCTGACTCTGAATGTCAATAAAAAATCAATTACAAAAAAAAAAATAATAATTAAATGTGGATTACTTACCTACAGGGCTCTAGGAGAGTTTCCAGTCTCTGCAGCTTATCCCATTCTGGTGGTGTCAGCATAACAAGTTTGTGATGCTGTTGGTCCAGGGTTGCTTGTACTGCTGCTTGGTTGCGTTTCAGACGCTTGACCATTTCCACCGTCGAATTCCAGCGTGTTGGAACGTCCTGGATCAGCGGCTCCTGCTGCTGTCCAAGTGCCACTTGCTGTGCTTGAAGCTCCGCGGCGTTTGCCGGGCTGTGTTTAAAGTGACTGACAATTTTGCGACACTTGGCCAGTGCATTCACAAATCCGCTGTCTGTGAGGCTCACTGTGATGCTTCTCTGTAAAATGTGAGCTATGCAAGGCATGTGCTCAAAAGGCAATAGTCTAGCCGCAGCTGTCATGTTGCGTGCGCTGTCGGTCCCTATCGTTGTGACTTTTCCTTCAATATCCCACTTGCGCGCTACTATTAGGAACTGTTCTGCACATGCCTCTGCAAAGTGACGCTCTTCTGTTTTCATTGTCGTTAACGCGAATGACTTCAGTTCCCATGTTTTAGTGATATGATGTGCAGTTACACCAGGTAATTGTTGTTACTCACAGAGGTCCAGTGGTCTCCTGTTAGAGCGACATATTCCACTGCAGCCAACTCCTCTGCTTTCTTTTTCTTTTCAGTTTCATAGAGCTCGTGGATTTTAGTCATCACAGTGCCTCTCGACGGTGGCTTGTAGAATGTGTCGCGGGACGCAACTTTTAACACTTACACAAAGCCATTGTCCTCGACAATATTAATCGGCCGACAGTCTCTTGCAATCCATTTGGCAATTGTGTTAGTCAAGTTGTCAGAGTGAGACTTACTTATTCCCCTGCGTTCGGTGAGCGTAGTCTGAAGCAAGCCTGGACTTGCACCGGAACTTGAAGCCCCAACAAACGCATGCTTAGCGTTAAGATGGTACATTAGGCTCGAAGTGCTTCGGTGAAATGAAAACTCCATCTTGCAGTGTGTGCAAATCACTGCGTGTTTTTTTGTTTTGTTTATACTCGAACTTTCCATCCAGAGGGCCAACAGCATCATCGTGTACATTCTCCATCTTCCGATCTCAGCCATTAGCGACAAGTAGTGGAGAGCGGGTAGAATTGTGTATGAATTGTGGGAAATATGGGGCGGGTCATTCTGCGCATGCGTTAATGCGTTAAAAAAATTACCGCGTTAATTCCAAAAATTAATCACCCTGCGTTAACGCGTTAATTTTGACAGCCCTAATAAATACCTTTCCTCATGATTGGATTCACCTGTGTATGGATGGGTCAAGGGTCACTGGGGTTACCAAACAAATTTTGAGTTACAATAATTATTGCTAAAGGTATTGAAATCATTAAAATGGGTGCCTAAATGCACATGCCTAATTTTGTTTAAATAATTCTTGCACACGTTCTGTAAATTATATAAACTTTATTTCACTTCTCAAATATCACTGTGTTTGTCTCCTATATGATATATTTAACTGAAATGTATTATGCAAACAACCAATGATTTATAAAGGAAAGTCATGAAAATTTAAAGGGGTACCCAAACTTTTGCTGTATGCTGTAAGTCAGTGAGCTCTGTAATGGTAAAGTTCAATTTCTCTGTCTCAGAGCTACATTTGCCCAACACCGATACCCACCCAGTACAAAATACCAGGTCCTTTGTGTATAGTGTATTGTATATTGTGTATTGTGCCTAGCCTGCACCTTCCTGCAACACCAGCAGGGAGCCAGCCCCCGATGCCTACAGTAGACAAAGAGGTGTGAAAGCACCGTTTGAAGGTAGAGTCTTTGTCTATTGGAGGCAAGCGAAGGGGGAGCTGCTCAGGCATAACAGAACCCCGCCTATCGCCTAATTTCAGCTGAGATGGGCACAGCACCCCCAGCGACCCTCTGGAACAAAAAATGAGAAGGAAAAATATGATTTCTGTAAGAAAGTTAGAAAATATGAAGGTGAAAGAAGAATGTGCTCAGCGGTAAAAAGGGGAAACAGAACCAACTCCCTTTGAAAAGCAAATATAACACACACAAAGAACACCAGACAGATTTCTTCTTAGTTTTCACAGTTGGTGGTTTTGAGCTGGACCCAGACCTGGACGGCAACCCACCTATTCATCCTTTATCTCCACCAACATACAACACAGAGACAAAGTAAGCAAAAGAAGGGATGTCGGAGAGGTTGGACTCCTGCTCACAAGCCAAACCAACTTCTGAGATTGAAGGAAGGTACTGCACCACACCCACCCACACATACTGAGTCCTTTTGTCTGATCTCAACCCCAGAAGGTGTCAAAGCTGGGGGAAGATGAAAAGTGAAGCAGGTCAGAAAGGTATGGAGGGACAAGATTGTGAATGGACTTGCAAGTGTATATGAGGATTTTGTACTGAATTCTGAAGTTGATGGGAGCCAGTAAAGTTGTTGATGGAGAACCAGTAAGTTGTTGATGGAGAACCAGTAAATTGTTGATGGAGAACCAGTAAGTTGTTGATGGAGAACCAGTAAATTGTTGATGGAGAACCAGTAAGTTGTTGATGGGAAGCCAGTGAAGTTGTTGAAGGACTGGGGTGATGTGGTGAAAATTGGGAAGATTTGGGCCCATGTCAATCATGTCAGTCTGCAGCCGATTGGCAAGAAACTTCTGATCGATCCATTTTTTTTTTTTTTTTTTTTATTTTCTTTCACTCTAAGGGCCTGATTTACTAAGATTCCAAATAGAGCGCGCTCAATGGCGTGCACAAGCTTAAAGACTGCGCCTGCTACTGGATTCCGTTTTGCGGGTGACCTACTAAGATTGCGACCGCAATTGACTACAGGCGCAGAAGTGGTTAAGACCGCCCTATTTAAATGAGGATTTTGTGCTAGTCAAGGGCTGTCAACATGGAGAAAGAGAAGACTCAACAGAAGCGCAGAATGAAATTTGAAGCCACTGAACAGAAAGTACAGCTGACGTTCTGCGATGAGCAGATGACTGGGATCGAGGAATATTACATCCTTGTTCCTCGGGTCCATAGGACCTTTTTATATTATTATTATTTTAATCCTGCGTCGGTATTTTGGACAGCTCGATCATTACCTGACGTATCAAACAAAGAAAACTATGGACTATGGATGTTGCCGTAAAAAAAAAAAAGGTGTGCACTCTCCTCCTGACTCACCTGCAGCTCACTGACAGCTGCCAGGGAGCGCTCTGCTGTTTCTCTCAAGATTACACATAGGTCTACTTTCAATAGATGTTTGACTTTTTTGTCAATAAGTAAATAAATAAATAAAGCGGATCATCACAATGGCTTTTTAGTCCCAGTCTGTCCCTGGTTTTATCTGTTCATTCAGTCAGGCCGAGTTTCCATTACGCGTACCAACAGCCTTTGATCTGACGTCAGATGGGACGGGACAATCGATATAGATATAAATCTAAAATGTGCTGATTCAGATAGTTACATTAAATAGTGATTGTTGTGATTATTTATTGTATTTAAATGTGCCTGGAACTGTGGAATCCTGCCTGCGAGGTTTTGGTGACATTTGCGCACTGTGCCGTCTGCGCTTCGCCGTGCACCGAGAGTAGACCAGGTTGAATCTGGACCCGTTAACGTAAAGCGGGGTTCCAGGTTTCTCCGGTCTTAACAGGGAAACATAGGTACTTGAACCACAAACTGCAGACCAAAGTAAGCCCATACCAGTACAAACATTTCTCCTCTGGATATCTATTTTTAATGTATTCAGATATACCAAATAAGAAATGAATGTGCGTCATCTGTGAACGCGTAGTTGAACATGCTCTGGTAAAGTGTAATTTCCTGATTTACAAAAAGTATTTTTGTTCATAGATTTCTCAGAGGATTATGCTTCAGCAGGGGTGTAGAAGTATGTGCGTAACCACAGCCATTTGTGCGCACCGCTGTGCCAGTTGAGACCTGCCTTTCAAACGTGCTAATTATTGACACAAAATTAATGTTCCAAATATCTTTAGCTTCATGCTCGCCATCCAAATGTTTATGAGAAATTATGGTAGCCTTCAGGTAGTATAAAATCATTAAAAAAAAGTCCTTCATACAGTCCATTCTAGGCTACTGTACAAACATGGCAGTACATCATGGTGAACTCTGTGGAAGAGCACACACTTCCTGTGCAAACTAATGTGCTCAACATGACAGTTCTTGAATGAATAAAAATAATAAAAGAAAAATTCTACATACCATTGATGGTGATCTTTGCTGACCACTTGGAGGTGCCGTCCAGAACGTTCTGCTTGATGAACTTCATGTGCTGGGCGTGGATCATCTTGGAGATGTCAAACACCTTCCGGATCTCCTCGAAGATCTCCGGCTTGTTCCGCTCACATATCTTCATCCTGTCCTTCATAGCCATGATGATGTGCTGCGTTCGGTTTTCAGCACCTGTCTTGGAGCTCTTCTCAGCTGCTCCTGAAGAGCAGCCAGTACAAAACCCAGCAAAGTAGTCCCTTATTAAATCTCACACAATATTCTTTTGTCAGATTTTCCTTTTATTTTGGTGCAACTGTGTCTCTGTCTTTCATCATTTATACTAAACAAAAATATAAACGAACAAATTTGATATGGTGAACAAAAATAGAATGTCATGACATTCTATTATTCAAACCCAGTAGTCCAGTGTCACTTGGCCACTCCTATTGACTACAATCTCAGATTGAGTATTTCAACTCACGAGAGTCATGGAGCATGGCAGAGTAGTGGTCAATATGTGTGACCAGTACACAGACACTCCTTATTGTCTGGTCAATAATAGGGCATACCAAAATGTGGACCTTTGTCACTTGTCAATATGCCACAGATGTCACAAATCATGAGGGAGCGTGCCATTTGCATGCTGAGTGCTGGGTTGAGCATTACAGCTGTGGCAACACAATACAACTTGTTTCAGAGAGACTGGAACGACAGCGAACCGGGTTCCAGTACCCCAGAACGGCCGCCAACTTCAAGCGGATCTGCAGGAATGGGACAACATCCCCCAGGCCACGATCAACAACCTGTTGATGTCCATGCATCGCCGGTCTACCACTCTGTGTAAGGCTAATGGTGGACACACACGTTATCGAAGTTTGTGAACTTGGATCATCGACCCCCATTGTGTTTTTTCCTGCCATTACTCCAGGACTTTTGTTTTGAAAATGATCCTAATGCTTGCAAATTAAAGCCAATTTATTGATAAAGTTGATAAAGTACTGTTATTTTTGGATCGTTACTCTGTTTTGTCACAATAACTACACGTTTTTCTTTGTGCATTTATATTTTTGTTGAGTGTACTTGAATCCTGAAATGATAACTATTGTGGATATTTGAAGAATATTTGGTCATGCTTTCAAGTTTACTCACTCTGGAGGCAGTCAGCATTCAGCAGCTCTTGGCATTTCTCGTGCACTTTGACCCCACACTCGGCACAGCGCATGCCCTGTCGAGCAATTCCCCAAAGCAAACCCTCACACTCATAGCAGTAGGTGGGTGTGGTGGCAGTCCAGACCTCAAAGTTGTGGGGCGTGGTACAGGAGATGGGGTAGATCAGAGCCTGAAGGGACTTTTTGTACACATGGTTTTTCTGTTGGAGGAAAGAGTAAGTATAGGTGTAACAGCAGCAGATTTAAGAGTGGGCGGTACAGAACCAGAGGTGAGGGAGGAGTGAATGATGGCAGTTATCAGAGGTAGCAAGAAGGTTAGACAGGAAGTGACTAAGGAGGTAGGGAGGGGGTCAAGTTGACAGGTAGATGTTTTAGATTTCAGGATGAGATCCGAAATGTCAGCAGCAGAGGGCAGTTGGAAGCTAGAGAATGCTTGGGATTATCTAGCTTCCGGAGGAGAAGGAATGCAGGGGATTTGAGGGGTCAGTTGCTGGTGGATCCTGTGTATTTTTTCATTGAAAAATAACATTAGGGAGTTGCAGTGATCTGAGGAGTAGAGCTGTACAGGAAGTGAGGTCGGAGGGCGTAGTGTGTTGTTGAGGACTGAGAACAGGGCTTGAGTATTCCCATTACCAGCACTGATTAAACCTGCAAAGTATTGAGATTTGACTGAGGAGATGGTGTCTTTGTAGAGAAGGAATCACTGTGAAGCATCCTTTTACTTTATAGGTAATAAGATTTCCACAACAGTTGCTACAAGTGTTAACACAAAAAAAACAGTTCTTCTTTTATTTTTAGTAACATTCAGTGACCTACTTCAAGAACTTTGAGTTTCTAATGTAATGCAATCACCATCATAATTTTACAAAGTAGGGTAGGAAGCAAAATAAAAAGAAACCATAAAGAAACCACAATCAGTCAGATACATTATGTATTGCAGTTACTGCCTCAAAATCCTGAAGCTGCCTCAGCAGAATTCTGGCCCTGCACTACTTTGGACATGACATATTAAAAAATGGCTGCAGAATTATGACAGAACGGCTATATTTAACAGGAAAAGTGTGAAAGATGAGTAAGCGTGCGTGTGTAACAGTGTTGTTTTCGTCAACGATGACGATGACGAAATCTTTTCGTTGACGCCACTTTTTTCCATGACGATAACGAGACGGTGACGAGATAAACATGACTCTTTGATGACGAAAACATGACGAGACGTGTGTGAGTTTTCGTTGACGAGACGAGAATGGACGAAAATGTCAGTGGGTGGTCTGTCAGACGTTTAAAACGCATGACATTTAGTTTTTTCGGCCAATCACCTGACGGTCACGGAAAAAGCACATGGCTACTTAATATGCACGTCCCCCGCTACTGCTTCTGCAGTGTGTGTGTGTGTGTGTGTGTTCACCGTTGAATGAGGATGGATGAGGAATCCCACAGAGGGACTGAACTGCGGCTGTACTTCTTCTAACCCGACACTTATGTAAGTGGAGTCGTTAGCATTTTAAGCTAGCGATCTTTATGCTAACGTGTTAGCAAACAACAGACAGATGGATTATTTAGGGACATGACAATAACTGGACACAGTTGTTAGTAGTAGTGGCTAAACTTAGCTTTTGTTACGCTAACGTCAATTAATTATGTGTGCGTGTTTCTTTAGCAGCATGTTTAGCCATGTTTACATTCAGTGACAGTGTGGTGATCTCTTTGTGTGTAATAATAGCCAATCTGCAAGCTCACAGTGTGTTGAACTTATAGATCTGCTGCTATTTTCACAACTTATGTGTGACACTGCCCAACAACAATCTCCAATACTTATTGACCTAAATACATTTGTTAAAAGACTATACTTCTTTTTTTGACTAAAACTAGACTAAATCCTTTTTGAGTTTTCGTCGACTAAAACTACACTAAAACCCTTTTGAGTTTTCGTCGACTAAAACTCGACTGAAACTATCACATATAGAAGTGACTAAAATGTGACTAAAACTAATAAGCATTTTCGTCCAAAAGACTAAGACTAAGACTAAATCTAAGATGGTTGTCAAAAACAACACTGGTGTGTAAATGTAAATTTGGGTTTGGTTGCACCCAATTAGCTGGAATCGAAGTTTTCCAGCAAGTAAAAAGTCACACATTTAGTGTGTGTGTGTGTGTGTGACAGACAGAACTTGTGAACTCGCTGCCCCCTGACCATCTGAAGGTGAAGTCATTATCCCCAGGTGAAGTTTGACCACACCAATTTAACTTAACGTTACATTTATAATGGTGTAGTGGTTAGCACTCTTGCCTTTGCAGCAAAAAGACCCGGGTTCCTGGGTTCGAGGCCCGTTTGGGACAACTTCGGAACAAAGGCCTTTCTGCGAGGAGTTTGCATGTTCTCCCCATGTGTGCGTGGGTTTTCTCCGGGTTCTCCGGCTTCCTCCCACAGTCCAAAAACATGCGATATGGGGATTAGGTGAATTGGTCACTCTAAACTGACCGTAGGTGTGAGAGTGTGAGTGAATGGTTGTTTGTCTCTATGTGGGCCTGCGATGGACTGGCGAACTGTCCAGGGTGTACCCCGCCTATCGCCCAATGTCAGCTGAGATAGGCACAGCACCCCCGCGACCCTCTGGTGGAGGATAAATCGGTAGATAATGGATGGAGGGTATTAGCTACATAGTGATACAAGGATAACCAGAGCTTCTCACAATGAAAAGGAAAGCAAAACGTGAGACATTGAAAGGGTTTTTAGTAAGAAAAGTGCACAGCAGAAGAGGAGGGAAATGAAGGAGAACGTAGTGAACTGGAGAGACCAGGAGGCTCAAAGCAGAAGAAGACCACAGAAGGAGATGAACAAATAAGTGAAGGAGAAGAGGATGTGAGGGATGAAGAGGAGGAGGCTGCTGCAGATTTACAAAGTGAGACAGAGGCAGGGAGGAAAAGGGTCCTCAGCCTTTTATTATTATTATTAGAGTTCGAGCACGACTGTGCAAGAACCCTATTGTAATCGTAAGAGTTATTATTATTCTTCTTCACCAAAAAAAAGTGCCTTTTTGAAGGCCTAAACGTATCCGAAACCTCACGAATTTTCGGGACAACATCAGACCTAAAAATTTTGTAAAAAAGTGGTTCGGTGAATGTGCGTCAAAAAATGGAAGTGGGCGGGGCTTCAGACTGACGCAAAAAAGTGCTACTAGGTCAACTCCTGTCGGGAATAACGTACATGAACGAAACTTGGTACACACGTTCATTAGGTTGTGCCATGGGCAAAAGTCAATCACAAGTTTTCTGTGAAACCTACAGGAAGGCCGCCATCTTGGATTGAAGGCGAAAACGGAGGCGTTTTTGGCGAATTTACAGCATAACTTGCCGTAGATACCAAAATCTACAGTTTTTGAGCAATCACCTTCAAACTTGGCGAGGTCGATGTGGACCAGTTGAGGTACGATCTAATCTGAAAAGTTTTTTGAAATCTTGCATGGCGCACGAGATAGGTGGCGCCAAAGTTGGCGAAAATTCCAAATTTTCCCAACACGCAACGAAACGCTTATAACTTTGCGATGGAAGGTCAAGTCGGAGCCAAACTTGCCATGATTGATGATGGGTAGTTGCTGATGACACCTATGCAAAAATGATCACATTTGAAACCATCGCCTCCTGGTGGTGGAAGAGAATATACAAAAAAAAAGTTAATTTACGATTTCGGTAATAACTTTTACAGAGATTGTCGTATCCGACTCAAAATGACACTGAAACATTGAAAACACATGGTAGATGATGCGTGTTGAATATGATTGCACATTCTTTAACGGTGTAGCGAGGTGCGAGGTGCAAAGTCGGATTTTTGCGACAAAAAAACAAACTCTTATAACTTTGCGAGTCCTGGTCCAAACTGAACCAAACTTCCTTGGATTGATGTTCCTCCAGCCCTGACAATGTCTATATGAAAATATTTAATTTCGAAAACAGCGCCCCCTGGTGGCAACAGAAAGAATTTTATTTGCTATAAAATCTATCTTGTCCTAGAGCTTTTGTGCTATCACCTTCAAACTTGGCGAGGTCAATGTGGACGAGTTTTGGATCAAATGTTATTGAAACTGTTTTAAAATGTCGCACGGCGTACGAGATAGGGGGCGCTAAATTTGGCGATCATTATGATGTTGACCAAATCTCTTATATCTTTGCGATGGAAGGTCAGATATGAACCAAACTTGCCGTGGTTCATGATCGATAGTTCTTAAAGACGAATATGAAAAAACGGTCACGTTCGAAAACAGCGCCTCTAGTGGTGAAAGGAATATTACCCAAAAAAAGTACATTTATGATGATAACTTTGTGAATCCTGTTCCGATTTGAACCAAACTTCCTTGGATCGATGACAGTCCGACCCTGAACAAGTCTACATGAAAATATTTGGTAACGCTTTCTTTTACAGTCCCCTAATTACCTGGTATTTAGCTGGTAAATTCATGGTAACACTAAAGTGTTGCTAGGTAATTACCAAGGGTAATAAGATAAGTAAATACAGTGAAACCGTTGCCAAAATACTGGGTAATGCACGGTAATGTACTCGGTAAGTAAAGTAAAACTGTACTGTAAAAGAAAGCCAAGCTTGTTTCCATGTAATTACACACATTTTTAGGGTTAGGTTTGTTAGATTACCCCTTGGGTAAATAGCTAGTAATTAGGGGACTGTAGGTACCTGCTTATTACCAGTTTATAACCCAATAATACACTTACATTTACCATAGTTTTGCCATAGTTTAGCTGTACATACCTTCTTATTAACAGCAGTAATAACACGCTATAATTAACTATATAGTTACCAGGTAAATGCCCAGTATTTTGGCAACAGTTTCACTGTATTTACTTTCTTATTACCATTGGTAATTACCTAGTAACACTTTGGTGTTACCATGAATTTACCAGGTAAATACCTGGTAATTAGGGGACTGTAAAAGAAAGCGTTACCAAATATTTAATTTCGAAAACAGCGCCCCCTGGTGGCAACAGAAAGAATTTTATTTGCTATTAAATCTATCTTTATTATTATTATTGCACTTTTTATTTTAGATTTTAATTTTGCAATTAATAATTAAATGGTTATGGTTTAGGTTAAAGGAATACTTCACTGATTAGCATGTGGCTTTGTATTGCTAGAATAGCATTATTATTTTTTAGAAAGTGTGCTTCCCTCCCTCATTTTTCCCCTGATTTCTAAAAAATTGTATTTGTGCTCACCTCCAATGACGTAAAATGACGCGTAACCAGTGTTGGGGAGTAACGAATTACATGTAACGACGTTACGTAATTTAATTACAAAATGTACGTAATTGTAATCAGTTACATTACTGGGAGAAAATATGTAATTAAATTGCAGTTGCTTTTGGAAATTTCAATGATTACAAATTACGTTACATTTGGAAAAAAAAATCGCCACAAAAGCTCGGATTTATCATTTTTTTCCTCCCCATGGTTTCATGTTTGTTTTTATTTTTTTTCAAATCAACATCCTCCTTCCAAAACTGACGCTTGTGATTGGCTCTCTCTGGTCATGTGCCATTCGACTCAACCGACAAAGCGTACGGCGGCAGTCAGACTCAGCAGCGATAATGTCGGCAGCGCACAAGATTTTCCTGGACTGGAAATACAAAAAACACTTCATACAGACAGAGCAGAACCTGGTCCCGACCAGTTTAATCCTCAATTTACTCCGTCATCCTCAAGTCTCTGACCACAACAGTCTTCACTACAGGCTGTGATAAACCCAGTGATCCAGATGATCCTGGCATTTAAAGACTTTTTTCTTTTTTTTTCACTTTTTATTCTTGTCATTGTGTATTGTATGTTTTGGGTAACATCCACTGCACGTCTGTCCGTCCAGGGAGTGGATCCCTCACCTGTGGTTCTCCCTAAGGTTTCTACCCTTTTTCCCTTTTACAAGGGTTTTTTTTTTTTCCCTGGTAGTTTTTCCTTACCCTGGTCGAAGGTCTAAGGACAGAGGATGTTACCAACCCTGTGAAGTCCCGTGAGACAAACTATGTTTTGTAAACTGTGGGCTATATAAATAAAGATTGATTGATTGATTTAATCATAACATCGGCTATAAAAGTGCCGCTGTTTCACTATTTAATGCATTTACAGCTGGCGTCACCAAAGTCCAGTGGAGCTGGATCAGAACGGAGCATTTGTACGGAGGGAGAGATCGCGCTGATCCGCTGCTGTTTACTTTCTCTGTGAGCGTGTCCGCCTACAGATGTTCAGCTGCTCAGCTTCAGGAGGTCATTTATTAGGCTATAGCCTATGTACCTTTATATACAGTCACCACTGAAAGAAGTTGTGCGCTCGCAGCAGGACAGATAATTTAACTTAATGTGGCCATGAATAAATTAATTGTTTCGCCTGTTATGTGTTGCCCAAACACAAATCTTGAGTAGGTCTACTCTGTTTTCTCACATTTAAAAAGGTCTGAGATTTGCTTGTAGCTACAGCACCTAAAAACCCACCGTAACCCATTTTCATACGCACACCCAGCCACGCTTTCAATAAAACACACACTGGAATTTTATAATTATGATCAGTGAAATATATAAAACAATATAAAACACAGTTTAAAACAACATTTGTTGCTCTAAAGGTTCATATTTAAAAGCAGCTCAATGAAGAGCTGTCAGAAATTAAAATCAGCCTCTTTTCATATTTGCAGCAACACTGTTGCTTCAGGCTGTGATCAGGCTTTTTTGTATCGCTTATATTCTCTCCATTAAAACAACCTGCTCCTCTTGGCTGAAATCAGCCCATTGTCGCTCCATTTAGTGAGGAAGTGATCCTCCTTCACAGTACAGGCCTAAGGTCAGACTCATAATATATGGTTAAAAAAAGGGTCTTCTTTTATGTTGTTTTAATATAGTCTGTATAGTACTGCTGAAAGGTTTATCACACTATAGGTCTTAAAATGTGAAAATGGTCAACAGTTGAGAGATTTCATTCAAAATTAAGAAAAGTAATCAAAATGTAATCAAATGTAATTAGTTACATTACTTTGAGAAAGTAATTGAAATAATTACACTACTATTACATTTTCAACAGGGTAACTTGTAATTGTAACCAACTACATTTCCAAAGTTATCTTCCCAACACTGCGCGTAACGTGTAACAAGTTACTTTGTTTACTGATGACAACTGCATCATTTTTATTATGTAACTCTAACTTATCTAGTAATATAACAATATAATATAATAAAACAAAATCAGTAACTATTCAGCCTCCTTCCACAAGTCTTTACTTTACACAAGTGTACAAATGCATGCAGGGTGAGAAGCATGTCTAACACAATATGCAAACAAAAAATAAATAATGAAACATGTAGAGCTGTGTCAGAATCTGATGTGGGACAGTTCGAGGAGTCACAGTGGTGAAGAGGAGCAGAGCTGGATGCTGTGAAGTGTGTCTCCAAGACTTGATTAAACCATGCTTCAACTGTAAAGGACAAGGAATATAATTACACATAAAATATGAACGAAGATTTTACTTTTTTCATAAAAACAAACTTTTCAGCAAAATATACCAACTGGGTGAGCTCTGAACATTATAATGTTGTCTAAATAAAACATTTGAATTACACCGACATTATTCTCCAGCTTAAGCAAATTAACTTTACTTTGCCAACAGATTACGTGTATATAACGTGTGTGTAATTGCCTATCAAACGTTACTTTGACAACGTTGTCACTTCATTGCCGACAACTATATCACAACGTATACTATGAGCAGAAATAGAGTGGAATATTAGTCTTACCTCTCAGTGACGTCTTCTTGCTCGAAATGGAGCGTTAACCTCTTCTCAAAAACGCCAAAGAAGCTTAGCATAGCTTAGCATAGCCGACTTGAAGCTTTCACCGCTCCGAATCTCTGACTGGCAAATAATGGGAACTTACTGCTTGTCCTTTCGTTGTTTTTACTGCACGTCCCGGTACAATTTAGCACCATAGAAAACAAACCTGTGTAATTTGCAGGTCCGTAATGTATTCGCCAACTAATTCATGAAGACATGAGTTGTATCCGCTTCACTGTGATAACGGAGGGGAGGCAGAGCTGCCTGCGAGATTTACAGCCGGAAGTGAGCGCGGTGCGCAGAGCATTCTGGGAGTTGTTGTCGTTTGTGTACATGAGCGATAAATACATTTTTATGCCTTTCTCGTCCAAGAAGGCACTTTCTTCAAATATTATTTCACATTTCTACTCCATAGATGACCCATTTTTAATAGACATTCAACTTCCCAGTGGTGAAATATCTCTTTAACTTATCCAAATAAAGAATCAATGCAGATTCCTTAAAAGAATAGCTGTGCAGACCTGTGTGTGTGTGTGTGTGTGTGTGTGTGTGTGTGTGTGTGTGTGTGTGTGTGTGTTCGTGTGTGTGTGTGTGTGTGTGTGTGTGTGTGTGTGTGTGTGTGTGTGTGTGTGTGTGTGTGTGTGTGTGTGTGTGTGTGTGTGTGTTACTGGGCGACTCACAAGCTCATCATCTTTCAGCGAGGTCCGTGTGGCCAGGGTGTGCGCGAGTCCAGCTTTCCTGGACTGTATCATAGACTTGAGAGCAGAGAAGGAATTAGAAATACATCAAAGATCCAAACAGCCACAGAAAAAAAACAAAGTGAATGTGTAAAAAAAAAAAAAAAGAAGAAGAGTGAAGGCAATAAAAAATTCAGGGAAAAATGCTCTGTATAAAGTTGTGCTGTTTCAACTTTGAACGTCAAGGAAACTTGAACTTCCAACACCACACACTTGAAATTACTGAGTAGAACATCAAACCTGACACAAGCATCTAGAAATGGTCATGAAATATGAGTACGGACTCTTGCAGTCTATCCAATGCAGTTTGTTGAATACGCCGCTGCAACAACAACAGTCTTTCTCTCTCTGACGCCATTGCTCACTGTAGCCATAAGCACAACAACCTTGCGTAGCGACCCCTACTGATCGGGCGGGAAATTGCAGTGCATATCCGGCACCACGGCTGAGAACAACGAAGGCTCGCGGTGTCTCCGTGGTTACGCAGTCGGATAATGCATTACGCAGTCGGAGAAGTATAATGTGGCCTTAACCTTGTCTAAATTCATAGATTTTAGTATGCAAACCACCTGGGTGTATTTTCACCCAGACATGCTGTTGAAAGTGACATTTACTGTGGGAGAAGCTCCCAAATCAGAGGAGAATCCAGTACCGATGACAGAGCTTTTTGCAGCTCAGCCCCTCTCAAGTACTTCAAAGTAGATGAGAGACTAAAGAGAGTTAAAAAAAAAAACTCTAACATTCATCAGCATTTGTTTGTTTGTAGAGGCAGGTGTGGTGTCTTATTTAAAAAGAATAGAACAGTTGACTTAATCACAGCAACACAAGTTTGTTAATTAAAGGACTCGTTGCTAAAACATCAATCACAGATAAAGTCTCTCGCTATCACTAATCAACTCGCCAAGGAGAAAGAGAACACTTTCAAAATAAGGAAGTGAACAATGAGCCAGCGCGCACGGCCCTCAGACAGCGGGGTTTTCGAACAGTGCTCCCTTTCACGGATCTGCAGCTCTGTGTTTTACTGAAACCTGGCTCAGTGATTACATCCCGGACACAGGATTACATCTGCAGGACTTTCAAGTTCTCAGAGCGGACCATGTAACGGAGCTCTCGGGGAAGAGGAGGGGAGGCGAAATTTGCTTCTATATTAATAAAGGCTGGTGTACAGATGTCACAGTGTTGAACAAATCATGCAGCCCCGACTTGGAGTCATTTTTTATAAACTGTAAGCCGTTTTATTCACTGCAGGAGTTCTCCTCGTCTATTCTGGTTGGTGTTTACATCCCACCGCAGGCCTGTGATACGGAGGCTTTACAACACTTGGCTGACCAGATAACAGACATGGAGAGGAAACTTCCAGATTCCCTGCTCATTGTTCTTGGGGATTTTAACAGAGCAAACCTGAGCCGTGAACTGCCAAAATATATAGACAATTTGTGTCCCACCAGGGACAAAAACACTCTGGATCATTGCTATACTGTTTTAAAGGACGCTTAACGCTTTGTCCCCCTGGGGATCTCTGATCATTGCATGGTTCATCTTCTCCCAAACTACAGGCAGAAATTCAAATATGCTAAACCTATAGTAAAGACTGTGAAGAGATGGACCACAGAATCAAAGCTTGAGTTACAGACCTGCTTTGACTGCACAGATTGGAGTGTTTTTGAGGCTGCTGCTACAGATGTGGACAAACTCACTGACACTGTGACATGCTTCACCAGCTTTTGTGAGGACATGTGTGTGCCAACCAAAACCTTCTGCACATACAACAACAATAAACCACAGTTCACTGCCAAACTCAGGATGCTTCATCAGGCCAAGGAGGAGGCCTACAGAAGTGGGGAAAGAGTCCTGTACAACTCAACCAGGAACGCACTGACGAAGGAGATCAAAGTGGCAAAGAGGTGTTACACTGAGAAGCTGAAAACAGTTTCTCAGCTAACAAGCCTGCATCAGTGTGGAGAGGTATACAGGAAATCACCAACTACAGGAGACCATCCTCCCACATCGCAGTGAACTGTGAACTGGCTGATGATCTGAATGTCTTCTACTGCTGGTTTGAGAAGCCATCATTCACACCCATCACCCGCTCCATCAAACAACCCTCATCTCCCCCTACACCACTGTCACCCCTCCCTCCTGAAAGCTCCAGGCCTAGAAGGTGTGTCACCCTCCTGTCTGAAGGTCTGTGCTGACCAGCTGGCTCCCATCTTCACCCAGATCTACAACAGATCACTGGAGCTGTGTGAAGTCCCTCCTGCTTCAAATGCTCCACAATAGTCCCGGTCCCCAAGAAACCAGCAATCTCAGGACTTAATGACTACAGGCCCGTGGCTCTGACATCTGTGGTCATGTAGTCGTTTGAGAGACTGGTGTTGAGCCACCTGAAGGACATCACGGGCCCCCTGCTGGACCCCCTGCAGTTTGCATATCGAGCAAACAGGTCAGTGGATGATGCAATCAACATGGGACTGCATTATATCCTGCATCACCTCGACTCCACAGGGACATATGCTAGGATCCTGTTTGTGGACTTCAGCTAGGTGTTCAACACCATCATTCCGGACATCCTGCACTCCAAACTCACCCAGCTCACCGTCCCAGCCTCCACCTGCCAGTGGATTACAAACTTCCTCATCAAATCACATCCAGCACACGGACAATCAGCACTGGCGCCCCCCGACTGCTCTTCTCCCTTTACACCAACGACTGCACCTCGAGTGACACCATCTGTTACACTCCTGAAGTTCACAGACGACACAACGGTCATCAGCCTCATCCGAGACGGTGACAAGTCTGCAAACAGACAGGAGGTGGAACAGCTGGTTCTCTGGTGTGGTCAGAACAACCTAGAGCTGAACACGCTAAAAACTGTGGAGATGACAGTGGACTTCAGGAGTAGCCCCCCTGCTCTGCTCCCCCTCAACATTCTCAATAACTCTGTGTCTGCTGTAGAAACCTTCAGGTTTTTGGTATCTACCATATCCCAGGATCTAAAGTGGAGACACAACATCGACTCAATAGTCAAAAAGGCTCAGCAGAGCAGGTTGTACTTGCTGCGCTGATGCAGCAAGTACAACCTGCCCCAGGAGCTGCTGATCCAGTTCTACACAGCAATAGTCCAGTCTGTTCTCTGCACCTCCATCGTCGTTTGGTTTGGATCAGCCATCAACCAGGACAGGAACAGACTGAAACGGACCATCAGGACTGCAGAGTCTGTCCAGGACTGTCCTTGTCAAATTTCTTGTATGTGTCCTCATACTTGGCCAATAAAGCTGATTCTGATTCTGACACATATTTGTTTGACAGAAAATGTGTACTTGCTGTAACCGCAAATAAGAACCCTTCACACTGATCAAAGTGTTTTGCAACAAACAGGACCATTGGAGAGACAAATACAAAGTATGTCAAAAAAATGCTGAAACACAGCAGGTAAACACTCATGTCTCTGTTACTCACCATAGCCTGAAGGCCAACGAGGAGATAAAGAAAATGTGTGCAAGGAAAGAGAAGACAAGAAGGCAGAAAATGTTAGAGACAACAAACCTAGGAGAGGATGAGCAGCTTTCAGGAGACAAAGAAATGCATGAGAGTTATTACACAGTCATTTATCTTGTATGTAGCCTGCAAGTAATAAATAGTGAAGGATCAAATTAGCTCAATGTTAGAATCTCATCATGTAGATTTGTATTAATATGTCAAACAAAATAGGAAAAAAAAGTAAAAATTGGATCTTTTCATTGATATAATGATCTGTTTCAATCCACACATTTGCTTTATAGGTAATATATATATGATATGTGATGATGAATATTACATAAATACTCAACAAAGGTGGATTTTGATTTAAGAAGTAGATTTTAAGAAGTTTGATTTGCTTTGATTTTTTAACTTGCATTTTTTTATTTATTTCATATGGTTGACACCATCAACCTAGTTCTATATGCTGGTCATTAGATCTAATCCTCTAAATGTAACACATGCATCCACAAACAAAGCTATTTTAATCATGTGAAGGTTAATTTATCACATACGGCAGAGGCGGATTTAGTGTGATGAATACTCACCAGATCACTGACAAGGGGAATGGGCCTCCTCTTGCGGAGGTCTGGCATGCTGTCAATGCCAAATGGTGTATTTCCCCTGTGCGCACACACACACACCAAATCCAAATATGATATCACACAATACGCAATAATGACTACTATTAATTGTTAATACACAGCCTTCTCTTGCTTGTCTTAAACACACTCACGCATCCTTAAGTGTTTACTGACCCTGGCTTGGCCCATGTGTGTTTGATGTGGTCACCATCTTGATCTTTGCCCTGAAATAGAATTGTCACAGGTCACACATTTAGCCATATGAAATCTAACAGCCTTTTAGTTGTATGATACTAGCTACTATGATACTAGCATACACAGCTAGAGAGAGAGAGAGAGAGAGAGAGAGAGAGAGAGAGAGAGAGAGAGAGAGAAGAACAGTGGACATGACATGGGTTGGTTGAGTTTCAGCACTGCATGCCAAAGACAGCATTTCAATCAATTATATTATCTTCATATGAGTATGAGCCTCATAAATCTGGTTTCACCTTGTAAACACCTGCCAAACCAAACATCCTTGCAGTAAACACCCCAGGTTGACTTGTGCTTCGTCACAGTGGAGTGAAGGAAACAGCTAGTAAATAAAAGTGACTGTCATAACAGTGACAGCAGCACAAAACACAATAGTCTTAACATTTATATTAAGTCAGTTCTTTGTCCTAATCCACAATGATCAATTCTTGTAAGGTATTTTTATATTTATGACTGGAACAAGGATGTAATGGGTCACAGATGCTTTGAAGCTCAAAAAATTTAATTGAATTGAAAAGCAGCGTTTGGGGAGACTTTTGCCAAGTAAAAACCAATGAACACAGTTAAACTAAAAGAAAATGAAGAGAAACAAAGGACGAAAATATGTTTAAAGAATATACATTGCACAAAAGGGGCAACATGAAATGTTTATAATGTTAACATGAGAGACACCACAAGAGTGGTAACCTGATCTCCTTCTTGGCTTCCATCTGTAAAACAGCACAAGAGAAAAAAAAAAAACGTCATCGGCTATTTTGACTCATCATGACGAATAACAAGACATACTAGATTATTAATTTTGCTATGCATGCCTGGGTAATGCTAAAAGCAGCGGTGGCTTTGCCTTTTCAGATAGATAGGGTCATAAATGTGTCATTAACATGTATAATTTATCATGACAATGGGAAAGGGAAACCTTGTCCTTCCTCTTTAATGTCAGGCTTGCTTTCCATGGAGGCAATTAATGTTTTCTAATTTAGCAAATGGTTAGTGCCTCAGAATGGAGTAAGAGACTCACGAGTGGCATGTGATACATTTCTCTCCAGGGTGGCATAAAATTACAGCATCGTCAGTGAACATTTGGTACAGAAAATACTCATGGGACCTTTTTGGTAGGGGGCCTTATTCATAATTGTTTGGTTAATGTACTTAAAAATACCAACACTCAACCCTTATATCAGTTTACAAATCACACGACTGTGACTGTGACATGTCAAAGACTTTCAACAACATTGAGAGACATAGAGTTGGCTTGTTTTCGCACATTTTTGAGAAAACAGTCCACATCTTTTGTTTTCCCAGATATAATCATAGAACAAACAAGAAGAGAAATCTGAATAAATAATGAGAATAATAATGCGCGCTATTAGATTGAAGGCTGTTTAAAACACAGGGTGGAGGAATTAACAGACATAAAATAAATATTAATTCATTCAATAGTTATTCAAAATTAATGAACTTTACTAAAAACAAAACAAAAGACAAACTGCATTCCGTGAGCTAAAAGATGATTTAAAAATGACTACCTGGTCCAAAGTATTCCTGAGAGAAGGTGGACATAGTCATACTGGTCAGGTTGCGCCTGGTCTCCCTCTTCTCCCTCAGAATTTGCTGGAAGCTCCTCAGGCACTTAAGCCTGTGTTCATCTATTTGACTTAAGTCCACAGGTGGCTCTACAGAATCTTCATCTGCTTTCTCCTCGGAGGCCACGGCTAACAGCTTTATTGTGGGCACCTTCATTTCTCCCAGTTCCTCTGGTGCTGAGATGGAGTATGAGAGTGAATCTGCAGTGGTATATTGTGAAATCTGGGCTTTTCCACTCAGATCTGCAGGACCATCTGCTCGACCTTCAGCAGGTTGTTCTGCAAGGCCATCAGGTGGAGCCATTGCTGCAGCACCAGTGGAATATGGGTCAAAACAGACTGTCTCTTCTAAGCACTGGGGAAGGTGTTTGGAGGTGTCGATGGACTCTAAGTTAAGGCCATTGGTGGCTTCTTCCAAAAGGAGAGCCATGGAGAAATTATCTGTTTTGTCTCGAGTTTTATTTCTGCTCAATCCCCCAGCAGCATGACTAATATCAACCACATGACGTTTTTGGGGTTTGCCGGATGTTTGCTCATAAGGGGTTTTATCAAACTCCCAGGTAGAAGGCTTTGTGGGCAACCCGGCTGCAGGTAGGTCTGAGGGCATTGATAATTCAAAATCTGTTTCATCATCAAGATTCTGAGCTCCAGGTACATCAATTTTCCGGAGTGCACCCCGCAAGGCAGAACTAAAATCAAGTACAGCTCGTCCTATGCGCTTGGCACTGAGACCACCAGCTTCTGCACTGTCAGGGGGAAGGAGCCAATTTTCCAAACTCTGGTCACCTGTGGCATACTCTTGAATGAATGGTACATTCACACCATCTACAGTGGTACATAGGTATGAATCAGCCCATGTAACTCCTGAAGACTCCTCAAAAGCTAGATACATCTCCTCATCATTTTGACAGTCTGTTGTGAAGCTCAGATTATTTGATTGCTTATAGATAAAACTATCTGCCTCTCCATCATGTCCATCAACTGAATGGTAACCAGCACTTTGGGGGTAGGAATAATCAGCAGCGCACTCATATCCTGAACTGTGTTTTTTACGGTTGGTGTCTGTTGGAACATGAATCCCAGACTGGGTATGAGACCTTCGCCGTGGTGGCCACTCCACCCTGCTAGAAGTGCTGGCGGTTGAGTTGAATTGTTTACTTGAGCGAACAGAGGGGTGTTCAGAGCTTCCCATTGAGCTTTTCCCTGAATTTCCATATCCTCTCAGTCTACTGTCCTGATCCCAGCTACTGGCTCCTCCACAACAGGGAGGGTTCTGATGTTCATGACCCCCCATCTGTCTATCCCTGAGATAAGCTTCCCTATGCCAGACAGATTCCCCTGTGGCACTGTGTGGTGGTCCACTTTTTGTCCAATGTTCCTCCCTGTCAACAGGTCCTTGCTGTTTTTTTTCAGTACAAGGTAATGGTCTATCTAAATCAGACTCAGACTTTGAACTATGACCTGAAGACAAGGAGCTGGTGCTTTGACAGTCATTGCCATCCTGTCTTTCAAGGTAGCCAAAGCTGAGGTTTGCTGCCATAGTACTTACTGGGATATCTGAACTGTGCTCAGAAGTATCCTCGGGGTCCTCCAGTTCCCGATTATCCACTGATTCAGCATTTGGAGAAACAGCAGATTCTTCAGCCCTTGGTAGCATTAATTCTCCATGGATGCTATGGCGCTCCTTGCAGACTTGGGGGCAAAAACTAACATCAGACTTTGGTATTGCACTCCCTAAACTGCCATTGGCACTAACAGGTCTTCTGGGAGAGGATGATCTATCTTTGCACCCTGCCCCTGACCAGGTATCTGCATGTACCCCTGAGCCAGCCTTGTTACGAATACCCTCAATTTCCAACAATACAGCATCTACACAGGATGATACTTCCTCAACTGATCCTCGAACTGAGGTTAGGTAATCCCTGAGGTCAGAGATTTCCTCCTGGATCTTATTGATCCCCCTCAACTCTTTGAGAATGTGGTCAATGATGGCACTTGACCCCTCTTCTTTGTCTTCATCCTCTTCTAACAGTGTACCTGGGTGAGCTCTGCTGAAGTTATAGTCCACACAGTCACCAGTAGAATACGGTCTCCTTGGTCGAATTTGTGATGAACCATAATCACTACCAACTGCTTCTGCAAATTTAGTACCATTCATATCTGGACCACTTCGACTATAGTGCAGGGGTCGTCTCATCTGCTCAGGACTTGCTGGAATTTCACCCTCAAATGAGATCCGTTTCCTGTTTCCTGGGGCTCTGCGACTTTTATGTTGCAAAGTGCAGGGTATTCTTATACATCCTTCTCTATTCAGCTCCACCTCTCCAACACATGGTGTGGATGCCACTCTATGTTCTTTACCATTTGATACTTTGGGAGAGTCGGCTCCAACTTTGGGACTGACTTTTTCATATGTCCTTCTGTGGTCCTTTCTGTCCTCTATTTTAGCCTGCTCCTTATCCTCAATACCTGCATAACAGTGGTGGGCCTCAGGGACATTGTGGTCTGCAGAACCTTGCAATAGACGATGTATTTTACCTCGAATCACTAGTGCTACCCTGGGGTTTGAAGACCTCTTTCTGGGAGGACTGGCTTTTGCGCCTCCTTTTGGAGAAACACCTGCTCCATGTTGTCCATTGAAACGATTCCGGGAGAACATATTCTCAAGAAAGCAGACTGTCCTTATCTAGCTGCCCACATGGTTGGTGGGAGTTGCCATCAAAATGCTCCTGGTATCATTTAAACAAACCAGTTGGAACCTTATTTATTCCAATGATTCAACGTAAGGAGTCCATGACTAAAATGGAAAGACAAAGATAACAAAGATAACTTGTCAACACCAAAAATGACGTAACAAATTAAAAAATAGACAGTGAAGAGTTTATGTTCCTTCGTGGATGAAGATGCTGCTCACCAAATAACATTGTTTTCATATTCAGATCTAATGTGTAAAAATTTGGGCCACAAAGGGGAGTAAGTGCTGTTTCTAAACACATTTACTCTACTTAACATATTAATGTTTTAAATGAAAGTGTAACATGCTTGTAACCAAAACTAAACTATAGAGTTTGCAGCTAGCGTTCTGTATGAAAATATACAATTTGCATATTTTGAATGTCATTTGACATTGAACATTTGAGTTACCATTTAAATTATCTTCATCATATTGGGATTTATTATTCAGCCTTACATATCAAACTAACAATTTCACAACAGACAGCCCATATCACTTGCATATGAATGGCAAGGTTCCCCAGCTGAACACTAAAGTATGCAATGCAAAGGAATTAACTAAAGTTCTTTTAGTTTTGGCAGAAATGCAAAATAAAAATAATATCCAGATGAGCATGATCATGTCTCCGTGTTCCAGATTATATTAAGTAAAATGCAATGTTGCTCATTAATTTATTTTCTTAATATTTTGGGGACACAGATTACACATTGCATGATAAATAAACCATCCTTTCCCAATTGTTTCAGTCAATAAATTGTCAATAGCAGCTCTCACATAATCCTTCTCAATTCAATCTGCGGTAATAAAATGTTTTACTCAGCAGTGGACATGTGCCCACATGGTTTGTGGATTTCTACAGAGACCTTTTAGTTTTATTTCTAAACAATATGTACAGTATGAATTGAATTAAATGAAACACTGCATATACATAGTAAAAATGGACTTAAGGAGGCATTCAGACTTAACTAGAAAGTATTTTAGGGGAATAATGGAAAAGTTGGTCTCAATAAAACTGCCTCTCATCAGGGAGAGAATCTAATCTACTAGAGTCACAACTTGATTTAAAATATGCCAACTAACAAATACCCGTTCCTTTATATTTCGTGAGACTGCTACATACATAAAACTATTATATAAAATCCTGCATGATCCAGAATGGCTTAAGTGAAACCCAAACTTGATGATGGGGAAAAGTCACTGAGGCTTTAAGCTGCATGCTGTACCATTTTTCCCCATCTGTTAATATATATTATTTATTGATTATGTATTGCTTGATTCACTGATCAATCTGACAAACATCGTGAAATGTTTGTTTGACATGTTGTTTATGTTCAGAAAAGCAGCATACTCACTAATGAGTAGCTGGAACAATAGAATTATTTGTAGTTTCACTTTATAAATTAAGCTAAATGTTTCAATGCTCCAATCGTACTGTTACTATCTTTATGTGCTGAGATATAAAGGTATGGTAGTGCAGTGTAAAAAATATATATATATTTTTTTTCATGATCAATTAACTCGGATTCCCCAAGATTATTTACATTCTGTTTTAGATTGGGTTCATGTAAAACTCAATGACACAGCCATTAATCAGTTTAAATCCATTCACTTTCAGAATCTCCTTTAGGTACATTGTGGAACAGTATGTCAAATGTGGGTTGTTGCAAAGTGCAAATATAAGACCTACAAATTGTCAAAGGGTTCTGTCAAAGAAATTCGACCAAACCACAGCCAGACATACTACATAGGGCTTCTCCATGCTCTTCTTCCTGTGAACCTGATGGAGAGCAGCTGGCTGATGGCAGGTTAGGAGATATAAAGGTATGGTGGTACAGTGTAATAAAATAATATTTTTGTTTTTTTTCATGGTCAATTAACGAGGATTCCCCAAGATTATTTACATTGTTTTAGATTGGGTTCATGCGAAACTCAATGACACAGCCATTAATCAGTCTAAATCCATTCACTTTCAGATTCTCCTTTAGGTACATTGTGGAACAGTCTGGCAGATGTGGGTTGTTGCAAAGTGCAAATATAAAACCTACAAATTGTCAAAGGGTTCTGACAAAGAAATCCGACCAAACCACAGCCACACATACTACATAGGGCTTCTCCATGCTCTTCTTCCTGTGAGCCTGATGGAGAGCAGCTGGCTGATGGCAGGTTCGGAGGTACCATCATCCTCTTGCAGCCCAACTGATTAGTGAGCTGGAGGGAGAATGAGAGGAAGCTCTGGGCAGGTGCAAGGACATCTTAACCATGTCAAGACTCCAGGCCTTCTATAAATGTGATGCTTGTTGTGTTTCACTGTGGAGCACATTCATTCTCAAAGCCCGTATTAGCAAAACCTAGTACCTAAGCAAGCTCATTCATACTATTTGCATTGTTTTTTCCATCTTCTTCTCCTCCTCTTTATTATACTTATAATTTATGTCCTCTTGTTGGCAACACTCACTTGCTTTCTTACTCTCATTTCACATTGGATATGACCCAAAGGGGAAACTCAAACCAAAAAGGGAAATTTTCTGAGTGTATGTGTCAGTGCCAAAGAAATGACAAGAATTACTTTGGAGATTTACATCTTCATCTCTAGTGAATAATACTGCAGCTTACATTTGTGTCACCATGAATAAACATGGAAGAACAGAACATCAACTTGTTTTGACAATTCTGTCCATAAGTTAGTGGAATGGTGACATTCAAAATTATAATGCCCAAGGCAAATTACTCTTTGTTTTTGGTAAATATTGTACAATCAATCATTGTCATTACGGTTTCCTGGAAGAGGAACAGAATTTGGCCAACGTCTGTGTCTCCTGTCTGTCTTCACAGTTTGCGAAAGATTTACATCAACAGAACAACAACAACAAAAAAGACTTTGAAAGAAGTGCATTACATGAAGGCCATGTGATAGGCTGGTGACCCTGTCTCTTGTCCAGTATCAGCTGGAATTAGCTCCCTTTACCCCTATGACTCCAAAAGATTAAGCAGTATGGAAAATTATGGACAGATCCCAGCTGTCTATCAACTCTTCATATTTGATGCCAAAAAGCAATTAATGTAAATTGCACTTTCGCTTCAGATTTAATCTCTATACCTTCTGACTCAAAAGGCAAGTTTATGATTTGGAGCTTGTGACAGTAAATCTAAAGTCATCTATCCATCCATCCATCCATCCATTTTCTACTGCTTTATCTTCCACAGAGGAGGGTCGCAGGAGTGCTGTGCCAAACTCAACTGACATAGAGCAATAGGCCGGGTACACCCTGGACAGACTGCCAGTACATCGCAGGATTTAAAATTATATCAAAATTAAATAATAACCAAGGTTCTGTAGCCTTCTGTCTCCTACTGGTGACTGTAGTTACTCGGTTATGGTTATACTCCTAATGACTAATATCCCCATTGATTAAGCAGAAATGCAACTTTAGACTGACTAATAGGCAGAGCTGGACAGTAACGGAGTACATTTACTTGAGTACAGTACTTAAATACAATTTTGAGGGATCTGTAATCATTTTTGAGCAGTACTCATGACTTTACTCAAGTACATTTGAGAGGCAAATATTGCACACTTTACTCCACTACATTTCTATCCATAACCGTGAGTACCTGTTACTTCTTCTATTAAAAAAAAAAAAAAAAACAACTCCATGGTCAGATTTAGTTGAGAGACGAAACCATGGACAAAACAATGGATGAAGACGCAGTAGGTCCATCCCAGGAATGTGCCAAGCTTTTTGTTGCTGTGATATCTGATCAATGTTTAACCTGAAATGGTGAGAGCTGGGCGGTGTGTCAAGTCACAAATGGCCTTTGGGTAGGATGGGGGGTAGGATATGTATTCTTTGACCTCGTAAAATAGAGGACGTTTCCTCTGATTGGAGGAATACGATTTGGGTTTTTGCATGCTGAATGAAGTGGAAAAGTACTGAGACTGTTTGAGGACGGGGTTTGGAGGTATATATATTGGATAGATGGAGAGAAGAGTTAGACTCCTCTCGGCTTAGGTGGCGAGTAGACATTCGGTCAAGCTCCCAGAGAGGGTCTCCAGATATATCTGTTTTTTGTTATAATAAAGGTGTTACACTAAGGGAACGTCTCCTGATCATCTCTCCTCATCAACAAACTCGGGGAAGTCGGCGTACTTCAACATTGCCCAAAGCCTTTCTCTAAAATATGAATGCCATGCTAATTCCACCATTATAATACAGGGCTGTCATTATTCTAGGAGCTGCAACAGTTCACTAGGCAGGAATGCACAAATAGTTAATTTTCATGTTCTTTTGTCAACAAATAATTAAGCAGCTGTATTCCTAGTGAGGACACTTTTCTCATGCCAGGCTTTTCTCAGCAGATAAATACTCGACCACAAAAAAACACCTAAACAGCACTCACACAGCATTCTAATAAAACACCCAGTGCATTTTAATGATACAGAGCAATACTTTTGCAACAACCTCCTTAGAACATGCACCAAAACACAAATCTTGAATTGTATGTGAGCTTTTACATTTAGTGGAGATCTAAGAGAAAGGGTTCATCCCTGCTGTTACATGGTGTGAAAGCAATCTTTGCTTTCATATAATTCTTTTACCAAAGTTCACACGTTTAATGGTAAACTGATTAATTGAATCATGGTGTATGAACGTGTACGTTCCGTAAAGATTTGGACAGCTAGATTTGGTAAACCCGTCGTGGTTTATTACATAATTCTTCAAAGGTATAGTTTCCTTTTCAGAGATTGCAAGGTTACTGATCAGCATCTTAATTGATCTCCTCTAACCAGGCAAACAAATCACATTCACCACATTTATTATTTATAGAGAAGTAGTAATTTCCATGACAGAAAAAAGTCCAAACGAGAAATAGAACTAAGAGCACAAACCACCGCCCACATCACTCAAATTCCCACTGTCAATATAATCCCCTTACGTGCAAGGTGAATATTTGTTGAATTCATAACCAAATCACTACCACGAAGCAACTGGTTCTGACACCCATAAGAATTTGAACTCAAAATGTATATCAAATACTATTGAAAAAGACTGTGACTCATCAGAGAATCAAGTGACTAACTTCCTATAAACTTTTTTTTTTTCTTTCTAGGGCCATAACCTACATCCCCAGTAAATGTCATGATCATCACTCCATTACTTCCTAGATGTATGGATCTGTGTTTGCTGGTTATAATTAGTGTGCTTGCTGAAAGGCAGCACACTATTGTCCTTCTTAAGTTTTCTTATTCCTGTCAGGCAGATGTTTGGTCAGCTCCTGCTCCTAGACCTTTTGAGATATCTTCACCGGTCCAACTCTGGAACGTCTGGCCCGGAACCAGCGTAGTGTGGAAATTGAAGATAGTGTTACTGACCCTTGTCGTCCTTCCGCCATATTGGATTGAATAGAAAGCTAAACTAAACTTTCACAGATCACAAATTTTCACGAAACTTGACGTACATGATCCTTGGACCAAGCCTCACAAAAGTAGATCCATAGACATCCTTTCCTGTCGGGCAACAGTTGAGATTACATGTTGAATCTGCCAGTAACGAAAAAAATCGCACACTTTTAATGTTGATGCATTTATACACTAGGTGGCAATGTTGTGTTATATTTTACATCTAAATATGGTTAAATCATTACAATTACTGTAGATATGATGGTATACAAATATGTTCTGTGTGTCTGTAAATTGAGAAACAGCTGTTACGAGAATGAATCGGTAAGTTTAGTCTCTCATTGAATTAAAATATCTAATGGACACCCAGAAGTACCGGAAGTAAATCACACCAAATACACGGGTGTATTTTTAAACTGGAGACGCCATTTTTTGGTTGTCATTCTGAGAGAGCGCTTCTCAAGATTTCTGACGATTCACATTTTTCTACAGTACCTACGCCAAACGCTAACATGCACATAACTTTTGAGCTGTATGCCCAATGTTGAATATGATAAATGAAGTATTGATGAAATTCTCAGCTGAAGTATCAACACACCCTATACCACGAGCTGCTCGCATTCGTGAAATGTACCCTGAAATGCATTACAGTTCCTTCTTTCCACTTAACGACAAACAACAACATCATTTGACAGAAAAAAGACAGTTTGAGGCAGCACTGATTAGGGTTAGGGTTGGGTTTTGCTGAGAGATCGAATCTACCATACATGAATGAAATTCTGTATGAGTGCAAATTAGTGATGGGTCGGTCGCGAATGAAACGGCTCTTAGAGCCGGCTCTTTGAAGTGAATGACGGGAGCACTCACTCTCACTCACTCTCTCTCTCTCTCTCTCTCTCTCTCTCTCTCTCGCTCTCTCTCTCTCTCTCTCTCTCACTTTTTTTTCTCTTCGCACCGCACGTGATTGGTCAATATGCATGAGTGCCTTGTGTTTGCGCTGAGCAGCGGGGGGAGGGGCGGTAGTTACACTCGCAGCAGTAACACACGAACAGAGCAGGAGGGAGAAAGAAGAGACAACATCGACACATTAGAAAAGGTATAGTAGATACCTTTACCATAGTAAGAAAATGAGTGACACCAGGAAAAGAAGCAAAATCTGGAACCATTTCAATTTTGTTGACAACACAGTGGCAGAGTGTAGAGTCTGCAAGAAAAGAATATCCTACAGAGCCGGCTCCACAAACAACCTGCACAGCTGAGGCACTTGGTATTTCTTAATGCCAACCTCGACCTTAATTAAAGATCTGGGTGTTCATTTTTTTTCTTTTTGTTTTGCATATTTTAATCTATATTTTATTATGTTGTGGTTTGCAGTGTTTTGTGTTTCACTTTAAATTTGTTTAAAAGGAAAAAGTTGAAAATTGAAATAGTTAAAAGTTGAATTGTAAATAGTTGTTTTTGTATTTTATAATTTATTTTTTACATTTTATGTGGAGTGTATAAATAAAAGCATATTTATATAATAAACATATATAAATAAAAATACACGTTTTTTTACTTTAGTAATTAATTTTGTGCATAATTTTATATCGTTGTTGATAAATTAATGAAAGCAATAAAACAACCTTAAGAGCCGCTTGGGAGCCGAAAGAGCCGGTTCTTTTTAGTGAGCCGAGCCGAAAGAGCCGGTTCTCTAAAAAGAGCCGGAATTTCCATCACTAGTGCAAATGAACATTACAATGAGACCATGAGATGAGCCAATAGTGTAAATGGTTGGAGCAACTTTTGTGAATTGTGTGTCAAAGGTCTATAATCTTGATGGTACTTTTTATATTCTATTTCATTTGGAGATTATAGCAAACTTTAAAACATATTATATATTATACAGCATTTACCTCCCCTGAGATTTCCCCCCCCCCCCCATTTTGAAAACAAGATAAGGAAAGGATCAGGTTGTAATGTTAGACCGCCTTCTTGTTGAGCTGGAAATGTATTTTAATTTAAATAGAAGAGCAGCCACTTATCTAGAGACAAGACAAATACTCAATACAGAACCAGTAAAGTACATAACTACAGAGAGGATGTGTGTCTCTATGCAAGAAGCTTATGCTGAAAAATATCTTGTAAATGTGCGCATAATGAGCATACTATTCTGTCTGCGACAAAGAGTGCCTGACAGAAATAAATACCACTATTATGTGAGGGTGCGAATCTTGAAGAAAAGAATTACAGCTAGAATAGAAGAATAGTGGGCAGCTTGTTCAGAAGGAGAGACAGAAAGAAAGAGAAAGAGCCAAGAATCAAAAGAGACAATAGCAGTTTTTAAAATATAGAAGGTTATTTTATAAATGAAGTGATTACTGGAAGAAAATAGTGGTATAACCATCTGTTTAGTGTTCATGATATTATATATATCTATATATATATATATATAGATATATATACATTATACATACATGATGTTTTCACTTATCAATAATTCTATCCATACTGTGGCCAACTTAAAGGCTTAAACACAGTACAACAAGAAGATTTGCTTGGTGCTAAGTATTAATAATAACTGTTAAAGAACTGCTATACTTCAGTGTCCTTTACAGACAGGAATGTAATCTTCTTAAAAAATGTTTTTTACAAGACAAACAATTTGTATTTTATATAAATATTATATGAATATTATTTATATTATTATTTATTTAAGCATAATTTCTAACAATAAACCCTCCTAAATGTTACACACTGGACATCTGAACTAACTGGTTAGAGTTGCACACTTTCCAAATCCCACATTAGGGGCATATTATATATATACATGTGAATGTAACTGTGTAAAACTGGCATAAAAGCATGACATACTGACTGAAGGCTTTTGAAGCATATTAATAAAATCTGTTAGGGTAAATAACAATAAAACCATACTCATTTTGTGATATCTAAAAATATCATTAAGTTGTTCCAAGAACTGATATCATATCACATTATGATGAAATTGAGGATTTAAACATTTACTTCCACAACATTAGACTGAAGTGCTCAGTCAGCCCATCCCAAATTTAGAACACTGAAAGGAACTTCGATATGCTTTTGAAAACATTATGTTCAGTTAAATGCACTTTTGTTTTCTGTCTGCTGTGATGCATTCTGAGTGGGATCCTCTGAGAACACATACATGTACACGTACACTCCCACCTTTGGGGCTGAGTCATGGCTCAGTGGGACAACTGCAAACTGCATTAGCCTAATTCTCCTGCACACGGTAATTGAATTATCATTTACTACTCCACCTGCATCCAAATGCATCAGTCATTTTATAAATACTCACTATCCTCCATGTATACAAGGGATATCTCTATCTCTCTCACACGCACGCACACACAAATACAGTGTATCATTTGCAGAAAGACTTGAGTGGCCGTAGTTTCCATTAATCTCGCATGGACAGTTAGGCACGAACACGGGCTAGTGGTAGTAGAAGAAAATTTGTAGAATAAACAAATTGCTATAAAAGGTAAAGTGTTCGCACTTGAAGGCTCTGGTGGGCTCTTAAGCTGAGCTATAATAGCAGCCAGGAGGAGCAAACCTCATTCAGCCTCTAACAAACAGAGAAGGAGGCTGGGTTGTTAAAAGGCAAGAGGTAAAATCACTTTTCTGCACAAATCCAATGAGCTGGACCAGCTCCCTCTTTCCTTCCCTTGGATATTTTTCCTTGCTGTTTTCATGAGTGAGCATCTGCTTCATGAACCTTTGCTGGCCATGCTCCATCAGTAACCTGATGTGAATGACAATGGCCAGCCTCCTGGCTAATTGATTTAGCTATCTCTCAGCCATTTCAGAGATGCCAAACAATGATGCCACTTGTTGCCCCTGCCAATTCAGGATAAAAACCCTGTTCTGAACAGAGAGCTTTTTCCTTTGGCTGGTTGTGATAAATTGAAGGTTGTGGAGGATGCTGCCTGGTGATTCAGTCGCTGCCAGGTCAATGTTTAAAACCTGTTCCACATGGCTTTGTCTTTTTGCTCTTTGTTATCGTTTTCTGTGAGAGAAATGGCGCTGCGGGCGCTGAGCCAAGTAGACACTATATGCATAGTAATAATAAGAAGAATAATACATTTTATTTGTAGAGCACTTTTCATAAAATAATCTCAAAGTGCTACAGAAACCAAAAGGAAACAAAAACACAAAAGGCAAGAACATATTAAAAATCAGCAACAAAAAGAAGTAAAAGTGATAAAATACATAGGTAAAAAATGTGTAGTATTTATGGGTTTATATAACCCAAAATCCACTTTTTTATACATATTATGTGCTCCTGCATTGTCTAGTCGCTGTATAATAGTTTTTGTTTCATTTTCGTAGTGTTTCAAAAAGTCATGTAAAATAACATGGTCGCGGGCCGCGGTTGCATAGCCAGTGTTAGCAGCGAGACGCCATGTTTCTACCGGAGCCTGTAAGGACAAACGCAAGAGAACAAATCAATCGTCTCTTTACTTGTAGCGGAAGTCCCGCCTCCACTCTCTCCGCTTCGTCTGCTACGGCCGCGGTAGCTCGCCCTCTCCCCCGCCTCACGAACCTCATCTGCTGACACGGAGAAAGACAACGAGGACGACATTTGACCAGCTGCGGATACCGTAGCGCTCAGGGAAGGGAGGGGGTGAGCAGAGCAGCAGTTCTTTGTTGTAAATTTCAGCCTCTCCTCTAGATAGCACTATAAACTACTTACTTCACCTTTAAGAACGGAGTGAAATTTGGTAAATTTATGAGCAATTTAAGAACGCTGCCGGAACAAAAAAGTAAAACACAATTACAATAATCAGAGTCAAACTGAAATTGTTCACAGAATAATAAAAGCACTAAACATTTGTTGATTTTCTGAAATCTCCTTTTGACAGTGGAATTGGGGTAAACTAAATACAGCTATTTCTGCATCTTTCCCCCCTTTTTACACTCAAAAAAGGGCAACATCACACATTTTCTGTTGTGACAAAATATATTTGTATGATTCATCATGCTGAGGCACAGAGGGTTTTGGAGAGAGATTATAAAGGCATAGAGCAAGCAGGCTTGACTATTTAGAGTATGTAGAACAAAGGGACATGGTGTAATTTGTATCGTGAGAGTTAGCTTTAATTCCAGCATGAAACCTGTTCAAAGGACTGTGACAGCTCAGACCAAAAATCAAACAATTGTACCCATGAGGATGAGTTTCAAGACACTAAGCAAATGTATTGTATTGTATCTGCTTTTTATTTACACAAAACTACCACTGGCTTATATACTTCAGCAGCGTGCGAAATACCCCAATAAAAAACAAAAAATAACCAATCTACAATTTTTGCACAACTTGCAAAAATTTACAACATGCATAACACACTAATAGCCTCCATTCTCTCTTGATGTCTGCGGGACGTGGTGGGATATGGGACGGCATTGTAAAGAGTGTCCTTAATAGAGGACTGTGTTGTGGTGGCGCTGACTGATGAGCTTTATCGCCTAAACATAGACCACTTTATGGCTGAGCTTTTCCCTTTTTGTCCGACCCACTTCCGGTTTGAAATGTTTGTGCCGGTGTGTGTTCATTCATGCATGCAGTAAATGGCTATCGCTATTTCACTCAGGTTCCCTAAAAGCAGGTCCCCCTCTTCTAGACGTGTATCTTTTACAGATCGCGCTTGGTAGGTCTTTTGATATCCTCCATCCATCCATCCATTATCTACCGCTCCAACCTCCACCAGAGGGTCACGGGGGTGCTGTGCCCATCCCAGCCGACACCGGGCGACAGGCGGGGTTCACCCTGGACAGTTCGCCAGTCCAACACAGGGCCACACACAGAGACAAACAACCAGTCACTCACACTCTCACACCTACGGCCAATTTAGAGTGACCAATTCACCTAATCCCCATATCGCATGTTTTTGGACTGTGGGAGGAAGCCGGAGAACCTGGAGAAAACCCATGCACACACGGGGAGAACATGCAAACTCCTTGCAGAAAGGCCCTTGTTCCGAAGTTGTTCCAAACGGGGCTCGAACCCGGGAACCCATGTCTTCTTGCTGCAAAGGCAAGAGTGCTAACCACTACACCAACCATGGGCCCCTTTTGCCTCTGATAGTGGCTGTGTGCGCACAGGGGGTTCACTCCCCTATGCGCTTCAGTGAATACAATTGCATCTACCCTGGAAAAAGCAGATGCATTTGAGTGTTATAGCACATTTCATAAGTGCCCTGCCTAATGTAATGCACAAGCATACATGATTTTAACTACAGGATGTCTACAAACACATTATTTGTGCTGTCCTTCAGTGTGTCCTGTCTGAGGAAGGAGAGGGCTTCCAGAGTGCCATCACACATGGACTGGGAAAATCCTGCCATCTATTTCAGTTAATATGCCTTCATATTTGGCCTCGTATGATGTTTGTGTTGTATACTGTATCCTTTCATTATTGTTGTTGTTTCTGCTGCTCCGTGTTTCTCTCTCTCTCTTTCCCTGCAGGGGGCGTAGTTGACCTACATTCTGGTGATGACGCCAGTGATTGCTGCCACCTGCACAACTCCTCTCCAGCTGTTCCTGATCAGCGATCACGTGGGCTCATAAGGAGGGGTTGCGCTTCTCTCTGGCGTCAGTTCCTCGTTTTCGCTCAGTAATCCAGTACCTGGCCTGTAGACCCGTTCGCAATTTGGTGTTGGGGGATTTTCTCACCTGAACTGAGTTAGTGGGTCCCTAGAGATGAAAAATTACAGAGGTGCTCGTCTGCCATAGTGCCACGAATTACGTAATGGTCAAATCAAATATGGCCGTTATCAGCTATGATGAAAATCCAACTTTTTTGTTTCTGAATGTATATATACATGTAATAAATCAATTTAGATGTGTTATGGTATGTGGAATTTATTTATGATATTCTTATGACCATATTGAGTGATTTTGACCTAGAAAGGTCATGGTCAAGGTCATTTCCCTATTTTGAAGACCTTGGTCATTTAACTTGGCCATTGTTAGGAATAAAAAACAGATGTAAGTCTAATTCTACTAAATCTGACATTTAACATTCATTGTTAATATTGTTTTTAACATAAAGGATCATCATGTCATTGAAATGTCAATGTCAACATCATATTTCAATAACTCCATTAAGATTTATTTATTTATAGTCCCCTTTTTATTGTATTTTTTTCCACAATAATTTGTTTGAATTGTAACAAGACATGAAGAGAGGAAACATAACAATTATAAACATCCCCTTTGAACTTTTATTTCAAAGAACTTTTATTTCTTTTATTTTAATATTAGTACAATAATATAAAATAAAACAATTGGGTGCAAATACAACTATATAGCAATAAAAGTGATACATATTACATCATATCAAATTAACTAAAAGTGCACCATATAGTGTCATTTCTCTCAAAGTATACTGTATGTGTGCATGCATGTTAGTGGGATGGGTTTTTACAGGATGATTTTTAAATTTTTCCATGGCAGAATACGGTGCATGAAACTTCAGCAGCACGACAGCCACATCGGCGATTTTCACACTTGCCTGCACACTTACATACTGTGAGCAGACTTGGTGGTAAGGGCCTCAGACATTTTGATGGCAGGAGTGTGCCAAAGTGCTCTGTCCATCCATGTTCCATTGGCTCCAGTCTTGCTTTGGGGTCTTTGGCTGTTGCTAGCAATTGGCAAGCCGTATGAACCAGAAAAGCCCCTCGTTGGATGTGGCCTCTGATCCCACTACTTGTGGGAGGGAGAGCATCAATTCCAGCACTTCCACTGGTGTAGATCTCTACCCTGAGGTCATCAAATGTCTGAGCTGTTGTAGTTGACCTGGCCCCAGCCCAGACATGCACCAAGTACTTCTCAGCCAACCCTGCATCTTGCTCTGTCAAGGTGTCTGCCTCGCCAAAGTTGGCTAGGTATTGGACTGGGTCGGAAGCCATAGCAGCATGTTTAGTCCCCACCTTGCTCATACAGTCATCTCCAGTCAGGATATGTGCTTTAATCACTGTTTTTGACAGTGATGCTCCAAGACGAGAGACTGCTTGATGGAGTGGAAGCATTTGCCACCTCTCACCAGTACCATACTGCTGCCAGATCTCCTTCATCCCAAGTTCTTGGAAGTATGGGCTGTAGTGAAGTAGCAATGCAAAGGTGTCAGTGTCATTGGAGACTATGACAACTCTCTTGCACTGCTTCACACGAACAGCCCACTCAACATGCACCAGCAACCTGGCATCAGCCTCCTCAATCCAATTCAAGAGGTCTGGGATCTCTTCGCCACCAGTTGTCTTTGCTGGTAGCACCTCATCATCAATGATGACAGAGCTGACAATGACAGTAGGACTGCCACCAGCTCGAAGGCACACCATATCCCGAGCTAACAGTTGAAGATTCCGCTTGTTCTCCTCAGATGCCCAGAACTTGTCAAGTTGCTGAGGGATGGGTGTGTGTCTTGTCATGCCAATGATGTCAATGCCTGTTGTTAAGTCTGTACACCGCATGCGCTCCCCTTCCTTCAGAGACATCTCAATGTAGGAATCTAGTACAAGATGGATGACCGCCGGCTCTTGGCAGAGGGATGATGTTGAGCTGATGATGGCATTGATGACGGCACCTAAAGTAAGGAATTGTGCTAGAGGCATCTGTCACATCTTCGACATGAAGTCTACCACAACATGAGTGACATAAGTAGACTCAGGACTCCATTAGGTGAGATCAAGTCGAGTCTTAATCTCACTGACAAGTTTTGACTTGTTGACATGAGCTGGAAGGTCACCATCAAACAGGGGAGATGATGAAAGCACATCATGAAAAAGTATCTGCCGGATACTCATGCCCCGCTTCTGTGGTTGTTCGTTGAACTGAGGTAGTTTTCTCTTTGATATAGTTGTGCTAATTTTCTTGGTCTTCTCAACGAACCTCTCCTGCCTGTATGAGCCATAGACATGCTTCCCATTTTGCAAACAGTTGAGGAAGCGCGGTGCGAAACCTCGGTCAACAGCCTGCTTGGTGAGCAGATTGTGCAGTGGAACAGGCACATTGACTGTCACTGAATATGGATTCTGCCGCTCTAGCACAAAGTCCAGCAGCTTTGAAACATTTTGGTTGAAGGTAAGGCGGCGAGTGGAGCCAATGTATGCTGGAGAGGGCATTCTGTCTGTTTCAAAGTGTGATTGTTGGTGAGAAAGTTTAGGATGTCAGAGATCATCCCAATCTAATGGAACAAGAGCTCAAACTCTGCTACAGCATTTGCATTGTGTGTGGCTCCTACTACATAGTGACCTCCAGGACCCTTTGCCACTCGCTGAATGGTCTGCTCAACCTTCATGTCACCTCCCACACCACAGAACCAGCCAGGGCGATCCTGCACAACCCACTGGCCTATAGAGAAGCGTCGGTAGAGCTCAGGATGTGTGAACTCTAGCACCTTGATTTGTTCAAGATACCATGAGCCATGACGAAGGTAGTTTATGCAGTCACATTATGCAAAGATTGGCATAGAATCCTCTATAGTAGCCACGTGTAGGTTCCAGTTTCCTTCTCTTTCGGAGACGACAGCATTTTTGATGACTGCCACCAATTTCAGCCAAACTCCAAAGAATTGGCAGAGCTCTGACTTCGCTTCACACTCCGCTTCACACTCCTTCTCAAACTCCAGAAAGTCCTGATGCAACTTCTGCACTTGTTCAATCAAGGCCTCAAACTGTTCTGGGCAATGTTGATTTGCAGCCAGTGTAGTGCGCAGTGCCTCTACCTGTGCTAGCACTGGATACTGTGCTTTGTCGTTGTGTTGCCAGAACATCATCCACTGTAGTGACCTGATCACATCCTCCACAATCAGCATCCCAGTGAGGGCCCGGACATAATGACTGCCATTTAACACCAACTCTATAACGCCAGGTCCAAACACTTCACATTCCACCAATGCATCATCATGGGCCAGAACCTCAAATCAGTTTTCCCTGGCATCTGAGCAGAACACGGGTCCAATGGAAGGGACCCATGCAGAGGAACATATCCTTGAACTGTTCTGTCTCATGCAGGTAAATATCTACAGCCATGGCAAACACGCCTTCATCACACCAAATCGCCATTGACGCCTTATTCAGTTGTCTGCGAACACTTTGGAAGTTGGTGAGGCAATGTCTGACGGTGGCACGCTCAGTAATGGGTCTCGGTATGACAGGGAGGAAGCCAACACGCATCATTGACACCACAGCAGCTGAGACAAGTGTGTGCACAGCAGCCCATATCAGAGGGTCTCCTGCTAATGCATCGCAGCGGATCAGACTGATCAAGAATTCTCGCTTTCCAGATACACTTTGGGCAGTTGCAACATCAAGTAATGTTGCTTGCTTGTTTTCAGGATACAGAAGCATGTCTGGTGGCAGGGCAGGTCGAACCACTGGCTTTATATGGTGAGGTACCTCTTGGCATGGCAACTTTGTCAGCAGGATTGGATCAGCAAGGCTTAATCCTGTGCTTGACACTGGAGGCTTATGAAGGGGTCTGTTCACTGTGGCGTCTTGAAACAGAACTAATGCTGCATAGTGTGAACCCTTGGTACCAGACAGTGATGATTTATCAGCATAATCAGAGTTGTCCATGCCTGCCATAGTATAATCTTCTCTTGTAAAACTACTTGGTATGGGTGTCTCGCCATCTTCTGAGCATTTCACAGCATAGCTAGCGAGAAGACTGCGAGCAGATCTGATTGTCTGGTAGCTCGAGCATGAACCAATCCTGTTGAAAGTTGTGAGAAGGCTCTTGCTGCGATCTCTTGTATAAATGGCATGGCCAAGCATAATATGCAACGGTGTTCTCTTTACTCCACTGTGAATGTTATACACAAGTATTTGGAAGAGACAGTGCAGTTGTATACTCTTGTGATCTCTTACCCATTTCCCCTCTTCTTCTAGTAGAGACTGTTCGCTCAGTAGAGGCTCTTCTCCATGTGTGGGCTCTTGCTTTTGTGGCTGTTCCTCTGCGAGCTGGCTGCCCTTCACTTGCCCCTGTGTGGACTGTACATTATCCTCTCCATCTGTGGGATTTTGCTGCTCTGATAGCAGTACCTCTGCTGCTGGCTGATTGTCCTCATCCCGTAGAGGCTGGAGAAGCTCCCAAGGTCTCTAGCACTACTTCTAAAGAGCTTGTGCTTGGGGACCTTGAACAGAGCAGCTAAGAACGTAAGAAGAGGCGCTGGCATCATTGTTGTCTCCCATGATACTTTCAAGTCAGTACTGTCACAGAAGCTGTCTTGAAGACCAAAATCAACATCCAGGAGCACTTCTCTCAACTTGGTGCCTGCTTCTCTCATTATGTCTTGATTCTTCAGCTTGATGGCCAAGTCAGTAGCGTTAATGTCAGATGAGAAAAAAATGTCAGATTCATTCATCCTACTGTTGGGAGCAATTGTGACCAATTCTCCGTAGTGATTAAGGATCAGCTGTTTCATATCACGAGTCTGGAAGGTTCTTCCAACAGCCTCAATGCAAACTCCACAATATCGCTCACAGTGCAACACTCTCCATTCGCCAAAAGCTTGTCAATATATGAAATGGCACGAGCAAACAGCACTTGCTTGATGTTGGTAATGGCCGGCTTGTCTAGTGCTTTGACTTTGATGTTACGTTCATATTTCCGCATGTAGTTCTGGCGACAGAGATTGTGGCAAAATAAATCAGCTGATATGACTGATTTAATAGAGCTATCTTCATCATCCCTCAGTCGATCTGCAATTCGGGTGAAAACTACATCTTGGTTATGCTTTGCTGCAGCAATGAGTTTCTGCGCACTATCATACTCACAAATTATGTACTTGTGTTCCATATATCCACATATAACACAGGGCAATGTTCTTGCATCCTTGTCAGAACTTGGAGGTGCACAAGATGTAACACTTCTCGGTAAGGTTGTTGTGAATTTAACACTTGTAGAAGCCTCATCTTCTGTCTCACACACTTCTTCAATTCTTTTCTTCTCAATGGATGTCAGTTTGCCAGAATGAGTGTATGACTTGTAGCATTTGTTGGTATTGTGGTAAACAAACATGCTACTATCATTATCCTCATCATCATCCCCGATCAGAGTTTTAATACGATTTGTAACCACATCATTACGGATTTTAGCAGCTTGTTTGATTCTCTCACGTCCTGTCTTTTCACTTGTTAAATGCAATTTATTATCTTCTTGACAGATGATGCATAGCTTTTGATTAAGATTGTCCTGACCTGTCATTGAAGCAACCAAATTCAAGCTTTTGGGTCCAGATATTTTAGAATGCTCCATGTTGATTATGTTTGATGCTCAATAGTGAGACGAAAACTTAAGAAACCTTGGAAATCTTTGACTACTTCTGGTAAAATACAAGAAAAGTTAAACTTTCTCCTCTTATTTTATGTGACCTCTGTCTCGTGTTGTACAACTACACAGTATAAGGGCAAATTGTAAATTTGAGTTAGTTCCATGACCATGACCTTTCAAGGTCAAAATCACCCAATATGGTCATAAAAATATCAGAAATTAATTCCACACACCATAATAAATTTGAATAGATGTATTAAATGTGTATAAACATTCAGGAACAAAAAAGATAGATTTTCGCCATAACCGATGGCGGCCATATTTGATTTGACCATTGCACAATTCGTGGCACTATGGTGGACAAGCACCTCTGGGATTTTTCATGTCTAGGGACCCACTAACTCAGTTCAAGTGAGAAATTCCCCCAACACCAAATTGCGAACGGGTCTACAGGCCATGTCCAGGATTACAGCTGGTAAAGTCGCTACTTACCTCGCTACTAGGAACATTGACTCTCATGATCGTTACTTACCTTAGCCTCCGTCTTCAGGTCACCACGTCTCCTGCTCCCGAGAGAAACACGGAGTCTCCGCGGATCCCAACACCTCCGGAATCGCTTCCTCCTGTGACTCTCCAGATCCTCTTCACCTCCGCTCCAACGAAGCAGCCGCTTCCCTCCTCGATCCTCGTGGACACCTGCGCTCCTCTCTGTTACACCTCAAGTGAGTCCGTTCCTTGGGAACGTCCATACGAACTCTGTTGCCACGAAGGAGTCGCTGTTTGGGACCTGGCCCAGCTGCTGTCCGTTCTCCCGTTCAGTTGTTATCACATTATTCACGCTAGCGCGTTGTACCTGGTAGCTAATAAAACCATACTTTTACATACTTACCTTTGTCCTGTCTGCATCCGAGTCCTCCTCTTCGTTTCCCTTTAAAGGGAAACATAACAGAGACATCCATTCATTTGTTTTTTCATTTGTGTATGGATTTGTCCTGTATTCATTTGAATGTGCATTTATTCTTATGTTCTATAATATGCTTTGAATTGGCTCTTTCTGTCTTGTGGAGACAGAGCTCAGTTTAGAAAGGAGCTGATTTACTTTCTTTGATTTATCCTTATTCAATAAAGCAACATCGTGTTACTCTTTGTTGCGTTTTATATTTCTATTGTGTATATAAATATACAATTATTATTAATATTTTTAAATAAATAAATTAATTAATTATTGTAATCAATGATCACAAATGTTAAGATCATGGCAGTGGGTATAGTTGAATGCAGTGGTGGAAGAAGTACTGAATCTCAGTACTTAAGTAAAAGTACAAATAACCAAATAAATATTTACTTTAATAAAAGTAGAAGTACCAAAATGACAACCCTACTTAAGTAAAAGTAAAAAGTACCTGATTTTAAACGTACTTTAAGTATTAAAAGTAAAAGTACTTGCATAATGATTCATTCTCTTAATGTCTGTATTCAAAACAATAACAGACTGTGGCATTAATTAAGTTTTAGGTTAATGTAATGTGTTAATGTGTTAAATATCAACAATGGCAAAACCAAAAAAGAAGTCTGGTTATACATCTTTAAAAGTTTTTTTTAACTGCAACACAAATATTTGCAGTACATTAACTATTTTAACATTGTAACAACAACACTGTTAATTACCATATGTTTAAGGCTGTAAACGTTTTCGATTCAGTGCATGAGTTTTAATCTGACAGGAACGGGCGAGGGTCATAAGCTCGCGTTGAACCTTGTTTATACTCGTGCGTGTGATGTGGCGCGGGGCCCCGCAGACAGCGCGCCCTGCGCCCACACACGCAGGCGTTTTATACTTACCATGTTGTTCGTTGCAGTATTCGCCGCAACGACAGGGGGTGTACAACCAAAAATAGTCAACTTGTGCTGCCGGATAAACGTCCGCTGCCTTGCAAAAGTAGTAAACAACAACTTTCCGCATATCGCTTACATTGGTCTCAAAATGACTGTCCGTCTCTGTCCGGTGTTTCACGTATTGGGACAAACATCCCATAATCCACCAGGATCTTTTTTCATGTCCTATGGTAAAAATCATCGTCTTTCTGTAACGTGGTAAAAATCTCCTTCCGTGAATATAAAGCTATGTGAGAGTCTCGGACAGAAGAGTCATACAAATGCTGAGATGGGTGGAAGAGGAGGCTCCTCGCGGGTCTCCTCCGCACTCCGGCTTCCCATCGCTCTGGCGGCGCTCTCTCCCCTGACTCTCGTCTGGGTCACTACGTCCGCACACGGAGGCTTATGGCACTTTTCTACTAGCTCAACGCGACACGTAGTGCTTCCCCGGGCCCCTCTCTGCCCGTCCGGAGCTCAGCGTCCCCATCGTATTCTCTCCCAGGGCTGACGGACACGACGGCGGGGCACTGTGCGAGGGTGGAGAAAGAACGGGTCCGGGGTCCAGAACTTATCAGAAAATGTAATGAAGCGTATTGTGAAAATGTAGCGGAGTAGAAGTATAGATAATTGCTGCAAAATGTTACGAAGTAAAAGTAAAAAGTATGCACTATTTATTCTACTCAAGTAAATTTTTCAAGTATCTGTACTTTACTTAAGTACAGTAACGAAGTATTTGTACATTCCACCACTGGTTGAATGTGAAAACATAGTGTAGTGGGCAGTGGAATAACTATTAGTTTCAATTTGTGGTGACTGCTGCTGAGATGAGGGATGAGAATGAATAAATATTGGAACTTAGCCTGCTCCAGACCAGGCTAATGCTACAGGATAAATCTCCATGGTAACTCTTGTCATAACATATACTGCTTTTGAGAAACCGGATCACGGATTAATTAAGCCAGGATAAGCAACATAGCCCGGCTTAATCCCTTATCCTACTTTTGTGAAACGGGCCCCAGGTGGATGAAGTAGGAAAACAAATACCATTTCCACAGCAAATTTTACAAGGGTGAAACTATGAGCCTGTTGAAATGATAACTGTGGAGGCCTGAGAGCACAACTGTTATACGTGTTGTTAATCAATATTCAGATTACAAGAGTAACTTCTGGTGCTTGGTCTTCATGAACAGGTATAAAACAAAATTTTTTGTATACTTTCAGACATTATTGAGAGAGCATTTGTATGCATCCATCCCTGCAACACAGGGACGGGGGTGGTGCCAAGTGTTTATCCATTTGAAACTTTTTGAGCAATAGTATTCACTTCTGAAACTTTTCATGAGTGCTTCGCATTCACACTCCAACCTGTCAGCCATCGTAATTTACTAGTTTAATACTGCTATTGCCTCAATTTGTCTTGTTAATCACTTTCTGTGTGTAGCGTGGGAATGTTGCTCGGCAACAAAAGACTGAAACACTGCTATACTGAGAACTACAGAGAGAGAGAGAGAAATGTGGAGCTGATAGACTTTATCACTAAAAAGTTAGGCATATTCAGTTTCTAACAACACAAATGAAAATGTCAAGCTACACCAATAAATGGGATATATAATTGGATATATTAAGTGTACTGCAGACATAACCAAACTTGAAAAATGCAGAACATCAAAATTAGCCATTTTTTGGTTACTGGTGTTTATATTTATTAATCTCATTTATCTATGTCATGATCTTGAATAATTAACTTCAGAGTTGGTAGAGACCTGCAAGTAAATTCAGACTTTGGCTGCCATGGTTATTCAAATCACCTATTTATTAAATTTAGACAAATCTAATCATATTATATTTAGGAAGGATTACAAGAATCCATCAGTCACTGCAGATGTGCAGTGACTGATGTCAATCCAAGGAACATTCCTATGGGGCATGTTTTCTCCTTGCTCTTCATCTTGTTTCTCATATTCTTGAAACCAGAAGCAATAATTTGGTTAAAATGCCCCATAAGGCAACTAAAAGGCTGACGAATATGACTGAAACGGCCAGCCCTTCTGTTGCTGCAAGCCATTTAATCACTTACTGGAAGCCCAGCAGCTTGACTGCCTGATGTGGACATTTAAGGACAGACAGATCATTACTCATTCTCTCCTTGTTGCATTTTTCCTTACTTTTGTTTTTGTTATTGACAAATTCTTACAAGCTTTTTCAGCATCCTGCATGAAAAATGCATTTACAGCAAAACAATTATTTAAATTGTATCATCAGTTATAAAACATATTCCTATTCTGTCACAGAGAGATTCTGTATAAGTTTATGACAGCTTCTTTCAGACATAAGTTTGAAGCAGCAGCAGCTTCTGAAAAAGCTCAGGAGCTCAGAAACGTTGATGTGCTCACACAACACAAGTCCAGATCATGACTAATGTACCCACACACATTGTTGGTTTACTGACACCGCAGAGAACAGTGGATAAGATACTTTATTCTCTAAATAAATATGAGAGTCATATTGGGAGGGCTGGGTAACACCTGGTATATAAGTTACACATGTTTTTCAAAAAAGAAAAAATGTGCATTATTAATTGTTTTTTGTTTTTTCAGCCTCAGTTAAAAATAGAAAATCTGACACAACTGTAATGTGGGAGAGCAGAGGAAATGTGTTTTTATTTCTAGCACTTACTCTAACACTTTGGATCACTGTTAGATCTGACTCCCTGAACATAAAAGCTTCATTACCAGGAGCCTTTGAAGCTCATATCTGGACAATAAAGACACAAGTTATTCACTTAGAGAATAAAACGCACCCTTAAAGCAGTTTACTTCAACATGATGATCTTGTCATGCACTCTCTAATCCCTCCTCAAGTGAAAAATTAAGACCTACCTCTCCCAAAAAGATGATGAGCCGAGTTGGTGAAAGAAAAATGAGCACAAAGTTTGACGATCCAAGCATCCACAGAAACAGAGAATCTAAAATCCCCTGTGAATGTAAACAGGCTGATTGTACCACCGTTTTTAAAGACATGTACAATACAAGGCTCTGTAGAAACAAGCTGAAGCTGGAGAACTAATCAACCTCTCTTGTAGTCGTGTGATGATCCACTCAGACCCAGAATAACACAGGAAAATATGTGGGTCAAACGAGTGAAAAAAGGAAAAATACTTGCATGGTTCTCCTTTGCATTGATGGTGACAGCGTGTCAGAGAAGGCCAGAGAGTTACTCTCTGTCACGCTCTGTCACTTTCCCTGTATTTGCTGTACTCCTCTCCGCCTTCACTGCCTTCTGTCTCTGTCTGTGCACACAGTTCTATCTCCGCCTCACCCTATCACTGAGATTCACTTCATCTCTCTCTCTCTCTCTTCCTCACATCTCTTGGTTGATCTTTCCTCGTTCTCATTCTTCTCCCATTAGCTTCATTCATCACAGCTTGTTGCACAAATGCACCACATTTTGTCAGTCTCTCTCTGGCTACGTTTACACTAGCACGGGTATTTTTATAAACGGACTGCGTTTGTGCCTTTTCGTTTTGGGCAGCTGTGGCCTAGTGGTTAGGGCTTCAAGCTTGAGACCGGAGGGTAGCTGGTTTGAACCCCGACCTGTCCGCAGCTGAATGCAGGCAGTTCACTGCTCTGGGTTAGCATGTACTTCACCTCGCTGTGTGTGTTCACTAACTCACGGATGGTTAAAATGCAGAGATTGGAAATTTCCCCACTGCGGGACTAATAAGGGAATCTTAATCTTAACAAACAAACTGACAACAATTCTTTCTAAAAACTCTGTTGTTGTCGATGAGGATTCTGATGGCTTGTATGGCTTTCTCCTTCTACCTACCCACAGGCCACAGGCTTGGTGTAGTTATGATGGCTCTTGACAGCATATTTATGCAGGTTAATATAAATGGAAACTTTTTTGAAAACGATGATGTGTGCACAAACTTGTTTTGGAAAACGGAGGAAAGAAAATACCGTTTATAAAAATATCCAGCTAGTGTAAACGTAGCCTCTGTCTACTTCTTATTTCTCCCTCTCTACCTTTCAACCTCTCTCTTTCCTCCTCAGCCACCACCACCATCACTCTCTTTCTCATATTATTTCACTTTTTCACACCTGCCAGCAAAATCACAGCTACAAATATGCTCCTCAGCCTCAGAATAGCACTGTTGCATATGCATAATATACCCTTAACATATAAAATATGAAACAAGGCCAGGGTGCAGCTAATACTGAATGTATTGTTAATGGCAAAAGTATATAAACAATTCTATGTTAATTTCCATCTCCACACGTTTCTCTTGCTCAGCCAATGGCCTAATGTTCACCATAGACTATATTTGAAAGACAGTTCATGTTATTGTCTGGGAGTAGTGAGGTTGATGTGCAGATGATCAGAACAGCTGCATCTAATAAAAACTTCCCTTGGCAATCAATTTAAAGTTCCAGAGCACCACTGTGTCACCCACTGTGGATATATTTAACACTACAGTTCTGACTTGACAAAAGAGTGGGTTGGAACTTCTGCTCGTAGTAAGGAGAGGTTAGTGAATAACGAGCAGCAGTATCATGTTATGTCTACATAGGGAGGGGAGGGACACTGCTTTGCTTTGCTCCAGCCAATCCTGGTGGAATACAACAGGAGCTTGTGATGAGGTCACGCCAGAGGCCTTCCACAAAGTCAGACATGATCTATTTGATGCAGCTCTTATGAGGGATAAGGGAACGCATTAAAGACAACACCCTGTGGGAGAGCAGTGCCAGTGAAGCATTAACATTTATTATTTTATAACACACATTTCCACACTGCTATCAGACAGTTAAATGAAGGCCCAGTGTGTTAAATTGTTTCAAATGTATATATATTTATAATATATAATTATATAATATATATCTAATAATTTAATACTAACAGACCTTTAATTAGAGAGTCAGAATCTGTTTGCTGAGCGATGTGTGCAAAGTTTTTCAGCCCAATTATTGGAACACTTAGAATTAAAAGTGCTATAGGCTTTCTCCCACTGCCACTTCAGTCCTCCGCAACCTACAAAACATAAGCAAAATGATTACAGCAAAGGTTCAACTTTCTATCGCAGGGTCTTATGTTTGAATTTATCAAAAGATCATTTCAGTCACTCATGGCACATATTTAGTAAACCTGTAACTGTGAAACCATGAAACCATATTGTACATTGATCATTTTAAGTAATTATCGTGGACAGAAGAAATGGCTCCATAATATCTTATTTTGTCATTTGCAGTGATTCTCGTCTCGTTTTGAACGAGTCAATGGCCAAAAACACGATGCTAAATAACCTCTTTAAATTATTTAAGTAATTAAAGTGCATTCTCACCTTTAAAGGAAGCATTTTCTGAAACTAAATTCCAAATAATTACTAAACGTGTCAGATTCAATTGCTTGTGGCACTTCTGGAATTTTGAGGAAATGTTTTTTGCTAACTGTGGCAGTGGGGCTTGGTTAGAGCGGCGGCTGCTGGAGGGAAAGGAGGAGTGGCTCAGCCGGTGATCAGACAGCTGAACAGAATCAGGTAATCAGTCAGCTATATAAGCACATTTGTAACCTGGTCCTGGTGTCTTGCAGTAGGCTGGGTCCACACACAGATGGAGAGAGGGAGACAGAGAAAAGTCACGGAGTGAGAGCGCAGCAGAGCGCTGACACAACAGCAAAAGCTGTGTCCCTTTGTTTGTTTCTGTCTCACACACTACTAACCATATGGTGGCATCATTCTCTCCATTTACACAGAAAACAGTTTAGGATGTCCTCATCATTCTCAAAAGATGCCGTGTCACACACAGAGACATAATGTTTGGTCTTTAGCTGTGGTCTGCTGATTGGCAGATATCTTTGGTATGCCACCACTCTTGCTATTATGATATGTCAAAAACAAACCATCTACACTGCTCAGGAGAATGTTATAATTGTCTACAGGTTGACACCAAGACAGCAACATGTGTTATTCAGAAGATAAATCACAACGACACCCTCCAACTCAAAACACTGTAAAAGCTCTCCAGTCAATTTATGTCACACACAAAACTTGTCGTTAGCAGGAGAGGAATCTGTCTGTCAACACACAAATGACATTTTCAAATAGAAAAGACAGTGATGGTTATCTGCTCCATGGCGGGCAAAGCATGATGCTGTTTTCTGTTAACCCTGAACATTGAAGACGTAATGCAATATATGTAATATAATCATAAATTAAATGACTGAAATTAGCTGAATTTCTTTGAAACACAATTTAGACTTCAATGGAAAGTCCAATTTCAATTTTTGTTTGTTCCCCTTCTGCTGGTGTACTGTGTGAATTTTAAAAACTGTGAGTCGTAGCTGAGAGAGAAGTTGTATACCAGGCTCAGTAATATAAGGTCTGTGTGTGTGCTTTTCAACTACCATGTTTAAGGATGTTCAGTCACTGCAGTTAACACAGAGCTATCAGTGAAACTGAAAGACTGACAAATATCTGATTAAATACTGGCATCTTAGGGTGGGTGTAAATGAGGACCCCTGCAATCTCTGTAACACACACACACCATGGTGCATTTCAGCCAATGTCTCTTCACAGTGTTCAGACTCCGATCCCTCCTCCAAGGGGCTGTGTCATTAGCATACTGACTAGAGTCAACATGGCTAAGAAACTGTCTTTTACCGATACTTTCTTTCTTCCCCTCTTAATCCCTGTTTCATGTTTCTTTGTTCACAAGTGTCACATTCTTTCTGCCCTTGTTCATTTACTCTAAAGCTAAGCACCAAGTGAACAACCTGAAACATGACATCAGTGAAACAGCCTTTGAGAAATGAAGATAGTAAATCAATAATCTGGCTTGTTATCATTTGATGATGTGTTTAAAGAAAGAAAGAAAAGAACTAAAAATATATAACAGATTATTTGTCAATATATTTCAATCTCCACAACAAGATTATAATTGTTTATTTCTACTTCTTAATCCAGATTTTCTGTTGGACTCTTTGTTTATATTCAATTTCTGCCACCATACCAACTTCTTGTTTGGTTTAATAAGGTTATATTTTCCTCATGCAGAGCATAATCTTGATCAACGTCCAATAAACAGAGACATTGGTGCTCGTTTCTGCACAGGTAATCGGTGGCAGTAAGGTTCATTTTCAACTTGTCATTATCAAATCTGACTGGGTCAGATTTAATGGGGTTAAATGTCCAATAATATAACTAAAGAACTTCCATTACTGTTCATTGTCATTAAAGAGGAATAGAAAAGTTTAAGTTGCCCAGAAAAATCTCAACACATACAGAAGAAGGCAGCCAATCACAGTTAAAGGTTCAGAGGGAAAACTCCTCCCATGTTAATATTTTCACATTTAATATAACATTTCTTATCCAAGAGAGTGAGATAATAGCTTGTCATTGATAGCAGCCTCAGTCAATCGGGAAGAAGTGAAGCAACAAGACTAGCTGGGTGACTATTTTTTATGTATCGCTGCAATCACAATCACAAAATATAACTGCCTAATAAACCCTCTGTATTTTTTACAGCAAATTAAAATATTTATTTTCTTCTCTGAACTGCAACAGATATTTGATTGCAGAATTAATGAAACGCTGATATTGACATTTAGACTGTATTTTATTTCTTCACAAGCTGTTTTTTCTTGTGCAGCTTCACCTGGACCTCCTGACAGGCGGCTGGAAGGTGTGTCAATTATCTCTGCAGGTGGATAATGTGTTAATTCTACTCCACCCCATTTCACTGTCTCTCATTCATTCATTTATAACTGCTGTTATTCTAACTCAAGAGCATGAGATACATGAATAAAGTTCATGCAAATAAAGCAACTTGAGGCCTGGTTTACAGGTACACAGAGGGGATTTCATTGTGAAAAAAGAGGTGTGCATAATATGGGTCTATAAGACCATCTCCGAGCGAGGCCACTCATGTTAAGATCTAGGTGAGTTTTACTTGCACTGGTATGTCATTCAATTTCTAAGAATTACTATGGTGCAGGTATGTTTTAAAACATTAGCCAGGCAAAGGACAACATTCATGTTCCCAGCATTTTCCTGTTTGGTCATAAAGGTGCGGCAGTAGCGGCAATATTACCAGTAAGGGCAAAGGTATTTTCCCTCAAAGCAGGTATTGAGTTGTGACATAAAAAGCATCAAAGCATGAAAAATATAGTATAATTATGGTTACAGCACACATTCAGCAAATCCTTTTAATTTGTATTAATTTTCCCCTGCAAGCCAGACACACAAACACTCCAGACTCAACATAGATGAAATAATAGCCCTTCCCCAATCACAGTAAAAAACACATTATCAAGAGGTTGTGGTGTAAAACAAGAGGGAAAAGTTACAGTAAAGAAGTTAAATATGCCAGAAAAACACAGGAAATACTACAAAGAAAATGAAAAACAAATGTCCATCAATGCAGAGCTGGTCATGAAAATACCGCCCTGTAAAGCCATGAAAAATAAATGCATATAATCATAATATTTAACCAAAAAAATTGGATATGGTACAAATATATTCCGAATTTGAGCCTGTCATCATCCACAATGACTGATCCGTGCCCCAGTGTCATATCAGTCCTAAATAGATTAACATTCAGCAGATTTGGATTTCTACCAATACTAATTTTATGGATTTTTAAATTATATAATGAGCCCTGCTGTGGCAGCCAGAGTGATGGTTGCTATGAGAATAAAGTGTCACAATATTTGTGTGCTGTAAAACTCCAACTCTGGGGTTTCAGAATCTCCTTTTGAAAAGCTGCATGTATTGTGACAATAACAAACCCTTAAGGAGTTATGGACTGTTGTGAGTCAGTGCTACTCCTCCTCCTCCTCTTTACGTCCTCCCTCTGCTCTCCTCATTTTCCCTCCCACAATCCTCTCTGGCTGCCCCGCCTGTCCTCTGGTGCTGCACCGTGCAGCAATCTCATCTCTTAAGAGTCTTTCATTGGTTTGCCATGTGAATATGAATGTATGTATGTGTGTGTGTGTGTGTGTGTGTGTGTGCGTGCGTGTGCGTGCATGAGGGACACTGTTGAAGTATTTCCAAGGACACAGGATGAATTGCCCATGGACACAATTATTATTATTATTACAGTGACTCCATCAAACTAAAACCTGAATCCTGGAAGTTGTTTGTCATTCCAAATGATAGTGTATGGTCATTTTCGTATAGGACAAAATCATATATCAGTGCCTTCAAAACTTTGTCCTCCAATATCTCTGTAAACACAAGTCAATTAATGCCCCATGAGTTAAAACAAGATGCTCTCTCAGAAGGATGAATTACAGCGTAATTACAGCACACATGCACACGTTGATATCAAATATAAAAAAGTGTGTTGCTGTTGCTAAACACATCAGGTCAGGTTTCTGTCAAAATAACAGCCTGCAGGACAAGCTCTGAATTTTTGAGAACTAGGTCTGTAGTTTATTCCTAAAAGCGTCAACATGTACAGTGGTATGCAGAAGTTTGGGCACCCCTTTACATTTTCATGATTTTTCTTTATAAATCATTGGTTGTTTGGAGTAGAAATGTCAGTTAAATATATCATATTTGAGAAGTGAAATTAAGTTTATATGACTTACAGAAAGTTTGCAAGAATTATTTAAACAAAATTAGGCATGTGCATAAGTTTAAGCACCACAAAAGAAATATTTTGTGCATCCTTCTTTTGCAGAAATAACAGCCTCTCAACGCATCCTATAGCTTCCAATTCGACTCTAGATTCTGGCTTTTTGGACCATTCTTCTTTACAAAACATCTCCAGTTCAGTCAGGTTTGATGGTTTCCGAGCATGGACAGTCCGCTTTAAATCACACCACAAATGTTCAATAATATTCAGGTCTTGGGACTGAGATGGCCATTCCAGAATGTTGTATTTGTTCCTCTGCATGAATGCCTCAGTAGATTTTGAGCAGTGTTTAGGGTTGTGTTTAGGTGCCCCGGCACAACTTAAACTTTGTCACTGATTCCTGGACATTGTTCTCCAGAATCTGCTGATATTGAGTGGAATCTATGCGACCCCAACTTTAACAAGATTCCCAGTCCCTGCACTGGCCACACAGCCCCACAGCATGATGGAACTGCCACCAAATTTTACTTTTCCACCATGCATAATGCCCCTTGTTTTGCCCAAATATCTCGCTTGTCCAAATGTGCTTTAGCATACCTCAAGCGACTCTGTTTGTGGCGAGTGTAGAGAAATTATTTTTCTGCATTACTTTTCCCAACAGCATCTCCTTGTAAAGTGCGCTGAATAGTTGAACGATGCACAGTGACACCATCTGCAGCAAGATGATGTTGTAGGTCTTTGGAGCTGGTCTGTGGGTTGACTCTGACTGTTCTCACCATCCTTCACCTCTGCTTATCTAAGATTTTTCTTGGTCTGCCACTTCAGGCCTTAACTAGAACTGTGCCTGTGGCCTTCCAATTCCTCACAATGTTCCTCACAGTTGAAACTGAGAGCTTAAATCTATTGAGATAGCTTTCTGTATCCTTCCCCTAAACCATGATGTTGAACAATCATTGTTTTCAGGTCAGGTCGAGAGTTGTTTTGAGGCTCCCATGTTGCCACTCTTCAGAGAAGATGCAAAGAGGAGAAACACTTACAATTGGCCTCCTTAAATACCCTATCTCATGATTGGATTCACCTGTGTATGGAGGTCAAGGGTCACTGAGGTTACCAAACCAATTTTGAGTTCCAATAATTAGTGCTAAAGGTATTGAAATCAATAAAATGACAAGGGTGCCTACATTATTGCACATGCCTAATTTTGTTTAAATTATTCTCGCACACTTTTTGTAAATCATATAAACTTTATTTCACTTCTCAAATATCACTGTGTTTGTCTCCTATATGATATATTTAACTTATCCAAACAACCAATGATTTATAAAGGAAAATCATGAAAATATACGGGGTGCCCAAACTTTTGCATACCACTGTAGCTGCTGGAATTTTCATACTGATAATATATTGACAACTTTATAATCAAATAGCTCTTTAAGTAAACCATAAAAATAGAGTAAGGGCCAATTCCAATTCCTATCTTAAACCTCAATCTTTACCCTCAAGCTCAACCCTTAATCTTAACTGGCCCTCAAAACCAAGAGTTGAGTGTTATTTTGTCACTTGGTAATGGGACACCCCTTAAATGCAGATATACGTCTTCAGACTGTGGGGGGCAGAATAACGCGAAAGCTGCGTCCAGCATGTCAACTCCAATAAAGAAGAAGAACACATTTACGTCACAATTATTTATTACGATCCGTTTGTCAGTCAAGTTATTAGGTTGTCAGTTAGTTATAAGATGATACTCATACAAATACTACAACCACGGACATATTCAGCTGACAGTTACCGCACACCACGGCTTATTGAAAAGTAAACGATAGCAAACGATCGATTGTCCGCACCGGCCGGCTATTGACAAAAGATCGTAAATAAAAATAAATGTTACGCAACAATGACGCAAGTAATCCATAATATGGTCCTAAACTAAGATAATACAATGCTTTTCATAATTTTTATATCTCTATTAACAAAGAAAATACCTAATTTGTAGCTTACTCGTTTCACTGCTTTCGGCGCCATCTTTGTTATGTGAAAACACGCAATGCATTCTGGGTAGCCCTTGCTCCCAAGGGTGGTCTCGGAAAATCTCAATATTGAGGGCGTTACAGCCCTTAAACTTGCCCCTCAACTTTATTTTTCTGAGAATCAGGACAGCACTTGCACTAGCGGGAGCGCGCATTTTTGAGATTGAGGGTTACGATTGAGGGTTAAGCAAGGAAATGGAATTCACACTAACAATCCTTGTATTACTAATTTGGCCTGTTGAATGTTTAATTAAAGGTTTTTGTCATTGCAGAGTAATGTTAAAATAATATGAACACATAAAAACACAAAGATCTCTGAATAACTGAAAGACAAGAGTAAAATCAGCTCGACTCATTTTATATATTTAATGCATGCCATTTCTGCAAACAGTGCATTAACTGATGTAACGTATTTACTTTCTTGTGTTAGTGTTAGTTCTGTGCAGCAGTTACAGTGCAGTGGTGAGTGTCTGCTTGAGACAAGAGATACGTCAACAGATACACTCACTATGCCTGTCAGTTTATAGAAAGCAACCAAGAAAGAAAGAAAGATCAATCTACACATTGATTTAATTTACTATCACTGATTAAGTTGCCTCCTTTGTTTAAACTCATGCATGTTATGAATTAGAACCTTTAGTCAGACAAACAGCATTTTAAGAAAACTAATGACTAATGAATAATGAAAATACACACACACACAACACAGCAGGGCATGCCACACACCGCAACAGTGACAGCACCTTAATCACGAATAAATGATGGGTTGTGTTTCCATAGAAATGTGACTTTGTTGCCATGGTACAATGCTTGCTCAGCAGACAAATTACTATTTTTGTCTTTGTGGGGATGAATGCTGACCGGTAGTTTCATCCTCCTCCAAACATCAGTAAGACGATGGCAGCTATGTTGACCTTTGTGTTTCTGTCAAATTAAAACAGACCAACAGCATCAGGGAACTGTGTATGGATTGATTCTTTGAAATGGAGGAAGCACACCCTGTATTCCTCATGGTGAATTTTTCATATTAGAGTAGATCTTCAGATGACTCCAGATATCTACTCTAGCAAACCTAGTGGTGAAATGAATAAGTACAAGAGACTCAGGTGCCCTGATGTTCAACTCTGGAGTTGTTTAGACACAAGGATTGGATTCATGACAGACGGCCCAGAAGTTTAATTTTTTAAGCAGACAGGGAGTTGGCAGCTGAGTCATAAATAGTTACTTCAAAACTATACTACTGAAAAACAGGAATGGTGTGTCTTGCTCAAGGACACTTCAGATTGGTTAATACCCATCTCTAGAATGTTAATAATAATTATGAATAACATTTTTATTCATTGTATTTGTAGATTTGTACGGAGCCCCCGAAGTGACATGAGAAAAAAAAATTTCAAAGTCGAGATCTCGAGTTTCAAAGTCGAGATCTCGAGTTTCCCAAAATAATCTGAAAAAAAATATATATATATTTTTGAGCACTGTCCATACGGCTGTGACAATCACGAGTGGGCACTATCCCACAAACGTAATACATTTTCAAGAAACGTATTAGCCACTGCCTACTGCAAAACGAAACACGCGTTCAACTTTCAATATTGTATAAAACGAGATCTCGAGTTTCCCAAAAAAATCCGCTCAAACATTTTCAATTGCACCATGTTCATGGCTTCTTTGTTTCAGCACCGTGCACAGTGGTGAGAGCGAGAGAGAGAGCTGCTCCTCATTTTGCTTATGCAAAGAAATTAATCTGTTTATGTTTAAACACAAAATAATTTTGTGAACTGAAAAGGAATGACAATGCTGCTTGCTTGCGTATGTGCGGGGTCCTCCGTTGTGATAGCGGCGTGGAGAGCCAGCAGCTGGATTTACAGCCGAGGTCAGTGTTAGTGTGTGTATAGGCAAACAAACAACAACCACAACGACCGTGACTCATTGCGTTATCACAAAATGACAATATTGAAAGTTGAACGCGTGTTTCGTTTGCAGTAGGCAGTGGCTATTACGTCTGTTGAAAATGTATTACGTTTGTGGGATAGTGCCCACTCGTGATTGTCACAGCCGTATGGACAGTGCTCAAAGTTTTTCTTTGTTTTGTCCTGATACACGGCGAGTGATGCGCTTTTCAGCACCTGTGTTGTGAACAGCGGCATTTGCGCCTTAGCGCTCGGGGAAAGCTCTTCTTATTGTATCCACTGTGCCAACCTGGCTTGTAACTTTTTTGCAAACTCAAGTGAAGTAAACAACTTATCTGTGGTGATGTTCCCGCCCTATACTTTGATTGTGATTTTGATTGACTGTTGTTTACTAATGAATCTGAATCGCTGTCAGAACTGACGTCCGACGATCCCACGGACCACTCACTCCACGAAGCCGCATCTCCGCTGGGTGCCGTTTACAGTTTAGCAGGATACTTTTTACAACTGTACTAGTGTGTTTATCCGTTTGTGTGTTTACAGATACGTGAGTTGCAATAATCCCACACACGTAATACATTTTCAAGAAACGTAATAGCCACTGCCTACAAACGAAACGCGCTTTCAACTTTCAATATTGTAATTTTGTGATAACGGCTGCCAGTCAAAAGAAACTTTCAAAGTCGAGATTTCGAGTTTCCAAAATATTGTGAAAAAATAAAAAATAAAATGAAAAAATAATAATAAAAAAAAAAAAATTCATCATTTTTTGGAAACTCGAAATCTCGAGTTTCCCAAAAAAAAAAAAAAATCTATATTGTTTTTTTTTTTCAGATTTTTTTGGGAAACTCGAGATCTCGAGTTTCAAAGTCGAAATCTCGAGTTTCCCAAAAAAAAAAAAAAAAAATCTATATTATTTTTTTTTTTCAGATTTTTAAAAAAAAAAAAAATGTCTTGAACTCCAAGGAAACCAGAAAGACATGGTCATGTAATCAGACATAAATAGTCAGAACTCATTAAACAAGAGAAGCAAACAGGAAGTGCAGGTTAATTTGTGATGTGCTTATCTAAGTGACTGGGTAAAAAACTCATGGGAATTTATTGCCATCAGACAAAGTCATCACACTTACTACAGGTCTGTTGTTATGTTGATCTTTGAAAATGATGATGCAGTTACACACACACACATATAATCCCTGCTTGGTCACAAGAGACTATCAGATGGATGTGAATGAAAAGCTGTTAACAGTTTCATTGTCAATCTAATTATTTAAATTCCTGCTCTTACTTTACACCATTGTTTCCATTGTTTCTCATTAGATCAGGGATGCCAGGGTTACATCTCATCCAGCCCACGGGGTGATAAGGGGAGAATATATATATAATTTTTATTTCATCTAATTTGAAAATATATATACTGTAATTTCCGGACTTTAAATATATACTTTTTTTCTCACACTTCGAACCCTTCGCTTGGATGACCAGCGGCAAGAAGTCATTCACTGGGGCTGGCCGCATGTGAGGAGCCCCTTTTGCTCGGGTCTGCCAGTGGCTCCGCGGTGGATCCTGACAGCGTGGGGCAGTGTGGAAAAGTCCACGAACACCGGCGGGTTTTGGGGGGCTGGACCGCTGCGTGAAGAAGAGAACGGCACACGCACAGATTCACCTGGGGACGAGGGTGGCGGCGGGAGCAGCGGTGAGGGAGAGACTGTGACTGACGAGTCGTTCTGGGGTTGTTCGGGTCCATTACTCAAGAAGATGACTTCAGTGGTTTTAGTGTGCGGCTTATATTCAGGTGACCTCAATTACGGTAGATATTTAATTTTCAGTGGAATCCTCAGCTGCAGCTGCGCTGGTAGTGCTGACGGTAGAAGAGTCATCTTTTAAGTGGCCTAATGGTGCGTTCCAGAGCCCATCAAAACCAGTTGGACGTGGGACTTTTCCTACCTCCAACTAAAAAAAGTGCACTGGAATGCCTGTCGAAGTGGGACCCCCTACCTATGAAGTCGGGGCTGATCGACCTACCCCCACTTCACCAAAATTAAGTCAGCGAATAATGGCGGCGCCCATGGAGTCACATGAATAGGCTATAAACTTTACTTTTCTGCGCATAGAGTTGTTTTAGACACAGCAATTTTAATCACAACTTGTTTTTCATGTTATGGCTTGAAATTATGTCGTCATTGTTATCTGTTAGCATGAAGATATGTAGGGCTACGGTAAAAATATACTCATGACGTTGCAAATCAATATGTATCGCTTTTACATATACGGCCCGCTTGTGTATGTCAGTAGACTGAATTGCTGACTTATAAAATGCCTCTTCAAGCATAAAGCGAAAGCTCAATGTGCTCTAACATTCTACTTCAATTGCTCGAATGCTTTGAAGTAGGACCTAGTGAACATAATTGTGCACTGATGGGTTTTCATGTGCAAGCCTTAAATAAATATAATATAATTAACAGTTTACACTTGTGTTATTTAAAGGAAATGTGTTTTGTTGGCACCTAGTCTATTTTGTTGCATTTATAATTTAAAAATGTAGGTTAACTATCTCCTGCTTTAGGCTGTAATTGTAATGTATGTAATTGTAGGCCTCATTGTGAGGCTATTTTGGTGCCAATGCAATTTCTTTTTGATGTGTAGACCTTCATGAATAATTTCAAATAGCCTACCTATCAATGTGTTGAGTCAGTGTTTGGCCTTTTCAGTCCAAATGTGTAATCCAGCCCCCTGAGGTCTCACTTGAAAACAATCTGGTCCCCTGTCCAATTTCACCCTGGCATCCATGCATTAGATGTACTTTCTAAATCTAAGCAAAAAACTGTTAATCTGCGTTATTTTTACACAACACATGTAGACATGATTATGTTATATACAGTATGTTTTTAAGTTTTTTATTATGGAAGCAGATTGCTTCTAATAGATGGATTAAGATCATTCTTGATGAATGTAGCCTTGCTAGGATTTAACATTGGTTTTAGTGTTGCTGAATGACAATGAAACAGCTTATGCTAAATGGTCTTTATTTATGTAGCATGTTTCAAGTGGTGATGACCAATCAAAGCTGTTTACACTACAATTATTACAGCCATTCACCCATTTCAGAACTGTGGCTGAGGACGTGAATCTCGTTCTAGAACGTACTGACAGAGACTGTGGCTGAAGACGCGAATCTCGTTCGCAAACGTACTGACACTGAGGACACAGGAGGTGAATCCTCGTTGCGCAGTCACTAACTCACTGACCCGCGAACTTACTGCATTCAGGGAGGACGTGACTCACATCGCAGGGAACTGGGCACCTGCTAAGCATTGAACGATTCAGTGAATGAATCTTTGAACAAATCATTTTAATGAACGGATTCTAGGGATTCAGTACAGTCAAATGAACTGCCGATCCCATCACTAGTATGAGATTGCCTAGATTTATGTTCAGTTTTATCTCCAAGTTTCTTCTTTTCTTTCAAGTACTGTAATAGCAACATGTGAATTACCATTTACACACACAGTATAGGTTTATTAATTTGAAGAAGGCCAGTGTTACAAATCACTGTTTAATTCAGATTCAATACAATCCAAGGTACTTCAATATAATGTGCCCTCTTAGTTTCTACCCACAGACACACTGCTATTTTGTCAGATGTCAATCAACCCTAACCGTTGAAGCACATCTCAAGAGGGAATTCGTAATCGAGATTTTTAAATACTCAAACCATCACTATAATTTCCATTGTTTTATTTCCATGTGCTGATTTTGTATAATCCTACTATAAGCTCTTCTTTATCCCTCTGTGGAGTTTTAATCTTTTTATAATCCACTGTGTTTATCATGTGCAGAACCTAAACTGACTAAGCAGACATCACACCTCTTGGAGTCTATTAAATGACGTAATTTGAGGTAAAAGCAATAGAATTAAGCCAAAATGTTTTCTTCATGTTGGACAAAGCTAAACTAGTTGGTGGAGGGGTGGATTGGCTCCACTGGCATTGCATGCTGAAGCGCTGGCTCTTGCTCTCGCCGCATAAACCGACTTTTCCTGTTTTGAAGTATTTCAAATTAGTTGTTTTAACTTACATCGAGCTGTGGACTAAGCCTTTACTGCATCTTAAACCTAAGCAGGCATTTGTGAGCTGTCATCCTATGGAATTACCTATTGGACATTAGGGATGTGAATCTTTGGGTGTCTCACGATTCGATTCCTATTCTTAGGGTCACAATTATATTTAAAATCGATTCTTGAGTCATACGATTCTCGATTCAACCGATTCTCATTCCAAAAACTGATACAATGCATAGTGTGTTAAGGCAAAGTATGGCATCAAAACAATACAGTTTGTATAAGATGATATGATTTTTAAATAAACTGTTTCCAGTGATGTAATCACACAAATGCAAACTTATGACAAAAGTTAACATTTATTCATTCAAAACAAATAAAAACTTACTTACTGTACAAAAGAATAAGTTTTGTTAGGGGTGGGAATTACACTACATTTTGAGAGTCTATTGTCGAGGTCCACGTGTCGACGTGTCCACGTGTTTTTGTTGATTTATTATTCTTTCTTTATTATTTTTTTTACAGCAACAGCAGCAATGCTTGGGTGGAAAATATTCTACACTGTACTATGTCATTTTAGGCTCAAAAACATGGCTGTAATGTCCATTATTGACCATCAAAGCAGCAATAATAAAAATGAGAGGACCCCCATCATCATGAAGTGCTTCGAACGGCTAGTCATGTCTCACATTAAGTCCATCCTCCCCCCCACCCTGGACCTCAGTTTGCATACCGACCTAAACGCTCCACAGAGGATGCAATCTGCTCTGCTCTCCACCCAGCCCTCACCCACCTGGGACTCAACACCTCCCTTTGCAACTGGCTGCTGTCAGAGGCCACAAGCAGTATGTGTCTGCAACAACACCTCGAATAGCATCACACTCAGCACAGGGGCCCCTCAAGGCTGTGTGCTCAGTCCCCTGCTCTTCACCCTGCTGACTCACGACTGCACACCAACCTACAGCTCAAACCACATGGTGAAGTTTGCCGACGAGACCACTCTGGTGGGTCTCATCACAAACTCATCGCAAACTCAACTCTACAGGGGCACCATCGAAAGCATCCTGTCCAGCTGCATCACTGTGTGGGGCGGGAGCTGTACTGAGTACAGTTGGAGATCACTTCAACACAGTGAATACAGCTGGAAAAATCATTGGTGCCCTACTCCCCTCCCTACAAGACATATACTCCACCCGCCTCACACGTAAAGCCATCTCGATTGTGAGCGATGCCAGTCACCCTGCTCACAGTCTGTTCACTCTCCCGCCGTCTGGAAGAAGGTACAGGAGCCTCCGTGCCCGCTTCACCAGACTCACAAAAACCTTCATCCACCAATCTGTCAGAAAGTTAAATTCTCTCCCCTTCCTCCCCCCAGCCACATCCCTCAGGCTGTCAGTTTATGGGGATTGTTTACTTGGCGATGGTTAGGCTAGTAATTAGCATGTGTTTTTTTTCCTTGTTTCTATATTTATTTGACTTAAATCTCCCAGTATGCAATATGCACTATCTAGGTGGTATAGTGTGTTCCTGGCATGCTGAGAGGTCCTCACATATCTTATAACACAATGTATGTACAGGTGTGCACATCCATATAGCATGCATGTAATTATCTGCTTTGTCTTCATTACAGTTAAAGCAGGTGTTTGACTGTGAATACCCCATTCTGGACATTCTTTGTCCTGTGTAGTGTATTCTGTGTAGAACTTTGTATTGTATGTGTAATGCTATTGTGTTGTAAGTCTGGGGCTTTAATAATTTTTTTCCTGCCCAGTACCTGGGAAATGTAGTATGGTTGACTTCGTGCCCTGTGGTGTTAAGCAGATTTGCTGTGCACAGGGCAAGTCTCTGATACTTGGCCTGCAGTGTTTTTATTCTTATTTATCTGTTTTATGATCGTGGCAACCGGACCGGACAGGGGGACGGGGAGTGGACAGAGGAGGGAAAGGAAAAGGTGGGACCCCACGGGACCCCGCGGGCCACAACGTGCAGTGACCCAGACAGAACAGGACAGACCCACAGCCACCAGGGGACAGCAGACACAGGGCCACCAAACCCCACAGACCACCAGACGGCCACCCGCACCTCCGGCCACCGACTCACAGCATAGCAGACTGACCAGCCAAGGCACCGTCACCCACCTGCTCTAAGAGATATAGTCAATTAGTGGGGCCCAGGTTAAGTCAAAGTCAGCCGATTTGATGTTAGATTTCTGAATTGGTCTAAGCTTAAATGTTTTTTATTTATCCAATTCAGGAGGATAGTTTTTTGGCGATGTTTAGGCTAGTGACTAGTATGTGTGATTTATTCGTGTCTATATGTATCTGATTTAAATCCCCCAATATGCATAGTGCTGGGGGAGGTGGTATGGTGCAACCAAAACATGCTGAGAGGTCCTAACATACCCTCCACCAGAAGTTATACACAGGTGTGCATAGCCATATAGCATGCATGTAGCTGTCTACTGTGTTCTCGTTGCAGTTTGTACAGGTATTTGATTGTGAGAACCCCATTCAGAACATCCTTTGTCCTGTGTTGTGTATTATGTGTAGTATTTTGTATTGTATTAGTTGTAGGCCTGGATTTTTTATCATTAGAGGATATTTGTAGCCAGAAATTTTCGTCTGGGCTGATAGATAGGTCTGCCTCCTATTTAGTGGTTGGTAGAGAAATTGTGCTATCGTTTTCTGTTAATAGTGTATATATTTTAGACATAATTTTTGGATATATAAGTTTTAAGAATTGTTTGATCATTGGAGGTAATTCTAGGTCTAATTTACTAGTTTTAAACTTTGTCTGAATTACAGAATTAATTTGTATATATTTAAGACGTGTTGCTATTGATACCATATTGTTCCACTAAATTCTGAAATGGTAAGAATTTGTTATCTTGGATAATTTGTTCTAGGTGTCTTATTCCCTTTTCTTGCCATGATTTTAGTTTTAATGTTGTTTTATTCCGCAGGATGTCTGGATTATTCCAGATTGGGGTAAATTTACATGGGACATGTGAGGACCCAGTGAGTTTAATAAATTCCCACCAGGCTGACAGGGAAGTATTTATATTTATGCTTTTAAAGCACTGGTGCCGTTTGATGGTTGTGCCTATAAATGGCAGATCAGAGATTTTGATTTATTTGCAGAGTTTTTCCAGAGGAATTAAGTTGTGGCAGAGTCTACTGATTTAAACCTTCAACTTGGTGAAGGTTGGGTGGGGATCATTGAGAAGACGTAATTGATTTTTGGTAAAATCTTCATTTTTTATAGTGGCAACTCTCCCCATAAGTGATATAGGTAGAGAATTCCATCGTAGGAGGTCATCCTCTTTTGATTTAAGTAGTGGAGTATAGTTTAATTGTGTTAGATCTGGCAGCCTGGAGGAAAAATGTATACCCAGATATCTGATGTTTCCTGACTTCAGAGGGCTGGATGGTGATGGTTTGAAGCTATAATTGATAGGTAGAATAATTGATTTTGTCCAGTTTATTGAGTAATCTGATATGGCTGAAAATGTATTAATAAGTGAAATGGTTTCGGAGAGAGAGCTTTGTGAGTTTTGAAGGAAAAGCAATACATCATCAGCATAGAGGCTTATTTTGTGATGTATTTTTGTTGTTTGAATACCTTTAATGTTTTTGTTTACACAAATTGCTGCTGCGAGTGGTTCTATAAAAATGGCAAACAGTGACGGAGAGAGTGGGCAACCTTGTCTGGTGCCCCTCTGGAGGGTGAAACTTGGAGAAGTTTGATCATTTGTCCGGACAGAGGCACTGGGTGAACTGTACAGAATTTTGATCCAGGAGATTAAGTTTTCTCTGAATCCAAATTTTTGCATTGTAACAAGAAGGAATTCCTAGTTTACTATGTCAAATGCTTTTTCTGCATCTAGTGAGACCACTGTTGCATGAAGTTTATTGATTGTGCAGTAGTCTATAATATTTTCTAATCTGCGTGTATTAGTAGTTGAATGTCTATCCTTAATGAATCCTGTCTGGTCTGGGTGGATTATGAAGGGGGTGATTTTTTCCAATCTCCTTGCTAGGGCTTTGCAGATGATTTTAAGATCTGCGTTTATGAGTGAGATTGGACGATAGCTGGATGGGAGTGAGGGGTCTTTCTCTGGTTTGAGGTGCAGACAGATATGTGCTGTGTTTATGTGTGGGAGAAGACTGCCAGTTTCCTTAAAGGTCACATAGAGTGGTCCTGTTGCACATATATGTGAGTTATGGAGGTCTACTTACATATATTAAGTTGTTTTTATGGTCAAAATCCTCCTAGTTGATGTAAACGAGCCGATTGAAATCTGTCCTTTTCGAAGCGCTTGTCAGTCGTGCTATTTTTAGCCATAAATCTCGCCGAGAAGACAGAGTGTGTTGTGATTGGCCAGCCAGCGTAGAGCCTTCCCACCTGTGTTGTGATTGGCCAGGTATCTGGAAGTGACGTAATCTATCACGTCAGCTCTCAGAAGCGCAGCTCCCTCTCTGGAGCGGTGGATGCATTGCTACTCATTATCAAAACATTGTTTTAACAGTGTTTAAAAATAGCTTCGTCACGACTCCCCGCCGCAGTCCCTTTATGACTTTAAACCGGAGTCAGACCCAGAGTCAGAAGACACTGTTGCTCGTGAAACACCTCCACAACGGACGTTATTCTTCTTCTGCGGTTCAATGTACGCAACCGGATGTGCCCGGACTACCGCCCGGAGCAGGACGATCGGTTGTTCAGGAGAACTGCTGCTTACGTAACGTTAACGGGATTTTCAGTGATCTCGTTGAGCCCCGAGATTACAATAAAACAGAACTTTCTCAGCAATGGCTGAACTGTTTGTTTCGAACCGTCAGGCTTCATAAACAAGGTAATGACGCAGATACACACCAAAAAAAACAGCGATAATAGGAACTTCCGGTCTAGTTCCGCTTTAAAGATACCATATTATACCCTATTATAACGATTTTGGCTTCTCGCGATCATAAAAACATTAAAATAGAAGAAAAAACGATTAATGCGCCGCGAATGTAAATTCCCATGCTAGAAAAAGACCCTGAACGCACCAGTGTTTCTGCAGCTGCAGTTACGTGTGTGGATCAATAATGAAAACGCGTGCTCTTCATATCACCGATCCACACACGCCACTCCTTTTAATTTCTTTGACCATTTAGAATGTTGGTGCTAGTGTAGGCCAAAATGTTTTGTAGAATTCCACTGGGAATCCATCTGGTCTTGGCTTTCCTGTTTGGCATATGATGTAGGGCTTCATTCAATTCAGCTATTGTGATATGGGACTCCATCGACTGACCTGTTCATTATTAAGTTTTGGTAGCTCTTTTGAGTTTAAAAATATGTTTATGTCTGTACTAGATGAGTTATTGTTTGATGAATATAAGTTTTTATAGAAATCTCTAAAAATTGTATTTATTTCTTCCGGTGCATGGGTTAATTTACCGTCTGAGTCTTAAATGGAATGAATAGGTTGGTTTGCTAGGTATCTACTGGATTTATTGCTATGTTCAAAATGTTCTGAGCGTAATCTCTCCAGTTGGAACTGTGTTTTTCTTTCTGTTATTTTGTTTAATTCAAGTTTTAATATTCTTATATTGTTCAGAAGGTGCTCATCTTTGGATGTAGCAAAAATAGTCTCTAGTGCTTTTATGTTATGTTCTAGTTCTGATTCCTGTAATTTTTCTTACTTCTTTTTAAATGAGGAGTAGGAGATTATTCTACTCCGCATTACTGCTTTAGCAGCCTCCCAGAGGACACCTGGTGGTGTTCCTGGCAGGCCATTGGTGTCTAGAAATATTGACCACTCTTTTTTGAAGTATTTGATGAAATTTGGATCCTCTAGTAATTATGTATTTAATCTCCAGTTTCTGGTCGGTGGTGTGGTGGTCTTATTAGTTATATTTAGTGAGACTGGTGCATGGTCACTGATAGTGATAGGGTGGATCTGAGTGTCTGTGATGTCTGAGAGAAGTGAGCTGTTAGTCAGAAAGAAGTCAATTCTAGAGTAGGAGTTGTGTACAGGTGAGAAAAAGGTGTATTCTTTGACAGCTGGATGACAAGAGCGCCAAGCATCTCAAAGACCATAGTCATTCATGTATTGTTTAAGTGTTTCTGTCGATTGCTAGTTCCGTGTTGTTCCTGCCTTACTGAGCCTATCGAATTCTGGGTCGAGTGCCATGTTGAAGTCCCCTCCCATTATGAGTGTCGTGTCTACTCATAGACAGACCCTATGCCAGACCATTACAGGCACTCCCATTACCCATTACAGGCACACCTCCTCAACACTGATTGGGTGAGAGATCACGTCTGACGTGATGACGTTGTCGTATTTGAAGAAGGACGAGAGAGCGAGAAGTTAGAAAGAGAGGAGAGCTTCACAACTACAGGGACTAGCGTGTAGTTCTCAAAATGACGGACGAAAAGGTAAGAATGGATAAATACACAGTTTGATATTGAACACTGTGTTGGGCCCAGCATGACTGTGAGGCCTCACTGTCCTCTTTGGGAAAGCCTGAATGCAGCCTGGACCTAAAATGGCGGTCTGAAAGACCCCAGGAGCCACATGGGGGAGAACAAAGGAAAGGAACCTTTTCCCCCAAGGCGTCCAGCTGTGAGGTACTCATTCCCCACAACCCACTGCGGCAGATGACGTCCACGGCAGTCAGCCGTTCACCCATTGGTGGACACCACTGGATGCCCCGCCCCCGAGGCGGTTCCACTTCCTGTCAGGAGGTTGTGTTTTGCTGACATGGTCAGAGGGGGTCTGTGGTCTCACAAATCATGTATTAGGTGGATACAACAATCCCCGTTATAGCAGAATAAAGAAATGTGAAATGTAATGTTATCTCCAGCAACAAAGGGGCACAGTTTTTTAAATTGAAGATTTTCATATAGACTTCTTCAGGGTTGGGCTATCATCAATCCAAGGAAGTTTGGTTCAAATCGGAATACGATTTGCAAAGTTGTTGTTTTTTTGTTGCACAGTAAATAGCATAGTCTGCCATCACCAGGGGGAGCTGTTTTAGAAATTGAATATTGTCATATTGACGTCTCCAGGGCATCAATCCAAGGAAGGACACTGGACCTTCCATGGCGAAGTTATAAGAGTTTTGTTGTCTGTTTAGAAAAATAGGAATTCTCGTACACCATGCGACATTTGAAAAACCTTTGATAACTTTCGATTCTCAACTGGTCCACAGTAACCTCACCAGGTTTGAAGGTGATTAACAAAAGCGCTAGTTCATTAACAAGTTCATTCAAATACCAAATGTAATTACATCCGCGAGAAATGCGCGCGGATATTATGGAATTGGTCTCGCGCGTCCGCAGATTTTAGCCGTTAACGCGATAACTGGAAAGGCGTTTGAGATTAAATGTTCTTTTTTTTATGGGTCACATACCCCCTGTAGATGATCCCTATTGATTTTGAGCTGTCTACCATTATTATTAATATAGTTAAGTAATTAATTATTTAATTAATTAATTAATTAATTAATTAATTAATTAATTAATTAATTATATAAAAACCATATTTTCGCCTGTATTTTCCAAAGTATTGCAGGTATTGGCTTCAAATCTTGCATGGGCATCACATACCACCTGTAGATGATCCCTATTTTGAGCTGTCTACCATTATTATTACTTAGTTAATTAATTATTAATGATATAAAAGAACGTTCACTGCCAAAGACGTCTATAGACGTCAATTGCGTTTTTTGCCAGGGGGGGGTGCAAGGCACTCTGTTGGAGCTTGTCTCTCAATATCAAAGCTGTAAACTAAGTGTAATGACGAATTGAACCTGTAGATGGCAGTACTGCTCTTTTTGGATGGGTGATCAGCATATATCATAAGAAGAAGAACAGAGATGTGGACTGAGAAAATGGCGATAGAAAAGAGGAAAAGCTGAGGCAGCTCACGCTGAACAGAGCATGTGTTGTGGAAGTTTGGTGAAGAAGAGTGTTGTGAATGTGAGCGGTGACGCGGGCGATCAAAGCCATCATGAAAGGAGGGAGTTATGGATCTGTGCGCGATCATGAAAGGAGGGAGTTTACAGAGCCGTGTGGACTCAAAAAGGACCCGCGGTGAGAGCCGCATTTCTCCGTCGCGTGTAGTCGCGTGTATTCGCATGTAGTCTCAACTGACGAATCTTGTAAATAAGTTGTTATTTTGCCATCAAAAGCTCTTTCTGAGTGTTGAGAACACTCACACACAAACTCACATGAACATACATACGTAGGAAAAAGGTTTTTTGTCAGATGTAAAAGTTGTTGATATGAAGTACATTTGTAAATAAATGATTGTTTTGCCATCAAAAGCCTTTTATAAGTGTTGTATCTGTTGTTTTATAGAAGGAAAACACTTTTCAGATGTTTGAGGTGTCACTAAAGCAAAAATATTAGCCTCAAAGTCTCTGATCTGCTTAAATGCTTCTTTTCACAAAACACTCGTTTTCTCAGTTTTTTGGTCAAAAACTCTGTTTTTGGTGAAATCAGCGTATTTTCTAATGCCAATTACTAAAAAACTGAAACAGATAGAAACATACTTTTTTTTCCTGTTGAAAGAAGAAAGTATTTTCTTTCTTTTGATGGTTTCACCGTTTATATATTCATAGACCACAATATTATGTGGGTCTCGAAAGATGGGTCAAAATGCCTCGAAAACGGCTGGCAATATGGGACGCTCTGCTCTGAAAATGGCTGGCAGTGAATTAGTTAATTAGCAAATTAATTAATTTATTATGCTAAAAACACATGTTCGGCTTTATCTTCCAGACTGATGGAGATATTGCCTTCAAATTTTGTACAATGATTCATGTAACAACTATCTACAAGTACAATCATTATTACTTTGGCTATGATTGGTAATAGTTACATAATAAGTTAACTGGTTAACTTATTAGTGAACACAGAAAAAATAGTTAAGGCATTTTTTCTTTATTATTGAGCTCATTTGGACACATTGAGGATATCATGGGTTTATTTAGCACTTATTCATAATATTTATTACATTATAATATAAATTTATTAATTATCATATAAAAAAATAGTTAAGCCTCCATTTCTTTATTAATGCATTGAATGGAAAGTTTGAACATATTGTATGCTTTTTCATGAAATTTAATAAACAGTGTATTCTTTTTCATGAAATTTGGACACTTTGAAGATATGGCAGGTGTGGTTAGCATTTTAATATTCATAATATTTAACAAGGTATAATAGGTTAACTAGCAAGCAAAATCCAAAAAAACACTGTTAACCACTTCTTCCCTGACCCTCTTTTTGGAGTCCCTGCTCGAAAATCACATGCCAAAACTAAATAGAGTAAATCTCTGCAGTTACAAGCTCTGTGGATTATATTGGTATCAAAATAAAGATTGTGAGATTCCACCAGAGGTGTAAGTTTCACTGTAGATGCCACTGTGTCAGAGTAAATGTACTTGGAACACAGCATAAATGAAGGATTTTTTTCTCTCGCCTAAAAAAATATTGTATTTTAAAGCAAATATCACCTTTAAAATATGCAGTAGGAGATAAAAAATATATTGCTGAAATGAAGCAGAGTGAAATTACAGAGTTTTCAGTAAAGAGATCTCTAGGCGTTCTCTCTTTTGGCACAGTTTGGTACCATCTGCACCATTTGAGATTTCTTAGGTACCAAATTATTAAAAACCCATTTAATTTTATTTATATGTCACTACAGGTCTAAAAAGAACTTGTTTTGAAAAGAAAAAAAAGTATGAAAACTCGCTGTAAATTGTTGCTCCCTGTGTGGTGTATAATAACTCTGTGACTCTGCAGCGTCGTCAGTTACGCAGCGCCATAGCTCTGGCTTACCTTGGTCAATAAGGGTGATTGACAGCTTGTTTTAAACCTCTAAACCGGTAGAATCAGACCTCGGTCTCCAGTCTGTCCAGTCCACACGTGTTTTCTCTGTATACATAATCACGCTGAAGCTCCAGTGCCGCTGTGTGCGGTGTAACGTTTTTTTTTCTCTCCTGCTGGTTTGATCCGTCGTGTTTTAACTGTGTTTCATGAACATAAGAATGGTTTATATGAGCTTTTTCTGACCTTTCTGTGGGTGTGATCGTGAAAAAAAGTTTTCTTGTATATTTTCCGTCACCCCAATGAGGCGATGTTTTTTTAAACTTGATCGTGTTTGCATATGTGTCTTCAGCAACTACCTATCATCAATCATGGCAAGTTTGGTTCCGACTTGACCTTCCATCGGAAGTTATAAGAGTTTTGTTGTGTTTTGGGAAAAATTTGCCGTCCCCTATCACGTGCAATATGCGATATTTAAAAAAATACTTCCAACTCATTACGTTCCTCAACTGGTCCACAGCGACCTCACCAAGTGTGAAGGTGATCGCTCAAAAACTGTAGGATGAGATAGATTTTGTAGCTCTGGTGTAAATTGGCAGAAAAAGGCCTCCGTTTTCGCATTCAATCCTAAATGGCGGTCTTTCTGTAGGATTCCCACGACACTTGTCATCGACTTTTATTTACAGCACAACCTAATGAACATGTGTACCACGTTTCGTTCATGTACCTTAAACCCCACAGGACATGACCTACTAGCACTTTTTTGCGTCACTCTTTAGCCCCTCCCACTTCCAATTTTCCACGCTTTTTCACCGAACCTATGAAATACGTAAATTTTCAACAGGATTGATGCAGTCGCAAAAATCTGTGAGTTTTGGAGCATGTGAAAGAAAGGCCTCAAAAGAGTGATTCATTTGGCGGAAGAAAAAAGAATAAAAATAACTAGTACCGCGAGCGGTTCTGAGCAGGTTCGAGCCGATGGCCGCGAGTGGCCATGTGCCCATGCCGCAATGCGCGCCTTGCCCCCGAATCCGATCATTCACGGCTCGTGGTACTAGTTATTTTCAGTACTAGTTATTATTCCCCGCGCATGTCGGGCTGTGGAGCCATCGCGATGTGCGCAACGAACGCATCAGAGCGGTCTCCTGTTCCAAGTTTCTAGGGGATCGTGTGACGTACGGCAAAGTGAGAGGGCACTTCCTGTTTAAAATGGCCAACTTCCTGTGGATGAAAGGTGTGTCCGTAAACGTGATCAGGGAAATTCACTTGTCTCACATGTCAAGTTTCGTGCAGATCGGACAATGTTAGACTTTACTTCCTGTTACGGGCGTTTCCACTTCCTGTTGAAAGTCACCTTTTGCAGACATGTTCAGGATCAGTCCCTGGTCTCACATATTGAGTTTCTTGCAGATTGGTCAATGTACAGCTAAGTTAGAGGGCACTTCCTGTTTAAAATGGCCGACTTCTGTGGGTGAAAGGTGTGTCTGTAAATATGTTCAGGGAAGTTCACTTGTCTCACATGTCAAGTTTTGTAAAGATCGGACAATGTTAGGCTTTACTTCCTGTTTCAGGCTTTCCACTTCCTGTTGGGAGGTCATTGTTTGCAGACATGTTCAGGACCAGTCCCTGGTCTCACATATTATGTTTCATGCAGATTGGTCAATGTGCAGCTAAATCAGAGGTCACTTCCTGTTTAAAATGGTTGACTTCCTGTTGGGTCAAAGGCAAGTCCATAAACGTGTTCAGGGAAGTTCCCTTGTCTCCCATATAAATTTTCATGCAGATCGGACAATGTAAAACTTTACTTCCTGTTACGGGCGTTCCACTACCTGTACGTAGGTCATCTTTTACAGACTTTATGTTCAGGACAGGTCTCCGGTCTCGCATACTAAGTTTCAGGTGGATACAGCAATCCCTGTTAGAGCAGCATGAAAAACTGTAAATGTAATACTGTCTGCTGTCACCAGGAGGCACTGTCTTTGAAATTGAATATTTTCATATAGACATATTCAGGACGGGTCTCTGGTCTTACATATTAAATTTTAAGGTGGATACAGCAATCCCTGTTGGAGCGGAATGAAAAACTGTAAATGTAATACTATCTGCTGTCACCAGGGGGCGCTGAAAATGTAATATTTTCATATAAATGTCTTCAGGGCCAGCCTGTCATTAATCTGAGCAAGTTTGGTTTAGACCGGACCAGGATTCGCAAAGTTATAAAAGAGCTTTTTTGGCGCAAAAATCCGACTTTCCATCGTTGCCATGGCAACGTCGTTTAACGATTTGTCATTATATTGTACATGCATCATCTACCATGTGCTTTGAGAGCTGTCAGTAATTTTGATTTATTTATAGTTATTCCCAAAATCTTAAAGAAACCTTTTTTGTATGTTTTCAGCCACCACCAGTAGGCGCTGTTTTTAAAATTGACAGTTTCTTCATAGTCTTCTTTAGCAACTACCCATCATCACTCACAGCACGTTAGGTTTGGATCGGACCTTTCATTGTAAAGTTATAAGTTTCGTTAAAAATTTCGCCAACTTTGGTGCCCTGTATCTCGTGCGCTATGCGATATTTTAATATGATATTTTTCCAATTGATTCCATTGCTAAACTGGTCCAGAGTGTCCTCATCAAGTTTGAAGTACAGCTCTTAATTGGATCTCATCCTAATGGGAGACCTTTTTCGTTTTCTATAAATAGCCTGTCTTCTGATGTAATGCCCATTTTATATGGGGTTACCCAGGCGTCAATTCTTGGTCCTTTTAATTTGTACATGTTACCACTTGGGTCTATCATTCAGCATCACAACATCTCCTACCATTCATATGCTGATGATACCCAACTTTACTTATCAATCTCCACTGATGACCCCAGTCCGGTAAATGACCTCACTCGTTGTATCTATAATATTAAAGATTGGATGGCCCAAATTATTTTAATGTTAAATGATGACAGAGATTCTGGTTGTTGGCCCTAAGGCCCTGAGAAATCGCCTTCAACCCATTCTGACCTCCCTCTTTGTAAAACCATGTGAGAATGTTAAAAACTTGGGAGTGACTCTTGATGCAGATCTGAATTTTCAAATGCATGTATCTAACATTATTAAGACAGCCTTTTACCATCTGAAATATTTCTAAAGTCTGTGGCTTCCTGTCTTTACAAGATTCTGAAAAATGATCTCCAGTCGGTTAGATTATTATTATTAGTACTCTATGCTGGTCTAAAAAACAGATTTTAAACAAACTTCAACTTATCCAAAATGCAGCTGCAAGAATAGTCATTAGAACATCAAAATGTAATCATATCACCCCTATTCTAAAATCACTCCACTTGCTCCAATTAAAACAGAGAATTGAGTTCAAAATACTCCTTCTTGTTTTTAAATCACTGCCACTGTAACTGCCGTGCCCCACCCTACATTTCCGATTTGATTTATTTTTATTATCCAGCGCGTTGCTTAAGGTCCTCCAGTAAACGTCTTCTCATGACCCCTAGAATTAAGACCAATGCTGCACATGGTACCTTCAGCAACTGTGCATCAAATCTCTGGAACAGCCTACCCTGGGAGTTGAGGTCATTGCAATCAGCGCTTACTTTCTTCAGCTTTTACTTTATGACTAAAAGTCTTTGTTTTTAAAACGATTAAATTTCTTGTTTTTATTTTCATGTGTGAATGTATGTGTGTGTATATGTATATATATATATATATATTTGGCCCGCCACGGCCAAAGAGGGCGCAAGGCAGCCCAGCGCAAAACGAGATAAAACAATGTTTTTGTTGTTTTCAAAACTATTCAACTTGAAGTTTGTAAAAAGCCACCACACGCTTCAAATCACAGTAGTGTGGGTCTTAAAACCATAAACTTTGTATTTGAATTAAGGTTGTTTGATCGCTGTGAATCATTCCTAGTTTGGGTGTGGCGATCTCACATTCCAGAGCTTTAGTTGTTTTTTCGGCCAATCAGCTGATGGTCACAGAGAAAACGTGTGTGTGTGTGTGTGAGAGAGAGTGTGTGTGGAATTTTCTAGCAGTTATTGAGCATGTGCAGTGCGAAATCAAAGCGGGATTGTCATCAAAGCAGTCCAAGCTTTGTTGACCGAAGGAAGGCAAGGAAAACCGAAGAATAGCTAAACTGTGGCTGTACTTCTTAACAAAGACAGAGACAGACACATCTCACTTCTGCTCTGTGAGTGGACTCGTTAGCATTTTAAGCTAGCAATCTTTATGCTAATTTAATATTAGAAATATGTGTCTATCTTTGATCCTTCTCTTAACTATATAGTATATTTTGTTTTCATGAAACAACAAAAGCAGATGATGGAAATATAGTGATATGCAAAAGTTTGGGCACCCCTGTAAATGTTCATGATTTTCCTTTATAAATCAAATAAATGGTGCCTAAACTTATGCACATGGAGGAGAGACTCTGTCACCAAGATGGTCTAAATGTTCTCTGACTTTGCTTCAGAGAGCTCAAACATATATTCAGTCACATCAAAGCAAGTTACAACAAGACAACACACTTTTATGACGTTTATGACCCACACATGTCATCCTGTGCACCTCATGCCGACCCCTGCTTTACGATCCCATCGTTTGTTCACAGCTTGACTGTTGGTTAATTGTTATCTTCAACAACACACAGTAAGCCCTACACTAAAACCATCCACGGGAACAGGAAAACAATTTATTTCCCACAAGTTTACGCAGAACCCTCTGCGTCGTCTCCGACTGCACGAAATATTTTTATAGTGTCCGTCACTCCGTCAAGGGACCTCATTGGTCCTCAGGACAGGCCGAGCTAACGCTACTCTGTGCCGGCCACTATGCGCACCGGGGGTCCACAGAGGTGGAGCTGATCACCACGACAACGTCGCTACCAAACTATAAATACGTCTTATCTTAATACATACACCACATGTTTTGACTCTTGATGTCTCAAATTATCTTAAAACTGTGTTCCGTGACACAGGAAAGTGAGAAACGGCCACTGTATCAACAACAACAGTATTTCTCTCTCAGACGCCATTGCTCACTGTAGCCAAAAGCACAACAACCTTACGTAGCGACCCCTACTGATCGGGTGGGAAATTGCAGTGCGTATCCGTCACCACGACGGAGAAGTATGAAGGCTTGAAGGGTCTCCGTGGTTATGCAGTTGGTTAACGCATTACGCAATCAGAGAGGTATGATGTGGCCTTAAATCTTTGAGGCTAAAATTCTCCCTAAAGCAGTTTGAGGAGTGCCTACATTCAAATGGCCATATCGTCTTCAAATATTATCCGGTTTGCATGTGTTGGACATTGTTGGAAAGCTTAGAAATCACACTTTCAGAATCTGTAAATAACTCAAAATGTCCCTTGGTAGACTTGTGACCGGTTTTGCCATGGCTGGCCACATATGTTTATATTTTACTTTTTTTGATAATTGAATGTCATCTCTACACTCAAAGCACATTGTGTCTATGTACTCCATATGAAATATGCTATATAAATAAACCTGACTTGGTTCACACAATGACAAAGAAAAAAGAAAGTAGAGGAAAACAGTAATGATAGATATCGAACACCAGCCCCACAGTCAACCATAAACCAGCCACAGGTGCTTGGCATTTTATAAACCAAGCCGTCACTTTAGCTCACTCACAGAACCAAACAAAACAGCAGTGTAACAGCAGAATGATAACCAGATCTGAATGAACCCAAGCCAAGTTTTTTCTCCAGATCAAAGAAGACATTCCTAAGGAGCACAAAATTGGTACAAACTGCTGTGGCCTGTCTGGAAACTCAACCAACCCAAGGGGAAATGAGGAAAATAAAGTATCATCGCGTAAAGGAGCAGAACAAGAGATAGATAAAGATATAGCCAAACATGGAGAGAGAGAGAGAGGGATTTGGCAAGGTTAGTGTGCCTGAATGTCAGAAATCAATTTATGAGTTTTAGTATAGTACATAGTACAATAGCAGTACAATACAGTGTGCATGAGTGTGTGTGTGTGTGTGTGTGTGTGTGTGTGTGTGTGAGAGAGAGAGAGAGAGAGAGAGAGAGAGAGAGAGAGAGAGAGAGAGAGGGAGAGAGAGAGAGAGAGAGAGAGAGAGAGAGAGAGAGAGAGGGGGAAACAACTGTCTCTTCTTACCTGGAGGAGCTGTACTCTCACTTTGTTGTATGCTAATAGCCAGCGAACTTTGGATGGGGAACAAGGTGGAGGACCATCTTCAAAGAAACTGACAAGCAAAGAAAACATTTGGTTCAAAGGGAAAATGTTTAAAGTTCAATGTGACTCAATGTCAAACTGAAATAAATCCTCTGAATCTTGCCGTCAAAGGACAGGTTCACATACAGTCTGTTTTTATCCACTTCACTGCAAGCTTCTCACAAATTTAGTAGGAATTTATCATGCAATATGTAATAATTCACAGTCTTCCCACTCGCTAACTGTAACTAGTGTGATAATTGGAAAACACATACCAGATTTTCATCTGAGTTTTGTTATCATGGTTGTTAAGGAGTGGTTTGGGCAGGATGACTGTAGAGTCCAGGTTTGAACCAGGCTCTGTGAGTGAATGCAGCTCTTTCTCAACCTCTTCCTCCTCCTCATCCCATGTAGATGGCTGGCTGTGGAGAGGGGGATGATGTCCACTGTCGTGGCATGACTCTAGATCATGGCAGTCCTCCAGTTCAGAGCTGATCTGGGAGCTGACCGGGCTTAGATTGCCTGATGAATCAAACTGACTGCTATCAGGTGGGCTGTGGGAGAATGAGATTGTGATTATTATTATTATTATTATTTGTTTTTTTAAAGGAATACATGAAATAACCTCTTTCTAATGATTAATCCAAGGTTTTATTCCAAAATTCATGATTTAGGAAAGCAGCAATTCATGTCCATGTTTCTATTTTTCCAAATCACAAATAATATAAAAATGTGAACACAAGATAATGCATTCTCTTTACTGTGATTTAGAAAAAGGGAGAACTTTAAATTGGCCACTTTCGATTCGGAATAAAACCTCAATTCATCTCTAAAATACAATCTGGGTGTAAATCTAAGGGTTGAAGGGAACCTATCATCAGTGTCAAAAGAGATGTTGACAAAAAAAAAGGGAACTGCATCTACAACAGTAAGCTGAATAAAACATAGTCATTCTGATATCATTCTTAGACTGCATGTGTTTGGTCAACATGCAAATTTAAGGTGATTTAAGGTCAAATACGGATATAAATTATTAACACTAAAAAAAAGGAAAAAGCATATACATATATGTATACATATACACATATATGCATATATATGTATACATATACATATATACATATACATATATATGCTGACTGAAAAGTAGAGTAGAATATGGCTACTGGGTGATTGAGACTGCTCACGAGGAAAGTGGCGCTGAGCTTACGTCATCATGGTGTAGGCCCAATTACTTCTCACTGTTCCATTATTCAAGTGTCCATCTTGCCTCAATGGTGTGCAATGCCATGGTATCATAAATATATCAGGGTGATTTATAATAAACAAATTGGCTGAGGCTTGGAGAATAATTCAGAGAACAGGGGGAGTTATACACATGCCTCACAAGTGAAACGCTAATAAATAAACATCATTGGTCTGTTCATTCATTGCACTTAGTGCACTTAGTCAGGAAAGCTATTACTTAGGTTCTGAATGTAGCCCTACCTCCAGGTAGATGGCAGCTGTTTTTCCTATGGCTGTGATCATGAAACCTATGTTGTGAGCTTTTTTTTCTTTTAAGCCAAACATGAAATGAGTATCTTCACTAAATGTTACGGCAGGGGACATCTGTGGTTACATACTAACACAGATTAATAACGCATGTGAGGTAGTAGCCATTTGCTACACCAACAAAGGAAATCCTCAACATAAAAGAGTATATTGTAACTGTTATTAGCCTCCTGTACAACACACTAACAATACATTTAATAACATATAAGAAAGAATAACAATAACCATGACATGCATTATTAATGGGTTAGTATGTAACATCCACCCCCCCCCCCCCATGAGTGATGTATCTTGCTCCCATACGCTATTGATTTGATAGTGATTTTTTTTTTCCCAACCACAGATGTCACCTAATAAAAGAAAAAAGGTTAACAAGTGGGAAGGGAAAATAAAAATACAATGACTATAGGAACTACTTCAGTGAGGGGAATGGGAATATAAGCCTACAGGAAAGGAGCAAGAAATCAACAGTGGCTTTTATCATACATACTGAACTAGCCTTTTTGCAGATTCCTCTGTCAACAGGTCCTGTAGTTGATCTGTGCCCAAATCTGCATGCATGGTGTTAGGTGCGTCAACTTCAGTCTTGTTTCCCTCACTTGGGGTGACTATGAACTGCGGTTTGTCCAAACCATCTGCTAAGGAAGCTGAGTGAGATGGGAGGCCGTACTGCATTGACTGTGCTATCGTGTCACAGCTTCCTGATTTTGAGGTTTCTGTTGGCCCTTCTGTATCACTGGCATCTGCACTTTCCGTTTCTCCTGAACCTGGGGAAAGTTTCTCAGACACTGGCTCACAGAATTCTTCACTGGGTTTTGAACTTTGAGACTGAGATTGGGCTGTGACAGCAGGAGCGATGCATACAGTTTTAGGAGCATCAGAGTTCCCAAACATTGAGGCAAGTTGCATACCAAACACAGATGAAGCAGATGATGTTTCTTCCTTTCCAGTTGAATGTTCATCATGGAAAATACCAGTGGAAAGGTTTTTGAAACCAGAAAAGATACTGCCATCTGTCTGTTGTGACTGTGGTGCCTTTGCACTAGTGGATGTAGATGAAGTGGAAGAGAAAAGTGATCCAATAGCTGATGTACCTTCATTAGCTACAGACATAAAATAAAATTTAGAGGCAGACAGAGCTGGTAATTCAAACTTGACCTTGTCTTCAGGAGCTTGGTGTGGTTCAGCATTGTCAGGTAATATAGAATATGCCCCCCTTGTGTTTTCAACAGCCTCACTATCCTCTACCTTTCCTTCTGGTATATTGGTGTTGATTGTGGATTTGGTCAGATCATTTTTGTCTTCCTCTGTTTTGTCTGTTCGTTCTGCCTCCTCAACTAGCCCTTTTTCATGTACCTCAGAGTCCTCCGTGCTATTGTAGTGTACACCTCCCTCTGCATCTGCCTTGTCAGGACTTTCACAGACTATGTTTTTAGAAGTATCGCCAGACTCTGTGCTACACTGTTGGTGTTCCTCAGCTTTTGTTGCATCAGGAACTTTGAATATATCAAGTAGGTCACTAGTAAGGGATTCTGGAACAATATTATTTGGGATGCCAAAAAAGCTTTTCTTCTGCTGCTGCTGCTGCTGCTGTTTTATTGGCTGGCTAGAGGCATGTGACAATCCAAAAAAAGAAGTAGGTGAACTTGAAAAAAATCCACCAACAGGGGATTTACTTGGGGCATTTGGGGTAGAAAACATAGACATAAAGCCAGAAAACTGAGCTCTTTCAGGGGGCTTTTGTGGCCCTGGATGCCTTGGTCCAGTCTTTCCTGGCATGTCCATTTGTGGATGTCCCATTCTCGGTGCTCCCGTTCTTTGCTCCAGTGGGCCAGAGGGCCTGATCATGCCTGGTCTGGGCTGATGATGTGGTGGAGGAATAATAGATCCAAATGATGGAGCTTTCAGAGGCCCCATATTTCGAGGTGTCTCAGTTCCTGTTACATTGGTGTCTACAGTGTTTTCTTCATTTTGTGATGAGATAACTACTCCTGATTCATTTTCAAAAGGTCTCTGGTTTACAAGAACAGTTTCTATATTTGTTTCTCCAGATGGTAATTTAACCTCAAATGGTTCTTTTGCCATTTCTTCAGATGCCCTTCTCAAGTTCTCAGTAGATTTTTCGGATTCTACCGTTTGCTGTGGTGACACCATGGATTCTGAAAAAAGTTCCTCTTTCAAGTATATCAATGAATCACTCACAATTAAATCTCCTATGTAGTTTTCTGCATGTGAAACAGATGCCTTTTGCTCATCAGCAAAAGTTAAATGTTCCTTGGTAACTGCTGTTTGTTCTTCACCAGCAACATCCATAGAGACCTCAGTTGATTTTTCCACATCAGCAGCATCTGGTTGTTCTTCATTGACAGGTTTCTGTGGCTCCTCAGCTTTTTCTTCTACCTCTGGAAAAGTCTCTCCCCCAGCAATAGTATTGAAACATTCCCCTTCAAAAATATCTGAAGGGCTTTCAATGGAAACTGAGTCAACATTATAACTTGTGCTCCCAATTTTGTGAGTATCTGTTTTAATTTCAACAAATTCTTTCTCAATGTCAATTATACCTTCAATTTCTTTATATTCTCTTTGGTTGTCTGGCTGTTCCTCACTTTCTAATTTTGCAACTTGTTTGTCAATTTGTGTCTCTTTCTCCACTAGATTACTGGTCACGTTCAGTGTTTCTGTTATTAAAGCTTCACCTACAACTGATGTATGGTTTGTTATGGCCATTTTGTCCACCTCTAAAAGTTGTTCTGTTTGTGGGACAGTCTCTTCAGTGGTGTCCACGGTTAAATCTCCAATGTTCTGGTATGTCTGTTCAACTGGAAATTCCATTTTAGCAATGAATGTCGGAGAGTCATTTTTCATGTTGACAAAATAAAAATGTTTTTCTTCTGCAAAGTCTTTTATCTCTGCTGTTTGTGTGGTGATGGTGGTTTGTGTTTGTTCTGAGAGAATCTCTTCTTTAACAGGACCAGATATTTTTGGCATTGCTTTGGTTTCCTCTGAAAAAGACATTCCAAACAAGCCAAACCCAGTTTTAGATGTGTTACCATCAGCACTTCCTCTCAAGGAAAACACAGAAGAAACTTTAAAAACACTATCTGATTCAGGTGTTTCAGAAGCTGCAGCATGTGCTTCCGGTGCTTGTTGGCTATTTCTACCAAACACAGATACCTTTCCTGGGAACTCTGAACCTCTGGATTCTTGCAGTGTAACTGTTGATCCTGTTCTAGGTCCAGTTTGGTACTGGCTACCCAGAGCTCCAAACTTGGAAAACAAACCAGAACCAGATGAATCTTTGTTTGTAGTAGAACCTGAGAAGATGCCACCAAATAAAGAAGATCCAGTAGAAGGTCCTTTTTGTGTTGCACTATCCCCAGAATTTCCTCTAGGACTGGGTGGTTGCTGAGGTGCAGATGCACCAAACATAGAAAACAGGCCTTTGCCTGGGGTTTCTTGGGGTGGAGGAGCTTTAGGTCGAACACTTCCAATAGTTGGACCTCTAGTGCTGGGTAGTGGCTGACTACTGGCTGCACCAAACATAGAGAACAAGCCTGTACTCTGAGGCTCTTGTGAGGTTGGTGAAGATGGGGCATTTGACCCACCAAACATTGAGAGTAAGCCTGAGCCAGGGGTGTCTTTGGGAGATGAGCCAGGAAGTATGCCACCTAGGATTGATGGTCCATTTTGGGAGGATGTGTGCTGTGAGGCTATGCTGGAGCCACTAAACTCAGAATATATGCCTTTCCCTGGATGCTCACTTTCAGGTTTATCAGCATTGACAGCTGAAATGTCGTCCTGGGAGGTCATGATTTCCTCTGTGGGAGGCTGGACAAGACTGACCTCTCGAGAACATTCAGTGACATTCATATCAGTTTTGTCACAAGGCTGCTGTAATACTCCAAGTGATTTTAAATCTGACACCAAATGCTCTTCTTTCTGTGGCAACTTATGAAGGGAGGGTATTTTACCAGCAAATTCAACATCTGAACATGTTCTTTCATTCTTGTGGGCTAAATCTTCAAGAGTTTCAGCACACACTATTTGAGATGCAACCTCTAAGCTTATGATTAACACCTGGCATGGCTGATCACTGAAAGAATCAACTGCAACTGCAGTTATATCTGAGGCTGCTGATTTCCTGTCAATGGAGGTCAGATCAAGTTGTGAGTCAGAAGTGTCTATGATCTTTGTTTTTACACCAGCTTCAGACATCAAAACCTCTGTGGTTATGATTTGCTGTGAGTCATGTTCATCAGCATGATTACATGTAGTCATTGTAGATGACACCTCTGAGAAGCAATTCTTGACCTGCTCTGATTCATTTAATGTGTCTTTTCTGATTTCTTTATTTCTGACTTTTTCAGATATGTCAGACATCTCTGGTGAAAAGACCTCAACCTGCTCTGATTCAATTAAGAATACAGTCTGTGTAATCCTAATTCCTGTAGGTTTATCATCCTCAGATGTATCCGACAGTGGAAAAATATCGGCAGATACTGCTGGTGAAGTCACCACAATTTGAGTGGTATCTTCAGAAGCACTTCCTGATGGTGGCTGAGGCTTGCAAGACTGAAACCCTAGTTCATTTGTCTCTTCTTCTGGTGAACTTGCTGCCGAGACAAAAATGTGGGGAAGTCTAATATAAGGGGTTTGCTGTGCATTATCACAATGTATTTCTGGGTGGTTAATGCCAATGTAGATAGACATTGGATTACAAATGTTCACATTTGATATACCAGCTTTAGATGAGTCCAGTCCAGTGTCATTTATTGTGGATACGGTCTTTATAGTTTCCTCATTGCTTTGTTGCTGAGACTTTTCTGATTCTAATATACCTACACTGAGAGGGATTGCAGAAGCTGTGGTTATTGCTTTAGATGCAACCTCAGGCAATGCTTCTGATATTCTATTGTCTTTATTTATACTTTCTTTTGGTATCAAGGTATCAGATGATTTCACTTTTGAAAATTTACAAGGCAATTCTATCCCCGTTGATTCCCTTGCTGGACTTACAGTTAGTGTTTCTTCTAGTGCTATAATTGTATTACAATCAGTGAAGAATTTACTTTGTGTAGTTTGAGATTCATGTGTGATTTTTCGATGTGACAGGACATTATCTTCTTTGGGAAAATTAGAGAAAGAGTCATTTTGAACATTAATTACAATATGATCACAATTAGCTGGTGTGCAAGGCAGGGAACTTGACACAACAGGCATGTGCTGGCTTGAAGCAGTTATTTCTGGTATTTTCACAACAGGGAATGCTGGAACAGTTGTCATTTTCCCATCAACTTCAACAGGGCATATAGCAGTATGTGTTGGTGTAGCTTGTGTGCTGTGGTCGTGTGGTATCACAGCAACTGGTGTTGTATTGACAGAGGGCTGTGATCCAACTCCACCAAATAATGATATCAAACCCTTGACAGAAGTGGATCCTGTTGGTGCTGAAGTTACTGGCCCGTTCAATTTAGCTTCAGGGCCTTGGTTCATGTAAATGGTCTTTACTGGTTTAACAGGCATTGGGTCTTGTCTGGTGGGGGGTAATGACGTTATTGCAGTAGACTCTGACACACACTGAACTAAAGCCACAGCACTTAAAGCTACCATTGGTCTGTGACATTGCTCAAAATGGTATTTGCTTGGATCAGGTTGTTCATGGAGTTCAAGGGGTTCTTTTGAATACTTATCAGTAGTTGAACTGTATTGCACTGACTGGAAGTCAGAAGATGTAGAAAGATCAGTTTTGTATCCATCATGATCAGGCTGAGTAACTGCAGTGGATGGTTGCTGAATATTCAAAGACTGTAGAGTTGGGACTGTATGGTATCCAATATGTTGATGCTGGGTAGAACGGGAGGGCAATGAGTGTCTGTCTCTTGACATTGTTCCACATTCTGACACCATTTCCTCAGGAATTCCATAGATGTCCATGGTTGGTTGCTTGATGCGAATTTTGGGTCTAGAGGTCATGTCACGTTGAACACATGCATTTTGTCTTTGCAACTTTTGAACTTCTGGTTGAGACTGTAAAATGGATGAATTGTGGACAATATCAGAACCAGGTTCTTCAGGATTTGTGGATTCAACATACATATTACCTATGTCTTGATATATACCATATCGAGAGAACGTAAAACATGCACTGTTCTGCATAGCTCGGGGAGCAATATGTTGAGGAGAGGTATTCACTGATGCAGAGTTCAGTTCAGGTACTGACTGCTTTCTGCACTTTAGTCGAGGTTGAGAGGTGGCCTCTTTGTCAGTGGAATATCCTTTATATGTCAATAAACTCTGAGTTTGAAAAAGTACAGTTTTTTCTCTGGGTTTATGAGAGGGTGGAGATATACATTGCTTCTGAGAGCAAAGACCACTTTGAGATTGACAGGACACATCGGGGGAAAGATCTTTTGCATCTTGGAGACTGGAAACTGTGGCTTCGTTCAGAAAATCCACTGTTAGATCAACAATACCAGGCAATGCTTTTTTTCCCAATTGCTTTTCAGTTTTCCTCTTTTCAAACATTTCTTTATTTGCCTTCATAGTAGTGTAATTCATGGGCTTTCCATCTTCTGAAAGTGAATACAGTTGAATGCCATTACTTAAGTTGTCACATCTATTTAGGGCATCTTTAGCTGAGAAGTCAACTGGCTTATTTTGTTGGCACATGTCACCAGAAAAGACCTTATTGCTAAGGCAGGTAGATATCTGCCTATGCAGTGCCTCAGTAGTGCTGACCCTGCTCAATGGTTTTCTTGTGTGTTGATGTAAAGACTGCATCACTATGAGGGGTAAACCAGCAGAACTCTTCATCGTTACAGTTGCCTTGTTTCTGACCAAAGACACAGCTTCATTTGGCAAGATATCTGGAACTATTTCAGATGGTCTCTGCTGTGTTTTTGGAGACATGTCTAAGAGTTTAGCAGGAGCTGATGGTTTTTGTTCAGTGTCTTGAGATTCAATGTACACTGATCCACGCTGCATCTTTTCTTGCCGTCCTTTCAGTGTTTGTTGCCTTTCAAGTGGCTCTTGAATTGGTTGTAGTTCAACAATTAGTGGAACACCGATTGTATCTTTTCGAGAATATAAAGAATTTGATGGCCTCCTACTTACTAGTGATACTGGATCTGTGAGGCTTTGTACTATGTCCGATTTACTGGCCTTTGTTGACATGTCTAACATGCCCTTTACAGAGTTTGCTGGAGCTGTAGAGTGTGGACGAGGTTGAATAATGGACTGTGACACCCCATTAGACTCATTCATACTGGAGCATTGCGCTGTTTTTTGAAGTGGAACAATATCCCGATCCAAAGCTTGGTGGTTTTGTAAAGTATTCATTGCTTGAGGTTGCTTCTGGCATGTTGAGTCCAACTGTGCTTGTTCAACTACTAAAGGCAAACCAACTGATTTTTTTCTGGCCAGCACTCTTGCATTTGGCTTATTGACAAGGGAAACTGCTTCAAACTGAATAGATTCATTCTCTGCCATTGTTATCTCCATTGAGGCTTGGCATGGCTTGGGTGACATATCCAGTGCAACAGTTGTGACAGGTTGTTCTGAAATACATGTCTGGGGAGTTTTAACAATGGCTGATGACTGTGAAGGACGTAACTCTGCAGAGTTGCATGTTTTGCTTTGCTGAGATTGTTTTTGACATAAAGGAAAATCTGTGAGATACTGAGTATCGTTCTCAAAAGCCTTTGCATTTGAGGGGGAGTTGAACATTGTGTCACAAAAAGGTTCTTGAGATGGGATAGGTACAACTAGTGGAACACCAACAGAATTTCTTCTTGCAAGTTCACGTTCACTTGGTTTGCATTTAAATAGTGGAATGACCTCATCTTTTCTTACTTCCAGAACCACTTCTTTTGATTTTGCAGAAGATTTGGAAGTCATGTCCAGTGTGGCTTTAACTGTATTAGCTGGTGCTGTAGGTTGCTGGGGTGGTATCCAATGTTTAAGTGATTCGGTAGACTGAATGTAAAGAGTTTGCACTCTTGGTAATGGAGGCCTCATACTACCGGGACATTTTACTTGATTTCCAATTATACAATGAGAAGGATGTTCCTCAAAAGTTAGTGAATGAAAATGCTCTGTTGTGTGTCCTGGTGACTCCAGTGAGTCGCCTCTGTATGACAAGTCAATGGATGCTTGATTTCTTGGACTTCTAGTTTCTGCCTTCTCAACAGCTAATGGTTTTCTCTTTGTCAATGATAGTGCCTCACAGACCAAATCCTTTGGTTTCACAAAAGTGTGCTCAGTCTGCCAGAGTGTTGTCTTGGCAGACAAATTTAATGTAGATTTAATTAAGTTTGCTGGTGCAGTGGTCTCCTGATATTGTTCAGCCTTTCTATTTGACTGATATAAAGAATGTCTAAATATCCCTCTCTTGCAATCAGCAGGAAACTGCTGTGTAAAATTCTCTGTAACTGTTGGCGGGCTCAGCTGCATATGCAGTCCCTTCCCCTGAGGTTCCAGTGGTTTTCTTACAATGGGGCTTACAAGTGGTGAGGTATGCACAGGTTGCATCAATACAATTTGTGAGTGTTTGAGAACACAATCAAGCTCAGGTTCTTTATTTACTGAAATATGATCAGCAAAAGAGCTTCTTGCTACCATTTTGTTGGATTCAAAGCTCTTTGATTCACACGATGATGTAAGAGATGGTTTAGATGAAATGTCTTTTTCACCTTTGCCAGAGACTTTGACATTTGTTTGATTTGTATTTTTTAGTACAAAGGTGCTGTGGGAAGATTGTGGTCTTTGGGTATTCATTGTAGATAAGACATGGCCAACTCTAATCTCAGGACTGGACAAACTTCTCTCTGATTGGCTGTGTTGATTACCTGGCCTACAGCTGGGAAGAGGATGTTTGCTTTGAACTGAAACTTTTGTGCTTCGCTCTGATGTGCCCATAAAGTGATATTCTGAATCTTGCCATTCAGCTTTATCACCCTCTGTCAGTTTTGTAAGATCTACAGCAACTGTGGTCTTGTCTACATTAGACTTGGTATCCATCTGCTTCTTCTCTTTGATTTTTTTTAAGTTGTACTTTGTACAGTCAACAGCTTCATGTTTTTGTGTAGATTCTATGTTGGAATATGTTGCTTCTTTTTCTGTGATACATTTGCTTTTATTAATTAAGGCAGAAAAATCAATTACTTTATTGACTATTTGAGGACCAGTATGATTGCCATAGTTATGATTCCTGTTGTAAAGGTAAGGACCATTATATGTAGATGAGTCATTCAGTATGTAGAACTGTGGTATAACTTTTGCTGATGATTCTTGTGTCTGTTTTTCAGATGGCAACAATGTTTGGTCTACTAATAAACTACTGCTGACTTTGTTAGCATCACATGTGTGTGTGACTCTAGTCTTATTTGCTTGTGATACTTCATTGGGATTTTCTGCCTGAGATGGCTGCCTTGCTAGCCGGGGTCTCTGTGAGGAAACAGAGGACACAGTTGAGGTAGATGCTGTGGGTAAACTAGCAGAAGTTGGCTGCGCTGGATGAGCTAAAGAGCTGTCCCCTTTGCTTACATTTGTTGTTGTGGGCAGTTTACTTCCCACCTGTAAGGGTCCTGGTATTTTGGAGGGTGAAGGAGTCTTTCTAAACATTTTTGGAGTATCTGACACCTTGCTAGACACTGATGATGACATAGCAGGTTTACTTGAATTATTAATGGAAGACATTCCAATAATTCCTCCAAAAGTTGACTTTTGTCTTGGTTGTTTTGCAGGTGTATCATCAACATGGCCAATTCTGATTTCAGGAACTGGGTTACACTGGTTTGGAAATATTTGTGTTGAATTGCACCTTGGAGAAGGTGCCAGTGGGGATCTGAAAACATCAGCTAAACCCAAACTCTTCCAGTATGGCCCCCCATGGCCCCCCTTTATTGTCTTTAAAGTAAGATCAGATGCCTCCATCAGGTCCTCTTGACAGGTGTAACTATTTGGTACAGACTGCATCTTGATCTTCTTGAATTTATACACACTAAAGTCTACAGGTTGCTCTGCTTGAGAAGTTATAGATTCCTGAAACATTTGAGAGAAGCTTTCCAAATTCATGTTCATTATTCTCTCACCTTTTTTAACAGCATAAGTTAAGTCCATGGGTGCTTCTGAAAGCATTGACCTATTCTGCTGCTGACCTGGATTACAGAAGCTTCTATCTTCTACAAAGAGAGGTATTTTAAAACCACAAAGTGTCACTTTTTCCTTTTCTTTTTGTTTCAGAATGTTGGCAATGTTTTCAGTGATATTACCTAGAGTTTGCACATCATCTGGTGTGGCACATGCATAGAGATGTCTGCCAACTCTGTCGGTTAAAAGGGAATAAATGTATTCCTCATCTGTATAAATGTAGTATCCACAATCCCCAACCTCTGCTGGCCACCATAGCCCTTGTTCCAATAGTGACAGCCACTGTTGATACCACTCAGAATCCTCAAAGAGGATTTCATCATCTGCATCCCCTGTAGTTATCGCAGACTTGCTTAAATCCATAGCACCACGTGTTAAATCCACTGCACCCTTTTTTGAAGCAAGTTGTTTCAAAAATTCAGTTGCTGATTTTAAACTAAAGTCTTCAGTTTTTACGTCAATATCAGCAATGTTTTTTTCCACAACGTTACTGAATTCAGGTACACTGCACTCTGAAAGTGACTGGCATCTATTTAAACATTTCTTTGTTTTTTCTGTTGACAGATTCAGAGCACTTCCACCAACAATAAAAGGTTTTCTGTTGCTTTCAATTTCATTTAAATTGTCGCAGCTGTTCCATGGTTTATTTTCCCTGAAACTCATGTCAAACAATACAAGATCTTCATCTGGCTCAAGAAAGCAATTTCTACTTTCAAAAAGCTGGGAAGCAGCATCCTGCCAAGGAAGGGAGGGTACAGTAAAGTCACTCATGTTAATTTCTTTAAGATTGAATGATTTGTTATTTTCCCATTGGGGTGCTCCGACTGTGGGTGTTACATGCCCTTGATATGACTGGTATTGTTCCTGAACTTGAGTAGCAAGGGCTTCAGCAAGGGCATAATCATTGAGTTGCTGCCACAGAAGACTTTCTATAAGACATTGGTGCTCAAAGAGCTCAGGTGGAATCACGCCATGTTCTGTAAAGTTGTATAAAAGATCCTTGTAACCATACTCATGTGCTGTCCCATATAACAGACGTTGCATTTCCTCAAGATAATGGTGGGTTGGGGAAATTGTAGGATCTTGCCCAACCTGAGATTGTAGACATTCATTATGGCTATCTGCAACAACACAGGTTGTTAATGTTGTACTTGAAAGGATGTCCTCCTTACTCTTTGGTAGTAAACTGTCAAGAAGACCTTTTTCACTTTCCTTTCTAGTCCTCATTTCACTTGTGCCTGCTTTGAAAATGCTGGATAACAAATTAGGAGTGCTGGTTTTAGGTTCCACTTTCCCAGGTTGCAATGTTGATGGCTGCTGTGCTTTTGATGATGGTTCATCTGTGACACTAAAAAGACTTGCAAGGAATCCATTTTGTGTGAGACCTTTTAAATCATCTGTGGCTATATCTTGAGATGAAAGCACCTCTTTTGGTGTGATTTGTGGTCGCCCCTGTCCTGTACATGGATGTGGCTGCTCTTTTACATCAAGGTTCAACTGATTAACATGTGATGGCTGTTCCACATGTCCTGAAAAGTGGTTCAACAGGTCAGATAATATCCCCACTGATTCAGACTGGCCTGGATTTTGCCCTGACTCATGATACTGTTGATCTGTCAGACCAGGTTTGCATGACTGTTCCTGTTGCACATGTTCACCTGATGCAAGCTTTAGAATACCTGAAAGCAAGCCCCCACTTAGGGGAGTAGGCTGTTGGGTATTTGTCGTTTTGCCAGTTTGCTTTTGCGGTTGAGGTGTATTCTGACCAAACAAACCAGACAAGAATCCTCCTTGCTGGATGGGTTGAGAGGACTGTTGAGCAGCCGATTGAACAGGTCCAACAATGTTTGACATATTGCCCTGTTGAGACCTAGTCAGTATAGTAGATTGTGGTGATACATCATCCGCAGATGCTAATTTATTATATAGCCCGGACAAAAGCCCACCTGGCTGTGGCTCTTGTGCTGAGGCAGCAGCTTGTGTAGGTATCTGGTTTTGCCTCCGCAAAGGCTGTCTGTTACCTTGTTGGGGCTGATGTTGGATTGAATGACCAACAAGTGGCTGCTGTTGTGATGGAGTGGTAGGATCTGATGAAAACAGCCCAGAGAGAAAACCACCTTGTTGATTCGGCTGCTGAGACATGTTAGGTTCAGTTTTTGCCTGGTGATGTTCAATTTTGTTAATTAATCCAGTGAACATCCCTCTGGGACTACTCTGGGACTGTTGTGGAGGGATCTGTTTTTGTCGTTGTCTATTGCCCTGATGCTGATTAGTTTTCTGCCCTGATGGACTCCTTAGTTGCTGGTTTTGTGAGGGCTGTGCCTGGTGTACAGAGGCAATTTCTTGACTCCCAAAAAGACCAGAGAGGAAACCTCCTTGCTGAGGTGTTTGCTGCACTGTTTTTTGGTTAGTCTCTTCGGCACCAGGTTGTGACTGAGATGGAGTAAAATGAAGTTCCCCAATTTTGTTAAAAAGTCCAGATAGTATATTTCCTGATTGCTTATTTGGTTGTGTATGTTGTGGAGTCACAAGCCCCTTTGGTGACTGGGTAAAAGTTTCTGTGGGTTTTAACAAACCTCCAAATAATCCACTAGTTTGAGACATTGTTTCTGTTATTGTAGGGGGTAGATTTTCTGATCGTTCAAGTTGATGCTGTTGATTTGTTTGTTGATCTGAGGTAACAGGTTGTCTTAGTTGCTTGTCAGCTTGACCTCTGCCAGTGGGAGGTGCTTCTGTTGAACCCACATGTATAATTTCTGACAAACTCCCTGCTGAATGAGGAGGAGAATTGGCCTCTTGACTCAAGTTGTGTTGATGGTCATCTGTTTTTACTGTATGGTATGCTACTTCTGGATGTGACTCTTCACTGGACTGAGATGGTTGATTCACAGTGTCTGTAGCCATTTTCAAGAGCCCAGACAGGACTCCAGATAATGGCTGTGCAGCAGCTGGTGATGCTAGCTTTTGAGATAGAATTTGTCCTGACTGGTCTCCTGATAGTGTTGACTGTGACCGCTTTGTAGGTGCAGAAACTGTGTCAGATGCAAATTTTAAAACTCCAGACAAAAGTCGACCTGACTGCTGTGTCGTAGAATTGTGTTGTGTTTGCAAGGAAGGCTGTGTGGATGATGAAAATAGGCCTGAGAATAATCCACCCTGTTGAGATAGACTATCTCCTTTCTGGGATTTCTTTCCAGATGACCCATCTTCGATAATGCCTAAATTTATCAGTCCAGAAATAATTCCTTGGGCTTGTGATTGTGATGTGGAATGTTCCATAGGTTTGGGAAGAACTTGATCTTTAGGTGGGACATCTGCTTCAGGCTGGATATCTGTCATGCACTGGGAATCTTTTTCAGTCACTCTTTGCTCTTGAGAAACATGTTCCGTTCTGCTGCCAGTGTTCTCTGTGGCTTCAGGGATCATTTGTTTAGCATGTCCTTCAGTTTGACTAGGTTTGGTTAATGTCACAGGAGGCATAGTTTGTAGTTTTACAGGTTCCTTGTTAGGTTCACTTGGGACTACTTTAAACAGGTTTGAAAACCAGCCAGTTTCTGTGTGTCCTTTGGGAACGCTTTCAAGAAGTTCAGCACGACGTGGGGAGGGAGTTCTCGCGCTAGGCAATGAACTTTTTGGAGGGGTGGTGGCATCTTCGCCAGATGCAAACTTAAGAACCCCTGAGAGCACACCTCCCTCTGTTTTTTGGGGAGTGTCTTTGGAAATATTTTCAGAGGTGAAAATTTTTATTTTGAGTTTGCTGCCTAAAAAATCTTTTACAGGCTTGGAGTGACTCTGTGAGGAATTTTCATGAGGAACCGTTGACATGAGATTGGAGAGAGACTTCTTAAAAGGAGTTAATAATCCTGTTTCTTCTGCACTGCTTTCTGGTTTTGGTTCAGATATTGCAGGAGTTCTTCTTTGCTGAGTATCAGGTAGTTCTCCTGATGACTCTGTTTCTGGCAGAAGCTCTACTGACCCAGTTCCTGTTTCTTGTGAAAGCTCAATTGATTCACTTCCATTGTCTGGTAATAGTTCAACTGATCCACTTTCTGAACCTGGCCGAGTGTTACCCAACAGCTGTTGCTCTGTTTGTGACCCATCATTAGGACTTGTGCTTCTGTTTAAACAACCTTGCTGGGATTCAATGCTTGCAGCTGATCCATTTCTTTGCTCTGGTGGTTTAGGTGATGGGTCTCTAGATGGTGGTGCACTTGAAAAAAACCTTAAAGGACTAAGCCTTTCTAGCATGGATTCAAATCCAGATGTTGGTTGGTTTGAAGAGGTTGCACTGCCCTGTGCTTCTGTGCCCGTATGTGTTGACCTCTGATCAGTCTCAGCTTGTTGACTGGTTTCAGAGGACTGAAATGGCAAAAGAGACTGAAGGGAAAACTTTCTTTCTGTTGTGGGTTCCTGAGAGGCCGGAGAAACTATGGCCACTGGGGAGGGAGTATCACCACTTTTGGGAATAAATAAAAGTAGCTTTGAAATGCCAGGGTCAGGTTGAGCTGGTGGCTGTGAAGTAGGTAGCTCTTTATCAGTGGTGCCAGAAGTTTCTGTCGGTTCAGTAATACCTTTAGGAAACAAAGATAGTAATTTTGACATACCAAAGCCTGTATATGGCTGGGAAAATTGAGTTGGGTGAGATAAATCATCAGGAGTGGCAGATTTTGACCCGTTGATTGAACTGAATAATGAGCTCATGGTATTTTTTACTCCATCTATGCCCTGTTGAGCAACACTCTCCTCTATAACTTCAGGGTTGATTTCTGTGACATTAGCATTTCCAGGTTGCATAGGTTTGGTGTTGGGTGGCAGTGCTGGTAGTTTTCTTCTCATTGGTTTAGGCATTGATTCATAGCTGTTAATCTCCTCCTCTTTTACAACCAGATATTCAGACACTGAGTGAACTAATCTCTGCAGTTCGTCCATTGGATCAATGGATTCATCGTATTCATCGCTTGGCTCCTCTACAGGAGACAACATAGGGTCTTGTCCACAACTTGTACTTCTTTTTATTGAATAGCCATGTCCTCCAAATGTTGACATATATTTTCCAGGGTGGTAGAAACTTTCATATTCATAACGAACATCCCCCTCAGTGAAGGTCAGGTCATCTAGTTCTTCTTCAGATCCAAATGAATACTGCATCTCATCTGAACCAACTGAGCCATAGTCAGTCCTCCCACTGATCCTTTCGGCCTCTTCCCGAACAGCCTCTTCCTTACAAAAAGCTGCATAGTTCTCAAGTGTGTCCCCCAAGGCAGTTTTGGCCCACAGTCTGGTCCTGTAAAGTAAATGTTCTCTCTCTGCTTGCTGTTGTAGCTGTTTGACAGAGGCAATAATGTCAATTTCAGGAGGGGACAATTCATTGTCAAAGGTGCCAGCTTCCTTATAAACTGAACATACTTCTCCACTACCAAAGCCACGCATCTGTCTGTGTCCATTTGGCTCAGTGTCCCCTGTATCCTCAGGGGACAGCGCATCACATTCTACTGTCTGGTAGAACCGACTGCCTTTGGATTCACACCGGCCGTCACTGATGCGATAAATGATGCTTTTATCTTCGTCCTCCCAAATTTTCTGCTCAGCATCCAAGTAATCATCCAGGACACTTGAATTAGGCACATTAAATTTGCTCTCCCAATCCTCGACACCCATACCTGAGTCGACAGGGGTTAATTTTACTCCACCCTTACTGCGTGACAGCCTTGATTATAGTAAAAGAAAAGAAAAAAGTGCCATGCAGGAAGCAGTTGAACATGATGCAAAGAAGAAGAAAGAAAGAAAATGTAAACATTAATCAAAGGTACAGATCATGCAAACAGAATCATGTATACAAGAAATGTGAAATAAAATGGAAAATAATATATTATTATTATTGAGCTCAGAAACAGCAATAACTGACAGTTATTGCGTAATGACAAACATGTTTTTTGTAATTATACCTTTATACATAATGACAACTGTAGTATTTGTTAAAAGTAGTTGTTTTTTAAATAAAACATTTATTGTTGGATTCTACTCCTCTTGGTAATATGATTGTATGTGCGAGTGTATATGCATGGACACAAATGGTTCAGAATCCAAGTGTTAGAGTGTTAAAATGTGTGTATGTAATGCCACGTGATGACCATGGGAGTATTACACTCAAGTATTTCTGCAGTGAGTGAGGTCAGTGAGTTGTCCGTTTGCTCATGTGTGTCAGTGAGTGGGTATGTGTTTACCTGGGTCCCCTGGTTTCTCGATAGTCGAGCTCATAGCTTTGTGTAGAGTCCGACTCTCTGGACAGGGGTTGGTGTTGGACCCTGTGTCCTATTGGGTACTGGTGCACTGATGAATTTGTCTGGGAGGTATTGTGGAACCTTGGAGGTCTGTTGCTAGTCTCACTGCGGTAGTCACTATCGTGGTCATCCATTGCACTGTCATCGAAAGCTGGACGAAGGATAACACATATTTTGTGATATTAGCATATAACATTAATAAATATACAGAGCTTTTATATATTCTATATGTTATAGCCTTCTGGTAGGCCATATTAAATGATCTTTTTTTGTGAAGACACAAAAAAAGAACGTTTGAATATACAGTTCCCTCTTGTGGTAGAAGGTATACAATACAATGACCAAGTCATGCACCACTTCAACAACTTGATAAACTGAATCAAACAATTTCAAATGTCACATAATACATGCACACAAAATTGTCATTTATGTTTCATAAAAGGTTATATGAGCATTATTTCATGAATGTACAATATATAATGAAGACAAATAAAAGCCATTATACATACTCTGCTGGTCACTCCATCCAAAATAACTCCAACTGCCTTGTGGCATGGAGGCAGGTGTTTTAAGAGGACAGGAGAAAAAGTAACTTCATTACATAACAAGAATCACTGACCAATGAGTGTTGATGGTCTAATGAGTATGTTACACGTGATTGGACCAACAACATCGAAATCTGTGAGGCTTGATGGAAAAGATGACTCTTGAATGGTGTTGGGGGGAAAAAAGCTGAAGTAAAATGTAAACCATATGGAATGATTTCACATCAAGTATAAATGGTCAACTGGGGCAGGAAAAAGTGGCTGATGTGATTGTCTTTCTACCACAAACATTGAAGGGAAGGACCCACTAAAGACAGAAACACAAACTCATATAGAGTGTAATGTCAAAGTTCAGTGGTATGAATATGTTTCTACATGTTTTGACTAAAACACTTACAGCACTGTGAGGGCACAGATGCCATTCGTCTTCTCTGAACCTCTTCCTGCAACGGATACTTTCACAAGACGAAAATCGAATTAGAAAAACAGAGAGAAAGATATCATGTGAATGTGACATCAAGGTTGTAACAACCTTTGTCTACCATCAGGTGGCAGCAAAGAGCCAACAGAAACTTTAATGTCACTGGAAAGAGAGCACAGTATGACAATATTTGATAAAAAAAACTAAAACTTTTTTTAAAAAAAGAACAACCAAACACAAATTAAATAAACAAAACATTAACATTTGAGATGTAATATCTCTTCTTAGTTACTGAAGTGATTTGTTACAGTAATAACTTTTTTGGTTGGTTTCGTATGATGGACAAAGAAAACAGAGGATGAAGAGGGTTTTTTAAGTTTTTCAACACAAACACTTGCTATAAAAGTGGAGAAGAAGAAAGCCCATACAAGTTGGAATTTAAGTCTTCATAGGGTGGAAAAGGTGCTTTTATAAGAAAACTTACCTCGTCATGAATCCGCATAGTATTGATCCGCTCCAGTTTACTGGTCCAGTATTGAGCCTCGTCTTCAGGGATCTCTGGAATATGGATTGGACAGAAGACAAGGACAGTTTAAAAGGGAGAAGAATTAAAGGAGTGAGAAGAAAATCTACATGGAGGAAATACAACCACATGGGATGATGGAGGGACTGAGATGAGGGTGTTCATTAAAAATCAACAAAAAATTGGAGATAGGAGCGTGAAAAGACACAATGTGAGAAAATATTGTGGAAAAAGTAAAGGCACAGTAGCCAAAGCCTATCTCATACCGTCTCACCCAATCCACAATGCTTGATGTACTCCCATCTTATGCCTTTAAGAGCATATGAGGAGTTTCCTTATTGGCGACAGAAATAGAATAAGGATCATCTTCAGGAGCCTAACAAGTTCTCCCCAACACCAAAAAGGTCATTTTCACTTCTTTACATGATATTAACACATGGCTGTCACAGCTTGTGCCAAACAGATTGTCATACTATTCCAGGAAGCAGTGCAGCAACACCACCTGACAAATATCATAATACTGAACTCTTGCAAAAATTTAATAACACATTTTAATGCTTAATATGCTTAAAGTAGTAGCTCCACGAGGGTCTGAGTGTTTCTCAATATTGCTGTGTTTTGTTTTTTGATTTATGTCACGACTGACAGAAGCATGAGGGAAAAACAACAGCTACATAGTGCTAATAAAGAAAGAACATTGAGGACAGGTTTGTTTATCACAACGGAATGGCAGAGGTGGAGGAGTCGCAGCAATATTTGACTGTATACTTTCGCTCACCTTTCGATCCACAGGTACTTATGAATCATTTGAGCACCTTACTCTAAGTCTGTTAGACTCAAGTATTAAACAGAATAACAGACTCCAGTTTATTGTTGTATACCGACCACCGAACTCCTACTCTGACTTTTTAAGTGATTTTGCAGATTTTTTCATCAGATTTAGTTCTCTGTTCAGATAAAATCATCATAGTAGGTGATTTTAATATTTATGTAGATGTAGCCAATAATAGTCTTGGCTCATCTTTTAAAGTTCTGCTTGACTCAATTGGCTTCAAGCAGCAGGTTAACAAACCAACACATCGTCATAGACACACACTTGACCTTATCTTGACATATGGTGTTGACATACACAAATTTAACCTTGCAAACAGTTCTAAACACTGTTGCTCCTCTTAAGATAAAGGTTATCACTCGGGATAAGTCTGCCCCGTGGTACACTGCCCAAACTCGAGCGTTAAAGCTAAGTACATGGAAGTTAGAAAGAACGTGGCGTTCCACACATGACAGTCACTATGTCTTGTGGAAGAACAGTTTTGATATATATAAAAAAGCTCTGAGACGTGCAAGAACCTCTTATTACTCAGAGTTAATAGAGAAAAATAAGAGCAACCCCAGGTTCCTCTTCAGCACTGTAGCCAGGCTGACGGAGAGCCACGATGCAACGAATCCATCGATCCCTCGATCGCTGAGTAGTAATGACTTTATAACATTTTTTAACGATAAGATAGAAACGATCAGAGATAGAATTAACAACCAGTTTAGTACAGCGAGCCTAGACTTAATCGCGGCTCCAGCTTTACACATACTAAATAATTTTATTCCTATAAGCCTCCCGGAGCTGACCTCACTGGTCTCCTCCTCTAGACTTACTACATGTCAGCTGGACCCTATACCATCTAGACTCCTTAGAGAGGCTCTACCACAAGTTGGAAATATTTTACTAGATAAAATAAATATGTCTTTACTGAGCGGCTGGGTCCCAAAGGCCTTTAAGATGGCAGTAATTAAGCCATTACTTAAAAAGCCTTCTCTGGACAGTAGCATTCTGAGTAACTATAGACCGATCTCGAACCTCCCTTTTATTTCAAAGATTTTAGAAAAAGCTGTAGCCATCCAGTTGTGTGATCACCTGTGTAGCAATAATGTATTTGAAAAGTTCCAGTCTGGGTTTAGAACCCACCATAGTACAGAGACTGCACTACTTAGAGTAAAAGATGATATTCTTATGGCCTCTGAAAAAGGACTGGCTTCTATACTGGTCCTGCTGGATCTCAGTGCAGCATTTATTTTTTATTTTTATTTTTTACCTGTCCTGCCCAGTACCTGGGACATGTAGTATGGTTGACTACGTGCCCTGTGGTGTTAAGCAGATTTGTGCAGCATTTGATACGATAGATCATGAGATCCTGCTACATAGACTAGAACAAGATGTTGGGATTAAAGGATCGGCACTTGTCTGGTTCAAGTCCTATTTATCGGACAGATTTCAGTTTGTTAGTGTAAACGAGGAATTCACTAAGGTTAACTACGGAGTTCCTCAGGGTTCCGTGCTCGGACCTATTCTTTTTACCCTGTACATGATTTTCATTGTTATGCAGACGACACCCAGCTATACGTATCTGTACGACCGGACGACCCAAACCCATCTATTAAACTCCAGGACTGTCTCATAGACATACAGACATAACACAGAAAAAATGAGGTCATGGTCCTCGGGCCAAAAGATATAAGAGCACCACTTTCAAGTGGAGCTCTAAACCTAGGCAGTAACACTTCAGTCCCTTGCACTACAGTAAGGAACCTAGGAGTCCTGTTTGACCAGGATTTATCACTGGATGAACACATTAAGCAAATATGTAGAACAGCCTTCTTCCACCTTCGCAACATCAAGACAATTAGACATATTATATCACAACAAAGACTCTGAGAAACTTATCCACACCTTTATAACCTCTAGGCTGGATTACTGTAACTCCTTACTGTCTGGATGTCCTAGTAAGTCCTTGAGAAGCCTTCAACTTGTCCAGAACGCAGCAGCACGGATACTGACTGGAACCAGACGACGTGATCATATAACTCCTGTCTTGGCTTCTCTTCACTGGCTCCCAGTGAAAAGAAGAATCGATTTTAAAATACTTCTACTTACATACAAGGCCCTGAATAATCAGGCACATTCTTAAATTTGTGACTTAATCACTTTATATCAACCGAATAGACGGCTGCGCTCCCTGAACTCAGGTCTACTGGTTATTCCTAAAATAACTAGAAGTAGAATCGGTGGTAGAACATTAAGCTACCAGGCTCCTCTCCTGTGGAACCAACTTCCGCTTTCAGTCAGACAGTCTGACTCGGTATCCGCCTTTAAGGTGAGACTGAAAACCTACCTCTTTAACATAGCCTATAGTCGAAGCTAGATCAGGTATGTCCTGATTAGAATAGTCTATCTTATGCTGCCATAGGCTTAGACTGCTGGGGGAATTTACCATCATGCACTTAGAATGAGCACACAGACTTTGCACGAGCCGCACTTTCTCTATCCCGTCCTCGATTTTTCATCCCTCACCACTTACCCGATGTACCCCCATGAGATGTAGCACATAAATCCACATGTAGCACATATCTAACTGATTTTTAATCTCTTACAGTTCTGCTGACACCAGTGAACTACATGAGGCCAGCACAGCAAAGAGGACTCCGTTATCCCCAAGTCTCTGACCACAACAGTCTTTGCTACAGGCTGTGACAAACCCAGTGATCCAGATGGACCCTGGCATTTAAAGACTTTCCAGTTTTTATTTTTTGTCATTGTGTATTGTATGTTTTGGGTAACATCTACTGCACGCCTGTCTGTCCAGGGAGTGGATCCCTCACCTGTGGTTCTCCCTAAGGTTTCTACACTTTTCCTTGTTATAAGGGTTTTTTTCCCTGGTAGTTTTTCCTTACCCTGGTCGAAGGTCTAAGGAGAGAGGATGTTACCAACCCTGTGAAGTCCGGTGAGACAAACTATGTTTTGTAAACTGTGGGCTATACAAATAAAGATTGAATGATTGATTGATTGAACACCAAGAAACACCCACAAAGTTTCAGAATGTCTGTCAATGTTTCTACGTGACGGTTGCTCAAACTGCTAAGACTTCAGTGTTTGAGCCTTACTCTTCTCCTCTTCGGGGGCAAAACATTCCAAACTAGAGATTTAACATTCATACAAGCATAATTCTATCCATGTCACAACACTTAAAGGGACGCTGTGTAGTATTTATGGGTTTATATGACCCAAAATCCACTTTTGTATACATATTATGTGCTCCTGCATTGTCTAGTCGCTGTATAACATTCTTTGTTTCATTTTCGTAGTGTTTCAAAAAGTCATGTTAAATAGCATGGTCGCGGGCCGCTACTGCATTGCCACAATGCCATGTTTCTACGGGAGCCTGTATAGACAAACGCGCGAGAACAAATCAATCGTCGCTTTACTTGTAGCAGAAGTCCCGCCTCCACTCTCTCTGCTTCGTCTGCTACGGCCGTGGTAGCTCGGCCGTGGTAGCTCGCCCTCTCCCTTGCCTCACGAACCTCATCTGCTGACATGGAGACGAAAAGGAAGCACGCCCGGACCTCTTATGATCGGAGGCACTGAAGTCTGCCGGAATACTTTCAGTTTCTTATGGGGTGAGTTTTCATTAATGTTGTTTATCTATGTTATGTTAGTGTTCATTCAAAGTCACATACAGACGCACATAGGGACGCTGTCTTTTAATAATCCACTGTGCGTTTCATAACGCCTTTTGGCTACATTGTTATTAGCTATGCTTGCTTAGCTCGCTAGCTCGGTACTGTATTATTACAATGAGAATGATGCGCACATCGAAACTTTTGTTCGGTCAGATGAGCATATTATAAGTCGTAAGAGGAGCATGTCACGGCCCTCTTTGAGATTTTGTACACCCGCAGGTTCAGTTTGATAATTCAAATGCTTTGAGACGAAACTCCGTATTCGAAACCTAACATTGCATTGAATGATGTGTGAATGCCACACCTTTGCATGCATGAATCACTCATGTGATTAACAGACATGTGATTAACACAATGTGTGATGAACGTGTTAATTACACGTGCAATTCATGCACATAAAGGTGTGGCAATCACACATAATTCAAGCAATACTACTGATCAATCTATACTGATTCAGTGATTAAATGCCTGTTAACATGAACCATGATCTGAAACAAGTATTTTTTTATTTTTTTTCAGAATCCTGGGCATAAGGATTGGCATGTGAAGTTGCTGCCAACCCATGTATCCAAGGCCTCAGTGTGGCGTCAATACATGAGGTCGGCTAAGGCTCTTGGTATGTGTATAAATTGATTTCTATACAATAGCCAAATGCTTATATAGACTGCAATATGTAATCTGTAAAATGTGATTTTTTTTTTGGAAAAGTAAAATAATTATTTTCATTGTGGTTCTTGCTGTCAACAGGTAATGGAACACAGCTCTCCTGAAAGTCGCCTCAATATTCCGCAGCTTGTTGGAACGGCAGATGGCAGAGTGATAGTAAAGACCATCGACTGGCAGACACATCTGAGTCCCTACTTTAGAAAGCTCCCACAGATCAAGAGTTATCAGAACTTTAGGTATTTATATTCAAAATTCTGCATTTTATGAATAAAAAAATCACGAATGGACATAATAGTGTTCCATGTGAACAGTGAGCCATGTTTTAAATATCCTGTTGTGTGCTTCTATTCTGTCACAGCTTTGATGCCAACAGACCAGGTTGGTGCTTGCTCAAACTCACAGTGATGCAGAGCCTATCGAGTTCCAGCTACTGCGCAACCCAGGAGTTCTGCCCCCTGTTGACAGTCTTCCCGTCCTGGCCCCACCTGGACTGACCATGGACAGGCAGATGTATCTTTTTGAAAAAATCAGGCCTTTCTGCTCTGATGAGGCAAAATACTTCACATGCCCAGCACCAAAGGTTACAGCACAGATGAGGAAGCAGAAGAGGGTGCGTTTGTGATGTCATCATTTAGTCCGCATATCAACTGTGATGGAGTGGGTACAGCCACATTGTGGGGGAGGAACTGGTATTGAAGATGATAATATAGTCCATGGTCTGGAAAATATTGAACTCTCCTTCACACACTTAGATATATTTTATTTGATATTTGAAGTATGTATCTATCTTTGACCTTTCTTGTTTCTCATTTTTATTCAAGTGCTTTTTGTAACAGAAGAATTTCCCTCTGGGGATCAATAAAGTAAATTCTGATTCTTATCAGTCCACTGAAGTACTTACAGCAAATAACACTACATTGACATGAACTACATTCATTCCTTTGTTTTCAAACTGCTACACTGTTTCTGTCCTGTGGGCTAACAGACATCAGATGTCACTGACAGCTAGACTGGGTGGGGGGTTGTAACCATGTTAATGTGATGCAAATGAGCAGCTATTGGCCTGGCTCCTCAAGAAGGTCGAAATCTTTCAGGCTGAATTTCTCCCTAAAGCAGTTTGAGGAGTGCCTACATTCAAATGGCCACATCTTCTTCAAAAATGACCAGATGGACATGTGTTTGACATTGTTGGAAAGCTTAGAAATCAAACTTTCGGAATCTGTAAATAACTCCAAATGTCCCAAAGTAGACTTGTGAACGCTTTTGCCATGCCTGGACACAAATGTTGGCTATGTTTCCTTCAAGTCTCAACACCAAAGAGTTAAGTCCTTTATTAACCACTAATGAACCACTTTTTGAAGAGGGGAAATTATCATTCAGCCAAAGATGATTAAATTATTATTATTAAGGTTTTATTAAGGCAGAGTGACTGGGCTGTGTGTGTGTGTGTGTGTGTGTGTGTGTGTGTGTGTGTGTGTGTGTGTGTGTCTGTGTCTGTGTCTGTGTGCGTGCATGTGTGCGTGCGTGCTTGCCTGCCTGCTTGTGTGCATGCATGCGATGCGTGTGTGTGTGCGTGCGTGTGTGTGTGTGCATACACACCAAAGGGTAACTCAAAGCGGGTGTCGAGCAGCACTTGGTGTGGAGTTGGGTTGGAGGTACCGCAGATCTCATCTTCCCTCATTAACACCTCAGAGTCCAGAGACGTCCACTCTCCTGGTCCCTCCTGAGTGACAGAGCAGGACAATAGAAGGATAGTCACTAGGAGAATATAGTCATTGAGGTCACAAATGGGCTGAGGAGGAGGAATCTGAGCAAATATGCATGGATGAAGATGGCAGGAAGTACCGCAGTTTAGAATAGAAACAAAGTGGGGAAGTCAAACATTAGAACAGGGGCAGAGCTATGTGGGGACAAGGGGGGGCAGCTGCCCCCCTACTGTAGAGCCTTGCCCCTCCAACTGCCCCCCTAACTTTTGTGGTTTAAAAACTTTACTTGTAAAAACATCCGCCACTATGTCCACAAGCTTTTCAAAGTATTGAAGCAAACGATACATTGACCAAACGTCAATAATTGTAAATGTAATCTTAGGCCCCTGACTCACTTAGCTACGGCCCTGCATCAAACGTGCAGTGCGCTGTTCACAGTCTGGCTCTCACACAGCGAGTCTGCTGCGGTGGCTCTGCATCCTAGGCAAAGCGTATAGCGACTGAGCTGCCCCTGACCAACTGGAGGTGAAGTCAGTTTCCCCAGGTGAAGTTTAACTTTAAAACCCGTCATGTTTTAATCCATAACGCTTACCCAGGGTCGCCATTTTGTGGGCGTTGCGTCACACACTACACAGTTGTAGCTGGATGGATAATATTGATTTGATTAGCTAAGCAGTTGACCTGCTATAAAACCACTTACTGTCACCTATCACAGCAATGAGTTAAACCAGGTTACATCCTTTACTTTTAAAACTGGGAAAATAAATACAATAGCATTAAGTAGTCTGAACATGATTTTAGATTTGTTATATGTATTAGCTACATGGCCCTACAGTGTAGTGATGCAAGGATAACCTGAGCTTCTCACGTCTTGACTATTGCAGGCAAGAGTAGCGGGAGAGAACAGAACAAAGAAAAGGAGAAAAAAGTGGTGATATTGAAAGGGTTTTTAGTTAGAAAAGTGCACAGCAGAAGAGAAGGAGGGAAATGAAGGAGAAGGTAGTGAACTGGAGAGACCAGATGAACAAATAAGTAATAATAATAATAACAAGTTATGCTGTAAATTCGCCAAAAACGCCTCCGTTTTCGCCTTCAATCCAAAATGGCGGCCTTCCTGTAGGTTTCACAGAAAACTTGTGATTGACTTTTGCCCATGGCACAACCTAATGAACGTGTGTACCAAGTTTCGTTCATGTACGTTATTCCCGACAGGAGTTGACCTAGTAGCACTTTTTTGCGTCAGTCTGAAGCCCCGCCCACTTCCATTTTTTGACGCACATTCACCGAACCACTTTTTTACAAAATTTTCAGCGAGGTCTGATGTTGTCCCGAAAATTCGTGAGGTTTGGGATACGCTTAGGCCTTCAAAAAGGCACTTTTTTTGTGTGAAGAATAATAATAATAATAATAATAATAATAACTCTTTCAATTACAATAGGGTTCTTGCACAGTCGTGCTCGAACCCTAATAATGCATTATATTTAAGGCGCCTTTCAAGACACTTAAGGTCGCCGTACAACAACAAAATAAAAAAATAAAAATAACAAAAGGTAAGAGCAACGGTAAGAGAGTTAGAGGGAGTAGACCTGTTAAAAAATGTGGGTTTTCAGATGGGATTTTAAGATGGCGAATGAGACGATGTTCCTGATGCCGGGGGGGAGGGAGTTCCAGAGGCGGGGGGCAGATCGGCTGAAGGCTCTGGCCCCCATGGTGGTCAGACGGGCAGGAGTCGCAATGAGGCTGATAGATGAGCCAGATCAGTTTGACAGACGAGATCTTCCAGGTCTCGCGATAAATTATAGCGAGACGTCCTCCTCTTCCGGTGAGATGGGTCTGACTGGAGTAAACAAACCCAGGTGGTGTAGCTTCATTGAGCTGAGAGAAATCATTAAGTTGTTGCCACGTCTCAGTTAGACATAAAAAGTCATACTTGCGGTCGAGGAGCAGGTCATGGAGCAGACGCCCTTTGCTTGTGAGAGAACGGATGTTAATTAAACTTACTTTGATGTTGCAACGGTCGTTGGGGAAGCTAACGTTAGCCGTCGCTCTGGGAATGCGAGCTAACACACTGTGGTCCACTTTGCGGACGGAGATTCACGGTCGACGGAGTTTCGTGGACCAAATGGAGTTTATGGCAGTGGAGTCATCAATGTGGAATCTTCGTCGGGAACCACGGTGAATGTATTTCCGATATGGCAGGCGAGCGATGTCCGGATAGAAGCACAGCATCGGCAGGTTGGATGAAACCGAAGCTGGAGGAGCTCAGCAACTGTGTATTGGAGTAGGGCTGATGATGGATTTAATAAGATGGACATAATAGTCCAAAGTTCACTAACCCTTATGAAGCAAAAGAACAGGAAGACGTTTACGTCGCCCGGATTGGCGTCACCGGGGCCTCACCCTGGAGCCAGGCCCGGTAGTGGGGCTCGCAGGCTCAGCCCGAACGAGCGATGTGGGCGCCTCTCCAAGTGGGCTCACCACCTGCACGGAGGGCCATAAGGGGTCGGTGCTGTGTGATTTGGGTGGCAGTCGTGGGCGTGGCCCCGGCGGCGTAATCGCGGGACAACAACTATAGCTATGGGGACATGGAATGTCACCTCGCTGGGGGGGAAAGAGCCTGAGCTTGTGCGGGAGGTGGATCGGTACCGACTAGAAATAGTCGGGCTCACCTCCACGCACAGTCTGGGCTCTGGAACCCAACTCCTTGAGAGAGGCTGGACTCTCTATTACTCTGGAGTTGCCCAAGGTGAGAGGCGGCGAGCTGGTGTGGGCTTGCTCATAGCTTCCCAGCTCAGCCGCCATGTGTTGGAGTTCTCTCCGCAGAACGAAAGGGTCGTGTCCCTCCGCCTTCGGGTGGGGGGTAGGTGTCTCACTGTTGTTTCGGCTTACGGCCAAACAGCAGTGCAGAGTACCCGGCATTTTTGGAGTCTCTGGAAGGAGTACTGGAAAGTGCTCCAACCGGGGACTCCATAGTTCTGTTGGGAGACTTCAACGCCCACGTGGGCAATGACAGTGTGACCTGGAGAGGCGTGATTGGGAGGAATGGCCTCCCCGATCTGAACCCGAGTGGTGTTTTGTTATCTCCTCAATCCCACTGACACGTCTTTCCTAGAGGAAGCAGACGCCGGGGACTCAGAGGTCGACTCATTCATTACCCAAGCCGAAGTCACTGAGGTAGTTAGGAAGCTACCCAGTGGCAAGGCACCGGGAGTGGATGAGATCCGACCTGAGTACCTAAAGTCTCTGGATGCTGTAGGGCTGTCCTGGTTGACACGTCTCTGCAGCATTGCGTGGCAGTTGGGGACAGTGCCTCTGGAATGGCAGACCAGGGTGGTGGTCCCTCTTTTTAAAAAGGGGGACCGGAGGGTGTATTCCAACTATCGGGGGATCACACTCCTCAGCCTCCCGGGTAAAGTCTATTCCAGGGTACTGGAGAGGAGACTTCGGCCGATAGTCGAACCTCGGATTCAAGAGGAACAATGCGGTTTTGGTCCTGGCCGTGGAACACTGGACCAGCTCTATACCCTTCGCAGGGTTCTCGAGGGTTCATGGGAGTTTGCTCAACCAGTCCATATGTGTTTTGTGGACCTGGAGAAGGCTTTCGACCGTGTCCCTCGTGGTATTCTGTGGGGGGTGCTCCAGGAGTATGGGGTCGGGGGCCCTTTGTTAAGGGCCGTGCGGTCCCTGTACGACCGGAGCAGGAGCTTGGTTCGCATTGCCGGCAGTAAGTCAGACTTGTTCCCAGTGCATGTTGGACTCCGGCAGGGCTGCCCTTTGTCACCGGTTCTGTTTATGGACAGAATTTCTAGGCGCAGCCAGGGGCCGGAGGGGGTCTGGTTCGGGAGCAACTGGATTTCATCTCTGCTCTTTGCAGATGATGTGGTCTTGATGGCTCCATCGAACCAGGAACTCCAGGGTGCGCTGGGGCGGTTTGCAGCCGAGTGCGAAGCAGCTGGGATGTGAATCAGCACCTCTAAGTCGGAGGCCATGGTTCTCGACCAGAAAAAGGTGGCTTGTCCCCTCCGGGTCAGTGGAGAGATCCTGCCTCAGGTGGAGGAGTTCAAGTATCTTGGGGTCTTGTTCACGAGTGAGGGAAGGATGGAGCGTGAGATTGACAGGCGGATCGGTGCAACGGCCGCAGTCATGCGGTCGTTGTATCGGTCTGTTGTGGTGAAGAAGGAGCTGAGCCGAAAGGCAAAGCTCTCGATTTACCGGTCAATCTACGTTCCTACCCTCACCTATGGTCATGAACTTTGGGTTATGACCGAAAGAACAAGATCCCGGATACAAGCGGCTGAAATGAGTTTTCTCCGCAGGGTGGCAGAGCGCTCCCTTAGAGATAGGGTGAGGAGCTCTGTCACCCGGGAGGAGCTCGGAGTAGAGCCGCTGCTCCTCCACATTGAAAGGAGCCAGCTGAGGTGGCTCGGGCATCTGTATCGGATGCCCCCTGGACGCCTCCCTCGGGAGGTGTTCCGGGCATGTCCCAGCGGGAGGAGACCCAGAGGAAGACCCAGGACACGCTGGAGTGACTATGTCACTCGGCTGGCCTGGGAACGCCTTGGGGTCCCCCCGGAGGAGCTGGAGGAAGTGTCCTGCGAGAGGGAAGTCTGGGCATCCCTTCTCAGACTGCTGCCCCCGCGACCCGGCCCCGGATAAGCGGAAGAAGATGGATGGATGGATGGATGGATAATAGTCCAAAGGAGAACAAGCCTCACAGGCAGGTAAATCCGCATGATGAGCATGTGAGAGGCACCAGGAGATAACGGTTGGGAGGAGTAAGAGCGCCACGAACAGGTAAAAGACGTCCATAAAGATAAACACACACGGTGCTAACAGCAGATCGTTTGCAGAGTCAGGACGAAAAAAGTTCAGATAACAGTTAAGATCAGAAAGGGGGAGAAAGGGGGAAAGGGGGGAGAATGGGGGAGCCGGAGAGCAGCGGCAGCCAACCGCGCCAGCGTACGCTCAACCGGAAATGAAGGAGAAGAGGATGTAAGGGATGAAGAGGAGGAGGCTGCTGCAGATTCAGAAAGTGAGACAGAGGCAGGGAGTGACAGGGAGGAAGTGGGTGCTTGGCCTTTTAAGTTTTTTATTATTTTCGATTATGAAGTGTGTCACATTCACATCCGAGCAGCAGAGAGAGAAAAAAAATATTCACATTGGCCACAATTAACAGATCAAGACGGCATCTTGGAGGAGGTCTGATTCCTGATTGGATAAAATTTTACTTGAAATAATATTGAAACGTTTCAACTAGATTTACTGACTGAGAGACTGAGACTGGGAGTCATGAGTCTGACCAAACAACACTTCAAGCTGAGGCCATAAGCCGACTAAGACAACATGCTCTATCTGTAAGCTAATGCATCTTGATTTAGTTTCCTGTTGACCTTTACATCACAGAAAAACAAACGAGGATGAATGTTGAGATAGATCGTGCTGTGCTTGTGTATGTTTTGTACCTGCTGTACATGTTAATCATGATACTTTTATACAAATTTGATCAAGCATTGCTCTCATGGTTGCTGTGTTGTCTGAAGAAAGACGTTGTCTCCTTACAGGTCAAAGACCAAGGATGAAATGTGGTGCATGTGCAGAACGAAGGCTGACTCCAGTTCGACTAAACATATGTGACCCGCCACGGACCAAGCGGGAACAAGTCGGCCGAGCGCAAAACGAGAAAAACAGGAAAACGTTGTTTTTTTTTCAAAATTAGGGATTTCCGTTTTTTTCAAAATTACACAAGTTGAAGTTTTGAAGAAGCCGCTACCTGCTTCAAATCACAGTATTATGGGTCTTAAAACCATAAACTTTGTGTTTGAATTAAGGTTGTTTTATCACTGTGAATCGCCCCTAGTTTGGGTGTGGCGATCTCACATTCCAGAGCCTTTGTTGCTTTTTCAGCCAATCAGCTGACGATCACGGAGAATACACATGGCTAATTAATATGAAGCTCTCACTCAGGGAGAGAGAGTGTCTGGAACTTTCCAGCGTATGTGTGCAGTGTGTGTGTGTGTGTGTGCAGTGTGTATGTGTGTAGTGCGAAATTAAAGCGTGATTATCATCAAAGCAGTCATCATCAAAGCTTTGTTTGACAAAGGAAGACAAAGAGAACAGGACAATAAGTCAGCTGTGGCTGAGCAGCTTCTTCACAAGGACAGCGAAAGCACAGAGACGGCTGTGTGTGGACTGTTAGCATTTTAAGCTAGCGATCTTTATGCTAACGTGTTAGCAGACTTCATCGTCACAAAAACAACAAACAGATGGATTATTCCGCGGCTGAAAGAGAGCAGGACACACACGGTAGTTGTCTGAGATGATGACATGACGCCAGCACCGCTCTATCTCTTATCTAATTGGACTTTTGGAGGCGAACAGACGTATAACTGCGACGAAAAGGAAGCACGCCCGGACCTCTTATCTGATCGGAGGCACTGAAGTCTGCCGGAATACCTTTCAGTTTCTTATGGGGTGAGTTTTAATTAACGTTGTTAATCTATGTTATGTTAGTGTTCATTCAAAGTCACATACAGACGCACATAGGGACGCTGTCTTTTAATAATCCACTGTGCGTTTCATAACGCCGTTTGGCTACATTGTTATTAGCTCGCTAGCTCGGTACTGTATTATTACAATGAGAATGATGCGCACATCGAAACTTTTGTTCGGTCAGATGAGCGTATTATAAGTCGTAAGAGGAGCATGTCACGGCCCTCTTTGATATTTTGTACACCCGCAGGTTCAGTTTGATAATTCAAATGCTTTGAGACGAAACTCCCGTGTTCGAAACCTAACATTGCATTGAATGATGTGTGAATGCCACACCTTTGCATGCATGAATCACACATGATTAACGTGATGAACGTGTTAATTACACGTGCAATTCATGCACATAAAGGTGTGGCATTCACACATAATTCAAGCAATACTAATGATCAATCTATACTGATTCAGTGATAAAGTGCCTGTTAACATGAACCATGACCTGAAAGAAGTATTATTTTATTTTTTTTCAGAATCCTGGGCATAAGGCTTGGCATGTGAAGTTGCTGCCAACCCATGTGTCCAAGGCCTCAGTGTCGGCTAAGGCTCTTGGTATGTGTATAAATTGATTTCTATACAATAGCCAAATGCTTATATAGACTGCTATATGTAATGTGTAAAATGTCATTTTTTGTGGGGAAAAGTTAAATAATTATTTTCATTGTGGTTCTTGCTGTCAACAGGTAGTGGAACACAGCTCCAACTATCCTGAAAGTCGCCTCAATATTCCGCAGCTTGTTGGAACGGCAGATGGCAGAGTGATAGTAAAGACCATCGACTGGCAGACACATCTGAGTCCCTACTTTCAAAAGCTCCCACAGATCAAGAGTTATCAGAAATTTAGGTATTTATATTCAAAATTCTGCATTTTATGAATAAAAAAATCACAAATGGACATGATAGTGTTCCATGTGCACAGTGAGCCATGTTTTAAATATCCTGTTGTGTGCTTCTATTCTGTCACAGCTTTGATGCCAACAGACCAGGTGTCTCACAGTGATGCAGAGCCTATCGAGTTTCAGCTACTGCGCAACCCAGGAGTTCTGCCCCCTGTTGACAGTCTTCCCGTCCTGGCCCCACCTGGACTGACCATGGACAGGCAGACGTATCTTTTTGAAAAAATCAGGCCTTTCTGTTCTGATGAGGCAAAAGACTTCACATGCCCAGCACCAAAGGTTACAGCACAGAAGAGGAAGCAGAAGAGGGTGCGCTTGTGATGTCACCATTTAGCCGCATATCAACTGTGATGGACAGAGTGGGTACAGCCACATTGTGGAGGAGGAACCTGTATTGAAGATGATAATATAGTCCATGGTCTGGAAAATATTGAACTCTCCTTCACACACTTAGATATATTTTATTTGATATTTGAAGTATGTATCTATCTTTCACCTTTCTTGTTTCTCATTTTTATTCAAGTGCTTCTTGTAACAGAAGAATTTCCCTCTGGGGATCAATAAAGTAAATTCTGATTCTTATCAGTCCACTGAAGTACTTACAGCAAATAACACTACATTGACATGAACTACATTCATTCCTTTGTTTTCAAACTGCTATACTGTTTCTGTCCTGTGGGCTAACAGACATCAGATGTCACTGACAGCTAGACTGGGTGGGGGGTTGTGACCATGTTAATGTGATGCAAATGAGCAGCTATTGGCCTGGCTCCTCAAGAAGGTCGAAATCTTTCAGGCTGAATTTCTCCCTAAAGCAGTTTGAGGAGTGCCTACATTCAAATGGCCACATCTTCTTCAAAAATGATCAGATGGACATTTGTTTGACATTGTTGGAAAGCTTAGAAATCACACTTTTGGAATATGTAAATAACTCCAAATGTCCCAAAGTAGACTTGTGAACCCTTTTGCCATGGCTGGACACATATGCGTGCAGGAGTAATCAGATTATGGATCACATTATCCAGGTAGGTTAGTCTGACTAAGACTAGCTCAAGTTTAGTCAGACTAATGTGTTTACATGATATACTAATTATTGTCATATCTGAGTAAAATCGGACTTTTAACATAACAATTGATAGCAGTCATCTATAGTGTTTGTGATATGTTTGTAGAAGTTTAAAATCAATGAAAATAAAACTAGTTTGGGTTCCATATACTGTACGTAATTTAAGGCAATAGCCTTGCTGTATGGAGGGTTAGGGTTAAATGTAGTCCTTTGCAATCACAATTATATTACAGGGGGAAACTGCTTGAGTGGTAGCCTATTAATTTATTTCATTTAGGTGTAATCCCACGGGGGAGAAGCGCACTTGGCAGCAGTTTCTCATGGCAGCAATAATCTCATGGGATTACCTCATTTTGATCATGTTTTATATTGTGTTAATAAGTAAATATGAAGTGGCTGTTTGACTGTATACAGTTGTTTTATCCCCAGCATAATGCTGTTTTAACACACATAAATGACTTCTCATCTGTATCATGTTCTGTCAAATAATTAAGCCTATTTAAACTAACACAGACTTCTACTCAGACAATAGAAAGAAAGCCGATTCCCGTAAAACGGGCCTCTAACAGAGGCGGAGGAGCTGGCCCTAAGCCAGAGTGTAGGAAGGCCAGTGGCCGAGGGAATCCCTGGAGCGAGCTCATCCTCTGAGCTCACACCCTAAGACACAAGTGCTTTTATAAAATGTAATATGCCTAGAACTATATGTATTTGAAAGCCTATTCATAAAAATAGTTATTTCATCTGCCTTTTGGAGCCCCCTCACGCCACAACAGACCTTGTGACTGTAAGTAAACAATACTCTTATACCATTTTGTCAAATTTAAATTATACTGAAACGTATCACTCAGCTAAGGTGGCCAGTATGAGGAAACTGTATCAACTGCCTTTACAGAGGAGGATCCAGAAAGGCCTATAGAGGTAACATCTTGATATGTTATTTAAAGTTATCTTCCCATTTACATTTCTTAACATTCTGGTGGAATAAAGAGTGACATTTAGCCTACACTGAAGTATAAACACATTCTCATCCCTTTTTAACAGGACATGGCTGGGCAGCAGCAGAAGGGTCCCTCAACTTCCACTGCACAGATTGACACAGTGAGATGTTCAGTAAACACCAGAGATTCATTCAGTGGAATTCAGGTGCAACTGTATAATGTCCTCCTTGTATGTATTTCCAGTCAAATAAATTTATAAAATGCTCCTGCTGAAAAAAAAAAAAAAAAACTGACAAAGAAATGCAGTACTTGGACCGCCAGATTAGGAGGGCAGACCTAGAAATTGAAATACTGAAGCACAAGTTAGAGGTAGGTGCATGGTCACAGGTGAATTATGTTAACTATTGGAACATTGAATAAACAAGCTCTTGTATTTGCAGGAAATAAAGGAGACCGAAAGAAATGTGTATCGCGTCTTTATTTGGTTGCTGTGGTGGTGGTGGTGACTCAATCACTAAAGTGATTGTGGCATATAGCGTCTCTGACTGCTCTGCTGTCCTGCACAGCTAATAGGTGGATGGGGTCATCATCATGGTCTTCAATTTGAAGGGCAGGGTGTTGCTCTCCTCTAATAGTGGCAATATTATGAAGAACAACACATGCCACAATAATGTCACAGGCCCTCTCAGGAGTGACCCTGAGGTGACGTAGGCACTGGAAACGGGCTTCCAGCAGGCCTATGGTCATCTCAACCCGAGCTATCGTCCTGCAGTGAGCCCGGTTGAAGTTCTGTTGGGGGCCTGGTTCAGGTTCAGAGTAAGGGGTCAGCAGCCTGGGTTGAAATGGGTAACCCCTGTCACCCAGCAGATGGCCATCAAACTCTCCTGTAATGTATAGTGGATACATTAGAGTATATTAAAAGGAGGGAGACAAGTGAATTATACAGTATTGTGCAAATCTTTAGGCTGCTTACCACATCGAAGTCTGTTGCTCAGGTTAGACTCTCGATTAATCCTTGAGTCATGAACAGACCTCAGCCACTTGGCCTCAACATTGGAAATGATGTGTGCAGCATCACATATGATCTTGACAGTGCAGATTATGACAGATGTTGAACTATGATGCAGTCTTTAACATTTTGAAAACAGTCATTCCACATGCACCTGCACATTTATGCTGTAAATGGACTTTCTATTCACATAATCAGCTTCACTATGTGATGGAGCCGTGATGGGGATGTGTGTGCCATCGATGCAGCCAATCACACTGGGGAATCCTGAAAGAAATTAAAATCAATAATCCCAGTCTGACGTTGCAGCACAATGTCATGAACAGAATATTATCTAATATTCATTTAATGGATCTTTACATCATTCACCTGCAATCCCGTGGAACTCCTCCTTGATGGCTCTGACAGGTTTATGTCCAGGGAAAATGACCAAGACAGGTAGTAGTCTTTTCAGTGCGACGCACACTTTTCTTACCACTCTGCACACAGTTGCCTTACTCAAGTGCTCTGCATCTCCGAATTTGTATAAAAAACTCCCATTTGAAAAAAAACGCAGCACAACACACAATATCTGCTGGGATGTGAGAGCATGACTTCGGTTAGTAATATTGGAAATATGAGGACGGATTAGGTTGTATATGTAAATGATGAACTGTGATGTGAAACGGTACCGTTCAAAAAGAAAAGTGTCTGGAAATGAATCTATGCATGGTCTGATAATCATCTCCTGACAAATATTTAATTCTCTGCCTTAACCTTCAACCACGGAATCACTGTCAAAAGGACATGTCATGGTAGTGAAAATTGTCACTACCTAATATAACTTCTAATGTAGCCAGCAAAATGAACGTCAGAACTATGCTGCGCCAAAACTCGCCTGCTGACTGAATGAATGAGGAAATCAAATACTGTGTGTGGCTGAAAGGGGCGGAGACAGAGAGAAACTCAAGGTTTGTTGAGAAAAACCTGGTCCCCACCAGGTTAGGTTCATAGAGCATGTTACCATGGTAACTGACCGAGAGCTTAAGTTACCTCTGTCTGTGAAACAGGCTAGAGTTATTCCTCTTTCTCTGGTTTGACTTACCTTCCTTTGTGAAACGGAAAAATCAGTTTCCCTCATTTCAGGGTTAACAGACTCAGGGTTTTCACTAAACCTGCTTTGTGAAACGGAGCCCCGAGAGGTGTTTGGTAAAGGGAGGGGTGAGTGGAGGTGCCACCATTAGATCTTACTAACTGTGATAGAATGGACTTTAAAACCTCCAGGTGTTTCGACATTTACAGAAGTAGTTGATAAAAGAGACATGAATCAAAAATCAGGAATTCTATCAATGGGCTTCACTGCACACGTTTTCAGGTTTGACTTAAGACCTTAATGTTCGGACATTTCTACAACAAGGTAAATTCCTTGGTCACAAATTAAGTTTTAGGAAAAACAAGACGGAACAAAACGTATTATATAAATAATGAGGTTGTGGAATAAGTTAAAGAAAAAAAGAAAATCACTTCTCAAGACAATTTTTGTTTTGGCTGTTAGGTGATTCCATTGCTATTTTATTAATCGTTTACTATAACTTATTGATTTGCACTTCTACCAGCATTCCTTGGTCTTTGTTTTTAGTGGTTTATTTTTTGGCTGTGCTACCTGCTACTGCTGTTACTGAACTCTGAACTTTTGTTGTTTTTGCTTTGTTGTCACCTGGAAATTCTGCTTTTAAAATGTGCCATACAAATTCAAATGTGTTATTATTATTATTGTTATGTTTTGTGCTGGAGGTGCGTTACCTCATCAGATTGTCGAATGATGTCCAGTGGTATCAGCACTGTGCCGATCATAGTGTCCCAGATCAAACCTTTATTCCACAGCTCCACCAACAGACCTGACTCCAGATGATTGATCTCACTGTGAAGAAACACACCAACTGTATTACACAGAGGAAAAGTCAAGTTGTTAGATATTAATCGGATAACCTGGACATGTAAGATATTGTACTAAATATCTAGTTATATTTGCTGATCTCCTGTTAGCTTAACTGAAATTACACAAATGAGATTCATCAAGTACATATAGCATTAAAAAAATACTTACAATAAACAAGTTAAAATTACATTATGCAAACAGGGTAAGTAAAGTCAACTCAGGGCTGAGCAATAGATTAACAATAAGTATGGCAATAGCATTTTTCTCAAGCAATACGTTTATTCATTATTCATCAAATATACTTTTACCAGTTCACCCTAATTTTGTCTTTACTGAATGTCTTTCTGTCCATCTATCGATCCTCAAATTTGTGAAATGTTTACTGTGTTCAACTTCCACACAGGAGCCAAAATCACTATTTAATTAAATAAACAAAGACAACTGTTGAGGACAGTTTATATATATATATATACATATATATATATTCAATGTTTTGATGATTTTTTATTTCTTGTATTGTTTTACTGTATGTTTTTTTTCTCTAAATCATTGGCGTTGTGTTGCTTTGTGTTTGAAAAGTGCCAAACATATTATACTTATATTATATCTGACATTTACTGTGACAAAATCCATATTGACTTACTGAGATAAAATGTATGGCCATGTCACTCAACCCTGAACCAACCTATTCCATTTTCCTGTGTTTATTATTGATTATTTGTATCATAAACAAGTGAGGGGAGAAGGATAACAGAACACACCATCCAAACTGTCACATCTCTTTATCTGCATATTCACAGTCCCATTCATATTCATATTTGCTGTCAGTCATCTCTGATGACACTTCACAGCTGGGATGATGGAAGGAAGAGGGAGAGCGAAAGAGGCTGCTGTGTGTGTGTGTGTGTGTGGGTGTGTGTGTGTGTGTGTGTGTGTGTGTGTGTGTGTGCATGTGTGTGTGTGTGCATGTGTGTGTGCGTGTGCGTGTATGTGTGTGTCCTGCCACTGACTGAAGAAGATAAAATGATAATCCAGAATAATGTGAACAGGATTCCCCACTAGCATCTTTATTATGATGTTCTTTCTCTCACATGCGCCTGACTGCTGAACATTGTAGATGAAAAAAGAATCATGCTCTGGCAGAAAAAAAATATTAATTGGAAAAGGTTCAAGAGAGCAGAGGCCAGAGAGGCCAGCTGGCATAACACAGCACACATTGTGACTGAAGAATCAAGAGTCATCACCTGCATCCAAATTCACTGTGTCAGACACAATCTGCACAAATCACAAATCACCTCCACCCCATATCTTCCATGGCTTCTAGAATATCTCTATCTCTAATTCTTTTTTGACCCATTGCCCAAATATTCACCTACATTCATTTGATGACTTGTTTTAGGTGGAGGGAAAAGGGAAAAATCAAACACTCAGATTGATATAATACATTTTCCTTCCATCGCAAAACAAGAAAAAACATTATTTTGACTATTTCCCCAAAAAAATGCAGCGTAGTGTCTCGTTCTTAACACACTGTGGCATTTTATTCAATCACATGATCAACTCGTTAAACCAAAACAATACAGATTTATTTAATCATGAGTCACTGGCCCACTTCAGAGATTCATTGAGATTCACTGAAACCAGAAAACATAAACTCCCAAATATAATTAGTAGGTCAGATATTGTCCATCCTCAAAGTCTGTCTCCAATACATCCAACTAACTAACTGTTGGGCCCAGCATGACTGTGAGACCTCACTGTCCTCTTTGGGAAAGCCTGAATGCAGCCTGGACCTAAAATGGCGGTCTGAAAGACCCCAGGAGCCACATGGGGGAGAACAAAGGAAAGGAATCTATTCCCCCAAGGCGTCCAGCTGTGATGGACTCATCCCCCACAACCCAGTGCGGCAGATGACGTCCACGGCAGGCGACGTCCACGGCAGGCAGCCGTTCACCCATTGGTGGACACCACGGGATGCCCCGCCCCCGAGGCAAAGGTATCAAAACTGAACGAACCCCCAGAGTTCGACCTCTTCACCATAGCTCTCAGCGAGAGAGGACATATGTGTTTAAGAAGAGGAAAACATCAAGAAAATCTACATCCTTGCTGGCCAAGCTTTGAAGATTCTTATTTGTTCACTCCTACCCCATTTTTGGTTTTCCCCTTTTTGCTCTCTTTTGTTTTTGATCAGAGACTGAACGAATAACTCCCTGCGAGTTATTCCTTACCATTCCTGCAGAAGAGGAGATCGTGGTTGCTATACATGCTCCTAACTCACCGTCGACCCGCTGTCCCTACCGTGAGTCGGTTGACCACGCGTTACACAGCTCTAGAGGCGCGCACCGAGGCGCCCTCTCATCTCTCCTATCCCGGCAGAAACCAGCCGACGCACGGAGCAGAATCTCGCACCGAGGCGCCCTCTCATCTCTCCTATCCCGGCAGAAACCAGCTGACGCACGGAGTAGAATCGCGCAACGCGATCCCAGGACCACTTCCTTACTCGTTGTAAGGCAACTCATAGTAAGCGATTGTGTCTGGGCAAAATAGCTTCAGAGCTTATTATAAACACGGGAGTGCAACCCGTAGTTTCATTGTGTTTTTATTGTTTATGTGTTTTTATTTTCTTTCATCGTCAACCGTGTGTGTCTCACATACGGTTGTAACTTGTGTAGAATAATACCTGCGAACTAAGCTAGCGGACCGTTTAGCGGAAACACCGCGGCGCCGTCCGCCCAGCTGATCGATTTTTTAATATCCTCCGTGCCTTTCGCTACGCGCGCAGCGCCAGCGGCGATCGTAATAGAAGCTTAATTTGACCGGTCCTCACGTGTCTCTCCTTTTTCACTGTGACTTGTCCCCGTCTATTGCGATCCTATGTCCTCAACACAGCCCGCGATCACTCATTGAGAGGAAACTTCCGTGATCTGTGAGAACCACAGTTTAAGTCGGACAAGCCAAATCAACTGTGTGATTACAGAAGTTTTCTGATCAGACTCGTTCCTTTGTCTATTGCACTTCCCGCCGCCATTCCCTTTAAATTTTCCACGTCACTGCTGACTTCATTTCCTCCTTCAACTCTCCTCTTTTACTCAGCGCTTCCGCTGGTGAAAGACGGAAGAGCGGAGTGAAGAAATCAGAGCACGAGCGCCATCTCGCGTCGCCTCACGGTAACAGCGAGTGACGCCATTTTCACGTGACGTACCCGGAAGTGGGAGGCGCGTCGCCTCCCACTTCACGTCAGAGACCCATCCTTCTTTTACTTTTGGCTTTGTTTGTTGCTTCCTGTTTTACTTTGGCTTTGTTTTGTTCACTTCCTGTTACCTGCTGCCAAAGTGACACGCCCCCCCCCCCTTTGTGTGTGTACACACACACACACACACATTCCTGCACTCAGATCCATACTCCTTTTTATTTTATTTTATTTTCTTTCTTTTATATTGAAACGTTTTTACCAGCAGTTATTTTGGATTAAGGGATTGATGTTTGTTGCTGTTATTGATTAATTTTAATGCTTAAATAAATGTTGAACCTTTAGTTTAAAAGTACTGTTTCTGTCTTTTGTGCTTGTTTGTTTGTAACAAAGGGTAAGTGAAAGAAGCCAGTGTACGATCTCACACCTTCTTTGTTATTTATTAATTAATATTAATATACTTATTATTAATTAGTTATAACTGATAGTCAAGAGACACTTGAAGGTTGTAAAGTGACAGTTTCTCTGTCATTCTCCTCACGCTAAGAGGAGTGGTGCCCCGTTTTTAAGAAATTAATAACAAAATTAATTATTAAAAATAATTAATCATTTGTGTTAATATTTTCCCACCAATTACCTAAGTTGAATCACAACATAATTGGTGCCCCGTGTGAGGCTTCTTAATACATTATCTTGTTACTGGCACGCTTGTACAAAACACTGAAACTACTAGCTACTTAGATATTCAGTTTCTTCCTGCTAAACAGGAAAAGAAACATCATCGGATCAGCTAGTATACTGAATGGTGACCGCTTACTGGGGTCACCTTGTCATTAGTACTATGCTGAAGCAAACTAGTGTGGATATCGTGCTGTCAAGCGTATGTTAGATTGTGTAAACCTCGGACGAGTAACAACATTAACATTCACTTTAATTGTGTTGTGTAACCCTGTGTGTGTTTGTTTTGTTTGTCACCCTATTGGTTGTTAAAACGTGATCAGTAAGTCACGGGCTGATCCCCCGTACACAGTCTAGTTGTCACAAGGCTGACTGTTTGTTTTAACTAGGCCAGGTTTATTTATTTTTTGCTCTTGCATCCTACCCTGTACTGTTCAGCCAGTGAGAAGCTGTGCGCCGCATTAGGACTCAGAGTTTGAAGACTGTGATAGCCTAGACGCCGCTCCACTGAGCAAACAGGATAGCCGGAAGTAACCCTTCTGCTGCAGCTCGACCACGGGGACTTGAGGCAGGCTCTGCCCTGATGAACCTAATAGCCGGCCTCGGGCAATGCTCTCATAAAGATATGAGCCGGTTGAGCCGCGTGGTCGACCTCCTTGAAACCCGAATCCGGGAGATCTCAGAAACACCCAGGGAAAACCCTGAGGTGCTCCACCGCGGTGGCAAGTCGGGTCCCCGTGACTCGGAGGCAGCAACTGGGACCTGGAGCAAGGGGGAGTCAAGTTCACCCAGCTCCGAGCCCAGCCGGACCGTCTCCCAGGACTTAGACGTCAGAAGGAATCCGGCTCCACTGAATTTCACGGCTAGAGAACCAGAAATCCACAGGGATTTCGGAAGGGGAAGACCAGCACCTCCTAGGGAGCCACCTGCCAAGAGCCTATCGGCCCTTGTCCAGGAAGAATTGACCCAGATTGTACTAGGCGTCATGAATACATTCTCCTCAACCTCTCCAGGGGGAGGGAACACGCCATATGCCCCAGGAGGGTGCCAACCTCCTGCTCCTGAACGGCGGATAACCCACCTGGTCCAGAGTTTGTCCCCAACTCAACGAGTTGGAGACCGCTTCCTGGACCAAAGCGGTTATGGTGGACCTGGTCCTGCAAAGGCTGGAGGTGACCTCCACCAGCTCCCAGAGTGCAGCCAGGATCCTCGGGAGGTAGAGAGTCCGAGACGACTCCTGGAGGAGCTAAGTGATTATGGCTCCTCGGATGAAGTTGATGGCATTGGAGCACCCGGGACCTTGGAGCTGGGGGAGCATAGCTCAACCAGTTCCCAGTCAAGCCGGGCTGTCTTCCAGGAGATAAGGGATGCACCACGTGCCACAGTGGAGCATCAGCATCAACACCCTAACGGTGTGAAAGAGGATGGCTTCTCAGAGGAAGCCGATGGAAAGGGGGCATACAGGCCTCAAGGGCGGAACATTCGTAAGTGAATCCACCACCGCCTGGTCGACCTGCCCCAAACCACACGGAGAAAAACTGAAACAGAGTTAGAAGACCCAGGAACCAAAGTAAGAAAGGGAGGGTCTGATCCAGCGCCTGCCTGGATAACCACTGCTGGATCCTTATTCCAGTTTTTCCTCAGCCCAACAGGGCTTGTAAGTCATTCCGACTGCCCAAAGAGGGGGACCCTACTTCAGTCGCTGAGGCTGAAGCAGACTCTGACCCTCGGGAGCAAGACGATGCAGTTGTTCGTCTGGCTTGTTGGGTGTTTGTTGTTGAGTTTACTCCCTCCCCTCCCACAACACTAACAATCTGAAATGTCAGATTGATCTACGACAGTGAGACAAAGCCAGTAACCCTCAGCACAATATTGTAAATTGGGTCAAAAGAACCATCCAGTAGCTTGAGATGCGAATACAAACATGATAATAAAAAGCAGACAGAAAGAGATAGAATGAAAGGATTATAACAAACAAACAAACAAGGGAAGCATAGGGAGCATAGGCGCCGATTCTGTGGGTGCTCCCGGAGATTGCAGAGCACTCACATGTGCCAGCCTACTCTTGTCATTTATTTGTTAATGACCACTACCTATCAACGGGTTGCATTGTGATGTCAGAAAACCTATCTGCGGTCCAAGGCTGATACTGAACTGTCACAAGACATTGTCAAGGAATAGCAACCTGGAAATAATCGCGGACCAGTTTATAAGACACACCGCTACCAGAGGCAACACATTCCTCACCAAGAACGAAAAAGAATGGTGTGAATAGAGTGACAAAACAACAAATTAAATATGTGTTATAGCCTACTGTGGTACTATGTTTTAAAGGATGTGTCGGAATGGTTTTGAATTGTGGATTTGGTCCATGATTTGTTTTTATTTGAGTTACTTTTGATTTAACCTACATTTGTGTCATTGAAGCCAGTTGTGATCAATGACAGTATAATTAACAGTGGGTTTTGAATAATTAATGAGTGAAGTGACTGTTGAGTTGGTAGGCTATGTTATTACCTATAAACTTATAGGCGATTACGGTAGCTATGCTGTTCAATCCAGGCTGTAGTGTTGGGTTGTGGATTTTGTTCTTTCTTTTTTTTTCATCTGAGTCTTTACGTTAGGGTTGCATAATTGCCATTAAAATCCTTGTGCGCATCACCAGTGTGAAGACTGTGTTTGTGAAAGAGATCGTGTGTGTGCATGCGTGTGTGTATTCATTGCGGCCGCTGCTGTTAATTGATCTAATGTGTTTTACTATGAGATGAATGTGTGTGTGTCAAAATAGCAACAAGCATGCAAGCACAATGATAAGCACCCAAAGCCAGGACATCTTTCTCACCTCAGTGCCATCCCCTACTGGCAACTGCTAACCACTTAGGGCACCTCTGGAGGTCTCTTAAATATCTGGGAGAGTAGAAGTGATTCTTAGACTTAGACAGTTGATAAATAGCTCTTATTCTGAAGTTTGAGAGTAGGACTACTTTTCACAAATTCTCAGGACTTAAGTGTAAAATGGCACTCTAAGACGCTTGATAAATACGGCCCCTGCACTATAGACCATTGATAAGAAATGGACAGTGTCAAGTCAAGGGTAAGAAAGTTGAAAATAAACTGAATATCCACCACTGGTTGCAAAAGGAAATCAGTTTAAATGAAGTCCATGGGGGAAAAAGGCATACTTTCTACTTAAACTGTAAACTTTGTTGGTCTGTATCCAGTCTGTATCCAGTAATGTCTAATAAACATTTAACAAGCTTAGTAGCTCCTGGATTAAAACTATCAACTGTAATTCATTGTTGGCCGCCAGAAATGTTTCTGTGGGCCACCATTGTTGCGCGGGCTGCCCTTTGAGAACCAATGATTTTGAGGATACTCATGATATCATTGCACACATACGTAGACATTGGTGTAACTGTTAGTATCACAACTTGAGTTCAGATTCTTACATGTGACTTCACAACCGTTGTCACTTGATCTACACTCGTACCAGTGGCGTAGGCAGAAATAATATTTTGGGTGGGCCAGTACAAAAGTGGATGGGCCATCTTTGCCCAAAAAAAGGAATTCGAGGAACTATAAAAATGACAAATATAGACAAACTGGAGAAACAATGATTATTTTACTTTGTAATATTATCCATTACAAAGGCAATGATGGCAAAACACTGCCTATAACACAAACTCTACCATCAAAGCTATATAAAGGCTTGTACACAATACAACATTGTATATGTAACCCACACTCTCCGCAGCCACTCCGCCCGCCGCTACTCTGCGTTGTGTTTAGGAGTTGTTAATATCGCCGGCGGGGGGAAGTGTGTCCCTCGAAAGAACCATGGGAGGCAGAAGAGTTTATATTTGATGGTGATGAGACCGTTTATTCTCCTCAGCACAATCTCAGTGTTCTCAACAGCAGGCACTGTAGAATAGACAGCGTACATTCAACTTAACACATCAGCTGCAGAGTACACGGCGCACATTCACAGCAGCTAGCGCCCGGGAGCTAACAAAATTAGCAACCATAAACAATAACAAAGAGCATAAAAGTTACTCGGGATAACGTAATACAAAATATATCCTCCTGTCTCACACTCTAACAACACAGAGAACGTAACATAACTCCCACAGTGAGTTTAAACAACATTTTACACAAAATACAATATGATTTATAGGAGCAACATTCGCCGTGACCCACCTGTAGAATAGACAGCGTACATTGAACGCAACACGGCGTCTCCAGCGTAACGCACGTCAATTCTATTATAATACTTTCGTAATACTTCTTCTGCTGGTCTTTAGCATTCTGTGAGGACTGATTGGCCAGGGCATAGGCCTCCGTCAGAGAGTCATGCAGAGTCTGGACATAGTCGGTGTAATCACCTGATTTGTTAATGGTAGGGGATCCGAAGACCAGATCGACCGGGAGCCTTGGGTGTCTGCCAAACATGAGGTAGTATGGGCTGTAGCCAGTGGAGTCATGATGTGAGCAGTTATAAGCATGTGTCATGGCGTCCACATGTTCATGCCAGCCAGACTTCAAGTGTGGTTCCAGTGTCCCCAGCATGTTCATTAAGGTCCGGTTGAACCTTTCAGTGATCCCATTGCCCTGTGGGTGGTAGGGGGTCGTATGGGTTTTCGCAATGCCTGTGCACTTACACAGCTCCTTCACCATTGCACTTTCAAAGTTCCGTCCCTGGTCTGCATGCAACTTTGCTGGAAACCCAAACCGGCAAAAAAAGTTCTTCCACAGTATACGAGCCACTGTGCCTGCCTTCTGGTCCTTAGTGGGGTAAGCTTGTGCGTACCGGGAGAAGTGATCAGTGACAATGAGAACATTTTCAATGCCACCTTTCGACTTTTCCACTGACAAGAAGTCAATACAGACCAGCTCCATGGGGGCATTGGTGTGGATACTGACAAGGGGAGCTCTGACAGCGGCGGTGGGGGTCTTCCTAAGGCAGCATCTCTCACATTGCTCGCACCAGGCTTTAATCTCCTGAAACATTCTTGGCCAATAGAATCGCTCTCTTATCGTCTGTAGTGTTCTCTCAAATCCTAAATGCCCCGAGTCATCGTGGAAAGCTGTTTTGACAGCTGTCCGCAGCTTTTCTGGCAGTATTAGCTGCTCCACCATTCCTCTGCGACAATCTCTGACACGCCGGTACAGAATGCCTCTTCTGACCACTAGCCTCCTCCACTCTTTTAAAAGAAGGCCCCCACTGACAGTCACTTCCATCCTTTCGCTTCGGCCAGGTTTTTGGTTTCGGCTCCTGAAATGCAAGACAGGGCCAATGGAGGGGTCTTCTTTCTGTCCAGCTCGAATCTCCTGAATGGTCATAGCAGGCAGTGCCTCCATCCCCACCTCACCATACTGTTCACTGGGCTCTGGCAGCTGACTATTTCCAGGCTCTCCCGCTGCAGCCGGGCCCACCTCATCCCCTTCCCATTTCTGGGGCTCCGGAGCCTCTCTGCGCCTAGAACCACCAGCCCTCACACGTTGGGGCCAAGTTTGTAGGACCTCCGTCACCTCCTGACTGGACATCCGCGAGAGAGCGTCAGCGTTGGAGTTGTCTTGTCCCCTTCTGTACTGGATATCAAAAGAGCACAGTGAATTTGCGTCTGTAGAGATGGTCGTGGAACTTGTCAGTGGCTGCCCACTTGAGGGCGAGGAACTCAAGCTTTTGTGCCGGGTACCTCGTTTCAGGTGGGCTCAAGCCTCTGCTTGCATATGCGACAACTCTCTCCATTCCACCTTGGACCTGTGCCAGCACCGCACCCAGCCCCGCCCTTGATGCGTCCGTTTGCAGCACGAACGGCAGGGTGTAGTCTGGGTATCCCAACACTGGTGCACTCACCAACATCTCCTTTAGAGACTGGAAAGCCTCCTCGCACTCAGCTGTCCACACAAAGGGTTTGTCAGGCTCCAGGCTTTTGTGGGCCCCTCTTTTCTTTTTCCTGGGGTCACCAGAAGTGAGACGATACAGGGGAGCTGCCAGGCTGGAGAACCCCTTCACATAGCGCCTGTAGTAGCCTGCAAACCCTAAAAATTGAAGCACTTCTTTGCGATCGGTGGGCACAGACCACTCCTTCACCTTGCTGATCTTCTCTGGGTCCGTCCTGATGCCGTTAGCTGACACCAAGTGACCCAGGTAGTTCACCTCTTTCCGTACAAACTGGCATTTAGAGGGCTTGAGCTTCAACCCGTGTTCCTGAAGCCTGTCAAAGACAAGTTGTAACCTCTCCAGATGGTCGCCAAATGACTTGGAAAATATTATAATGTCGTCCAGATAAATAAGGAGATGGGTGAAGTTCAGGTCACCAAAACAGCAGGTCATTAGGCGTTGGAAAGTGGAGGGTGCGTTTTGCAAACCAAACTGCATCCTGTTTGCCTCAAACAGCCCCATGGGTGTACTAAAGGCTGTCTTGTGCCTGTCTTGTTCTGCTACCTCTACTTGCCAATAACCTGAGGTTAGGTCGAAGTATTTGGCCTGGCCCAATGACTCAAGCGCCGCCTCTATTCTTGGCAGGGGAAAAGCGTCTCTGGTGCTGCATGCGTTGAGCTTCCTGTAGTCTATGCACAGTCTCAACGACCCATCCTTTTTGACCACGACCACCACTGGTGAGGCATAAGGGCTTTTACTGGGACGGATGACTCCTTCCGCCTCCATCTCCGTCAACAGTCGCCTCACATCCTGCCACTGAGAGGGGGGTATCTTACGGTATGGCAGGCGAAAGGCCCGGAATCCACCAGCGGAATCTCATGCTGTACCGTGGTTGTGTGACCATAATCTGTGGAGTGTTGGGAGAACACACCTGCATTCTTGTCCAACAGTTCCTTGAGACAAGCACGCTGGTCCTCGTTCTCCACTGCCACCTCACTTAGGTCAACACCACAACTGGGGACCACTTGATCCAGGCTGAGGCATGCCTCTTTGTTTCCAGTGCCATCTCGCTCCTTGTCACAGAACTCCAGTAAATTGTGCACCAGGACCGCATTTGCCAGGTGTGTGTGCGGTCGGATGGTGATGTCATGTTGGGACAGATTCATCACTCTAACGGGGGCACAACCCTTCTTCACATCTGCAAGGACTTTGGCGACCAAGAGGTCCTGGGGGAGCTTTAGGGAGGGCTAACCTTCAATCAGGGCTGTATATGTCTTCCTCTGGGGACCAGATTTTATTCTGCATCTTAAGTCAATTTCTTTCCCTCCAGGGACACGTATTTTACGCCCAGTATACACAGCAGGGCCCACGAAGTCTTGCACCTCGTTTTTCTCGGCACTACCCACCTCCAGCAACGCTGTATACCACTCTGGATGTTGCTCTTTAATCCGGTGCAGAAACTGCTGGCCATAAGCCACCTGCAGGTGACTCCGGGAAGCTCTGATGACATTGGTTCCTATTAGGAGCGGTACAGAAGAGCGGTAATCTGAATCAGGAACGACAAAGGTAGGTACAGCTCTATACTCCTGTCCAAGCACCTTCAGGTTCACCCGCAGCACACCACGATATGGCACAGCTTGGCCCCCGGTGCCCTCAATGGGTATTTTAGAGGGCTGTAGATTCTGCTGTTTCAGGGCTGGGTGGTTTTGCCAGTAACTGTGTGTGATGCTGGTTATTTGCGAGCCAGAGTCAATGAGGGCTCTACATTCCACGCCATTTACCTCCACATGTCCTTCATTCCTGGGACCCACAAGGGGTGTTTCCTCTTCAGTGTGAATTTTTTTCAAAAGTGGGTGGGGCTCTTGCTGCATACCCATGGTTTCCCCAGCTACCATGGGCTTTAACCGTTTAAAGGCTGAGAGGGATGGGGAGTGTGTCCGACAGCCGGAGTGCAAGGCTGAGGGGCTTGGGGCGTATGTCTGGCTGCTGGAGTGTAAGGCTGAGGAGCTTCAACAAGGTTGGGCTCTGGTAGCACTGCTCGGCAGAATCTGGCCATGTGTCCGAGCCTTCCACACCGGTGACACTCAAAACTGAGGTTTTGGCTCATCCTTCCCCGTGCTGGTTGCACAGGTGGTGGGGTTGGGGGGGCCATCCTTTGTTCTAGGTGCAACAACTTGCTCATTTGTTCCTCCTGGCTAAGGGATAGCTTCTTGACCATCTCTGTCAGCTCAGATAGATCAGTTGCGGATTTGTTTCTCTCCCTCCTCATATTTCCACCATCCTCTGCTGTGACATGCACCTGGGTGAACGTTTTTTTTACTTTGTTTGGGTTGTGGAACTTCTTACCTTCTCTAGCCAGGTGTCGGAGCTCACCCTGTAGCGCGCGGAAACTCATGAGCCTGGGTATCATTGGTGCAATCCTAATATACACTTCCTCATCAGTTAGTCCTCTCAGGAACTGTCGGGTGAGTTTGCTGTCTCTGTCAGGGAAAGGTCTACCTACTCTTTCCTTCTCCTCCACAGCTCGCAGCTTTGCCTCCAGCGCTATTGCATAAGAGCAAGGGGGCTCACCGGACTCCTGACTCCGCTCATAAAAATCAGCCAAAGGGTCTAAGGAGCCTCGAGTGTCACTGTATTCTGCCATTAGTTCTTCGAACGCCTTCTGTGGGGTCTGATCAGTGGGGGGTAGGTTAAGAATTAGCTTCTGTGCTTCGCCACCTAGGTGTCGCACAATGGTGCAGAATCGAAGATGGGTGGGGAGCTCTACTGCTTTCAACAGGTACTGCATGTCACGGACCCAGTCTTCTACCAGTACCTTACAGTCTGGGTTTCCAGTGAAGACTTGCACGTTTTTTACCTGATGGGTTTGCATCAGGCCACCATAGGCGGCCATTGGTGGGTTCTGCCTAGGCATAACATGAACTGAGGTCCCCAACGGTGGCACATATGGAGGGACGAACATGCTTGGAGCTGGTGTCGGGGTTGCAGTGCTTCGGGGTGCAGGTCAGACACTGTGCGGTCACAAGACACATGGAGGTTATGGGGGTCTGTGTAAGAGACCCATTCATTGGCAGTATGCAGGGGTGAGGGGTTAGTGTTGGGCTCAAGAAAGTGCACCTGAGGGCAATTGGTAATGTGTGGAGCAGATTGTGTGCGGAAACTTGGCCTGGGTACCGGGGGCAGAGTTGGAGAATATGCATAGTTTGGATGGGCATGGGTGTTGTGCAGGGGCAGTGCCGCAGGGGCCTCATATCCAATGTGTTTGAGCATGGAGGTGTCCACCGACCGGCTGACTCTGGGGTGTGTGCTTGTGTCGGGACTGGCGTCATAACAGAGCAGTGGCACTCGCCCTGAGACTCCAGATCCTGGTAGCCTTGAAGGATTTACTGGGGTAGTATACTGGGCGTATGGCAACTGCATTTGGGGAAGTGGAGAGTGTTGTTCCATGGGTGGTTGGGTGTCACTTATCACAAGCACTTGAGTGGGTGGGGGACAGCTTGCTCCATCAGGTAACATAGAAAACTCTTGTGACATTTTGTTATGTCTGTTATGTAATGTGTAGTTCGACTAGGTGTGCTGCAGTGCTTTGGGTACTTGTTATCGCAATAAATAGTATAATTTACTACACAGCGTATCGGACAGAGTGAATTCAGATCAGCAATACACTCACATAGAATACATTTACCTAGCAAGGCTCATGAATTAAAAATAAATCAATGGCTAAATCAACTTGAAATACTAAACATTTACATTTCACAGCAACACCAAATAACTCAATTAAATCCCAGTATGTCAGATAGCAAACACAAAAAAAAACAGATGCACAATTTGCTGAAAGCGTTTTTAAATCCTCAGCATTCAACTGGTCTTGCAACACATTTTCAGCAGTGTAAAGGATATGGAAACCACCGCCCGCTACTCACGGCGATGTCCGATGCGCAAACGTGCTGCGAGACAACGGTCTCGGGGCTTCACCATCCGGGTCACGGCACCAAAGATGTAACCCACACTCTCCGCAGCCACTCCGCCTGCCGCTACTCTGCGTTGTGTTTAGGAGTTGTTAATATCTCCGGCGGGGGGAAGTGTGTCCCTCGAAAGAACCACGGGAGGCAGAAGAGTTTATATTTGATGGTGATGAGACCGTTTATTCTCCTCAGCACAATCTCTGTGTTCTCAACAGCAGGCACTGTAGAATAGACAGCGTACATTCAACTCAACACATCAGCTGCAGAGTACACGGCGCACATTCACAGCAGCTAGCGCCCGGGAGCTAACAAAATTAGCAACCATAAACAATAACAAAGAGCATAAAAGTTACTCGGGATAACGTAATACAAATTATATCCTCCTGTCTCACACTCTAACAACACAGAGAACGTAACATAACTCCTACAGTGAGTTAAAACAACATTTTACACAAAATAAAATATGATTTATAGGAGCAATATTCGCCGTGACCTACCTGTAGAATAGACAGCGTACATTGAACTCAACACGGCGTCTCCAGTGTAACGCACGTCAATTCTACGGGCAGTGAGAATGGACAAAACGCACAGAAATAAACTTAAATATTAAATCCTCTGAATATAACAGTGTCACCAAGTAACGCAGCACTTACACCATGTCACATATGCAAAAAAATTAATTTGCATAGCAGCGCTATTGCACAGTTAATCATTTGTGGCCCGCCACAGCCCAAGAGGGCGCAAGTCGGCCCAGTACAACATGTTCGAGTAAACCACGAGTAACCACGAATAAAACATGAAAAAAAAAATTTAAAAATTCAAAATGAGGGATTTTCATTTTTTTTTTTGTTGTTCAACATGAAGTTTGTAAGAAGCCACTACACGCTTCAAATCACAGTATTGTGGGTCTTAAAACCATACACACAAACCTGCTTTGTGAAACAGGCCCCAGGACAGACACAGCAGTTGCCTCTATCTTCTTATGGGTGAGTTTTCATGAACACCGTTAATCTAGGTAACATTAGTGTTCAATGGCATACAGGGACGTTTTTTTCTTTTCTTTTAATAATCGACAGTGCGTTTAAGAACGTTATGTGGCTGCATTGTTATTAACTAGCACCAGGGCCAGAAGAAACGTGCTGATGTGCTTGAATCATGTGTGAATGAAACAGCTTTGTGTATGAAGTATTGACTGTGCTGCTAATGATTTAGCAACTAGCTGAGAGTTAGCACATCATCAGCTCATTCAGGAACAGACTGGTCCATCCACACTACACCACAGAGCCACTTTAATGTATTTCATTAGTGCCTGCGGCGGCAAGGCAGTTTGATTTAATATTAGAAATATGTGTCTATCTCTGATCCTTCAATCTTCAGTATATATACTATATTTTGTTTTCATGAAACAACAAAAACAGATGATGGAAATACAGTGGTATGCAAAACTTTGGGCACCCCTGTACATTTTCATAATTTTCCTTTATAAATCATTGGTTGTTTGGATAAGAAATTTCAGTTAAATATATCATATAGGAGACAAACACAGTGATATTTGAGAAGAGAAATAAAGTTTATGTGATGTACAGAAAGTCTGCAATATCAGCAGATTCGGGAGAACAATGTCCAGGGATCAGTAACAAAGTTGAAGTTGTGCCGGGGCTGGATCTTTCAACAAGGCAACAACCCTAAACACTGCTCAAAATCCACTAAGGCATTCATATATAACCTCAAATATAACCTTCTGGAATGGCCATCTCTGTCCCCAGACCTGAATATTATTGAAAATGTGTGGTGTGATTTAAAGCGGACTGTCCATGCTCGGAAACCATCAAACCTGACTGAACTGAAGATGTTTTGTAAAGAAGAATGGTCCAAAATACCTTTCACCAGAATCTAATTGGAAGCTATAGGAAGCGTTTAGAGGCTGTTATTTCTGCAAAAGGAGAATGTACAACATTTTTCTTATGCACATGCCTAATTTTGTTTAAATAATTATTGCTCACTTTCTGTAAATCATATAAACTTTATTTCACTTCTCAACTATCACTGTGCTTCTGTCTCCTAAATGATATATTTATCTGAAATTTATTTTTCAAACAACCAATGATTTATAAAGGAAATGAGACTTGAGACCACAGGGTAGCCGGTTCGATCCCCGACCAGTCCGCAGCTGAAGTGCCCCTGAGCAAGGCACCTAACCCCCTCACTGCTCCCCGAGCGCCGCTGAATGCAGGCAGCTCACTGCTCCGGGTTAGCGTGTACTTCACCTCACTGTGTGCTGTGTGTGTTCACTAATTCACAGTTAATCTTAACCTCTTAATCTTAATCTTATGAAAATGTACAGGGTTGCCCAAACTTTTGCATACCACTGTATGACTACACAAGTGTAAGGACAAGCAATGATAACAGAATAAGCCACATCTTCCTATATTTGTGAAGTTCCATCCATCCATCCATCTTCTTCCGCTTATCCGGGGCCGGGTCGCGGGGGCAGCAGTCTGAGAAGGGACGCCCAGACCTCCCTCTCGCAGGACACTTCCTCCAGCTCTTCCGGGGGGACCCCAAGGCGTTCCCAGGCCAGCCGGGTGACGTAGTCACTCCAGCGTGTCCTGGGTCTTCCTCTGGGTCTCCTCCCGGTGGGACATGCCCGGAACACCTCCCGAGGGAGGCGTCCAGGGGGCATCCGATACAGATGCCCGAGCCACCTCAGCTGGCTCCTCTCGATGTGGAGGAGCAGCGGCTCTACTCCGAGCTCCTCCCGGGTGACAGAGCTCCTCACCCTATCTCTAAGGGAGCGCTCTGCCACCCTGCGGAGAGAACTCATTTCAGCCGCTTGTATCCGGGATCTTGTTCTTTCGGTCATAACCCAAAGTTCATGACCATAGGTGAGGGTAGGAACGTAGATTGACCGGTAAATCGAGAGCTTTGCCTTTCGGCTCAGCTCCTTCTTCACCACAACGGACCGATACAACGACAGCATTACTGCGGCCGCACCGATCCGCCTGTCAATCCTGAAGTTCTTTCATTTAAAATCTTAAGAGGATATTATGTCCAGTTTTGTATGTATTGTTCTGTGTAACTCACAACAATAGTATCTGTGCTCATACAGAGAGGTGTGGTTTCACTGACAGCTTGACCAGGAGGGGGTTGTTCTATGTAAATGTGATGATTCTGTCTCTTGGCTCCCAAGGTGTAAATATTTGAGGCTAAAATTCTCCCTAAAGCAGTTTAACCTTTAGTTTAATCTTCTTCACGGTTGCCCTCATAACCGGGGGCAGTGTCAGACGCAGCGACAAAAGCGTCATTGTTACGTCCCTGGCTTTGGCTCAGGGGAGGAAGGGACAAACAAATGAATATAATGACCCGGGAGGGAAAAAGAGCAACAGAGACCGTTAAGGATTCCAACAAGAAGGGGTTATTTTATTTAAAAATAATTACTGATGAAATTAACAAAACTTAAGGTGCTGGTTTCTAGACAAAAGGGAACCAAAGAACCAGGTTAATACACACAATCATTGACATCACATCCAGTCTAGAACACACACAACAGAGTCAAAACTCTGTTAAACCACCCTCCTTTCCACAGAAAGGAGTAACACAAACTGTCAGTCTCACCAAACAGGAGCAGCTCCACTCAGTTCATAAAAAGAGGGCAGCCGAGGCTTTTCACCCTCCTTTTATCCACCTCCACTGATCACTAACCCAAACCTCCTGTGTGCAGGGGGTTGAGCGTCAACCTGGAGAGACAAAGACACACCCACACAGATGCACCCAACAAGCACTAGGGCCGTAACAGTCATAAAACCATATCTAGCTTTAACACAGACATGCTGCATACCCACAGAAAGGTCAGAAACTCAGGTAAAAGCTCATATAAACCATTCCTATGTTCACGAAACACAGTTAAAACACAGACGGATCAAACCAGCAGGAGCGAAAAACCCGTTACAGCGCACACATTGAAAAGCGGCACCTGAGCATCAGCGTGATTATGTAAACAAATGAAACACATGTCGGCTGGACAGCGGAGAACAAACAGATTCCAGAGGTACCATTTTTATCACTCTACGACCAAGATTCATGGATCCAGCCCCCAAATAAGAGCAAAAGAACAACTGACTTTCAAGAAATACAAACAGAAATGTTGTCTTACCTTTGCTGTTTATCAAAACAAATTCCACCGGAACCAAACCACTTTTAATGAAGAACTACACTTTCCAGCATGCTTTTGGGACTATTCCCGGTCTGATTGATCATTACATAGCGACATTAAATCGTTCTGATTATAGAAAGGTGAATCTCCGCACAAATGCGTCATATGCATTTATGTCCTTTTGACTCATCAATGAAGTAATTCTCATGCATTTGAAGACCGGGGTCTGATTCTACCGGTTTAGAGGTTTAAAACGAGCTGTCAATCACCCTAATTGACCAAGGTAAGCCAGAGCTATGGCGCTGCGTAACTGAAGACGCTGCAGTGTCACAGAGTTGTTATTACGTACCGCACAGGGAGTTATCATACTTTTTTTATCATAAGTTTTTTTTAGATATGTATTGACATATAAATAAAATTAAATGGTTTTCCAATAATTTGGTACCTAAGAAATCTCAAATGGCACAGATGGTGCCAAACTGTGCCAACAGAGAAAATGCCTAGACATCGCTTTACTAAAACCTCTGTAATTTTCACAAAATTCCACTTCATTTCAACACTATCAGACTTTGCACAGCTCATGTCCACATGTTGTTACATGACCTCCATGTGTTTTAAAGCTCCTACTGCATATTTTAAAGGTGATATTTTCTTTAAAATGCAATATTTATTTAGGCGAGAGAAAAAAATCCTTCAGTTATGCTGTGTAGGGCATTTAGGCGAGATAAAAAAAATCCTTCAGTTATGCTGTGAAGTGCATTTACTCTAACACAGTGGCATCTACAGTGAAACTTACACATCTGGTGGAATCTCACAAGTTATCTTTATTTTGATACCAAGATTGTCCACATAGAGCTTGTAACTGCAGAGATTTACTCTATTTAGTTTGGGCATGTCATTTATTTTCGAGCAGGGACTCAAAAAAGAGGGTCAGGGAGGAAGTGGTTAAGGAGTGCCTACATTCAAATGGCCATATCTTCTTCAAATATTATCCGATTTGCATGTGTTGGACATCGTTGGAAAGCTTAGAAACACTTTCATAATCTGTAAATAACTCAAAATGTCCCTCGGTTTTGCACAAAAGTGGCAGTAAATCCAAAAAGTAGAAAAGCTGTTTGCATACAGTATAACATAGGCCTACAGAAGGCAGACTTCTCACATTAACCTCTTCTTCCCTGACCCTTTTTTTGTAGTTCCTGCTCGAAAATCACAAACTGAGGCATCCATAACGCTTATACCGAAACCGGGGAAGGACAGTGTGGATCATATCTCGTTGTTAAATAGTGACATTAAAATTCTAGCCAAGGCACCTGCTCGGCGTTTAGAATCTGTTACAGATGAGGTGATTTCCCCTGATCAAACAGGTTTTATGTCTGGTCGTCACTCCTTCTCTAATATTCGGAGCCTTCTTAATGTCATATACTCTCCTGTATCTGGGGAGGTACCCGAAGTGGTTATCTCCCTGGATGCTGTGAAGGCCTTTGACAGAGTGAAGTGGGAATATTTGTTTGAATGTCTGCGAGCCTTTGGTTTTGGACCCACTTTTTATTGCCTGGATCAAACTTCTATACATCTCACCAAAGGTTCAGTGGTCACGAACGGAGTGCGATATAATTATTTTTCACTATCAAGAGGGACTCGTCAGGGATCTTGTTTGCATTTGCCATTGAGCCTCTGTCTATCATGTTAAAATCTTCCCCGATGATAAATAGTATTAATAGATAGCTCTACACGGCGATGACTTATTGCTGTACGTGTCTGACCCAGTGCGGTGTGTTCCCCACATAATTCAGATGTTGCGTAAATTTGGTCCTTTTTTCGGGATATAAGACTAACCTAATGAAAAGCGAGTGTTTCCCAGTGAACAACTTAGCTCTCGCGATCCCACAAAGGGACCTGCCATTCCATCTATCTAAAACCGGCTTCAGATATCTAGGAATTAATATTACTCGGAATTTCTCTAAATTATACAAAGAAAACTTCCCACCCCTCAGTGATAAGCTAAAATTTTACTTACAGAATTGGAGGTCCATTTATCTCTCACTGGCTGGAAAAATCTACTTTATTAAGATGAACGTGTTACCCAGATTCCTCTATCTTTTTCAATGCCTCCCTATATTTCTCCCCAAATCCTTTTTTCTATCCATTGATAGATCCATATCATCATTCATTTGGGGTTGGCAAAGCCCCTAGAATACAAAAAAAGCTTCTGCAGTGACATCGGTCACAGGGGGGTTTGGGTTTGCAGAATTTGCTTCACTACCACTGGGCAGCTAATATTCAGAAAATCATATACTGGTCTCATGCACCAAAGCTGTCATGGTGTGAAACTGAAAGTGAATCATGCATTCTTACATCCCTCCCCGCACTGGTCACTTCGAATCTCCCTCTTTCAACTTCTCTCCATACCTCTAGCCCCGTTGTTATCAGTACTCTGCGAATTTGGTCACAATTCCGGAACCACTTCAGTTTAACCGTTTTCTTACTTGGCCCCCATCTGTGATAACCATCTTTTTGTCCCACCTAGATTAGACAATGCCTTTGCCCTGTGGAAAAGACTTGGCCTTCACAAATTTAAAGATCTCTACAATGACGGTGTCTTCACTACCTCCCTGCCTCAATTCGTTTCCAGTATTTCCAGGTCCGACATTTTATACAAAACATAGATTCAAATTTCCCCAATGCACCTCAACTTACTGCATTGGATGACATCCTCCAAATTTTCCCCAATCTAAAAGGTTTCATTTCCGAGAATTTGTTCCAACATATCATCCCTTGGAGACTCCTCTCTCAATAAAATTAAGGGGAAATGGGAGGAGGAGCTGGGGAATGTAATACCGGAAGATTCCTGGTCTGAGGCTCTGAAAAGAGTTAATGGTACCATTTCATGTGCTACGCTATGGGTGTCATTCAGTTTAAAGTCTTGCATCGTACCCACCTCTCTAAGTCTAGGCTGGCCAGGATTTATCCCGGGATGGATTAGAATTGTAGCAGATGTCACATTGCTTCGTCAACATTAACATGCATGTTCTGGTCATGTCCTTCCCTCTCAGACTATTGGTCAGCAGTCTTCAGATTAATCTCACAAGCACTATCCTTGAATTTGCAAACTAACGCTTATTCTGCCATCTTCGAGAATAGCATAAGGACATTATAGCATTTACCACCCCTACTTTCGCGAAGAAGGATTTTGTTGCACTGAAAATCCTCCAAACCACCCAGCACCTCCTTATGGATGAGTGACCTAATGCTTCATTTGAGCCTTGAAAAGATAAAATACACACTCAGGGGGTCGAGGGACCTATTTTACTCCACCTGGAACCCAGTAATGTCAGTCATTAATAAACTGAAAACCCTCCTAGAATACATGGGTACTAGATTGTGAGGGATGATACATGATGTGGCACAGCCAACAGTCTCCACATTCAATCTCCAGCTTCACTTTCGAAAGACCCCCACTCTCTATTTTCCTTCCTAATTATTTAGAACTGCTGAATGATGATTTGTTTTAGTTTTTTTCTATCAATACCATCATTTTTATTAATTTATTCCGTCTCCTTAGACAGGGATGCACAAGCCAGGATTTTGTAGGGTGAGATGGATGAATGAGGGGGATTTGTTTATGTTCAATGTTATATCAAAAAAAATATTATTTTTGTATCAAACTGTCCTCTTGTACCTTGGTCTCAATAAAAATACTGTTTAAAAAAAAAAAGAAAAAACAAAAGGAAACGTGCTCATATATAAAGACGAGCTGCGACATTTTGATGGATGACCCATTAACCTCCACATTAAGTGCATTACAGTAATCCAGTCGAGAGGTGACAAAGGTGTGGATTACTGTTTCAAAGTGCTGGAGCTAGAGTATTGGCTTTATTTTGGCCCGATGCCTCAATTAAAAGAAACTTGATTCACAACAGCCCTAATCTGACTGTCCAATTTAAGGTCAGAGTCCATTTGAAGACCCAGATTAGTGATGATTGGCTTGATATACTGGGCCCAAAAAAAATTCTTAAAGTTTTTTTTTCTTTTCTTTTAAACGATTATAAGATATTATTTGCAGTTCTTTCAATGGGTGTTTTGAATTGTGACATAGTGTTTGCAGGTGGGATGCCCTGGCAGCATAGGGGTTAATGTACCAGCTAATAATCTGAAACATATTTTATGTTATTCCCAATCTCTCTAATAATTCTTCTACAGCTACTGTCCAATAAAAACAACAGCAGTCATCAAATGCCAAAACAAGTCAGTGCTACACTGATGTGAGCATGCGTTATAGTCTTTGAATGCTGGTAAATCCTCTTCCAAGATGGTGCCATGCTAGCGGCAGCTTGATACAGCAGCTCTCTGTTTGTGTTAGTTCTTCTTTAATTTAAGCACCTTTTTCTTAATTTAGAATTTTTCTTATTAGGAGTGACACTTCTCGAACAGTTACGCCATGTACTCCGCTAATTTTGTGCGGTTTATGTGCTGTTACTTTTTCCTGCTTTTTGGTGGCGAAGCAGACGCACAGCGGAGCGAGGGCATTGTTTACACCCTCGACCAGCTGATCGCGCTGAGGGAGCCGGCTCTCCTGATCACAGCACGGCTCGAAATTCCAAAGGAACTGCAGCGGAAGCGGCGTGGTTGCAGAGCCGGAGCCAAAGGGAGAGCCAAAGCGACGAGGTACAAACCAGCAGTACGTGCAAAAATCACGGGGAATGTGAGATCCCTGGGAAATAAAACGGACAAGCTCTGTACGCTTGTGAGGAACAGCTGGGTGTTCAGGGAGAGCAGCCTCATGTGTTTCACCGAGATACACTTCACCGATCACAGCGTGGCAGTACCTGGCTTTAAGACTGTGCGGGCGGACAGAGACGCTGCGCTGAGCGGTAAGAAGAAAGTGGGTGGCGTTGCTGTGTACGTGAATGAGAAGTGGTGTCACCCCAGACATGTTTGTGAGAAGGAGCGTCTGTGTAGCCCGCACATAGAACTTTTGGCTGTGGGAATGCGCCCATACTACCTCCCCAGGGAATATACCTCAGTGATTGTTGTGGCTGTTTACATCCCTCCCTCAGCTGATGCAGTGGTAGCAGTAGACAGTGTCCACTCTACTGTGTCCAGATTACAGACACAGCATCCCACTGCATTTATCACAATAACTGGGGATTTTAACCACACCAACCTGGACTCTGTTTTACCAACCTTCCACCAATATGTTGACTGCCCCACCAGAGACAATAAAACAATAGACCTTTTGTATGCTAATGCTAGTGATGCATACACAGCTACTGCCCTTCTCCCTCTTGGCATGTCTGATCACAACCTGGTCCAGCTGACTCCCAGGTATGTTCCTGTAGTGAAGAGGCTTCCTGTTTCCACCCGCTGAGAAGGAGTAGACAGGTGGCTGACATGGCTCTGCAGGACTGCTTTGAGTCTACATATTGGGATGCACTCTGCATGCCACATGGGGAGGACATCAACTCCATGACAGACTGTATCACAGAATATATCAGGTTCTTTGAACACACGGTTCTCCCTGCCCGGACTGTCCACTGCTACCCTAACAACAAACCTTGGATCACCAGGGATCTGAAGACCTTCCTCAACAAAAAGAAAGAGGCCTTCAGACATGGGGACCGGGAGGGAATAAGAAGGTACAAGGCTGAAGGCCCGGACGGTCTCAGCCCCAGGCAACTGAGGGCTTGTGCCACCCAGCTGGCCGAGATCCTGCAACACCCGTTCAACCTGAGCCTCCAACATGGGATGGTTCCAGCACTGTGGAAGACATCGTGCCTGGTTCCTGTCCCATAGACAAAGTCATCATCATGTGAACCCAAGGATTATCGTCCAGTGGCCTTGACGTCCCATGTGATGAAAGTGCTGGAGAGGCTGGTCTTGGCTCACCTCAGACCGCAGGTGAAGTCCTCACTGGACCCGCTTCAGTTTGCTTATCAGCCCAATCTGGGGGTGGATGACGCCATCATCTATCTGCTGCATCGAGCTCAGTCTCACCTGGATGGTGCTGGAGGCACTGTGAGAATCACTTTCTTTGATTTCTCCAGTGCTTTCAACACCATTCAGCCACTGTTACTGGGGGAGAAGTTGTGGGTGGTGGGAGTGGACATGCCCACCATCTCCTGGATCACTGATTACCTGACAGGCAGACCACAGTTTGTCCGACTGGGTTGTGGTTTTTCTGATGTGGTGGTTAGTGATGTGGGAGCCCCACAAGGAACTGTGCTGTCCCCCTTCCTGTTCACCATATACACCTCAGACTTTCAGTATGACTCCGTGTCATGCCACCTGCAGAAGTTCTCAGATGACTCTGCGGTGGAAGGGTGTATAAAGGATGGACATGAGGGGGAGTACAGGACAGTGGTAGCTGACTTTGTGAAGTGGGCCAGTGAGAACCACCTGCTTCTGAATGTGACTAAGACCAAGGAGATGGTGGTGGACTTCAGGAGGAAGAGGACAGTTCAACTACCGCTGACGGTGCTGGGGGAGCACATAGAGATGGTAGAGGATTACAAATTCCTCAGTGTGAGGTTGAACAACAGACTGGAGTGGAAGGCTAACACCAGTGCTGTGTACAGGAAGGGGATGAGCAGACTCTTCTTTCTGAGGAGGCTGCGATCCTTTGATGTATGCAGCAAGATGCTGGAGTTATTTTACCAGTCTGTTGTGGCCAGCGCACTGTTCTTTGCTGTGGCGTGCTGGGGGAGCAGCATGGGAGCCGGTGAAACAAGTAAAATCAACAAACTGATTAAGAAGGCCGGCTCCATCATTGGCTGCAAGCAGGACACCGTGGAAACAGTGGTGGAGAGGACGATGCTGAACAAACTGCTATCCATCATGGATAACTCTGATCATCCTCGCCACCACATCCTCCAGGCTCAGGAGAGCAGTCATTCCTGCCATCAGCCATCAGGATTTACAACTCATAAAACTGACAGCACAGTGTCTCTTCATGAGATTAATATTACTATATCAGACAGACTACATTAGTCTCTCCTTTATGTCATTGCACCTGATCCGATGGGGGGGGGGGGCCCGGGGATGCACCAGGCCTCCGGACGTAGTGGTCCAAACGAGTGTCAGGTGGGCGAGAGAGGGCCGCCAGGGCGATGGGAAGCGGGAGTGCGGAGGAGACCCGCGAGGAGCGTCCTCTTCCACCCACCTCCGCATTTGTATGACTCTTCTGTCAGAGAGCACCAAGACAGTCACATAGCTTTATATTCATGGAGGAGATTGTTACCACGTTTGTTACCACGCAAAAGAGCCCATGTAAAGAGTGGTGAACCAGGGGGAAAGCCCTCCCGGTGATTCTGGTGGATTATGGGATGTTTTTCCCAATACGTGAAACACCGAGAGACGGACAGTCATTTTGAGACCAAAGGGATATGCAGAAAGTTGTTGTTTACTACTGTTGCTAGGCAGCGGAAGTTTACCTGGCAGCACAACTTCAACACTGCAACACTACTGCAACAAACAACACGGTGAGTGTGTGTGCATAGGGCACGCGCCGTCTGCTATTGATATTTAACTCTGAAGATATTTAACTATCTCCTGACAGATGACCAGAATTGTAAATCAGAATGAAGACTGAGCCATAGAGGGTAAGCACATTACATTAACCAAAAACTTAATTAAAATGCCACAGTCTATATTTTTTAAGAATATAGACATTAACAGAAATAATCATTATGCAAGTACTTTTACTTTTAATACTTAAAGTACATTTAAAATTAGGTACTTTTTACTTTTACTTAAGTATGGTTGTCATTTTGGTACTTCTACTTTTACTAAAGTAAATATTTCTCTGGTTATTTTTACTTTTACTTATGTACTGAGATTCAGTACTTCCTCAACCACTGATGGTAAATGTGGTTCTTTGCTGGCTCCTCTGAATTTTATTTAAAAAAAATAATAATAATAATTCTCACACAAAAAGCAAAAAGCTAATTACAAAAAAGGAACTTTTTAAATTGTAAAACCTTTCTTCACATGCAGCCATTGAGAACAATTATGAAATGAGGATAATGAAGTGTATTTTTGGAGAATCCTTTTTTTGGCTGGTTTTGGAGGCAGCTGCAGGAGCCAAGATGGCAGCAGAAATAACAAAGGCAGATGTGAGGATGGACACAACAGCTATACAATATAACAAAGTACTTTTGACTATATTTTCAGAATCAGTATTAAATGTATTGTAATACATTACACTAAAAAGAATGTAAACGTGGGATATATAAAAACAGGGACTTCACAAGTACAAGAGGCACAAGAATGAAAATGAAAGGAAAAATATCAGAACAGACAATATAAAGTTGTATATATCAAAAATCCCACATTCAGAAGCTGAAAGACAGAGGTGGTAATACATTTTTTTATCCTAATTTGAGGTCTGACTGAGTACGTTTTTGTATATAAATACAGAATGAAGAATTGCTCCATAAGCAGCACTTTCTCTTTTATTTGCTTAAAAGTAAAAGTCACGTTAACAAGATAGAAGACGAGACAAGACAAGACAAGACAGGACAGCACACCCTCCAGACTAAATAGATAGTTTGCAGCTGAAACTATCAGGATTTCTAAAAGGTTAACATTCAGCAGCAAAGAAAGAGCAACAGCTATCAGCTGGAGAGAGGCTATGATTGAGAGGAGTGTTAGTGTTAGACAGACAGGGGAGGTGTGAGAGAGATGGGAAGAGAGAGAGAGAGAGTGAGGGAGAGAGAGAGAGACACTAGATAGAAGTTAGTGGCATAACACACTAAGGCAATAATGATAACATTATAACATTAACAACACTGATATGCATTTGTATAAGTACAGTACCATTAACAACCACATATAGAAAAGGTGATCTTGTTTACAATGGCTGTATCAGTTTATATTGGTTCTATCATGAACCAGAATGTTTATCTGTATGTCTGTGTATTCATGCATCCATGTATATGTATGTGCGGAGGTTGTCACTTGGCGTGGTCGGGAATCTGTGGTGAAAACCGCGTCGCCACCCTTCGCCCCCCCGGGAGAAGACCGCCAGTACCCCAAGCACGTGGAGCGTCCGCTGGCCACCCGGGCCAGGAGAGACCCGCAGCCGCCGGACCCAGGGCCAGCTGCATGTCCACCCCGCACGAGACCAGGGCAGGGAGCCGCAGGGTCGGCGCCCCCCCCCACCCAGAGCCCGCCACAAGCGGGCAGGAGGCGACAACACCACGGGCATAGACAAACCCACCACATGCCCAGGCAGGTCCTGAGGCCCCAGGCCCTAGCACCAGGGGCCCGCCCAGGCCCCCAGGGCAGCCCAGCCCACCACCAGAGACAGCGGAGCCTCCCCCAGATCGCCCCCCAGGAGTCAGGCCAGAGCCCGCCATAGCTACCCCGACGCCTACCCCGGAGTCAATCACACGACTTCTCCCCCAGATCCGCCCCAGGCAAGCCCCCCCGCACAGGCATGGGTAAGAGGCCAAAAGATCCGTCACGGCGGACCCCGCACCCATCCGGAACAGGGACCCACCGTCCACCCAGGGGACAAGACGCTCAAAGCCGACCGGCTCGCCGCCCACCATCACCCTTCCCAGGAGTCATGGCAAGCCACGGACAGGTCCCCCTGGGCTCCCTCCGACAGCCCGATAGCCAACCCAACCACCCCCCGCAGCCGCCAGTACCCCGAGGTTCCACAGCCACCCCCCAGTCCAAACTGCCCACCCCAGCCCAGCCGGGAGGCGGACAGGACAGGTACCTTTATTTTTCTTTAGATTTAATTTACTATACTCGAGAAACTTACTACTGTCGATGTTATATTGCTCCACCAGGATCTGGAATGGGATGCATGTGTTATGTTTGATTATTTGTTCCAAGTACCTTATTCCTTTTTTCGTGCCATGTTGAGAAGTTTACAGGGTAATTGTGAGGACCTCTTGATTTTAATAAATTCCCACCAGGCTGAGAGGGAGGTACTTGTAGTTATGCTTTTAAAACATTGGTGCTGTTTAATGGTTGTACTGATGAAAGGTAGATCACAGATTTGGATATATTTGCAGAATGTTTTTTCGATGTCTAACCATTGACTGTCCAGTGGGTCAGGTGTTATCAATTGTGACCCGCCACGGTACCAAGCGGGAACAAGTCGGCGGAGCGCAAAACGAGAAAAACAGGAAAAACATTTTTTTTTTTTCAAAATTAGGGATTTCCGTTTTTTTCAAAATTACACAAGTTGAAGTTTTGAAGAAGCCACTACATGCTTCAAATCACAGTATTGTGGGTCTTAAAACCATAAACTTTGTGTTTGAATTAAGGTTGTTTTATCGCTGTGAATCGCTCCAAGTTTGGGTGTGGCGATCTCACATTCCAGAGCTTTTGTTGCTTTTTCAGCCAATCAGCTGACGATCACGGAGAATACACATGGCTAATTAATATGCAGCTCTCACTCAGAGAGCGAGAGCGAGAGAGAGAAGGAGGGGGAGAGAGAGTGTGTCGAATGTCCAGTATGTGTGCAGTGTGTGTGTGTGCAGTGCGAAATTAAAGCGTGATTGTCATCAAAGCAGTCATCATCAAAGCTTTTTTGACAAAGGAAGGCAAAGAGAACAGGACAATAAGTCTGTGGCTGAGCAGCTTCTTCACGGACAGGGACAGAGAAAGCACAGAGGCTGCTGGTGTGTGGACTGTTAGCATTTTAAGCTAGCGATCTTTATGCTAACGTGTTAGCAGACTTCATCGTCACAAAAACAACAAACAGATGGATTATTCCGCGGCTGAAAAAGAGCAGGACACACACGGTAGTTGTCTGAGATGATGACATGACGCCAGCACCGCTCTATCTCCTATCTAATTGGACTTTTGGAGGCGAACAGACATAAAACTGCAACGAAAAGGAAGCACGCCCGGACCTCTTATGATCGGAGGCACTGAAGTCTGCCGGAATACCTTTCAGTTTCTTATGGGGTGAGTTTTCATTAACGTTGTTTATCTATGTTATGTTAGTGTTCATTCAAAGTCACATACAGACGCACATAGGGACGCTGTCTTTTAATAATCCACTGTGCGTTTCATAATGCCGTTTGGCTACATTGTTATTAGCTATGCTTGCTTAGCTCGCTAGCTCGGTACTGTATTATTACAATGAGAATGATGCGCACATCGAAACTTTTGTTCGGTCAGATGAGCGTATTATAAGTCGTATGGGGAGCATGTCACAGCCCTCTTTGAGGTTTTGTACACCCGCAGGTTCAGTTTGATAATTCAAATGCTTTGAGACGAAACTCCCGTGTTCGAAACCTAACATTGCATTGAATGATGTGTGAATGCCACACCTTTGCATGCATGAATCACACATGATTCACACAATGTGTGATGAATGTGTTAATTACACGTGCAATTCATGCACATAAAGGTGTGGCATTCACACATAATTCAAGCAATACTACTGATCAATCTATACTGATTCAGTGATTAAATGCCTGTTAACATGAACCATGATCTGAAACAAGTATTTTTTTTTTTTTTTTCAGAATCCTGGGCATAAGGATTGGCATGTGAAGTTGCTGCCAACCCATGTGTCCAAGGCCTCAGTGTGGCGTCAATACATGAGGTCGGCTAAGGCTCTTGGTATGTGTATAAATTGATTTCTATACAATAGCCAAATGCTTATATAGACTGCAATATGTAATCTGTAAAATGTAATTTTTTTTTTGGGAAAAGTAAATTAATTATTTTCATTGTGGTTCTTGCTGTCAACAGGTAGTGGAACACAGCTCTCCTGAAAGTCGCCTCAATATTCCGCAGCTTGTTGGAACGGCAGATGGCAGAGTGATAGTAAAGACCATCGACTGGCAGACACATCTGAGTCCCTACTTTCGAAAGCTCCCACAGATCAAGAGTTGTCAGCACTTTAGGTATTTATATTCAAAATTCTGCATTTTATGAATAAAAAAATCCCGAATGGACATGATAGTGTTCCATGTGAACAGTGAGCCATGTTTTAAATATCCTGTTGTGTGCTTCTATTCTGTCACAGCTTTGATGCCAACAGACCAGGTGTGGTGCTTGCTCAAACTCACAGTGATGCAGAGCCTATCGAGTTTCAGCTACTGCGCAACCCAGGAGTTCTGCCCCCTGTTGACAGTCTTCCCGTCCTGGCCCCACCTGGACTGACCATGGACAGGCAGACGTATCTTTTTGAAAAAATCAGGCCTTTCTGTTCTGATGAGGCAAAATACTTCACATGCCCAGCACCAAAGGTTACAGCACAGAAGAGTAAGCAGAAGAGGGTGCGTTTGTGATGTCATCATTTAGCCTGCATATCAACTGTGATGGACAGAGTGGGTACAGCCACATTGTGGGGGAGCAACTGGTATTGAAGATGATAACATAGTCCATGGTCTGGAAAATATTGAACTCTCCTTCACACACTTAGAGATATTTTATTTGATATTTGAAGTATGTATCTATCTTTCACCTTTCTTGTTTCTCATTTTTATTCAAGTGCTTTTTGTAACAGAAGAATTTCCCTCTGGGGATCAATAAAGTAAATCCTGATTCTTATCAGTCCACTGAAGTACTTACAGCAAATAACACTACATTGACATGAACTGCATTCATTCCTTTGTTTTCAAACTGCTACACTGTTTCTGTCCTGTGGGCTAACATACATCAGATGTCACTGACAGCTAGACTGGGTGGGGGGTTGTAACCATGTTAATGTGATGCAAATGAGCAGCTATTGGCCTGGCTCCTCAAGAAGGTCGAAATCTTTCAGGCTGAATTTCTCCCTAAAGCAGTTTGAGGAGTGCCTATGTGGGACTCATAGTAATGTGGGCAATATAAGCAGACACCCCCCATTATTTTGTTGTCATTATTTTGATTTATTTATTTGTTATTTGTTAACTGACATTTGTGCACGAGACCAACTTATATAGGCAGTAGGTTAAAATGTGGATAATGAGTGAAACTCTCACAGGCACTTTGAGGCAGCTACAGGGTCCTTTAAGTCAAGTGCAAGGTAATAATAAATCAGCACAAGGACCCCACAGCCAGCCTGCAGGTCACGATGTGGTCACGCTGATGTGCTTGTGTTTCTGTGTTTTACAGGTGAGCTAAAAGTATGGGAATATGTTGAATATAAAGTTATGACATGAGCATATAGAGTGTGGAATAATGTGACTGTGATGCAAATGTGTTTTATGTTGAGCGTTTTGTAAACGGAGTGGAAGTCCGATGAAAATGCGTGTCACCTGACGCGAATTACAATATCAAAAGAATAACCTACTGAGTTATAAGTTGTGTGAATGTGCTTAATGTCACCAGTGTGTTAACTAAGTGTAGGAGCATTCGTTTGGCAGGAAACGGGACTGGTTAGTTTAATTAATAATAAATCAGCACAAGGACCCCACAGCCAGCCTGCATGTCACGATGTGGTCACGCTGATGAGCTTGTGTTTCTGTGTTTTACAGAAGTAAAGGATTTTAAACTTATGCACGCCTGAGAGTCTTCCTTTGTGCTCAAGTGTGCAACAAAATTGGTGGCCCGTACGGGGATGATTAACGTCGCGTTCAGTGTGGAAAAAAAGCGGACGGCATATCCAGAGTGATGACGTCGGGAGAGGCAGCAGCGGGGGCGCGACTGCATCACACACGCAGGATCTGGAAGAGCTGGCAGAGACCGTGTCTCAGAGACTATGGCTTTTGCAGCTGAATCAGCTTAGAGAGGTGTGTGATGATGTGAAAATTCCATATGGAAATGCCTCGTCAAGGCGAACGTTAATCAGACTAATAACCGACTCTGTGGACAATGTAATAAATGATGAAGAAGATGAAGTTGCAAAGTTTTATTTAGGAACTATGCTGAAAAGAGTCGAAGAAATAATAGAAAATGTTGGAAGAAGGACTAGCGAAGAAATATCAGTAAACACAACACAAGACATTACAGAAATGAGCTTATCAGAAAAATACTCACAGCTGCAGCTTAACAGCCAAGCTCTGTATGATGAGGTTAAGAGGCTGAGTGAAAAAGTGAACAGCACATAGGGCCCTATGAAATCCGTTTTATTTTTTTCCAAATTCCGTTTTATTTTTTCCAAATTCCGTTTTATTTTTTTCCAAATTCCGTTTTTTCCGTTTTAATTTTTTAGAATTCCGTTTTTTCCGTTTTATTTTTTTTTTATTCTGTTTTTTTACCTTTTATACTTACTTTACCACCACAGAATGTGTCCTATTTGTGTCAGTGAATAAAATGTCCACTGAAATGCAACTTTCTTCTTGAATCCACTGACTTCTCAATTGTTCAATTGTTTTGACTTAAGTTAAATCCTAATTAAGTAAATGCCAGTGAATCTTAAAACAAGCCATGCAATGCTGGTCACATTTAAAAGTAAAATAATTAACATAAATAAGTGGTAGTGCCCCCTCATCTGGTGCAGACGGATTTCTGCGCACCGCCCCTGCGCTGTACTGTTCTCCTGCTCCGTCCGCTTCTCCGTATCCGACTGGATCATTTCTCTACACGCAATATTACCCCTACAACTCTGCAATTAAGGGAATAACAGATGCATCAGATGAGCCGATGTCTTTAGTTAACTGTTCAAAGAGAGAGAATGTTCTCTGCTGTGAAGTGAAAGTCGCGGGGAGTTCATAAGTTTCACTTTTGCGCAGAGACTTTCCAGCATTTAACAGGTGATGTTCCACAGTTTACTCGCCGTGTTTCGGCCGCCGAATTATCGGTGCATTCCTAAATATAACATCTTTATTGACAATAACAATATAACCGTAATAATGGCGTATGTGACTGAGTTTCAATCGGCACCTGGACAAGGGGACGCTCGCCGGTTACATGCGGGCGCAGTGCACTTGTTCCGCGGTGTAGAAAAAAAAAGTGTATATTAAGTAAATAAACAAGCAACACGCACTGGGGGAAACCCTGACCGGGTGAGTGTTTGTGACGAGATGCACGGGTGGTGCCACAAATGAGCGTTCCCCGGAAAATTTCTCCAGACAAACGTTCCTTCTCCTCACGATGACAGCATTTCAGTCACATTATGTCAATTTCCGCGAAATTCTGCGTTTAACATTAGATTCCGTTTTTATTGGCCAATTCCGCGATTCCGTCCGCGATTCCGTTAACACGGATATCATAGGGCCCTAAGCACACCTTCAAATAATCCAGCTGTGCCACCAGACAGTATGATGCCTACAGCTGTGAACAGGCTTCCTGAAGTGACAATAAGAAGAGAATTCAAGATATGTGGTCAGATTGGGGAAAGAGGGCAGAAGGACAGACTCTCGTACACAAATCTCATGCATCAAATTGACAGGGGCCTGAGTAAAGGACATAGTGAGGCCGAAGTGACCGAAGCAGTGGTCAAGTCAATCTGCCCAGGTTTGAGCATTCGTGATATGCTGGAGATAAAAAGTGATCTCACCCTTCCCCAGTTGAAGATTATATTAAAAGGACATTTCAAAGAGGACAGTTCAATCGACTTATACCACAGGCTTGTTAATATGACACAAGATAGTCGTGAGTCTCCACAAAACTTCCTCTTTAGAGCAATTGAAATAAAAGAGAGACTGTTACTTGCTTCAAGAGAAGGCGAATCAGATGAACAGTACAGTCCTGAGCTCATCCAGAAGAAATTCTTGAGGTCAATTGCTACTGGGCTGACAAGTGACCATATTAAGTTTCAGCTTAAGCCGTATCTTGATGATCTGAGAGTGACAGATGAAATACTAATTGACAGGATGAACGAGGCCGCTAGTGTGGAATCAGAACGACAAACCAAGCAAAAGAAAAATGTCTACAATAAAACCCCAAAAGTAAATGAATTACAGACGGAAATGCAGACCAGTCAGCAGGGTCATGGGGCGGGTGAAGACAGAATTCGGGTTCAAGAACAGTCAGCAGAGGTTATGATGCACAAGAACCGTAAAACACCTGCTGGCACCAGTTCAAAAGATTCAGAACTTTATGAAACAGTCAGGTTGCTGAGAGAAGAAATGGCCGAACTCAGAAGAAGCATAGCCAACACCCCAGCTCCTCCCTGTCATGCTCGGATGGGTATGAGAAGAGGATATAAAGCATGTCAGGAGGAGGGAACAGGTGAGCAATGTCAACACTGCTTCAAGTGTGGTCAGTCTGGACACTTTTCAAGAGGCTGTAGAGTACAAAAGGGACTGACTGGGAAGTCAGATGGCATGAATGTCACAATCCAGACTGTCACACCCCCAAAACCATTAGCTCCAAACCAGGCAGAACCAGATGATGAGGTGCATGAGCTGCTCTGTAACCGTATCCGACAGCTGGAGGCGGGGTTAGAGAGGAAGGGGATGGCTGAACAGACTGTGGGCGCCACATATTCTATCCATCTTTCCTTACATCGCCAAGCCAAGCTGAGAGCACTCATTGGAAAAAAATGTATGGTGGACTGTTTCTTTGAGGATGTGGCAACACAAGCACTGTGGGACACAGGCTCGCAAGTCACAATTATCAATGAAAGTTGGAGGAAGTCTAACGTTCCACACATCAGACTGCGGAGCATTGATGAATTTCTGGGAGAAGATGAAACTCTTGTTGGTAAAGCAGCAAACCAGACACCAATACCCTTTGTGGGTTGGGTCCAGCTCAAGTTCAAGCTGAGCTCAAAAGGGGGCTCAAAGCCAGAGCTTGATGTACCAGTGCTTGTTTCTAGTCAGCCAGGAGTAGCAGAACCACCAATCATCGGCTACAATGTGATTGAGCACCTGGTGATGACTGGAATGGAGCAACACCCAGACGTTACACCTACAGTGGTAAGAGAAGCTTTCTCCATCGATTGCAAAAAGGCAGATGTGTTAATTCACATAGTACAGAGCCGTGATCAGAATGATAAAGAGGGCGTAGTGAAAGTGGGGAGGCTAAAGACTGTGGTTTCTGCGGGCCAGACCAGAGAGGTTAAATGTACGGTGAGAACAGGTCCACGTTCCAAAACACAGGACGTTCTTTTCGAACCAGATGAGATCCAAAAGTGGCCAGAGGGGCTTAACCTCGCCGAAACTGTCATTGGTCTACAGAAGGGAAATTGGTCGAGAATAAATATTCCAGTAACCAATGAGAGCAACCACGACATTACTCTCACCCCACGCACAGTGTTAGGTCAACTACAGCAGGTCAAGTCAATTTACCCTGTAGATGTGAGACCAGCCGGTGCTAGTGAACACACATCAAAGCCAGACAACACTAGTGGAGGCCGAGTCTGCACAGCTAGCGCTCCTGAACACCATAAAAAGGGAAGCCAGTCAGACACATGCACACCTGACTTATGGGAACCTCCAGTGTCAGTTGATCACCTGACCCCGGACCAGCAGATACAAGTAAAGCAAATGCTAAGAGAAGAATGTGCTGCGTTTTCAAAAGATGACAGTGATGTGGGATGTATTCCATTGCTACAGTTAAAGATTAGACTGAGTGACACAACCCCAGTAAGGCGCACCTACATCTCTGTACCCAAGCCTCTCCACAAGGAGGTGAAGGAGTATTTGGAGGACCTCCTGAATAGGGGATGGATTCAAAAGTCCCGGTCTCCGTATGGAGAGGGGGACTATTCACCAATAGTCTGTGTGCGTAAGAAGGATGGAAGTTTACGACTATGTGTGGACTATCGGGAGCTCAACCAAAAATCCATTCCCGACCGCCACCCAATCCCTCGAGTGCAGGATATGCTGAACAGCCTGAGTGGTAGTGCATGGTTCTCGGTGCTGGACCAGGGCAAGGCATACCATCAGGGTTTCCTTGAGGAAGGTAGCCGACCACTCACAGCCTTTATCACACCTTGGGGCTTATATGAGTGGGTATGGATCCCCTTTGGCCTGTCCTCTGCCCCAGCAGAGTTTCAGCGCAGTATGGAAGAGTGTCTCGCAGGAGTGAGAGATGAAACCTCACAGCCTTACTTGGATGACAATCTTGTCCACAGCAAGTCTTTTGAGGACCATCTGCGTGATCTGAGGGAAGTGTTACGTCGTTATCAGGCACATGGAGTAAAACTGACTGCCAAAAAGTGTGAAGTGTTCAAGGACAAAGTTAAGTTTCTGGGCAAAATTGTATCCAAGGATGGCTATTGCATGGACCCTGCAGCTCTGAAAGACCGCAACCCTGAGACTGTAGGAGACCTGCGGTAAATGATTGGGTTCCTGTCATACTACCGACAGTACATACCAAACTTTTCACGCATTGCCAGGCCGCTGTATAGTCTACTCACCACAGAAAAGACTCCTGGTAGTAAAGTCCAAACAGCAAGAATAAGTAAGAGCAAGGGAAAACGCAAGAAGTCGGATCAGCTTTCTTCAAGCCACCCGATTACCTGGACAGAAAAACACAGACAAGTGCTCTGCCAGCTCATTGAGTATCTGCTGCATCCACTAATCTTGGGTTACCCTGACTTTGAGAAACTGTTTGTGCTGCATTGTGATGCCTCACAGGAGGGGCTTGGTGCAATATTATATCAAAGACAACAAGGTAAGCTGGTGGTCATTGGTTATGGGTCGAGAACGCTAACTGCTCCAGAAGCTAACTATCACCTGCACTCTGGAAAGTTGGAGTTTTTGGCGATGAAATGGGCAATTTGTGAAAGATTTCGTGAGTACTTGTACTACGCCCCCTCATTTCTCGTCTATACAGACAATAACCCTTTAACCTATGTTTTGACCACAGCCAAGCTCAATGCCACAACACACCGTTGGATTGCTGAATTGGCTGACTTTAAGTTTTCAATAAAGTATCGTCCTGGGAGAGTCAATGGAGATGCTGATGGATTTTCCCGAATGCCGCTGGACATGGAGAAATACATGCACACATGTTCACAGGAAATGGAGCCTGAGACAATAACAACAGTCACACAGACACTCCAACTCAAATCTGAGGTGCATGAACCCTGGATGTGCCCAGCTACCATCGCTGCAGCATGTACTGAACATGAACTGGAACGGGTAACATCCCCAGTGGCAGAAATCTCTAATGAGGACTTAAAGAAAGCGCAAGAGGATGATCCAGTCCTGGGCAAGGTACGAGAGTACATCATAACAGGACAGTGGCCTCAGCTAAGAGGAAAATGTCGGCGTGACGATACCAGTATTCTAGCAAGAGAAAGAAACAAATTGTATATCAACAATGATGGTATCCTGTATAGGAAGTCAGTGGCTCGAGCTCAACTTGTGCTACCTGCGGCGTTCCATCACTTGATCTACAAGGAGCTTCATGAGGAAATGGGACACCTTGGAGTGGAGAGAACACTCAGTCTGATCCGTGATCGATTCTTTTGGCCCCATATGCAGAGAGATGTGGATCATTATGTGACCAAGGTGTGTAGTTGCCTGAAACGGAAACGCCCAAGCAAGCCAACTAGAGCACCGTTGGTGAATGTGGTAACCACATATCCGTTTGAGTTGGTGTCAATAGATTTCTTGCATCTGGAAAGCTGTAAAGGAGGATGTGAGTATATACTGGTCGTTATTGACCATTTTACGCGATGGAAAGAGAGAAACAGGAGGAGAAGAGAACTGAACAGAGGAAGCAAAACAGGGACAGAGAGAGGAACAGTCAGGTAAAACAGAAGGAAAGGGAGCCTGACAGCTGTTCAGAAGATGAGAGTAACTGGTTATTCATCACTACACAACCAACAGACCTGTCTGAACAGACCCAAAGTCAACTGAGAGTGGATGCTGAGGAATTTCAGCCACAAGCAGCTCGAAGGGAACTGATTCAAGGCAGTGAGGAAGAGGATTGTCCAGATGAGGTTGGAGAAAGGATGGATGCGGAAGTGGAGGATAATGGGCAGGCAGAGGTGGAGCAGGAGCCTTCTGATGACCCAGATGGGATAAACTCTGAGCGGGAGTCATCATCTGATGAAGCAGACGAGACACCAAGACAATATCCTTTTCGACAAAGATATCCTCCAAAAAAGCTAACCTATGACACATTAGGTCAACCATCAGTCATACACCTATAGTAATGAGGTGGGCAGCTAAGAGTAAAAGGGACAAGTTCATAGTCACCTGTAAACGTCATGCTTGTTTCAGTTATTGTTCATAGTAGTAGTATTCCAAGTTAAAGAGTAAAAATGTGAAATTCAATGAGGATAGTACATGTGTTTGTATATGTCAGTAAGTAGAGTACCAGAGTCTAGGCCACTGACACATGCAGTAGATGTGTGATGCATAGTCCATGTGGGTCTAGGAAATGTGTTATTGAGTAGTGATAAGGTCAACACCTTTCAGTCCAAGATATGTGGTCCGCATAATTTGCGGGACAGCACTGCAGATATCACCTGGCCAGTGGCGTCTGCTGCTGATTTCTGACATGAAGAGGGAGATACGTCATGAAAGACACTGTTCCTATACAGAGTGTATCTTGTAAGACTGACTCCTGTATAATCTGCTGCTATAACACAACAGTTGAAAACGGTTACTCTGGGAAATATAGAATGTCGGGACGACATTAATTTTGGAGGGGAGAGTGTGGGACTCTTAGTAATGTGGGCAATATAAGCAGACAACCCCATTATTTTGTTGTCATTATTTTTATTTATTTATTTGTTATTTGTTAACTGACATTTGTGCACGAGACCAACTTATATAGGCAGTAGGTTAAAATGTGGATAATGAGTGAAACTCTCACAGGCACTTTGAGGCAGCTACAGGGTCCTTTAAGTCAAGTGCAAGGTAATAATAAATCAGCACAAGGACCCCACAGCCAGCCTGCAGGTCACGATGTGGTGAGCTAAAAGTATGGGAATATGTTGAATATAAAGTTATGACATGAGCATATAGAGTGTGGAATAATGTGACTGTGATGCAAATGTGTTGTATGTTCAGCGTTTTGTAAACGGAGTGGAAGTCCGATGAAAATGCGTGTCACCTGACGCGAATTACAATATCAAAAGAATAACCTACTGAGTTATAAGTTGTGTGAATGTGCTAAATGTCACCAGTGTGTTAACTAACCCTGGATTTCCACTGGACGCGGAACAGCCGCGGAACGGCAGCGGCGCGGTTCTGCTTCGTCCTCTGCCCAGCGTCAATCCCCACCGGGCGCGTTACGGCAGCGGCGCGGAGCCTTGGGAGCCGGCGGTATTCACGGAAGATCGCGCGATAATCTCGAACGGACGCGAGTTCGCGAGATCCAGCGATAGACTGTGTGTATAAAGTAAACAACAACAACACAGCTTCTTTTCATTCTCCGACGTGGAAGAACTGTTGATCTGGTGTCATAAATGATTTTATGTTTCTCCACTTCAACAATCAGTCTCTCCTCATACATTATGACTCTCAGAGACGCTCTGATTAATTGACTGTTTACCTGGCAGCACCGGTCACGACGTAATGTTGATGTGAAGTTGTGACAGGCTGTATGACCTGCGTATTGTGTTTTATTTTGAATGGGGGACGGAGATGTTACTTTGATTCTGTGTCGGACTTCCTGTCTTGTGCGATCTGCTTCGTTGAAATTTACGAGGTTCAGCAGCGGCAACGGAAAAAATAGAACTGATTCCTATCGATAGCGCTGCGGCGCGGCGAGCCGCTTCTGGGCCGCTGCTGAGACGCGCCGCAGCGCGGCCGGTGGGAATGCTCTCATTGATTAGAATGGAAGCGATTTGCAACGGCGACCGCGCCGCGGCCGTTCCGCGTCCAGTGGAAATCCAGGGTAAGTGTAGGAGCACAAGCTCATGTTTTGTTTAGCGTTCGTTTGGCAGGAAACGGGACTGGTTAGTTTAATTAATAATAAATCAGCACAAGGACCCCACAGCCAGCCTGCATGTCACGATGTGGTCACGCTGATGTGCTTGTGTTTCTGTGTTTTACAGAAGTAAAGGATTTTAAACTTATGCACGCCTGAGAGTCTTCCTTTGTGCTCAAGTGTGCAACACCTACATTCAAATGACCACATCTTCTTCAAAAATGATCAGATGGACATGTGTTTGACATTGTTGGAAAGCTTAGAAATCACACTTTCGGAATCTGTAAATAACTCCAAATGTCCCAAAGTAGACTTGTGAACACTTTTGCCATGGCTGGACACAATTTTTGGACATACTGTAGTTTATTAGCCACAAAGTAAATATGAAAGTTTGGGAGTTCTAATCCTCCATACGTTTTTGCTTTTTGAAGGGTTTTTAGACTGATGTGTGCTGGTTTATTTTTCCACAGGAATTTTGTGGTAGCTGAATCTAATGATTTAAACCAGGTTGGTGAGGGTTTGGTGGGGATCATAGAGAAGAGGTAATTAATTTTTGGTAAGATCATCATTTTTATATTGGCGACTCTACCCATAAGTGATATGGGTAGAGAGGTCTGTCGTTGGAGATAATTTTCAATGGTTTTAATTAGGGGTGTATAATTTAGTTGAGTCAGGTCTGAGATCCTAGAGCATTGGTTCTCAAAGTGTGGCCCGCGAGCCAATGGCGGCCCGCAGAATCATTTCTGGCGGCCCGCAATGAATTACAGTTGATAGTTTGAATCCAGAAGCTACTAAGCTTGTTAAATGTTTATTAAACATTACTGGATACAGACCAATAAGTGTAAACTGTAGAACTGTAATCTGGTCATTAAAATTATTACAAATGGGATTTCTTTCTAGTTTTTTTTCCCCTTTTTTTTTCTTTGGCGACCCTCAGTCCAATGTTGTGTTCCTAAATTGGCCCTCAGGGATCAAAACTTTGAGAACCCTTGTCCTAGAGGATATACTAATTCCCAGGTATTTAATGTTGCCTGATTTCAGGGGAGTCAGTATAGATATTTTGAAGTCAGCGTTGATTGGTAGAATAGTTGATTTTGTCCAATTAATTGAGTAATCTGAGACTGCTGAGAATTTATTGATGAGTGAAATAGTACCAGAGATAGTGTTTTGTGAGTTTTGAAGGAAGAGTAATACATCATTCGCATATAGGCTTATCTTGTGGTGCAGATTTTCTGTTTGAATACCTTTGATCTTTCCATTTTCTCGAATTGCGGCTGCAAGTGGTTCTATAAATATGACAAACAGTGAAGGGGAGAGTGGACAACCTTGTCTGGTGCCCCTCTGGAGCTTGAAGCTTGGAGATGTTTGAGTGTTTGTCTTGACCGAGGCTCTGGGTGAACTATAAAGAATTTTGATCCAGGAGACGAAGTTTTGTTTGAATCCAAATTAATCCATTGTAGCAAGGAGGAATTTCCAGTTTACTCTATCAAATGCTTTTTCTGCATCCAGTGACATAACTGCTGATTCAAGTTTATTGATTGTGCCATAGTCTACTATATTAATCAGCCTGCGTCTATTATTTGTTGAGTGTCTGCCATTAATAAATCCTTTCTGGTCTTGGTGAATTATGAAGGGGGTGATTTTTTTCCAGTCTCCTCGCTTTGCTACGAAGGAGTATTAGGGCCAACCAAAAAAAAAAAAAAAAAATGCAGCACAAGAAAAAAAAAATTAGGCAAAAAAAAAACATCTGTCACAAAAAGAAAAAGTCATGCAAAAAAAAATATAAAGATTTTTTTTTCATCATAGAGTTCTACCATTGAGATGGGAGAATCTATGGTGTTGATCTGTTCATTGTTAAGTGTTGGCAGATTTATAGAGTTTAAAAATGTGTTTATCTCTGTACTAGATGAGGTATTATTGGATGAGTATAGGTATTTGTAGAAGTCTCTAAAGACGTTACTTATTTCCTCCGGTGTGTTGGTTAAATTCCCGTCAGGGTCTTTTATGGAATGGATAGTTGTTTTTTCCTTTATTTATTTTAAGTTGGTTAGCTATTTGTTACTATGTTCGAAGTTTTCCAAGCGTAGCCTTTCCAGTTGGAACTGTGTTTTCCTTTCAATTATTTTATTTAATTCAAGTTTAAATTGTTGTATATTGTTCAAAAGGTGTTTGTCTTGTGAAGTGGTGTAAGCAGTCTCCAGTGTTTTAATTTTCTGTTCTAATTCTATTTCAAGTAAATTGTCTTTCTTCTTTTTAAATGAGGAGAAGGAGATTATTCTACCCCTCATTACTGCTTTAGCCATCTCCCAGAGAACACATTGCGAAGTTCCTGGTAGGTTATTGAACTCCAGAAAGGTTGCCCATTCCTCTCAGCTTTAAACTCTCTCCACCGTTCAAAAGCATGTCCTATATAGACCCTCGCTTTGCCGCAAACTTTATCTTGGCGTTTTTGACATTCATACCGATGTCTTTTAGGTTTCCTTTCATTTCATTTCAATTGTAGCTACTGGCAACCCATTGCTGCTCAACCGCTGAGACTCTGCTGACTGCTATGATTGGTAGACGGCGGTAGATGGCGCGCCATGCCAAAACATAATTTCAAAACATAAACAAACTTTCCGGTGCGGAAAATATTTTTTAGTTCAGTATGTTATATGAACATTATTCCTGGTCCTCTGTGACATATTAGGAGGATTTTATGGCCAGTTGCTCTAAATTTATTACATAATGCACCTTTAATACTAAGTAGAAACTGAACCAACACACATGCTACTAAAGCTCTTGAACCAGCAGTAACAACTTAAATCATCATGGTTGGATTATTTAAATCACAGACAAGCAGCAGTTACAGTTGAGCAAGGGATAAAGAAGAAGTGATGGTTGTTAACGGTAAGTCTGACAATAACACCATGATGTTTGGCCTCATGTATAAGATTAAGATTAAGATTAAGAACCCTTTAAGTCCCGCAAGGGGAAATTTAATTCTGCAGTGAGTTAGTGAACACTGCCTTGCTCAACAGCACTTCAGCTGTGGACTGGTCGGGGATTGAACCGGCTACCTTCCAGTCTCGAGCTCGAAGCCCTAACCACTAGGCCACAGCTGCCCAATATGTATGCCACATATAGTCACAAATCATGACGGGTCAAAATAATATTATTAATGTGTCTACAGTGACAAGCATGAATTATTCTGTGACTAACAACAATGATACACCATCGTACGTTTGAATGTGTGTGGATAAGATCAGAGGACACTGAAGACAAAACTGATCCCGCGCGCAAACACACACACATTTCAAACGTGTATGTGCTTGCACGCTCGTGTGTGTGAGTGAGTCACACTTTTCTCCAAGTCTTACTTTGAGCAAATAACTGAAATTGATTCAACACAAATTAATATTTTCTTAACGTAAATAGACACAGCTGCTGACGTGAACGCATGAACACACGCCAGTGTAACCAGTCTAACATGTTTTAAACGCTCCAAAATAAAGTTACAAACTCATTTGTTGTAAGAAAATGGGACTTGAATGTTGAGTAAAACATTTCCTTATCCCATTTTAATCCATACGATAACAAAATAACTGCAAAAAAGTTATTCCACCACCGCTGCGCCTTTCATCAGAAGAGACAGCTAATGCAGGTGCCCGCTCGTCAGCCGCTGGAGACTCCGGCACACCTGAGACATCGGCACACTGGCATATTCTTCCTCCCTCTTCCTCCCTCCCCAGCGTCCACAACACAATCAGTGACAGTAATGAATCATTATATGCAGTAACTCAATGAGCTCTATCTGCTTATTCTGTGCGTAATGCGCGTGTTCAAAACTGGATGATGACGCGTGACACTGACAGATGTATAGATTGTTGAAATGATCTGTAAATTCAGATCACATGGATAAGTCATGTCTAAACAAACATGTTACATCAGAAAAACAACACCCACAGGATCAACTATCAATGCACAGCCAGTTTTTTTAAGCATCAACATTAATATGAGAGCAGCCGCGGTGACCCTCACATTTAGTTCCTTCGTGTTTATATCTAATTCCAAATAAACAAACAAACAAAAAATATTAATTTATCTTTTTTCAAATTTATACATCATAAATCGATGCATCGATCGCACAGTTTCCATCTTTTTATTTTATTTTCCTCCTTCGCTGCCGCATTTGTCATTGTTCTTCAGGAAGGAGGCGTCAGAGAGGGCGTTTAAGAGTCATTTGTATATTAATGTGTGGGTGGAACCAGGGCGTGGTGTGTTACTCATTCACGTTTGATAGGATGTATAAAGAGAAGGTGCGCAGGACTCGGCGTACGCACGGTTTTATAAATCTGAGAATTTCTTTGCGTACGTACTTTTCAAATTTTGTGAGTACGCCCTCTTTCAGTATGAAAGCTGCGCACTCTTTCATACATGAGGCCCCAGGCCTTTGAAAACAAGCAACTTTTCTCTCTCAAAAAACCCAATCTTTATCACAATGTACACAAGAGGAACTTATACCAGCCTCCAGCCTCTTATTCCCTGACCCTCTTTTTGTAGTCCCTGCTCAAAAATGACATGCCCAGACTAAATAGAGTAAATCTCTGCAGTTACACGCTCTATCTGAATTATCTTGGTATCAAAATAAAGATAACACTTGTGAGTTTCACTGTAGATGCCACTGTGTCAGAGTAAATGCACATGGAACACAGCATAAATGAAGGATTTTTTTCTCTCGCCTAAAAAATATTGCATTTTAAAGCACATATCACCTTTAAAATATGCAGTAGGGGCTTAAAAACACATTAAACCCCATTTAATTTTATTTACATGTTACTATTGGTTTAAAAATAACTTGTTTTGAAAAGGGTTAGGGTTATGATAACTCCCTGTGCGGTAAGTAATAACAACTCTCTGACTCTGCAGCGTCTTCAGTTACGCAGCGCCATCGCTCTGGCTTACCTTGGTCAATTAGGGTGATTGACAGCTCGTTTTAAACCTCTAAACCGGTAGAATCAGACCCCGGTCTCCAAATGCGTGTGAATCCCTTCAGTAGTGAGTCAAAAGGACATAAATGCATATGACGCATTTGTGCAACATTTGCCCTTCTCTAATCAGAATGATCTAATGTCGCTCTGTAATGATCGATCAGACCGGGCATAGTCCCAAATTAGAAATGGTCTTGTTCCGATGGAAATAACTTGTTTTGATAAACAGCAAAGGTAAGACAACATTTCTGCTTGTATTTCTTGAAAGTCAGTTGTTGTTTTGCTCTTATTTTGGGACTGGATCCGTGAATCTTGGTCATAGAGTGATAAAAATAACTGCTGGAATCTGTGGATTCTCTGCTGTCTCCGCGATTTCGATACGCATATCGTTACAGCCCTAGCACACACACATAAATATCATACTGAATCCACAAATGTATCATTTATTTTTATGTGCTCATCTTGCATTTTTTTTTTTTTTAGTTCCAGGACATCAAACCAATGTCATTGAATAGAACCAAACTAAAATTATTACACTTTAAATATCTCGCACCAATAAAGAAAGACAATACAAAGGGACTTAAGCCAGGATATTCAAATGTTGGAACTGCTCAAGATCCCACTCTCCTCCATCAGACATCACTCAAGTTCCCAACTGGAAAAAAAAAAATCGACCCAACTCCCTATCTCCCTCTCATCTGATTAGCTAGTATTTATTACCATCAGGATCAGGGCCAATCAGAAACAAGCCCAAAAAAAACTGCAACTTTATAGAAAAACAGGCCCAAAGTTGCTTATAATATGCAGACTTGGCAACCATGCAAATTACAGGATTACATACGAACAATGAAGTCACCAAAATAAAGATATTACTGTATCAGACAAACAACTCATCCTGTGAATTTCTGATTTAAATGAAACAAAAAAGACAATAAACACATCAAACAAGGCAATCAGAGATGACATACTTCACCCCATTCACGCAACAAGCCTCTGGAGGCCTCTGTTGGTCATAGTGGCAAGTGCAAGACAGACAGACAGAGGCACCAAAAACAACACTTCACTCCCACTCCGTGAGGTGAAGAATCTATGAGCAATGAAAAACTGGTAAAGCCTTGAATGTTGAAATAGTTCAGCTGGTTCACCTCTAGCTGAGACCTCTCGGTCACAGTTTCTATAAACTAATCCTCCACCAACAGTGTTCCAACATGCGACCACTGCACCCCAGTGAGCCCAACTGCTGCTAATGACACTTGGGAGTTAATTAGCCATTTAGCATAGGAGGCCCTGCATGAGGTTCCTTTGCATATAATTATCATAATTTTTTTTCCTATCATTACGATCACAATACGTGGTACAGTATATTACTTGACATGAACCACTGCACATATTATCTTAAGGAAAGGTGAGTAAAGCGAAAGATAAAGAGATACTGGTTAGTTGGTATGAGGATTCATTTATCAACGCTAGATCCACTGTGATCTTATGTAAATAAACCTTGCAGGTTAAAAAGACAATAATTTGGTTTTCTTCATGTCATGCACATTAATCCAACCAAAGCTAGTCTTAATCGGACAAACATACCTGGATAATGTGATTCATAGCCTGCATGTATTACTCAAACATATAAACTGCAGTACTGTTGCTGGAAATCAAAAGGCGCCTTTCTTCAGACAACACAGCAACCACATGAGCCAATGCTCCATCTAATCTGTATCACGATCAAACGGATTCAATACAGCACCACTATGGGCTGAAATATGTGCCACCAGAAACTGAATTTGAATTGCTAAACTTGAATAATTGCATTAAAAAACTGAATTTGAATCACATAATTTGAATTTGTATTGTTTCATTTGAATTATTGCATTGAAAAACTGAATCTGAATAGTATAATTTGAAATTTAATTTTTCAAATTCAACACTCCATATCTCTTTGCATTCAGTTCTCACAATTCAAATTCAGTTCTCAAAATTCAGATTCAAATTACTGTGACAGACATCCGGGTAATTCAAGGATGAAAGAAGAACAATCAAGCGCAGATACAGGATCTGCCGGCTTGGCGTTGATAACCGCTGCCACGAACAGCTTCCTTAACCACTGGCTGTAGCTCTATCCTACCGGTAAGTTTACATTCGTTTGTTTACTTGACTGGGTTTCTTTATGTGCAGAGGCTGACAAACTCTCATCTCATCTCTCATTGCTAAGTTAACGTTAGCCTACATTTACGTTACCTAAGCTGAAGCAGCCAGATAGATCGGAGTTTGTCAGCCTCTCATCTGCTAACCAGTAGCACCTTAACAAGTCCAGTCAAGTAAACAAATTAATGTAAAGTGAAACTTACCGGTAGGATAGAGCTACAGCCAGTGGTTAATGAAGCCGTTCGTGGCAGCTCTCGTAGGTTGAAATCAAGACGAACACATCATTCATTCATTCGTCTGTTAACCTTTCCTGCTACCTTTCCTTCACTATTCATTCACCGGCACACATGTAAACAAAAACCAGACTTCCGCTCACGATTCACACACTCGCCGTGTCCCAAAGCTGTCTGGGTTACACATTAGTGTTTAAGGCACATCCTACAACACGTCTCTTCAATTAGAACAGCAGCATAACTTCAATGTTGTACTGTTTGAATGGCGGGTGGCAGTGCTAAGCTTCATTAAGGGTCACAGGGGTGCTGTGCCAATCTCAGCTGACATTCAAAGTTAAAATAAATAAAACATTCATACTATACAGACTTTCAAACTGTCCGGTCAACACGTTTACATTAGAAAAGAAAGTAACGCATCAACAACAAATCTATCGATCACACCAAATATCTAATGATGGAGCCGTCAGAGCCAGCGGATCGTTTCATCAGGACAGGCCGAGATAAGGCTGTGCTGTGCCGGGCACTGTGCGCACCGTGCGTCTGCTGAGGCGGAGCTGATCAACTCCTACAAAGTCACTGCCAAACTATAAATACATCACATCTAGCAAGTAAAACTTGCATTTACAAACCACATTTTTGAATTCCAGATGACAAATTTCTCGCCTCAAATGATCTTAAAACCACGTTCTCGGACACAGAAAAAGATCGATTTCAGGTTTGTTTTCTCTGCTGCTATAATTTGAAATTAAATTTCAAATTATACTATTCAGATTCAGTTTTTTAATGCAATAATTCAAATTAAACAATACAAATTCAAATTATGTGATTCAAGTTCAGTTTTTAAAAAAAAACTGAACTTGAATCACATAATTTGAATTTGTATAATTGCATTAAAATGCAATTAAAATGCAATTATTCAAGTTTAGCAATTCAAATTCAAATATAAATGATTCAAATTCAGTTTTGATTGCAGTTATTCAAGTTTAGCAATTCAAATTCAAATATAAATGATTCAAATTCCCCCCCGACTCTGGGGCAAAGGTTGTCAAACTGAGAGGCTGGTTAACATAAAAAGCAGAAAGCCTCTTAGGGAGGAAATAGGGGTTTGGCCACATGGTAACCCCCAATCCATCAGAACCCCAACACAGTCCGCAGCAATGGACAGGGCATGAAGCTAACCAACCCGCTTTGCAGATGTAATGGCAAGAAGAAAAGCAGTCTTAACAGACAGCCACCTGAGATCAGCATGTTCCAGGGGCTCAAATGAAGGAGAACACAGGGCTTCTGGACGACCAACAAATCCCCCGAAGGCACCCGAACGACATGTGGAGGGCATAACCGGAGTGCACCCTTCAAGAACCTATTCACAAAAACATGTGAGATCACCGATCGACCATCGACATGGGCATGTCGATCCGAGATAGCAGCCACATATACCTTTATAGTAGAGACAGAGAGCCCTCACAATGTTTGCATGTACCTAAGCAGTACAGGCACAGAACAACGCTCTGGGTTCACCTTGCCACACCAAACAGAAAAGAGTTTCCACCCGTTGGCGTACAGCAGTCTAGTCGAGGACGCACAAGCATTGGTAATGGTCTTGACAACAGCCTGATCACATGAATCTAGCAATGAGTCCGGCCCTTCAGGGGCCAAACATGCAGCTGGAGGTGCCCCGGGTGAGGATGCCAAATGCTCCCACCCAAATGTGACAGAAGATCCTGCCTGGGTCCTACTGGCATCCGGGGGGCAGCGCTCACTGGTGGCCTTCCCCTCCGGGGGAGCGGGAGCGGACCTGACCCTGCCGCGCCGGTGGTGCCCGTGGAGAGCTGCGGCATCGCCCCGGTCTGTGTGGGCTGGCCTCTTCTGGGCTGGGGGGCTGGGTGGGCAGGGATACACGGCTCTGCTAGTCAGGAAGCTAGCAACCGGCCTGGGTGGTCAACCTTGCCTGCCCTCCATGCTCCCCCACCGGATCTGGTATATCACTTCCACACACACAACTAGGGCATTGGGGGAGATACAGGAAGACCATCGGGGGGGTTGGGGGCGGGCCCCCCAAGTAGTGGGTCTATCCCCCATCTTCCCCGGGGTCTCCCCTCTCCCCCAATATTTTATGGCATATTAGACACTAGGGCTTGGGGGTGAGGTGGGGCATATCGACAACCCAGCTGTCAGCAAGCAGCGGGGTGTTTGTTGCCTCATCCTCCCCCAAAATTTTTAATGCGGGGGGTGAGCTAGTCACGGGCTCTGGGCGGGGGGGGGGGGCCTCTGGCTCTGCGGCTCCTTGCCCTGGTCTCATGCGGGGTGGACTAGCAGCTGGCCCTGGGTTGGGCAGTTGCGGGTCTCTCCTGGCCCGGGGGGGGCGGTGGACGCTCCGTGAGCCTGGGTTACTACCAGTCTTCTCCCGGGGAGCTGGGGGGCGGTGACGCGGTTTTCACCACGGATTCCTGACCCCACCAAGAGACAGGGGGGGGCTTTTGGCGAGACAACATGTCCGCAGCTGTGTTCTGTACCCCTGGCAATTGCATTGCTCTGAGGCTCGCAAGGTGAGGTGAGGCCCATTGAAGGGAGTCTCTGAACCTCCCGTAGGGAATGGATCTGGTTCCCCCTTGGTGGTTCACATGGTAAACTGTCGAGGTGTTGTCCGACTGGACAAGGACATGCCTCCCTTCCAAAAAAGGAAGTGTCTGAGGGCTAAGTGCACCGCCCGCAGCTCCAACACAGCCTCATTTGAGGACTCCAGGTTCCCCTGACCGTCCGTGGCTCCACACAGCTCCCCAGCCCAAGAGGGAGGCGTCTTTTACCACTACCTCCCGCCGAGAAGGAAGAGAGCCCAAAGGAACACCGCTGGAGAGATAAGCTCTGCTTCTCCAGGGTTTGAGAGATCGATGGCACCTGCATGAGACCATCACAGTTCTGTCCTGGTGCCTCCTGGGGTCGAGGCCCAACCCATTGATCCACACCTACAAGGGACGCAACGAGAGAAGTCCCAAAGGAATGACCGTCACTGCTGCTGTCAGTTTTCCTAGCAGCCGCAGAAACAGACCGTATGTCAGCCTTGTTCTTCTCTGCACACAAGAGACAACGCTGAGAATATCGTCAACCCTCTGTGGGGAAGGGGGAGGCCTTCATCAACACCAAGTCGAGAACAACTCCGCTGGCTGGGAACCAAACAGCTCTTTACCAAATTCACAGTAAGACCCAACTGGGTCACATGATTCAACACAATTGTTGTGTCGTGGATGGCCTGCTCGCGGGTTGCGGAGCATATGATATATGCCAGTCGTCCAAGTAAGGAAGGATCTGAACACCACTGCTCTGCAGAGGTGAAAGTGCCACCACAATGCACCTGGTAAATATCAGAGGAGCAAGTGAGAGCCCGAAAGGGAGCACACAAAACTGGTATGCCTGACCCCCAAAGGCAAAACGAAGAAACTGCAGAACGTGTGTCCAGACATTCGCTATGGTCCCAGTTTCCCATCTGACACATGTAGCCATGACACGAACGAGCAGGTCATCGTATGCCTCATTGTCTGCAAGTCCATATGTGTACAGTAGTCAGCTGCTAACTCACCCTCCTTTTGTATTGTGTTGTGGATCTCAGTCCAACACACTCTTAAGGTGAAAACAGCAAGCACAGCTTCAGCCAGGCTGGCCATCATGTTGAAACGCACTGATTCAACAGCTGGGGATGTCGACCAGTTGGCCGGTCAGATGTTGGCCCATCTGAGTTTAAAAACCCCTACACACACAGCTTCTACCTCCTGGAAAGTTGGATTGGCATTTAGCTGTAGGCGATTGTCCTACTGTGTGTGTCTCTGAGGGAGGAGGGGTGCAGGTGCAGACTTGGGGACAGCACATGGTGGAGGCAGATTCAATTCTAAACACACTTTGGAAGACTTTGAGCACAAACACATACTCTTCAAGACACTCTTCAAATTACTACAGAGACATTCTCAGACAGACACTCAAAGTTTGCAGAGTTTTTCCTTATTCGTCAGTCAGGTCTGTTAGTGGAGTCAGTGTTTGGATCAGGGTCGTCAGTCGCCTAGATTATGTGTTCAGATGTTTCTTCACACAATAAACTTCACTTATTCTAGATTACCTTAATTATTATACATTTTTATTTTTAATTAATTATTTTAACTCATAGTGACTGGAATATATTTCAGATTTATATGTTAGTTTATAACCACTTCAGTAATTTTCACATCACATCAACAACATCCTTCAGCACACTTCTTTTCTTATAATGAGACAAAGCCATTTGTTTTTATACAAAATCATGTCACACATTCATCTTAAAAATGTATATTATTATTTATCAACTGGGCCTCTCAAAGCACTCTTGAACAGCTTCAATTCTCCCATTCATCCATTCACATTCATGCTCTACATATCACACACTTCAGGAGCTGTTAAGGACTTAGTGTCTTGATCAGGGACACTTTGTCATAAACAATCATCCTTTCATTAACCATCTCATGCATCATATAAAACACAGGAACAAATTAAGCTGAGTTAACTCAGCCCCAGCCACACATCATCATCTCCATGGTGACAAGAAATATATAGTTCTTATAACAAAATACACAGTTCCTATAATTTATTTATTTAATTAATGTGTTAATTTATTGTTACTGTTGTTTTTATTTTTATTTTTAAAATATATATGTATATATATATTTCAAACATTTTAAACAAACCTCAATTTCAACATCTTTCCCTTTTTACTACTTTCTTCAATCTTTCATGACCTTACTTTTCTTATTCTGAAACCCCCCTTTTTTCTGTCTCTCTGTCACTGTGTGAGTTCAGCCTGATCAACTCTCCCCACAGAAGCAGCTCTTCTTGTTCAGCAAAAGAAATCAGCTCTTAGAAACAGTTCATTCACCATTTTACTCCAACACCAACAACTTCTATCATTTAATACCAGTCTTTCCAACATCCAAAAACCCCCAAAGCACTTGATTACCATCAACAATCCAAAACAAAGTAACACCCCATTTTCTCATGCCATTTCATACTAACACACTCTTTTTTTCTTCTCCTTCTTATTTTGATTTTTGATTTTTTTTTATTATATCATCTGCCTGCAGCAGATCAAACATTGATTAAACTAATGCTCTTGACTTGGTCTATCTTTTTGTCATAGAGGCATTTCCTCTCTCTTTTTCCCCAAACAGTCTATATGCAATATCTGCCAACCAGAATGAGCACTAAGACACATTCTGTTTACCAATGCATCCACTATAACAATCAACATTTCCTCTTCACACAAGCTCTGCAGACTGAGCTCAGGTCAGCTCAGGTCAACACAAAACAACTAAAGATGACACAAGACAACACTTAGGCCGAATTAAATTTTTTATCCAATCTCAATTTAAATTTTATGAGTCGACTTTAATCAAAAATTTTAATTTAATAATTTTTTTAGAATATCTTGACAGCAACCACACAGGAATTACAACTGCCTAGCTAGGTTTCACTCATGTGCACTAGTCTCCAAAACCACACAGGAATTACATGAGACCTAAATATTCAAACCACAAAGGAATTATAGAATATATCGACATTCAAACCACAAAGGAATTATAGAATATCTGGACAGCAACCACAAAGGAATTACAACTGTCTACCTATAGGTTTCACCCAATTACACAAGATTTAAAAAACACCGTACTCACTTTTAAATAGATGGAGTGTCCACTGGTCAGTACCTGTTTCTGACGTCAGGCGGAATTCCTCCTCCTTGGTGTAGCGGAAATGTTCCTTACCGGTAATAACCTTCAGTCAGAACTCAGAACCTGAGCAGTGGAACTTCAATCCCATCCTCATCGCCAAAATGTGAAAGAAATTTCTCTGGAGTCATCGGTGTTGAATAAATCAAGTCTTTACTGCATGCATGAAGGAGAGACCCTGTCACCAAGATGGTCTAAATGTTCTCTGACTTTGCTTGAGATAGCTCAAACATATATACAGTAACATCAAAGCATCTTACAAACACCATAAATCATCCAAGTTACAACAAGACAGCACACCCCGTTTATGACCCACAAATGTCATCCTGTGCACCTCATGCCGACCCCTGCTTTACGATCCCATCATTTGTTCACAGCTTGACTGTTGGTTAATTGTTATCTTAAACAACATACACAAAGCCATCCACGGGAAGAGGAAAACAATTTATTTCCCACACCGCACAGCGGGGATGAGAGCCGGCTACGCAGCCTCTGGAGGGCTATCCGCAGCTCCAACCGTGAGGTTACGAGGCTACTGGCGTAGGCGACAAAACAATAGCAACGATCCGTGTGCTAAGGCGAGAAGATGAAAAGGAGACGATCTCTGGGTGCCAGCCTCCTTTATACAGGTCGCTTGCGTCACCCAGGTCACGTGACTGTGTTGATATTATGTCTTGATCTGCGCATGCGCGTGATGGATATCCAGGTATTTCACTGTCTCTGGCGGTCAGGAAGAATGAAATAGAAATAGAATGTCATGACATTTCTAATACAATCCAATCCACTTTATTTATATAGCACAATTTTAAACAAACACAAGGTTTCCAAAGTGCTGCACAGTTTGGTAAAACAGATAAAAATATAGTGATAAAAAAATAAAATTTGCTCAGATTCTTGATGCATTTGTTTATGGAATGATTTGTTTTGCTCAAACCCAGTAGTCCAGTGTCACTTGGCCACACTCAGATTAGTATTTCAACTCATGAGAGTCATGGAGTATGGCAGAGTGGTGGTCAATATGTGTGACCAGTACACAGACACTCCTTATGGTCTGGTCAATAAAAGGGCACACCAAAATGTGGACTTTTGTCACTTGTCAATATGCCACAGATGTCATAAATCATGAGGGAGCGTGCCATTGGCATGCTGAGTGCTGGGTTGAGTGTTACAGCTGTGGCAACACAACTGAATGACGCCGTATTCACCTATCGAACACTGCATATATAAGCAGACTTGGCACATTGCCCGATTGCCTGTCTTAGTCTGACTAAATGCCCCAGTCCATTTATCTGAAGAGAGCAAACCCTCGTTTTTGTAAACCTCTTTTTCCTGTGGAAGATGACATAGAAAAACATGATTTACCAAATGACCCCATCTGAGCCAAACTATCAAATATCAGACCAGGATTTACTCTTGAGACTGGTTTTGTGTCTGTCCTCCTGCTGTGAAGATCATCATCATCAGTTCCCAAAAAGCATTTCCTCATGGGAGTGAAAACACAGGCAGCACGACTTCAGTGGGACTTCACTGAAAATCACTGGGTAAATCAGTCACATCTGTCCTCCCTTCCCTCTGCATGGAATCCAACAGGGTCTGGACCAATTCATTAGGTTTATCAGTGACTCTCTCCTTTATCTGAGTTCAGCATGTCATTTCACTCTCCATCCAACCTGCTCCAGCCACACATTTACATTTAGAAGCCAGTATCACAAGAGCTCACTCTCAATTTTACTGAGTCCCTGTTAAAGTCAGCGAGCATGTCAGCAAACATGTTAACATCTTCAGGCTGACACACATTCTGGATGTTCAAATTCTCTCTGCATTTGTCTTAATACATGTCAAGCAGTGGTGGATCTAGAAAATTCTACATGGGGGCAAGAGGTTTTGGCAGGGTGGCTGGGGATGGCGCAAGAATCCCCAAATGTAAATGGGTTTAGCATAACAAACATAACAATACTTTAAAACTAATTACTGTTTTATCATGAACAACAGGGGAAAAAAACAATGCATCTGTAACCGGGTTGAAATAATATATTTATTTTTACATTTGAAATGTCACCAAATCCTGATAAATATTGATAAAAATATATTTAAGATGTATTTTATTGTTTATTTGTATGCCCGGGTGTTGTATTCAGACCAAAGTGTTAATACCTTTACTGTCGCTTTAAGAGGTCGCAGGTCTTGTGACGTCAGTTCAGTTCTTCTCTCAGTTTCTCAGACTAGCTGAAAGGAGGTAATGTATGGTTTTGCTCGTCACATTTCAACATTTATTTTGGGTTTTGGATAATGCAAGTCGTGTTTTAATCATGTATAATTGTTAGTTTTAGGTTGTGAATATGCAGTTAATGTGTCACTTAAGTATACACTTTGTTAGCAGAGTTTTTACAAGATTTAAAGTAGACACGTTTCCATGTGCTAGTCTACAGGGTTTTCTGTATGCTTATCATTAGACTGTAGGGCCATGCAGCTAATATGTATAACAAATCTAAATCATAAGATATTTATTACACAGAACAGTTACAGTTAGGCCCCGAAATATTTGGACAGTGACAAAATCTTCATGATTTGGGCTCTGCATGCCACCACATCGGATTTGAAATGAAACAACTACAACGGAATTAAAGTGCAGACTTTAAGGTTTAATTCAAGGGGTTGAACAAAAATATATGATTAACATGTAGGAATTGCAGCTATTTATATACAAATGCTCCTCATTGCAGGGGCTCAAAAGTAATAGGAAAAATAAACATAACCCTAAGTAAAATGTTACTTTTCAATATTTTGTTGAGAATCCTTTGCAGGCAACGACTGCCTGAAGTCTGGAACCCATGGACATCACCAAACACTGGGTTTCCTACTTTGTGATGCATGGAGGGGCAGGGTCTTTTAAGTCTCATTGGCCGTCTCTGTTTTATGGTCTCTCCTCTGTCAACCATATAAAACCAAAAGAGGCACATTCTTCTCTCTCTTGTTCCTTGCTGGTTGACCCGGGCCGGGCCTCCGGCATGCGGCTCTCCCGTGCTGCACGAACGATGCCACTCGCTGCCCAAGTGAAAAACCTGTTTTGCGTCTAATCACGCATTCCTCCGGAACTGAGATGGAGACTCTGCAGCCGCCAGATTCCATCCCTCCGCCCGTGGTGATCGCACCTCGGCGGACGCATCCCTCCATACCTGATGCCCGAACTGCTTCCACTCAAAGACAAAGAGGATCAACAGCTGTCTCATGCGAGCCAACTAACAGCCCATCCACATTCCATGACTCCGACAAACTGGACCGGATCCACGGACGGACCGCACCAACTGGTATCGGCTTACAGTAAGAGGAAACATGTTCTGGGCAGAGTTAGATTATGTTTCTGTGTTTGTTAACTTTTCTGTGTGTTGAACGTGTTGGATTACGCACACACACGTTTGCATTTGCGTTATTTTCATAATTACGTAAAAATGTTCATTGCCTGGCTTCGCCTGTGTCAAGTCTGTGTGGTTTACACTGCCATCAACTTACGTTACACGCGATCCCGTTTCATTCACAGAGCATGCTGGGCTCGAAACACACTGTGTCTGCATGCAAATGAATCGTGTACTCCCTCTCGCTCTCTCACTCATTCACTCTCTTTCTTTCATTCATGAATGAAAGGTCTCACAGGCGCCATCTTGTTAAACACGCGCATCAACCGCGTCACTCCTTTCTCTTATCTTTCTTATATCTCCTCCTGTTTCACCAACACACACACGCACACAGACACACACACATCCACTGGTATTAATGTTGTATATAGTGATTTTAGCTTTAGCAAGTAAGATTCATTGACTCAAATTACTAAATTATCATTATGCTTTAATTTTCATTGACTTAGATCATCCAATTAGCCTTGGATATTTAATGTTGGTGAATTAAATTGTTTAATTGATTTTTGTTATTTGATTTAATAAATTGCTACTTTTGTTTACTTACAGGAATGGTCTGTGTCTTTTGTACATGAATATTGTGAAAAACGGGGTTGAGAGAGTCAGTGCTCGGATTCATACCTTCAATACTGTTCAATTGGGATATCTTTGATATTATAGTCAATTACAGTGATTATTTAGACCGATTTTGAAAGGCATACGTTGATTGTCTTTTCCCTGGTGGCCCGATCTAAAGTTAATTAATTATTAAAATTGATTAATTAATGTTTATTACTTTTATTTTTATCAATCAAATTATTGCCACTATTGTTGATCCTAACATAATGGTGCACCTTGTGAGGCTGACTCAAAACATAATTGGTGCCCCATGTGAGGCTTTTAAGAAAATTAATAACATAATTAATTATTAAAAATAATTAATCATTCATATTCATATTTTCTAACCGTTCACAAGGTGGATCACAACATAATTGGTGCCCTGTGTGAGGCTCACAACTGTACATATACAAAACACCAGGGGCCTCATGTATAAAAGAGTGTGCAGCTTTCATACTGAAAGAGGTACTCACAGGTACTTTTGTGAGTACTCACAAAATTTGAAAAGTACATACGCAAAGAAATTCTCTGATTTATAAAACCGTGCATATGCTGAGTCCTGTGCACCTTCTCTTTATACATCCCATCAAATGTGAAACTGAGCGGAGGTGAATGAGTAACACACCACGCCCTCGTTCCACCCACAAATTAATATACAAATGACTCTAAAACGCACTCTCTGACGCCTCCTTCCCGAAGAACAATGACAAATGCAGCAGCAAAGGAGGAAAATAAAATAAAAAGATGGAAAGTGTGCGATCAACGCATCAATTTATGATGTATACATTTGAAAAAAGATATATTATTTTTTGATTGTTTGTTTATCTGGAATTAGATATAAACACGAAGGAACTAAATGTGAGGGTCACCGTGGCTGCTCTCATATTAATGTTGCTTAAAAAAATTGGCTGTGCATTGATAGTTGATCCTTTGGGTGTTGTTTTTCTGATGTCACATGTTTGTTTAGACATGACTTATCCATGTGGCTGAATTTACAGATCATTTCAACAACCTATAAATGTGTCAGTGTCACGCGTTATCATCCAGTTACGCACACACGCATTATGCACAGAATAAGCAGATAGAGCTCATTGACTTACTGTGTAATGATTCATTAATATCACTGATTGTGTTGTGGACACTGGGGAGGGAGGAAGAAGATGCTAGTGTGCCGGAGTCTCCAGCGGCTGACGAGCGTGCACCTGCATCAGCTGTCTCTCCTGAAGAAGATTTTACAGTTATTTTATCGTATGGATTAAAATGGGATAAGGAAATGTTCTACTCAACAAGTCCCATTTTCTTACAACAAATTAGTTTTTAACTTTATTTTGGACTAAGAGCAGTTCACTTACCCCTCATGAGAAGAAACACAATGAAGTCGTGTACGTCGGCCCGGATTGGCGTTACCGGGGCCCCACCCTGGAGCCAAGCCCGGGAGTGGGGCTCGCAGGCGAGTGCCTGGTGGCCGGGTCTTTGCTTGCGGGACCCGGCCAGGCTCAGCCTGAAAGAGCGACGTGGGCGCCTCTTCAAGTGGGCCCACCACTTACATGAAGGGCCATAAGGGGCCGGTGCAATGCGATTTGGGTGGCAGTCGCGGGCGGGGGCCCCGATGGCCCAATCGCAGGACAACAACTCTAGCTATGGGAACATGGAATGTCACCTCGCTGGGGGGGAAAGAGCCTTAGCTTGTGTGGGAGGTGGAGCGGTACCGACTAGAAATAGTCGGGCTCACCTCCACACACAGTCTGGGCTCTGGAACCCAACTCCTTGAGAGAGGCTGGACTCTCTACTACTCAGGAGTTGCCTAAGGTGAGAGGCGGAGAGCTGGTGTGGGCTTGCTTATAACTCCCAAGCTCAGAGTTCTCCCTGCAGAACAAAAGGGTCGCATCCCTCCACCTGCGGGTGGGCGGTAGGTCTCTCACTGTTGTTTCGGGTTACGGGCCGAACGGCAGTGCAGAGTACCCGGCCTTTTTGGAGTCCCTGGAAGGAGTACTGGAAAGTGCTCCAACCGGGGATTCCATAGTTCTGTTGGGAGACTTCAACGCCCATGTGGGCAATGACAGTGTGACCTGGAGGGGCGTGATTGGGAGGAATGGCCTCCCCGATCTGAACCAGAGTGCTGTTTTGTTATTGGACTTCTGTGTTAGTCACAGTTTGTCCATAATGAACACCATGTTCAAGCATAAGGGTGTTCATCAGTGCAAGTGGCACCAGGACACGGAGGTCAATGATCGACTTTGTGGTCGTGTCATCTGGCCTCCGACCGCATGTCTTAGACACTCGGGTGTAGAGAGGGGCTGAGCTGTCAACCGATCACCGGTTGGTATGGACAGGCCAAGGGGACGGCGGCCCGAGCAGTCGCAGAAGCAAAAACTTGGGTCTGGGAAAAGTTTGGGGAGGCCATGGAGGAGGACTGCCGTTGGCCTCGAAGAAATTCTGGCAAATTGTCCAGCACCTCAGGAGGGGGAAGCAGAACTCAACCAATACTGTTTACAGTGGAGGTGGGGAGCTGTTGACCTCGACTGGGGACATCGTCGGGCGGTGGAAGGAATACTTCGAGGATCTCCTCAACCCAAGTCGAAGTCACTGAGGTAGTTAGGAAGCTGCCCAGTGGCAAGGCACCAGGAGTGGATGAGATCCGACCCGAGTACCTTAAGTAAATGTTTCTCAAACCCCGTCGAGACAGAGTTATGTTGCTCCCGTTTACGTCAATATGTAAACACTTTTACACACAGAGCTACGTAGACACATTCACTCACTTCTTCAGTGCTTCTTTTATTGAAAACAAGAATGTATGCACTAGTTGCTTAGTGCCATCTACTGGTAGAAAACGGTATGACACATTTCGGCTCATACATAACAGTTATCTTTTCAGATTTTTGTTAAAGGTTATACCTGTATCATTTCCAGAGATACCTGTGAACAATTGTCTCTGCTTCAAAGCAGTGTGTCTCAGCACATTCAAGCTCTCTCTGATCTCTGTTGTATTTCCTATGGTTCAAAATAAAAGTCACAGCCAGCTTTAATGCTTTAAGTGCCATAACTTGAGAACTACTATGTATTGGATAGTATAATTTTCTTGTGCATCACATCGTATCCTATCGTATCACACTGCATCGCATTGTGTATAAATTAGGGCTGTCAAAAGATTAAAATTTTTAATCAGATTAATCACCGGGTAGCTGTGGATTAATCACGATTAATTACCATTCGTAAATATGCCAGAAAAATTCTAATTTTCTCCTTATATTGTTGTAGGAACGGAGAGATAAAGTATGTGAAAATATAAATGTAAAGAACAATCAAATACTGTAAATAACTTGTAAAAACCTATACAAACTTAGTAAAAAATAAACATTACATTGTCAAGAACCCACATTATAAGACAATATAAATATATAGAAAAAATAAAATACTGTTAATAACTTTAAAAACATTGCACTGTAAATAACTCATATTATAAACAAATTAAATAGTTTTCTTACTTAACCCACAGCAGGAAATTCCTCATCTGCACCTGCTTCTACTAGTTAGCGTTAGCGTCAGCTAGCATTCTGACGCTAATGTTAGCTGCTGTCTGTGTCCCCGTTAGTTAGACAGTGACTGTTAATGTTATGATTATATCATTATCTGCGCCAGTAGCGCCACTTACAGCTGCGTCTTTCTTTCTTTTTTCTTCATCCTCTTTTTTTCTTTCTCTTCTAACTTCCTGATTCATAACTCCTCTTCATTTTCCTTCAGCTTCGTTAACAACTTGCAGAACGCTAACTTCACACAGGTTAACGTGAGGTGACGTGGGGCCCCATTAGGGGGGTTTCCGACTGCGATGTCATTGTTGTTTAAGGGAGACAGGGATGTGACTGCTCACTGTTCTCGCTCACTGGGGAATTTAGGCTCCAAATGTCGGGAGCCCCCCTATCGGCTCGGGGCCCCATGCAGTTGCCCGCCGCCTTGTCTGTTCATAAACTGCACGTCTACCCGTAGCGCGATGAAAGTGAGAAAGTGCGTTAATGCGTTAAAAAAATGTACGCGTAAATTCCACAAATTAATCATCCTGCGTTAACGCGTTAATTTTGACAGCCCTAGTTAAAATTAAATCGTACTGTATCGTAATAGGTGGGAGAATCGTATCGTATCGCTGGTAAATTACATGAATCGTTAATGTATCGAAGAGTTGGCAGTATATCGAGATGAGTATCGTATCGCTTCGATGATGAAGATTCCCAACCCTACAATAAATACAAGTGACCCAGTGCCATTGGAAGCCATGCATGCCCATGCCATCACACTGCCTCCACCATGTTTTACAGAAGATGTGGTGTGCTTTGGATCATGAGCTGTTCCAATTCTTCTCCAAACTTTCTTCTTCCCATCATTCTGGTATAGGTTGATCTTAGTCTCATCTGTCCAAAGAATGCTGTTCCAGAACTGGGCTGGCTTCTTCATGTGTTTTTTGGCAAAGTCAATTCTGGCCTTTCTATATTTGAGGCTGATTAATTGGTTTGCATCTTGTGGTGAATCCTTTATATTTACTCTCATGAATTCTCCTCTTTATGGTATTTGGATATTGATATGCCTACTTCTTGGAGAGTGTAGGCATGTCAGGAAAATGGCCGCGCGTCTATGGCTGCTTATCCTCGTTGCTGGTTGCTCCTTCTGTTTGTTTTAGCTCTGCTTGTCTCGTCGTATGTGCATGTTGCGCAAGGCGTTATTGTCTATGATCGACAAACGCTAATTAACATTCGAGCTTCTATCGTTTTAATAGATATGGTATATTCTATTGTTTATTGATTTAACTCTGATTGCTGAAGACGGGAATACTCACCGTTGTCTGCTCCCTCATCTACCTGTAGAGGTATGGGCTCCCTGATGCAACGGTCGCTGTAAGAGGAGACCCAGGCGGTGGAGTAAGTGTGCAGGCGCCTTGGTTAAGATGAGAAGTCTAGCCCGTTCAAATTCCGGTTTCCCAGACTATCAAACCTCCCAGCTTAGGGACGATGGACCATCAACCCCCTAACCCCAACTGCGCGCCCCAGGCTACGCGTGAAGCGAGGCGGGGAAAATCTCCTCAACCTCCGCCCTCTAGTCTGCCGCTGCCGTCGGTTTGCGGACCCGCTATTGCTCCAGACCCAGTTGAAGTCAAAATGGCTTTAATCAACACGAATCATATTTCTAACAAGACCTTCATCCTGAATGACTTTACATTCAGTAACGGATTGGATTTCCTACTCGTCACGCAGGCTTGGCTCACGACTGGTGAGTTTGCCCCTCTTGTCGAAATGTGTCCCAGTGGCTTTGAATTTCTTAGCACTCCCAGATCATCTGGACAAGGTGGAGGTCTAGCCGCGCTGTTTAGGAACACTTTCAACTGCCGGGTTATAAACTGTGACCAATTTTCTAGCTTTGAGGTACAGTTGATGTTAGTGGACATGGATATTCCTCTCTTGATTGCTCTTGTGTACCGGCCGCCCAGCAGCAAGAAGTTTATTTCTCAATTCTCGGACTTCCTGTCAAACATAATGTCTAAGCATGGAAGAACTCTGTAACTTGGTGATATATTAATATTCATAAGTTAATATTCATGTGTGTTGCCCCTCTAAGCCCATGGTGTCTGACTTTATACAACCGATTGACTCGTTTAGTCTTATTCAGCATGTAACTGGTCCCACGCACAGACCAAGCCATACACTTGATCTAGTTTTAACATCTGGTGTTCCAGTCAGCATCCTGGAGATAATAGACGCATGTTCTTCAGATCATCATGCTGTTGTATTTTCATCATCTCTGTCCCCCTCCCCTGCAAAACCCCCTCCCCCTGTACATCTCTCTTGTAGTATTAACCCTCTGACTGCCAGCAAGTTTTCTTCTGCTTTCTTAGCTGCTATTAACACCTGCACTAATGAAGCATCACTATGCCATCCTGACACAGAAGAGCTTACATGCCGGTTTAATTCCACCTGTCTCTCCATCATGGATTCTGTAGCCCCTCTGAGACAGAAAAGATCTAAGTCTAGAGGAGAACCTTGGCTAAATGACACCACCAGAGCCCAGAAGAGAGAATACAGGAGAGCCGAGAGAAAATGGAGACACGACAAACTCCAGATCTCACTAGAAATGCTCAGGGACAGTCGCATGAAATAGAGGTTAGGGCAGCGAGAGTTACATTCTTCTCCACTCTCATCAACAACTCTCACAATCCTAGGACCCTATTTAGCACAATCAACTCCATTATCAGCCCCCCCTCCCACTCCTCCCCCTCCAGTGCCGCCCTGGATGCATCCCCAACACAGTGTGAGACATTTCTGAAATTTTTCATTTTTCAGTCAGGGTTTATGGCGGGGCACAGCACCGAATCAGCTCTGCTGAAAGTGTCTAATGACATGCTCCTCGCCGCAGATGACCGTCACTGTGCTGTATTCATGCTGCTTGACCTGAGTGCAGCGTTTGACACCATTGACCATTCTATCCTACTCGATCGTCTCCAACATGGGGTCGGTCTTAGAGGCACTGTTCACCTCCTACCTTGCCAATAGATCCTTTTCTTTTAACATCGCCAACTGTTTCTCCCCCTCTGCCCCCCTGTTCTACAGGGTCCCACAAGGCTCCATTCTGGGCCCCATTTTGTTTTCTCTTGACATGCTCCCTCTTGGTCTTCTTCCCTGACCCTCCTTTTGGAGTCCCTGCTCGAAAATGACATGCCCAAACTAAATAGAGTCAACCTATGCAGTTACAAGCTCTATGTGGATTATCTTGGTATCAAAATAAAGATAACACTTGTGAGATTCCACCAGAGGTGTAAGTTTCACTGTAGATGTCACTGTGTCAGAGTAAATGTACATGGAACACAGCATAACTGAAGGATTTTTTCTCTCGCCTAAAAAAATATTGCATTTTAAAGCAAATATCACCTTTAATATATGCAGTAGGAGCTTAAAAACACATGGAGGTCATGTAACAACATGTGGACATGAGCTGTGCAAAGTCTGATGCTGCTGAAATAAAGCAGAGTGAAATTACAGCGGTTTTAGTAAAGAGATGTCTGGGCGTTCTCACTTTTGGCTCAGCTTGGCACCATCTGTGCCATTTGAAATTTCTTAGGTACCAAATTATTAAAAACCAATTTAATTTCATTTATATGTCACTACAGGTCTAAAAAGAACTTGTTTTGAAAAAAAAAAAAAAAGTATAATAACTCGCCTAAAATCGATGCCCCCTGTGCGGTGCGTAATAATTACTCTGTGGCTCTGAAGTGTCGTCAGTTACGCAGCGCCATAGCTCTGGCTTACCTTGGTCAATTTGGGTGATTGACAGCTCGTTTTAAACGTCTAAATCGGTAGAATCAGACCCCGGTCTCCAAATGCGTGTGAATAACTTCATTAGCGAGTCAAAAGGACATAAATGCATATAACGCATTTGGGCGGACATTCACCCTTCTCTAATCAGAACGATCTAATGTCGCTCTGTAATGATCAATCAGACCGGGATTTATACCCAAAGCATGCTGGAAAGTGTAGTTCTTCATTAGAAGGGGTTTGGTTCCGGTGGAAATAATTTGTTTTGATAAACAGCAAAAGTATGAAAATATTTCTGGTTGTATTTCTTGAAAGTCAGTTGTTGTTTTGCTCTTATTTTGGGGCTGGATCCGTGAATCTTGGTCGTAGAGTGATAAAAATTGTACCGCTGGAATCTGTAGATTCTCCGCTGTCCAGCTGACACGTGTTCTTTTTACATAATCACGCTGGCGCTCCGGTGCCCCTTTTCAATGTGTGCGCTTTGATGTTTTTTTCCCGCTCCTGCTGTTTGATCAATCAGTGTTTTAACTGTGTTTCGTGAACATCAACAAGAATGATTTATATGAGCTTTTAGCTGAGTTTCTGACCATTCTGTGGGTATGCAGCATGTCTGTGTTTGTTAAAGTTAGATATGGTTTTATGACGCTTTTGTCGCTGTGTCTGACGCTGAAGACCGTGAAGAAGAGGTTAAAACATGACAGGTTTTGATATATTGTATGAAGCTGTTGTTGTCTTTACTAATATCAAAACTCATCAAAGAGCAAAAGGCTCTTACAAATCACGAGCGAGCGATTTCACATTACATTAATGGCATCACTGTTATTGCTGAAGCTGAATCACCTTATATTTCATTCATTATAAATGTAACTTTAAGTTAAATTGGTGTGTTTAAACTTCACCTGGGGAAAATGACTTCACCTTCAGATGGCCGGGCATCCCAGCACAATGCAGAGCCACCACAGCAGACTCGCTGTGTGTGAGGCAGACTGTGAACAGGGCACTGCACATTTGATGCAGGGCCGTAGCTAAGTGAGTCAGGGGCCTGAGATTATATTTACAATTATTGACTTTTGGTCAATTTATTGTTTGTTTCACTACTTTGAAAAGCTTTTGGACATAGTCACGGATGTTTTTACAAGTAAAGTTTTTAAAACACAAAAGTTAGGGGGGCAGCTCCGCCCCTGATGTCAAGCTGTTGCTGTTGCTGCAACAATAAGTGATGACCAGGAGACTCAGGGAATTTCACGTCTATTAAATCAAGTGACCTGGCTTGCGGCTGCTTTGAAAAAAAAAAAAAGCATACATGATAAGCTGATCTAAATGTGCATGTATTTTTGTATTTTCTATGTGAATAGTGATGGGACAATATACAATATTATCGCTTATCAGGATTACAAGCATTTACTATAAGTTAGTCATGGTGAATTTCTATCATCATGAAAACCAATATGTCTAACTCACCAGCATACAGTGCTTAATGCGTCTATGGGAAGAAACATGTTTCCTCAAGTCAAGTCAAGTCAAGTTTATTTATAAAGCACATTTAAAAACAAGCTCAGTTGAGCCTGTCCTCGTGACATATTCATCCATTCATCATCATCAAACAAAAATATACAGTATATTAAAACATATTTCATTTTTGTCAGGTTAATGGTGACTTAAATTGCCCCATGTCTGTATGTGAATAAATTATCTGGCCTTTTAGTGTATTGATATTTATTCAGAGTAAAACTGGGCTCTGAAGAGTTTTGGACCAATTTAAATTTTTAAACTATATTTGATATAGTTATAGTCTAACTAATATTTGATCTTTCACAGATTAATCTTTCTTTTCACTATTGCATTGCTACTGTTTCCTTCGATGGAATAGGTGAACGATTCTTGTCTACTGGGTGTAAAATAACTAATAACTAATTTTCTATTTTTCTTAAAAAGTAAAAACAAGCTCTCTGATATCAACTGTTCTGGAGTCTTGAGGACGTCATCATTGTACGAAACACAGATCAACCTTTTGCTAATGTTTGATAAAACTGAACAAAAATGTGTTGAGGAAAATAATAGTTAAATCTCCAGACTTAAACTCGCTTTGCCAAACAAAAACTGGCAGTTTAAGTCAGTTTTAGTGGAACATAAAGACATCACCACCAGCAACAAAACTGATGTTACATGTTCACAGAAGGAGGAAAAAAACCTTCTGTCAAACAGTAAAGTGTGGACAAGGTGATACTCACAACATGAAGTCTTGTTCCCAGCAGGGATGATCCCCACGGATTGTGACAGTTGTACTCTTCACATTTTGCACCTTCAGAGTCACATAAGCGTTGAACTTGTCTGTGTAAGCAAATAAATAACATCATCACTTTTGTGTCTTGGTTGACAGCTGTTCGATCTGATGCTCTACAAAATAGAAATTGACCATGGAGATCTTCGAGAATCTTACATAAGATAAGAAAACTATATTTATCATGGTTTGAAAAAAAGTAACTTTCATTGGTCAAATAAACCCCACTAACATCTGGCTTTTGTCGGCAGTATTTACTTCCAACTCTTGTATTTTGACAGTAGAGTTCAGAATCTGGGACTTTTTAGTCTGGTGTTCAGTGCTTTCCATAGTATTTTTTTCTGTTGTGCTGTGCTTCTGCTTTGCGAGCACAAACATGAAAAACACAGTTAATCCCCTTCTTTTCCATCAGTTGCGTATAAAGTAAGTACTAACAATGTATTCTGTCCTGGTCAGTCATTTTTGTTTTTGCCATCCTGACACAACAAATAGCCATTATTTTATGAGCAGGAAGCAGAGGAGGAGGAAAATGTCAAGTTTAAATAACAAAGAAAAGAAAAGCACAAGACAAAGGAGAAACACTGAAATTAGCTGAATGTAAACAAAGAGGAACTTAAGAACACAATGACAGTAAGAAGCACAACGTCATATGCACAATACCTTTAAATGAGTTGATGAACACAGACAAGATTTTTCATATACATGAGCATATACAAATAATTACAGTTTGTTTCTGTCATGATTAATACACCAGCATGTAAAAGCTCTTTCACCAACATTTTTAATGCTAAAATAACATTTTCAAATTTAGACAGAAAAAAATAGTAGAGCATATTATTATGTCTTAATTAAGATGTCAAATTACAGTTTGTTTGTTTTTTTGACAGGTGGTCTAATAAAAGTATTAACCATTGTACATAAACTTACTTTTATATATAAACATATGCACTGACAATAATCTCCATCTTGTCAGATATATTTATGTTAACGGTTTGTTTACTATGCTAATATAAAAAAAACACACATATGACGTATACATACATATACACATACATATATATTAGTGCTGTCAGTTAAACGCGTTAATTAGCGCGTTAACGCGAACCCATTTTAACGCCGTCAATATTTTCGCACGATTAACGCTCTTTTTGGCCGAGCAAACTTTGTAGTTTTTTTCACATGCTGTTGCCTCAACTAGTAACATTAGAACAACTACAACACCACACCGGATCTAGATGGACCGGAAACAAAACAACAGACATGCTGCGCGAGCGGGTCAAAGAGTAGTCGGCTCGCGTAAGTAAAGAGTAAACGTTCTGTTTTGAGCAGATGGCGAGCGCTGTGCGCTTCTCCGCTAGCTCCTTCAGCTCAGAAAAATAATGGTACAAAAAGAAATCAAGGGACATTTAGAATAAATAAAAATGTGCGATTAATTGCGATTAATTCATTAATTTTTAATTTAATTTAACTATAAACTTTTACATGACAATATGGTTATTCAGTTATTCAATATGGTGATTAAAAAATACAAAGGTGCAAGTTGGCGACTTAAGTCTATTTGGTCAGAGCTGAGAGAAAAAAAGAATAATTCCAGCTCAAGTATCTGTGCACTGAGTATTTATTAATGCTCCTTTTCAGACACTGTTGCTTTTAAGTGCAGACGCTCTAAGCAGGGAACACTTTGTACCAAGAGCAATTGAGATGGTGAGAGATTTTCACTATGCTTTCATCAAACTGTGATCGATATGCAGATAAGTCAGAAATGCCAGTCCGCTTTCAGCACTTATCAAATCCACACTCAATTTATGCACATTCAGTATGATGAAGCTGCATTCGGTTGTTGTACGGAGATAAAGTGACGCAAAGATAATCACCCTGTCAAGTTTCTTCGTGCTCTCTGTCTTCAGGGTAAAATATTAACATTTAAAAAAACTTGGGCATTGAATACAAATCACTTACATAAATACATTACAATATACAATATAATAATCAGTGTCATTGTTTGCTGTAACTACTGCATATAGCACAGTGCTTGAGGTCACATAAAATAGAAATTGTGTGATGAAGCATCGTCGACGACCTCACTGACCAAAAGTTCACCAAGCAATTATTGTTCACACGCAGTCGGAGAAGTATAATATGGCCTTAAGTCTGTTAATGGGGCGGGTGTGTGTGTGTGTGTGTGTGCACTAGCGCAGTGGTTCTCAAACTTTTTGAGTCGCGACCCCAAATTTAACATGCACGGCTGTCCGCGACCGCAGCCCCCCCCCCCCCTCCCCACACACACACACACGATGGGTATGATGGATAAAGCACTGTCCGCGGTGCTGAAACAAAGCCAATCAATACACCGTTGGCTACGTCGCATTTACATATCGGACAAGCACTTACGATCACACTTCAGCTATTTGTTTTTATTTAGAAACACTTTTGGTTTTTTTGAAAAACATACAGCAGCATCAAGAGGGTAACTTTTCACGCGAGTAATAGACCGACAATTGTTTTTTTTTGCGGGGGTGTCAACTATTCTTCACTGGACTAATTCATTTTAAGCTCAAAAACATGGCTGCAATGTCCAATATTGACCATCAAAGCAGCGCTAATAAAAATGAGGGGCAAAAAAAAGGGAAAAACTCTCCGCTGGCACGGATGTATCTCCAGATGGCGGTCAGGTGGTGAAAAGCTGGTGTATCCAGTGTACTTTTTCGGCAACCGCTCGTCGTCATTCTAACGTATGAGCGGACGCTACATTAATTTTGATTTACAAAAAAAATATATATATATATTTTTCCAAAATGATTTGGCGACCCCCAGAAATCATCTCGCGGGACCCCAAGGTTGAGAATGGCTGCACTAGCGGAACAAATCAGAGCCGGGCCGGGGGCAGGGCAAATGACCGGGCCCTTTAAACTTAATTAAAATTATAAAGAAAACGATATTTAAGATTTAATTTTCAAAACATCCTTCAGCAAAAAGGTAACAAAATTCAATTTGAAATGTCAAATTTGAAAATTAAAATGCATTAGATGAAATTCTTTTTCATTTTCAAAATGTAGCTGCATTTTTAATTTTAAAAATGCAGCTACATTTTAGATGTATCAGGACTACTATTCAGGTCTATAAATATTGGGACATAGACACAATTCTCTTCTTTTTGACTCTATAAACCATTAAATTGGATTTGAAATGAATTGAACAAGATGTTCGTGCACACCTTAAGCTTTAATTTGAGGGGATTTACATCCAGATCTGGTGAACGGTGTTAATATTATTATTATTATTATAATTATTATTATTATTATTATTATTATTAATAATAATAACATTTCTAGAGCGCTTTTATAGGAATCTTGTGGAGGATAAAGCTGTAGACACTGAATGAATGAATGAATGGCAGAGTATAGTTTCTAGGGCCGTCAATGGATTAAAAAAAAATTATGTCGGAGGTCAGCACACACCCGAAGTAAACAAACTTGGGTTAAATAATTTTAACGTGTTAATCTCGGCTGTATTAATAGCAACGATTAACGCGTTAACTTTTACAGCCCTAAGAGTTTCCTTGCTTTTAAATCAGGGATTTTCTGGATAGCATTTCTTGCATTATGTCAAACATTTGTTGCTTTCCAAGTAGACAGGTGATAGAATAAGCATGGCAGTCATCCAGCAGCCAGCTAATCCCTGTTCGATTACCTGTCTCAAGTAGACGGTCAAAGGTACGAGAGGCTGTGCCGTGTTGTGTGTGTGTGTATATTTGTGTGTCCTTGGATGTCTCTACGTGTCTGCAGTGTTGTGTGTGTGTTTGTGTGTCCTTGATCTTACAGTCACTATGCTGTGAAGAGGGCCAGTGGAGCTGAGAGCAGCATCAGTGGATTTGGGCTGAAGATGAGATGAGGGACATGATCAGTCAGCTGCATTAATTAATACATACTGCCTGGATTTGGTTCAACTACCTGAGTTCCAATTTAAAAGTAGTTTACATTGGAATTATTGGAATTAATTAAACCCTATGACTTCAGGAAGTCTTAATGACTCTCCTTTTAAAGTGATCTCACTTTACTTCTATCGAAAATGCAGATACAATATCAAATTTAGGAGACTATAAAGCTAAAACGGCAAATATGCAGGTTTTTTTTGGAAGCTCATTAATGCCAAATTCAAGTAAATTTAATTCAACCTCAACTTAAATGATTCCATTTACACTTCAGAAGTAAATCTTGCTTCAGACAACGCCAGGTGCTCACAGTGCAAATGGACTCAGACAATCACACAGTACACTTAAAACAGACTCTCAGAAACACCTGAAATATAACAATATTAGTGCACTATGGGAAATCACAGCTCTTATTATGGCAACCCAAATGAGTTTTCTCCGTAATTTAAGCTTCATCAGATGCTGACAATAAAAACATGGCTTTAAACTTTCAGTTGGAATAATGTGAGCATCAGAGTCAGTCAAGATAAACACACAAGTTAGTATTAACATTAGCATCAGTACGCTTTAGTATGTACTGGATCATGTGTTTTATAAACACACAAACACACAGAGATCTTTTTGTGTGTCCATTGTCCTCCTCAAAATCCCCCTGGTGCTCTTTGTTGATGACATTGTCCTGCTTCGGTGAAATAACCCTCACTCTAAAGAGCTAATAAAACCTCACAAGGGAAAGAATCAAAGCCAGTCAGGCTCAAGTCTGTGTTTCTTAAATCCTTATTTATCCAGGAAAGGTTGACCAAACACTTGACCTGCTCTATATTCAAAGACCCACACATTCCCATAGCTGGGAGCTGAGAACGACAGCATCAATCTGATTTAATCATTGTTGTCAGGCTTACACAAAATGGCATGCGTGAACCCAAAAGCACGACACACAAGACAGAGCAGCCGATATGTAACAGGCAGTGTTTATTTCGAAGGCAGAGTTCAAATCAGGAAGTCCGTGTGGCAAACAAATCCGATCAGGGGCAGGCAAAACGGGAAGATCCACAGGTCAGGAGCAGGTTCAGGCAATATTGACATGATTCCACTCATCACCACACCTTCCAGCATTATTGTTATTATTTTCCCCTGCTGCTCTGTGTTCTCTCTCCCTCTCTCTCTGCAGGAGGCGTGGCTGACCTACTTTCTGTGAAGATGCTGGTGATCAGCTCCACCTGCGCGGCTCCGCCCCAGCTGCTCCTGATGAGCAATCAGGAGCCTTCTTAAGCCGGAGCCGCCTACGCCACCCTCTTCTCCAGTCATGTTGGAATCTTTTACCAGTGACCTACGCCTTACCCCTACTCGGTGCGGCATTCAGTCCCCTCAGCAAAGCACAAATATTCTCCAAATTCGACCTTCGAAATGCCTACCACCTTGTCCGAATTCGTGAGGGGGACGATTGGAAGACAGCCTTTAACACCCCAATTGGGCATTTTGAGTATCTGGTCATGCCTTTCGGCCTAACTAACGCCCCGCCGTGTTCCAGCACCTTGTGAATGACATTCTGCTTAACATGCTGGACAGGTTCCTCTTCGTCTACCTCGACGACATCCTCATCGGAGACGAAAGAGGAACATGTCCAGCATGTCCGCCTGGTGCTGCAACATCTACTAGAAAACAGACTGTTTGTCAAGGCTAAGAAGTGCTCCTTTCACACTCATTCAGTCCCTTTCCTGGGTTTCAATACCGGTGCTTCATCTGCAACTACAGCAGAGTGGCAGAGCCCCTGACTAGACTCACCTCTCCATCTTAGACGTTCCTGTGGTCCAGCGAGGCTGAGACTGCATTCCTCCACTTAAAAGAACTGTTCACAACTGCTCCCATCCTGTCCCATCCTGACCCTGATCGGCAGTTCATAGTGGAGGTAGACGCATCTGATATCAGGGCTGGGGGGTTCTTCTCCCAGCAAAGTGCCAGTAATCAGAAACTCCATCCCTGCACGTTCTTCAGTCGTCCCCTCTCCCCCGCTGAGAGGAACTACGATGGAGTCGCCCACACACTGCAATTCCTCAGGCAACGTTTCTGGTGGCCCTCCATGGCAGAAGATACTGCCACCTTCATCTCCGCCTGCTCCATCTGCGCTCGAGGCAAGTTTTTGAACCGCCCGCCGGCTGGTCTCCTCAACCCGCTCTTCATCCCCCGTCGTCCTTGGTCTCACATCGCCGTGGACTTTGTCACTGGTCTCCTACATCTCATGGCAACACCACTGTCCTCACCGTGGTTAACCGGTTTTCAAAGGCGGTTCACTTCATCCCCCTTCCTAAACTTCCATCTGCTGCCGAGACCAGGGAATTATTGGTGAGTCATGTCTTCAGACTCCATGATTTCCCCTCAGACATTGTTTCCGACCGAGGCCCCCAGTTCTCATCTCAAGTATGGAGAGCTTTCTGTTCCGCTCTGGGCGCCTCGGCCAGTCTATCCTCCGGCTACCACCCCCAGTCAAACAGTCAGACAGAGAGAGTGACTCAGAGCACGGAGAGTGCTCTACGATGCGTCACCGCCCGTCATCCCACCGACTGGAGCTCCTTCCTTCCCTGGGTCGCATATGCACACAATTCGCTCACCTCTGCCTCCACTGGGGTCTCTCCGTTCATGGCTTCCCTTGGCTACCAACCCCCACTATTCGACTTTCAGGAGGACGAAGTGGCTGTGTCCTTCTGTTCAGGCTACCCTCCGCCATTGTCAGGCAGTCTGGCGTCAAGTGCGAGCCTCCCTTCACTGGGCCTAGGTGCAATCTCAGAAACAATCCAACCGACATTGGATCCCCACACCTGACTACCAACCTGGACAGAAGGTATGGCTCTCGTCCAAGGACCTCCCTCTCCAGGTTGAATCCCGTAAGCTGGTTCCTCGTTTCATCGGTCCCTTTACCATAGACCGCATCATAAACCCATAAACATGAAATCTCCCACATCCCACCTGCCATGTGTCACTCCTCAAGCCCGTCATGGAGTCTGAGCTGAGATCGTTGTTCTACACTTGTTAGTAAAGCCACAAATCTTGACTCTTTCTTCTGCTCGTATATTTACCCATGTTGTCTTCAGGTCACCACGTCACCTGCTCCATTAGAGACACGGATCCTCGCCAGCGACTTCCACCTTCTCCTGAGTTTCCCATCATTTGGTTCTGCCATTGTCGTCTCATCTCCAATTCCATGAGAGACACGGGTCCTCGCCAGCGACATCCTTCTCCTGGGTTCCCGTCGCTTGGTTCCTGCCGTCGTCGTCTCGTCTCCAGCTCTGCACAGGACACAGAGCCTCGCCTGCGACTTCACTCGTCTCCTGGCTTCCCTTCATTCTACTCCACCGTCGTCTCCTCACCTTCCTCTCCACAAGCACGAGTCTTCACCCGTGGTCTTCCTCAGCTCCGGAAATTCTCTCTTCACTACGCCAGCTCCGAGTGAGTGTGTTCCTAGCTGGAACTCCACCACAAACTTTGACTCTCGCTTCGAGGCAGCTGTCCTCCCCCGGCACAGCTGCAAAGACACTCTCTCACTCATTTCACTGTATTCACTATTTCAACAATACCTATATTGTTCAAATAAATTGGCAGAGAGCAAGGGGAAATGAGCCTGTATATATATGAGCAGAGTGATTAGCTGATGAGGGGCAGGCATGTGACAGGGAATGGAGCAGATCAGGTGAGTGGGAGTGGCAGGAGGAGGGAGTGACAGGGTCTGAAATTACATGAGTTAGTGATCAGGATAAAACAGACAGTGAAAATGTTATGAGGTTGAAACCGTGACAGTCGTGGTCTCCCAGAAGAAATGCTGCCATTTCATTTATTTTCCCTTTTGTTAATTATGTACCGGAAAAATGTAGTGTAAGTATTTGATACATGTTATATTAACGTTTTTTTTATATTGATGTACTTCTCAAGTATTTGATACATGTTATATTAACTTGTTACCTTCATGTTTTTTTCCAGTGTCAATGAGATCACTTTTTTTCAGCCTACAAACATGTTTTTAAGGAGACGTGTTGATGGCAAAAACCAAACTGCATTCATAAAATGTTAAATGTTATGTTGTCACCTATTTTGGTAAAAAGCGCCACAATTGGTTAAATCACTATGTTGATAAGCACATCTATGACATGTAAATACTGTAAGTAAGTAAATGGTAGACTGTAGGTCTGTATGTTTTTACACTTTTCTATTCATATAAAGCTGCTGAAAACACTACATTCATCCATTTACACCCATTCACTCATACATTCATACAGTGCATCTATGTGCAGCACATTAACTCTATCACGCATCTTTCATACGCTGCCAGCTCAGACATGGGGGGCCACGGAGGGGTTAAGTGTCTTGGACACATCGGCAATCGAACCCACAGCCTTCCAGTTGAAAGACGACTCGCTCAAGCGCTCTGAAAAAACAGCTTGATAGATCATCTCATCATTACTCAATAATTCTAAACCTTGCACAGTGTTTAATTATCTATGATTCTTTGTTACTCACAAGTAGAATTGGCTCCGAGAAGAATCCATAGACATTAAAGCTGTAGTAACAGGAGCAACCTGTCCAAAGCTCCTCTCATCAAAAGAGATGCTCTCATTTCATATTTGACCAATGCATTTGCATTTATTGTCTGGCTCCCTGTTTTTTTTTAATCTCTTCTTCATGGTTGTCCCCGGTACCGGGGGCAGCGTCACAAGCAGCAACAAAAGCGTCATAAAACCATATCTAAGTTAAACAAACACAGTCATGCTGCAAAACCACAGAAAGGTCAGAAACTGAGCTAAAAGCTCATATAAACCATTCTTATGTTCACGAAACACAGTTTCCAGCAGGAGCGGGGGGAAAAAAATGTTACAGCGCACACATTGAAAAGCGGCACCGGAGCATCAGCGTGATTATGTAAACAAACAAAAAACATGTGTCGGCTGGACAGCTGAGAATCCACAGATTCCGTCTGTACCATTTTTATCACTCTACGACCAAAATTCACGGATCCAGCCCCAAAATAAGAGCAAAACAACAACTGACTTTCAAGAAATAATGACCTTTGCTGTTTATCAAAACAAGTTATTTCCACCGGAACCAAACCACTTCTAATGAAGAACTACACTTTCCTGCATGCTTTTGGGACGATTCCCAGTCTGATTGATCATTACAGAGCGACATTAGATCGTTCTGATTAGAGAAGGGCGAATGTCCGCACAAATGCGTCATATGCATTTATGTCCTTTTGACTCACTAATGAAGTGATTCGCACGCATTTGGAGACCGTGGTCTGATTCTACTGGTTTAGAGGTTTAAAACGAGCTGTCAATCACCCTAATTGACCAAGGTAAGCAAGAGCTATGGCGCTGCGTATCTGAAAACGCTGCAGTCACAGAGTTGTTACGCACCGCGCAGGGAGCATCAATTTACAGTGAGTTATGTTGGGCCCAGCATGACTGTGAGGCCTCACTGTCCTCTTTGGGAAATCCTGAATGCAGCTGAGGCATGTAAGCAGGGACTCCAAAAAGAGGGTCAGGGAATAAGTGGTTAATGCTCCATGACTCACGTGAGTTGAAATACTCAATCTGAGATTGTAGTCAATAGGAGTGGCCAAGTGACACTGGACTACTGGGTTTGAGCAAAACAAATCATTCCATAAACAAATGAAGAAATCAAGAATCTGAGCGAATGTCATGACATTCTATTTTTGTTCACCATTTCAAGTTTGTGCTTTTATGTTTTTGTTGAGTATACTTTCTGAACTCAAATTGAAGACAAACCCAAAATAACACAAATTCACACCAACACAAGCAGTCATGGATTTCATACTAAAGCAATTTCATTTCAAATGTCTCGCATTTCAGGCTTTTGTGAGTCTGATTAAAAGCCCTTTTCTCAAAACCATAATCCAGATATGTGCAACCACACTAAGTGGTGTCATTACCCAAAGCCAAAAGTAAATTTAATATAATAACAAAATAATAGTACAGCTGATATCACTGGTTTGTCCCTTTAACCAGAGCAAAACACTCCATTAGAATGGAATGCGTCAACAGATTTACTTTCAATGAATTACTTTCCACATTAAAGTCCCAACTAAATCTGCTGCAGTTCAATTACAGAGATCGGTTAATGACAATGGCAAACTAGTTCTAGCAGTCCAGGTTGGGAGCTGGAAAACCTGCTCTTGTTGTACAATCCTACAAAACATTCTAAGCTCGAGGAGAACTGCTCCTCATTCATCCCACGTATGCACAAACCTGTGGTTCTGTTTAGGTTCAACACATGAACACTCGACCGTTTAAGTCGAAGAAATCACCTTCAATTGTGTTTTCATCGTCCACAAAGGGTCCAGATGATCAACATGGAAATGGAAGGATGGAAAATTTAATCACACGATCTCTAGCTGACCTCTGGCCACGTAGATTAAAGCTACAACGATTAGCAGATGACAAAATAATACCGAAGAATTAAGTTGTCAGTTACATCATCACATGGCTTTCTCCAGCTGAGGCCCTGGACAATGGAGTAACACATCTTGCTTTCTACCCATTTCTGCTGTTAGTAGCACATGTGGTGAACAATTGGGAGACGGCAGGTAAACATCAGAGCGACATGACTGCTGCCGATCTAACCCTGAAAATATCAAAAGGTATGAGAGTGTTTCACTCTGGACGCACCAAGGTACTGTAGAGTACACAAAACATTTGTTTCGATCATGATTCCTTGGTTTACAGATAAATCATTTTAAATAAAAAAAGAAGAAGCAGTTTTTAATTTATCTTTTGTAGAGGTAAACAACAGCAATGTTTATTAAATATTTTTGAAAAGTATTTTATAGACTTTGTTAGTTTAGCACAAAACAACCTAATTGTGTGGAGTTTCCTTCTGCTTTTAGTCATGTGCATTCATCTGTTTTTAAATACAATCAGTGCAGTTCTAATGTTATATTTATGACATAGACCAAAGACTCTTGTATGGTATTTTTGGATCAACAGTGAGCCAAAACGGTGTATGGTGTAGATGAGAGTATTTGTTCATCCTGAGCAGATGACAAAAATGATCGATCATTTCAGGACAACTAAGACACGTCAAGCTTCAGGCATATGTTGGTAGGAATACTTTCTTTAGCGACACTGATCAATAAGTGATCTGAGAGAGAGAGAACAACACCGCCGGGGCTCCGTTTACAGTCTCTGCTCATGAGTGCAAGCTTTGACCAATCACAGGGCAGTTTAGAGTTTAGAAAGAGTGGGAGCTCCTATTGGCTGTTCTATTTCTACTCATTTGCATACAGGTCCCATTGGTAGGATTGTCTCTACTAAGAGAGAGGGAGTCAGAAAATAAATGCCCTCAAATACTTGCCAATATCTGCAGAGTAACAGGAGATAATGAGATTGCCTCAGGTCACATGAAACATAAGAATGTGTCCATCCATGTTCCTTTGATGAGAGGAGCTGCAATCCCAAACATTTAAACAACCTATTTTAAATTCTCTGAGGACCATGAACATCAGCTATTGTATTTCATAGCCTTGGATCAGACCACCTGACATGAGCCAGACAGTTATCATGGCTTAAAACAGCCTTATCATTTCCAAACTAATAAAGTGACACAATTAAAGGGGAAATAAGTAGTTTATAGTGCCATCTAGAGGAGAGGCTGAAATTTACAACAAAGACCTGCTGCTCTGCTCACCCCCTCCCTTCCCTGAGCGCTACGGTATCCGCAGCTGGTCAAATGTCGTCCTCGTTGTCTTTCTCCGTGTCAGTAGATGAGGTTCGTGAGGTGAGGGTGAGGGCGAGCTACCGCGGCCGTAGAAGACGAAGCGGAGAGAGAGGAGGCGGGACTTCCGCTACAAGTAAAGAGACGCTTGTTTTGTTCTCTCGAGTTTGTCCTTACAGGCTCCGGTAGAAACATGGTGTCTCGCTGCTAACAGTGGCTATGCAACCGCGGTCTGCGGTCATGTTATTTTACATTACTTTTTGAAACACTACTAAAATGAAACAAAAACTATTATACAGCGACTAGACAATCCAGGAGCACATAATATGTATAAAAAAGTGGATTTTGGGTTATATAAACCAATAAATACTACACATTGTACCTTTAAGAGACGCATGTCTCATAGATTTATGTCCTCTGGGTTTTGAGAAAGGCTTTGGGACAGCAGCCAACTCCCCCCAAGCAAAGAATATACTGCTTCTTATATTAAGATAAATCAGATCATGTTTCCCAAATTGGGGCATTACTGTGGGACATACGCCACTTACTCGTTAGTTTCTGACTAATAATCACGTCACAGACAGAACGTTGTCCTGCCTTTACGCTCCTTCACCTACAGGTCGCATTTCAAAATAAAATACGCGGGTCATATAGCCTGTCACAACTTCACATCAACATTACGTCGTGACCGGTGCTACCAGGTCAACAGTCAATTAATCAGAGCGTCTCGGAGTCATAATGTACGACGAGAGACTGATTGTTGAAGTGGAGAAACATAAAATCATTTATGACACCAGATCAATAGTTCTACCACGTCGGAGAATGAAAAGAAGCTGTGTTGTTGTTTCCTTTAAACACACAGTCTATTGTGGGATCTCGCATCCGTTCAAGATTATCGCGCGATCTTCCGTGAATACCGCTGGCTCCCAAGGCACCGCGCCGCTGCCGTGGGCGCTGTAACGCGTCCAGTGGAAATCCGGGGTTAGTGTTCTGCAGATAAGAGAGGTTTTTGTGGTCCGTCCAAACAATGAATGGCTGGGCGGCCCCCTCAAGCCAATGCCTCCATTCCTGGAGAGCCAGAATGACTGCCAGAAGTTCTCTGTTTCCCACGTCGTAGTTCCTCTCAGCGGGGGAGAGGCGACGGCTGAAGAACGCGCAGGGATGGAGTTTCTGATCACTGGCACTTCGCTGGGAGAGGACCGCCCCAGCCCCGGTATCTGAAGCGTCCACCTCCACAATGAACTGCCGATCAGGGTCAGGATGGGACAGAATGGGGGCAGTAGTGAACAGTTCTTTGAGGTGGAGGAACGCCGTCTCGGCCTCACTGGCCCACAGGAAAGTCTTAGCTGGAGAGGTGAGTCTGGTTAGGGGTTCGGCCACTCTGCTTTAGTTACGGATGAAGCAACTGTAGAAATTGGCAAACCCCAGGAATTGTTTTTTTGTAATTATTTGCGGCTTGAAGGGGTTGGCCATTCCCTGACCACACTGATCTTGGCTGAATTGGGTGAGAACCTGCCCTGCTCCACAATGAAGCCCAGGAAAGGGACCGAGTGAGCGTGGAAGGAGCATTTTATTTTCCAGGAGCTGCATTGCAGCACCAGGCGGACATGCTGGACGTGTTCCTCCTTCATCTCCGAGAAGATGAGGAACCTGTCCAGCTTGTCACGCTAAATGTCATTCACCACAATCGTAAGGGCGATGAGGAGGTAGGGAGAGGGCATGGTGCTTAGAAAATACCTCAGCAAGGTTGTGGTATTCACTGGGTACATCAGAGATGTTCAGAGGTTCGGGGATGGTCTCAGGCAAAGGCACAGGAGTAGGACGAGCAGAGTGGAGACAGCAGGAATGACAGGATTTGCCCCAACCAGTAAGTTGTCCGTTTGCCCAGTCGAACTGGGGGTTGTGGTGAGCCAGCCAGAGAAGACCCAGAACGACGGGAGCTGAGGAGGTGGGGATCAGGAACAGTTGGATGGTCTCGGACAGGATGATTGTCGGACAGGATGAGGGTGACGGGTTCAGTCCGAATTGTGACCTCAGCGAGTGTTTTTCCATCTAAGTCAGATAGTAGTTGTGATGCCGGTCTGGCTGACGACTCTCTCGTCGATTAAGTTTTCATCAGAGCCAGAGTCGATCAGGAAGGTGAGGGATAACGACTGCTGAGACCACAGGACTTGGCCAGCCAATGTGATGCGCCTTGGGGGTGAACAGGAAATGGCTCTGCTCACTAGCACTCCTGTGTATGCTGGTGAGCTTAGTCTTTTGGGCGAGTCGGGCAGGGGATGAGGAGATGGCCGAGTTGTCCACAATAGATGCATGACCCAGACTTCAGGCGGCTTTGTCCTCCATGGCAGTGAGATGAGCCCAGCCCAGCTGCATGGGTTCAGAACTACAACTAGGTGTGACGGAAGGAGAGGACGTGGGTTGGTGACCTATAAGTGAGCGGGGTGAAGTGACTGGAGGTGAAGGTTATCTAAACGTATGGTGAGGTCAATAAGTGAATCGAGATTAGGTGATTCATCGTTCCAGCCGCTCTCGGCGGCGCGTATGCAGAACTCAATGGACTAATCAGCCATAGAAGAGCTAGCTTGTTTTAGACTGATTAATTTATTAGCTGCGTCGTTACTCTGGCCGGAATGATCAAAAACTCTTCGTAGGTCACTAGTAAAAGATTGTGAAAGGAGAAGAGGGTGGGCTGCTGAGTACCGCGGTTGCCCATAACGCAGGTCTACCAGACAGTAAATTTACCAGAAAAGCAATCTTTGCATTATCGGTAGGGTAAGTGTTTGGTTGTAAACTGAAAACCAGGGAGCACTGAAACAAAAAACTCAAACATTTTCCGATGTCGCCCGAGTAACGCTCAGGGATAGGAACAAAAGGTCCGCATGGAGAAAATGTAGGTATGGGAGCAGAAGTAGCCGTCAAGCTAGGTGTAGTGTGAGCTACCAGGTGAGGTGAAGGAGTTTGTTGCATGAATGATGCGAAGTGAGTAGTAAGATCACGAACGGAAGTAGCAACTCCTGATAACATTTCATGATGGCCGATTGCTACGCCCTGGGCTGTTAAAGCCCGACGAAGGTTATCGCTGTCTGCCGGGTCAATACTTATCAGTCAATACAGATCGTTAATTTACGTCTTTCCCTATGAGAAAGATTGTATTTATTGATCTAGTATAAATAAACAGGAACGAACGCGAGAATAGTGAACGAGTGAGTGACTGGGGAAGACTCGGGCTTGTGGAGAGGAAGACGAGAAGATGACGGAGGAGTTGAGCGCAGAGGGAGCCAGGAGACGAGTGAAGACGCTGGCGGAGCTCTGTGTCCTATGCAGCGCTGGAGACGAGACAACAACGGCAGGTACCAATCGACGGGAACTCAGGAGAAGGAGGAAGTCGCAGGCGAGGATTCGTATCCCTCGTGAAGCAGGAGATGAGACGACGACGGCAGAACCAAGCAACGGGAAATTTAGGAGAAGGAGGAAGTCGCTCGAGCAGGAGACGGTGGTGATCTGGAGATAGACTGGGTAAGTATACGAGTTGCAAAGGTTTCTTCTTTCAGGAGAGTCAACGAGTGTAGAACAACGATCTGACGCTGGTGAACAGGCGGCTCCAGCTTAAGAAGGCTCCTGATTGCTCATCAGGAGCAGCTGGGGCGGAGCCACACAGGTGGAGCCGATTACCAGCGTCTTCACAGAAAGTAGTTCAGCCACGTCTCCTGCAGAAAGAGAGGGAGAGAGAAACACGGAGCAGAAGGGATACTAACAAATAACAATAATAATAATAATGCTGGAAGGTGTGGTGACGAGTGGAATCGTGTCACTGTCAACATGTTTTACTCAGATCCCCTGTATTTCATCGCGACTGTACTATACATCATCGCCTGTATAAAATTTCATTATGTATGTGTCATATATGGATGTGGGTATATAACTGCGCATAGAGAAATTATCCGGTCTGCGTTGGATCATATGGTTTTACATGCCATTGTGTATACATTATACAATACTATATGGGCAGGCTATGTGATGTTTGTCCATATATCTACACGGTAAATTAAGAAACGAGGAAAGTAAAGTAATAAGTAGTGAAGTTACTTTTCAAATCCAGTAACTAGTAAAGTAATTTCATTACAATTTACAGAAGTAACTAATTACTTTTTTTGAGTAACTACCCCAACACTGCCTGTGAGTACCTTGATGTATAGGTAACACTGCATGTCTGTTACCGTGGTCACTTTTCTGACGTGTTCATTATCACAATGGTTTTTCCTTTTGAATCTTTAAAAACATATCTCTCTCTCTTTCTCTCTCTTTCCTCTCTCTCTCTATACTGTACATCTTTAAGTTTTACTCATCCATACTATCAGACTGCTGAGATTGAAAGTATTGAATTTCCTTTCACAGCTTTGAAAAAAGTGATTTGCTATCACAAATGACTCGAGGTGTCTGACATTCATGGGCAGAGCAGTAATTGAGGAGAACTCCAGAACAAATTAATTACTGACATAGTAACTATGACTGTGTAGTTCATAAAACAATCAAATCTGTTTCCACTTTGAGGAGCTCCCTCTGAAAATGACAAATCAGCCCCTGTATGTGAGATGACAGTGAGGGATTGGTCTCCATCTTCCCCTCTATGCTGGTGATGACACGTTGTCATTTCAGGCTAGCAGGTGGCCTTTTTTTTTCCTCTGACAATCTATTGATTTGCCTCTATCCTCCTCCAGCTTGATTTCTCATTCTCCCACTTGTCACTGCTGTTCACCCTCACCATTGCCTGGAGAGAGGATGGAAGGACAGACAGCAATATCCAGCAAAAAGGACAAATACAGAAGAATGGAGAGCAAGACTGCAAGATTGATTTTGATTTTTGAATGGCTGCTGAACTGTCAATGCTTCTTTTGCTGTTAGTTTTTGGAAAAATCTTGAGTGGACATGAAATTGGACATAAATGTACTTTGTAAAGGCGCCTCAGAAAAAAAACGATATAGCAAGTCTTCATACTTCGATCACAACAAGTTAAGTCTATGACGTCCACTCAGAGCTGCTCTGGAAGAAGTTGGACACAACAACACAAGTCATTACGATGTTGAAATTGATTGCACAGAATAACTGTGATAGAATGAGACCTGTATTAATAACCTCCCCTCCAAAAGTTGATTTCAAAAGGTTGTTCTCTTTGCCAGAGCTGCATTATTCCATATCCACTAGGGCTGCAACTAACGATTATTTTAATAATCGATTAATCTGTCGATTATTTGTTCGATAATCGATGAATGGGTTAAAAAAAAAAAAGAAACATTTGTAATTGCCACATCTTTATTCAAAAACAGAACATTTCAAATTCACAGTGCAGACTAAAGTGTAAAAACAACAGGTTATTGCGCCAACGTCTCTGAGCTATCAAAAGTAATTGATTAAATAATCAATCAATAATAATATTTATTTATTTATTTATACTCACACAGGTTTAAGTAAACATGTACTTATTTATACTCATTTAAAGGTGAAGTAAGTAGTTTATAGTGCCATCTAGAGGAGAGGCTGAAATTTTCAACAAAGAACTCCTCCTCTGCTCACCCCCTCCCTTCCCTGAGCGCTACGGTATCCTCAGCCGGTCAAATGTCGTCCTCGTTGTCTTTCTCCATGTCAGCAGATGAGGTTCGTGAGGTGAGGGTGAGGGCGAGCTACCGCGGCCGTAGAAGACGAAGCGGAGAGAGAGGAGGCGGGACTTCCGCTACAAGTAAAGAGACGCTTGTTTTGTTCTCTCGAGTTTGTCCTTACAGGCTCCGGTAGAAACATGGTGTCTCGCTGCCAACAGTGGCTATGCAACCGCAGCCCGCGACCATGTTATTTTACATGACTATTTGAAACACTACGAAAATGAAACAAAAACTATTATACAGCGACTAGACAATGCAGGAGCACATAATATGTATAAAAGAGTGGATTTTGGGTTATATAAACCCATAAATACTACACAGTGTCCCTTTAAGTAGATTTAATATGTTGATTTTGACCCCATCTGACGACAAAATGTTTTACCTTACTTGAATCTCACCTGCTTACTACAGAAAATGTACACTTGATACTTACTAACCCATTACATTATTACAACATTATAGTACACCGTGTTCCAAATTATTATTATTTTACAAATTGGATTTAAGGATCTATGAGGGTGGGAAGGCAGTTTGGGTCAAAGCAGCAGCTCTGGGAGGCTATTCTGACATCCTGCAAAGGCATTGAAGCAGAAACTCTCCAAAAAGTCACAAGTTCAATGGAAGCAAGAATTATGAGGGTTATATCAATGAAGCAGTTCTATGTTAACCTGTAACTTGGCCTGTTGATATGTTTTTGATAGAAATAACACACTTTTTGGTTCATGAATGGTACAGTGTTCCCACATTTTAGAAGATTATGGCCGAACGGTATTCTCCATGTCCGCCATGTTTCAAGTCTAAAATATAAGATGTCGCTCACTCTTAAACTTTTCGCACCGCTTATTCGCGCGACTATTCACGTGCACGCAAGGCTCGCTGTGGGCATGCATGAACCGGCATGAAACAGTCGGCATCTGTAAACAGTTCCGCGCCTAGGAGTGACGTATTAATTGCGTGACTCAACGAATCGATAATTAAATTTGTTGCCAACGCTTTTAGTAATCGATTTGTATCGATTTTATCGATTCGTTGTTGGTTCTATCTACATATAATTATAGTTATTTCTCATTGGCATGGGTGTCTTGTTTAAGGCTTAACGAGAGACAGTTTTTTTGTTTGTTTGTTTTTTAAACGTTGCGTTGTGTGTTATTGTAAAAGATGAAGTTTGGATTTGTCAAGTCCAGCCTCTGGGGCAGTGTATGTGTAATCTGATGCCAGTCCAGACCAGATAAACTGAGAGCCGATAGAAATCTCTCCTCACTAAAGCTCTCGTCAGTCGCGCTGTTTCAGACCGAAATCTCACCCCAGACGACAGTGTTGTGATTGGCCAGCAAACGACGGCTTTCTCTTTTTTTTTTCTTTTTTTTTTTTCTTTTTTTTTTTTAACCTGTCCTGTCCAGTACCTTGGGCATGCACTATGGTTGACTGCATGTCTGTTGGTGTTTAACAGATTTTGCTGTTTGCAGGGCGAGTAATTACAGAACTGTAATGCCCGTCCTGCTATTTATGTTTTTTTTATTGATTTATATATTTATTAGGTTGTGTGGGAGGACCGGGCCGGACAGGGGGGTGGGGGTGAGGGTGGGTAGACAGACAAGGGAGGTGTGAGAGAGATGGGGAGAAATGTCTAACCATTGATTGTCCAGTGGGTCAGGTTTTTTATCCATTTTTGGACATACTGTAGTTTATTAGCCAGGAAGTAATTATGAAAGTTCTAATCCTCCACAGGTTTTTACTTTCTGAAGGGTTTTTAGACTGATGCTTGCTGGTTTATTTTTCCACAGGAATTTTGTGGTAGCTGAATCTAATGATTTAAACCAGGTTGGTGAGGGTTTGGTGGGGATCATAGAGAAGAGGTAATTAATTTTGGGTAAAATCATCATTTTTATAGTGGCGACTCTACCCATAAGTGATATGGGTAGAGAGGTCCATCGTTGGAGGTCATTTTCAATTGTTTTAAGTAGAGGTGTATAATTTAGTTGAGTCAGGTCTGAGATCCTAGAGGATAAACCAATTCCCAGGTATTTAATGTTGCCTGATTTCAAGGGAGACGGTAAAGATGTTTTGAATCGGTAGAATAGTTGATTTTGTCCAATTAATTGAGTGATCTGAAACTGCTGAGAATTTATTGATGAGTGAGATAGTACCAGAGAGAGTGTTTTGTGAGTTTTGAAGGAAGAGTAATACATCATCTGCATATAGGGTGGTGCAGATTTTCTGTTTGAATACCTTTGATATTTCCATTTTCTCGAATTGCAGCTGCAAGCGGTTCTAAAAATGTGGCAAACAGTGAAGGGGAGAGTGGACAACCTTGTCTGGTGCCCCTCTGGAGCTTGAAGCTTGGAGATGTTTGAGCGTTTGTCCTGACCGAGGCACTGGGTGAATTATAAAGAATTTTGATCCAGGAGACAAAGTTTTGTTTGAATCCAAATTTATCCATTGTCGCAAGGAGTAATTTCCAGTTTACTCTATCAAATGCTTTTTCTACATCTAGTCACATTATTGCTGATTCAAGTTTATTGATTGTGCAATAGTCTATTATATCAATTAGCCTGCGCGTATTATTTGTTGAGTGTCTGCCCTTAATAAATCCTGTCTGGTCTGGGTGAATTATGAAGGGGGTGATTTTTTCCAGTCTCCTCGCTAAGGCTTTGCAGATGATTTTAAGATCTGCATTTATGAGTGAGATTGACCGGTAGCTGGATGGGAGTGAGGGGTCTATGTCTGGTTTAAGGTGGAGACAGATATGTGCTGTGTTTATGTGTGGGGGGAGAGTGGCACTTTCCTTAATTTCCATTACCATTTTATGAAATATGGGTGCCAGTATGGGCCAAAACGTTTTATAGAAATCCACTGGGAATCCGTCTGGTCCTGGGGCTTTCCTGTTTGGCATGTGACGGAGGGCATCATAGAGTTCTACCATTGAGATGGGAGATTTTATGGTGCTGATCTGTTCATTGTTAAGTGTTGGCAGATTTAGTTCTTGTAGAAGTCTCTAAAGACGTTATTTATTTCCTCCGGTGTGTGGGTTAAGTTCCCGTCAGGACCTTTTATGGAATGGATAGTTGTTTTTCCTTATTTATTTTAAGTTGGTTAGCTAAAAAACTACTGGATTTGTTACTATGTTCGAAGTTTTCCAAGCGTAGCCTTTCCAGTTGGAACTGTGTTTTCCTTTCAATTATTTTATTTAATTCAAGTTTTAATTGTCGTATATTGTTCAAAAGGTGTTCATCTTGTGAGGTGGTGTAAGCAGTCTCCAGTGTTTTAATTTTCTGTTCTAATTCTATTTCTAGTAAATTGTCTTTCTTCTTTTTAAATGAGGAGAAGGAGATTATTCTACCCCTCATTACTGCTTTAGCCGTTTCCCAGAGAACACATTGCAAAGTACCTGGTAGGTTATTGAACTCCAGAAAGGTTTCCCACTCTTCCTCGATGTATTTGATGAAGTTTGGGTCATTTAGCAAGGATGTATTAAGTCTCCAGTTTCTGTTTGGTGGGGTAACTGCCTTTATAGTTATGTTTAGTGAGACCGGTGCATGGTCACTGATAGTGATAGGGTGGATATAAGTGTCTGCAATATTTGCTAGAATTGAGCTGCTGGTCAGGAAGAAGTCAAGTCGTGAGTAGGAGTTGTGTACCGGTGAGAAGAAGGTGTATTCTTTCGTAGCTGGGTTCCGGGAGCGCCAAGCATCACAGAGACCACAATCCTCCATATATTTTTTAAGAGTCCCCATCGACTGCCAGTTTCGTGTTGTTTCTGTCATACTGAGTCTGTCTAATTCTGGGTTGAGTGTCATGTTGAAGTCCCCTCCCAATATGACTGTTGTGTCCAGGTGAGTGGATAGTGAGGAGAAGACGTAGTCTATACTATTGATTAGTAGGGTAATTATTATAAACCTGCCTTCTTGATCTGTAATAGTGTTTTTATGTGTGAAATTTAACTTCTTATTGATCAGAATAGCTACTCCTCTCTGTCTAGAGTTATAGTTTGCTAGGTACATGTGAGGGAATTGTAGTGAAGTTAACTGGCAGTCTGACTTAGGCAGGTGAGTCTCTTGTAATAAGACAATGTCTGCTTCCAACTTATTAAGGTGATTAAGGACTTTAAGTCGCGTGTGTGTGTGTGTGTGTGTGTGTGTGTGTGTGTGTGTGTGTGTGTGTGTGTGTGTGTGTGTGTGTGTGTGTGTGTGTGCGTATGTGTGCGCGTATGTGTGTGTGCGTATGTGTGCGCGTTCGTGTGTGTGCATGTATTTGTGCCGGTATATGCAAGGTCCTAATCGTGATGTGGTTGCTAAGTACAATCAACATATCATGAATAGCAGTGATAGCTAAGTCATGCGTCTCAATAGTAAACACGTGTGTAACAATACAATATGAATAAAATACAAATATACATTCAGGGACGGGGAGACACAACAAACAAAATACACAAACGAACAGAAATAAGTAACACAGAAAGTAAGGCATTTTAACAACAGTGGTGGGGGGGGGGGGGGGGTGCTGAGGTGTGCCACTGTAAGATTGGCCGATTATTATTAAACTCTGGATAAATGATGGTGGACATAGAGGGCGTTTTAATTCCGAGTTAATAATTTGAACTTATATTATACATATTATACACATACATACAGACCTGTTTAGAAGAGCCAGGGGGTTACCTCTTTATCCCGGTATAGCTGCCCGTTGACGTACAGTTTATCCACTGCAACAACTGCCCGGGATCCTTCTGCCATGAGCTTCTTTCTCAGTGGAAACAGCCTCTTGCGTCGCTCCAGGATTTCCTTGGGAAACTGATCGTTGACGCTAAAGTCCGTTCCTCTGAGCTCTCTTCCCCGGCTCTTCACCAGCTCCTTCTGTTTAAAGTGTTTGAATTTTACGACGATGGGACGCGGGCGCTGGCCGTCCTGTTGCCTCCCTCCTATGCGGTGTGCCCGGTGGAAGGTGATGTTCCTGACGGTGTCAGCCGGGACCTTGAGTTGTTTCTCACCGTCACTTCTGGGTCCTCTTCTGTTTTTTCCGGAATCCCAGAGAAAACCAGGTCGTCTCTCATACTCCTCGCTTGGAGATCAATGATCGCTTCTTTTATGTTTTTATTTTAATTTGAGAGACAGCTGGTTTGTTCCGTGAGCACTGAGCTTTTTAAATAAACATTTTCCGCCGCGAGTTCGACCTGTTGCTGGCTGAACTCCAGTGACTCCCGTAGCGCCTGGAACTCTTTGTGGAGTAACTCCATCAACGAGAGTCGAGCATCAAAACTTGACAGCTTCCCGTTAATGGAATTAAGGATCTCCAAAAAGTCATGGTCCGACGCAGGAGTTGTTCCGGGAGAAGAAACTGCTTCGGGTGAGTCCTTCTGGCGGCTTCTTTTAGACGAGGGTGTTTTCGGTGTTTTATCCATTACCAATCGGTGAAAACACTCGTCGATGTATTCCTCTAGGTTATCCAGTCTTCTGTTTTGTCTCACTGTTTTTTATTACGACTGTTATTGCTATTTGGCCTCGGATTAGTTGGTTGATGTGCAGAGGAAACGACAGCTTTCTCAACTGTCTTGTGATTGGCCAATACCTGGAAGTGACATAATCAGCACACCATCTCTCGGAAGCACAGCTCCCCCTCTGGAACGGTGGATGCACTGCTACTCATCATCAAAACATTGTTCTATTTCATCCTTACTGACCGCCAGGGGCGGTGGCTTTAGCACTGAATATCTCCATCTCGCGCATGCGCAGGTCGAGTGTTTATACCAACAAAGTCACCCTTGACCCCTGATGATACCGGCTAGTCTATATCTTCCGGTGACATCAGAGGATCTGTTCCTTTTCATCATCTCGCTTCCCAGGTAGACGCTCAGCGAATTCTAGCTGAACTAAAAGCATTCATTTGACGTTCGTCGAATTCATTGCCGTTCGTCGCTGGTAGCCTTGTGACAATCTGGGTGCTCTCGTTTGGCCTCTCCCTTTCACCACTGGTGTTTACCAGGTGTGTGGCAGCAGCCCTCTCACCCCTGCAGTCGTGGGGCAAGAAGATTCCAACCGTATCTGGATGATTGGCTGGTCCACGCGCCATCCTGGTCCCAGGTGTCCCAAGACACAGCGATTCTCCTCACATGTGTGGCCCAGCTCGCTCTCAGAGTGATTTTCACAATGAGCTGCCTGGTTCCCTCACAGAGTACACTTTTCTAGGGGAGTGACTCTGGATGCCGTTGCCATGAGGGCCTGTCCATCACCTCGGCGTGTGGACGACATCCTCCGCCTCCTTCTCCTCTTCAGAAGGGCTGCTGCTTGCATCCTGACCCTCGTTGCCTCCAGCTCTGAGTTTGACCACTGCAGGCACGACCTCCTGGCAGAGTGTTCAGACACAGTAAGACACACTAAGGCACTAAGTGTTTATTGTTGGTATAAACACTCGATCTGCGCATGCGCGAGATGGAGCTATTCAGTGCTAAAGCACCGCCTCTGGCGGTCATCCAGGATTCATAGAACCGTAGTTACATACTTAACTTTCGATTTAACAATGTTAAAAATAGCTTTGTCACGACTCCCCACCGCAGTCTCTTTACGCCTTTCATCCAGAGTCGGACCCAGAGTCAGACCAGACCCAGAGTCAGAAGACACTGTCGCAAGCGAAACACCTCGACAGTGGACGTTCTCCGTCTGGGGTTCAAAGTATGCAACCGGATGTGCCCGGACTAGTGCCCACACCAGGAGCCACAGTTCAGGAGAAATGCTGTTTACGTAACCGGACCGCTTTTTTCAGAGATCTCGCTGAGCCTGAGATTACAATACAACACAACCTTCAAACCTTCAGGGCTTCATAAACTAGGTAATGGCGCAGATACACACCAAAAAAAGCATTTCATTTGAACTTCCGTTCTAGGTCCGCTTTAAATCAATCATTCTTTTTCTGTTTTATAACCCACTCCCTTCTTGGAGTAAAAGCAGATCTAACATCTCTCCATGGTCAAATAATACTTAAATATCATTAAAGTTCTTACCTGGAGGCCCGTGAAGTTTGGCTTTCTTTACTGAAAGACAAAAAGAGAAAAACAGATTTGTCACAACTTAGAATAACACATCTGTTCAAAGTATTCTTTGGGTGAATTCCAATTCCTTGTTCAACCCTCAATCTTAACCCTCAATCTAGTAGTAGTACTACCTACACAAAAATAAGTAAATTAACTAATGACCAAGAGCGCAGACCTCACTCTCTCGCACTTGCTCTCTCTCTCTCTCTCTTCCGCCCCGTGCCAACAAGGCTTCACGCTCTCTGCTCATACTGGTTTAAATGACAAACAAACAAATGCTAAGTGCTGATCAAAAGTTTTGTGCAAGCAGTTTAAGGTCCCGACTCTTGTCACAAATATGACAGGCTTCATTCAGTGGTTGAAACAAATAAATAAACATTAATGAAACATTTACATGCAGAGCGCGCTCACTCGCAAAGCAGACAGCAGCGCCGAGGCTGCTGTTTAATCTAATACACCGGTATGGCGGTATATTAAAAATTCATATCATAACGGAAAAAAAAACGGTATTCGCTGTGAACAGGTATACTGCCCAGCCCTATTTTTAGCTACCTTACTTAAAATAAATAAAGGAAAAACAACTATCCATTCCAGAAAAGACCCTGACAGGAATTTAACCCACACACCGGAAGAGGCAACAGGCAACATTAAATACCTGGGAATTAGTATATCCTCTCGGACAGGGGTATTCAATTAAAAGTCAACGAGGTCCAGTTACTAAAATTTCCTCCAACTAAAAGATCCAAACATTTTCATTTCAACACACTTTTTCATATGGTTTCAATATTATTTATTGTCAATGCAGGAAACCTTTAACAGAGTGAACTTGTATAGTAAACTAGCTCTTTTACCATAAATAAAAGTAGTGCTGCTGGCAAATACATTTAAGGCCTTTTTTTACATTCAAAACAGAAACCTCAGAATAAAATAAATAAAACAGAGCCTACAACCCATTTTTTTCTGTTAAATTAAAGAAGTCCCAGCCTAAAGAAACACACTTCAAGTAAAAAAAAAAAGTAGCAACATCATCAGGAAATAATTAGTGTCACTTTGAGGCACAAAACAAGCGCAAACAGAGCATTGACTATATTTTTCTTAAAATCAAAGAGGTCTCAGTCTAAAAAACTGACAGGTCAACATCTTAAGAAAACAAGAAATAAGAAATGGCTCTTTTATGGAAAAAATTAGAACACAGCTTGGACACCACCTTTCTCTTTTGATTATTATTTTTCTCTTAATGAGAAAAATGGGCATGTGACTGTCCTGCAAGTGATTTAAATCTGGGTTGGAATGGAGTCAGGGCCATCCTCATGCAGACATGCAAGTGGCTATTCGTCAGCCTAGAACGGTTCTTGTTTTTGATTATGTCCATGGTGGAAAATGCTGACTCACAGCTGTAAGTGGATCCAAACATGGTCAAGGTGTGCAGTGCTACTTTAGTTCGACCGGGAAACACACTCTCAGACACATTCTGCAGCCAGAAGGTAGCAGGGTCAGTTGCACCAAAATGCTCTTTTAATGCAGCATTTCCTTGCAGATCAATGAGCTCAAGCTGTACAGATCCTGGTTTAAATCATTAGATTCAGCTACCACAAATTTCCTGTGGAAAAATAAACCAGCACGCATCAGTCTAAAAACCCTTCAAAAAGCAAAAACGTGTGGAGGATTGGAACTCCCAAACTTTCATAATTACTTCCTGGCTAATAAACTACAGTATGTCCAAGAATCCATAAAACCTCACCCACTGGACAGTCAATGGTTAGACATCGAAAAAACATTCTGCAAAGATATCCGAATCTGTGATCTACCTTTCATTAGTACAACCAGTGTGCGAAATACCCATTAATAATCGGGGGGGGTCCCATCTCCCATCTCCCATTTGTTGCCCAATACCGTTTCACCACGCCAGGTGCCACACTGCAGTATTGGTTATTTCCCCTGTCAGATGTGGGCTTGTGTGGGCCTTTTCCGCAGCGCCATTTGGAAAGCAATTCATTAAAACATTAAAAATACAAAACTACAAATAAACATTTGCATTTTGTCTGGTTATAAAGGATAAAGTCTATTATGTATGTAGATCATATATGTAAAACTGAAATTACAAAGACCTTTAGGGAAGAAAAAAAAGTTCAATGACACTGTAACATGTTTAAACTAGGGCTGGAAGATTATGGCAAAAATATTAGTCACAATTATTTTTGACTGATATTGAAATCATGATTAATAGACACGATATTCATTGATTTATTTCAAAACTTGAGTATTTATTGAACCACCAAAACTCAACTCAATATAATTTAAAAGAACATCCAGAAATACATTAGTAACAAGCAAAACATAATAATAATTAGTTAATTAAAATAATGATAGTAATAAAAACAAAAAATAACCAATCTATTTGCACTGCTGCACAACTTGCAAAAAGCCTCCGTTATCTCTTGATGTCTGTGGGACGTGGTGGGATATGGGACGGCATTGTAAAGAGTGTCTTTAACCCATTAAAGGTGAAGTAAGTAGTTTATAGTGCCATCTAGAGGAGAGGCTGAAATTTACAACAAAGAACTCCTCCTCTGCTCACCCCCTCCCTTCCCTGAGCGCTACATTATCCTCAGCCGGTCAAATGTTGTCCTCGTCGTCTTTCTCCGTGTCAGCAGATGAGGTTCGTGAGGAGAGGGAGAGCGAGAGGGAGAGGGCGAGCTACCCCGACCCTAGCAGACGAAGCGGAGAGAGTTGAGGCGGGACTGCCGCTATAAGTAAAGCGACGCTTGATTTGTTCTCTCGCGTTTGTCTATACAGGCTCCCGTAGAAACATGGCGTCGTGGCAATGCAGTAGCAGCCCGTGACCATGTTATTTTACATGACTTTTTGAAACACTATGAAAATGAAACAAAGAATATTATACAGCGACTAGACAATGCAGGAGCACATAATATGTATACAAAAGTGGATTTTGGGTCATATAAACCCATAAATACTACACAGTGTCCCTTTAAGGCCTGAAGCGCCTGGAAAAAAATGTCTCTAAAACCTGAGCTTCAATGCCTACTAAATGACCGATTTCTCAGCCTCTGTAGCAGATAGGAACACAATTCAAAAAGTATTTGAGAGCTTACACCTGTAGCTTTCCTGTGAAATTTGTCAAATTTATAAATAACTATTTTCAATTAAAAAAACAGTAAGAAAATAAAGTAATATCAAATTGTGTCAGTGCCTTGATTTAGTCCTGATGGACTGTGAAGAACAAGAACAGCATGTAATGACTATGATGCTTACAGCACTGTGGCATCTGCAGGTTAAACCACTGTCACCCATGGTGCGCGGTTGTAAAAACACTATGTAGATTACGGTGGTATTTATCGTCATTATTGCCGACCTAGTCGCCTTCAAACATAATTACGTCTTAACCATAAATCCCGGTCGATTTGTTCATCGCGTTCGAAGTTATAAGCGATGACGTCATCGAAGACGAAACTCCTCAAAATCACTGCCTTCAGAAATCTGTCCGCTGTCAAAGTCCTCCATGTTCGCGCGAAGTAATTTCAAAACAAGGTCGCTTACCTTTCTTCTCAATCAAAGGCTGCCTTTCTGCCATGTTTTCAATCGCTCGCACCTCATATTATTGATCCATACACGTCACATGCTTGCTGCAGCTGCACGTAACGTGGGTGCATTCAATGTGTTTTTCTAGCATAGGAATTTAGATACACACGCCACGCCGTGCGGCGCATAAATCGTTTTTCTTCGATTATAATGTTTTTATGACCGTGAGAAGCCAAAATCGAAATCATGATTAAAATTAAATTTATCGTCCAGCCCTAGTTAAGACTCCCCTCAAATTTTGCCTTTGAGGCTATCAGGGGGTCTCGAGTGTTAATCAAGGGGGTATAACCCCCCCAGACCCCCCTGTATTTCGCACAGTGAGTACAACCATAAAACAGCACCAATGTTTTAAAAGGATAACTATAAGTACCTCCCTCTCAGCCTGGTGGGAATTAATTAAAATCACTTGGTCCTCATATACCTTGTGAACTCACCCCAATCTTGAATAATCCTGACATCCTGCAAAATAAAGTAATGTTAAACTTCTCAACATGGCACGAAAAAGGAATAAGGTACTTGGAACCAATACTCGAACATAACACATTCATCCCGTTCCAGAACCTGGTGGACCAATATAACATCCACAGTAGTAAGTTCCTCGATTACCTGCGAATAAGTCTGTAATTCAGAAGAGGTTTAGAACTAGCAAATGGGAACTAGAACTACCTCCAATAATAAATCAATTTCTAAACCTCACATCTCCCAGAATATTATCAAAAACGCATGCTCTACTGACAGAAAACGACAATAATCTCCTTACCAACTGAAAAAAATGGGAAACAGACTTAGCTATCAGCCCAAATGAAAATTTCTGGAGAAAAATATCAACTAACACATTCAAAATTATCAAAGCCCCAGACTTACAACTCATACAATAAAAAGTTTTACACAGAATACACTACACAGGACAAAGACTGTTAGAATAGGGTATTTGCAATCAAACACCAGCTTAAAATGTAATGAAAACAAAGCAGATAATTACATGCATGCTATATGGATGTGCACACCTATACATTCTGGTATAAGATATGTGAGGATCTCTCAGCATGCCTGCGACACACTATACCACCTACTCCTGCACTGTGTATACTGGGAGATTTAAGTCAAATAAATATAGAAACAAGGGAAAAAATGCATGCTAATTACTAGCCTAAGCATCCCCAAGAAAACAATCCTCATGAACTGGAAAAATTAAAAAGACGAGCTAATATAGAAATCTTCTGCTCTACCACATCTCTATGGAGAGAATGTCTGTCTCAATTAAAAAACAGTAGGCTGACTTCCACACTGCCTGGGCACCTTTAATTAACTATATTACTTAGGGCAGTGGAGGGGTGGCGTCTCTACCGGCCGGCCTCCTGGACTGTGGGCCGGGGGTCCTGGGTGCTGGGGCTGTTTGGTGGCCTCTGGTGTCTGGTGACCCCGCTTCTGCCGTCTCTCGTCTCTTTAGACACTAGGGCTTGGGGCCGGCTCTGGGCACCTTGGCCCCTGGATTTATGGTGAGACCCTGTACCAGGGGGGCGCGGGTTAAGTAGTGTGGTTGGCTCCGGGTAGACTTCGGTGGTAGATGTGGCGGGTTCTGGCCTACCTCCTGGGGGGCGGTCTGGGGGAGGCTCCGCTGTTTCTCGCGGTGGGCTGGGCTGCCCTAAGGGCCTGAGTGGGCCCAGGGTGTGGGGACCTGGGGCCTCAGGACTTGCCTGGGCGTGCGGTGGTTTGATCTGTGCCCGTGGTGTTGTCACCTCCTGACCCCTCGGGGCGGGCTCTGGGCAGGGGGGGGGGGCTCCAGCTGACCCTGGGACTGGCGGCCACTGGTCTCTCCTGGCCCGGGTGGCCGGTGGACGCTCCAAGTGCCTGGGTTACTGGTCGCCTTCTCCCTGGGGGATGGAGGGCGATGACACGGTTTTCACCACAGATTCCCGACCACGCCAAGTGACAACCTCCGCACATACATATGTGTCCAGCCATGGCAAAAGCGTTCACAAGTCTACTTTGGGACATTTGGAGTCATTTACATATTCTAAAAGTGTGATTTCTAAGCTTTCCAACAATGTCAAACACATGTCCATCTGATAATTTTTGAAGAAGATGTGGTCATTTGAATGTAGGCACTCCTCAAACTGCTTTAGGGAGAAATTCAGCCTGAAAGATTTAGACCTTCTTGAGGAGCCAGACCAATAGCTGCTCAATTGCATCACATTAACATGGTCACAACCCCCCACTCAGTCTAGCTGTCAGTGACATCTGATGTCTGTTAGCCTACAGGACAAACAGTGTAGCAGTTTGAAAACAAAGGAATGAATATAGTTCATGTCAATGTAGTGTTATTTGCTGTAAGTACTTCAGTGGACTGATAAGAATCAGAATTTACTTTATTGATCCCCAGAGGGAAATTCTTCTGTTACAAAAAGCACTTGAATAAAAATGAGAAACAGTAAGGTGGAAGATAGATACATACTTCAAATATCAAATAAAATATATCTAAGTGTGTGAAGAAGAGTTCAATATTTTCCAGACCATGGACTATATTATCATCCCACAATGTGGCTGTACCCATTCTGTCCATCACAGTTGATATGCGGGCTAAATGGTGACATAGCGCACCCTCTTCTGCTTCCTCTTCTGTGCTGTAACCTTTGGTGCTGGGCATGTGAAGTCATTTGCCTCATCAGAACAGAAAGGTCTGATTTTTTCAAAAAGATACGTCTGCCTGTCCATGGTCAGTCCAGGTGGGGCCAGGACGGGAAGACTGTCAACAGGGGGCAGAACTCTTGGGTTGCGCAGTAGCTGAAACTCTATAGGCTCTGCATCACTGTGAGTTTGAGCAAGCACCACACCTGATCTGTTGGCATCAACGCTGTGACAGAATAGAAGCACACAACAGGATATTTAAAACATGGCTCACTGTTCACATGGAACACTATTATGTCCAATCATGATTTTTTTTATTTCTAAAATGCAGAAGTTTGAATATAAAGTGCTGATAACTCTTGATCTGTGGGAGCTTTCGAAAATAGGGACTCAGATGTGTCTGCCAGTCGATGGTCTTTACTATCACTCTGCCATCTGCCGTTCCAACAAGCTGCGGAATATTGAGGCGACTTTCAGGAGAGCTGTGTTCCACTACCTGTTGACAGCAGGAACCACAATGAAAATAATTATTTTACTTTTCCAAAAAAAAATCTAGTATAGATTGATCAGTAGTATTGCTTGAATGATGTGTGAAAGCCACACCTTTATGTGCATGAATCGCATGTGTAATTAACATGTTCATCACACATTGTGTTAATCACATGTCTGTTAATCACATGTGTGATTCATGCATGCAAAGGTGTGGCATTCACACATCATTCAATGCAATGTTATGTTTCGAACATGGGAGTTTCGTCTCAAAGCATTTGAATTATCAAACTGAACCTGAGGGTGTACAAAATCTCGAAGAGGGCTGTGACATGCTCCTCTTACGACTTATAATACGCTCATCTGACCGAACAAAAGTTTCGAAGTGCGTATTATTTTTAACACGCCAATAGTGAGCTAGCCAATCTCCAGTATAGCCAATACCTGTTATGGCAACATAACGTTCTGAAACGCACCAGAAGTGTGTTATCCAAACGTTATTCTTGCACAGCAGAAGTCATGCTCCTGTACATATCGATCAGATGATCGTAGCTTATAATACGACACAACTTTCGATGTGCGCATCATTCTCATTGTAATAATACGAGTGCCGAGCTAGCGAGCTAAGCAGGCACAGCTAATAACAATGTAGCCAAAGGGCGTTATGAAACGCACAGTGGATTATTAAAAGACAGCGTCCCAATGTGCGTCTGTATGTGACTTTGAATGAACACTAACATAACATAGATTAACAACGTTAATGAAAACTCACCCCATAAGAAACTGAAAGGTATTCCGGCAGACTTCAGTGCCTCCGATCAGATAAGAGGTCCGTGCGTGCTTCCTTTTCCTTGCAGTTTTACGTCTGTTCGCCTCCAAATGTCCAATTAGATAGGAGATAGAGCGGTGCTGGCGTCATGTCATCATCTCAGACAACTACCGTGTGTGTCCTGCTCTCTTTCAGCCGCTGAATAATCATCTGTTTGTTGTTTTTGTGACGATGAAGTCTGCTAACACGTTAGCATAAAGATCGCTTAAAATGCTAACAGTCCACACCAGCAGTCTCTGTGCTTTCTCTGTCCTTGTGAAGAAGCTCTCAGCCACAGCTGACCTATTCTCCGGTTTTCTTTGCCTTCCTTTGTCAAACAAAGCTTTGATGACTGCTTTGATGATAATCACGCTTTAATTTCGCACTGCACACATACATACACACACACTGCACACATAAGCTGGAAAGTTCCAGGCCTATCTCTCCCCCCCCCCCCTCGCTTGCTCTCTGAGTGAGAGCTGCATATTAATTAGCCATTTGTATTCTCCGTGATCGTCAGCTGATTGGCTGAAAAAGCAACAAAAGCTCTGGAATGTGAGATCGCCACACCCAAACTAGGAGCGATTCACAGCGATAAAACAACCTTAATTCAAATACAAAGTTTATTGTTTTAAGACCCACAATACTGTGATTTGAAGCATGTAGTGGCTTCTTCAAAACTTAAACTTGTGTAATTTAGAAAAAAACGGTTGTTTTTTCTCGTTTTGCGCTTTGCCGAATTGTTCCCGCTTGGTCCGTGGCGGGTCACATATACAGAGATGTGCGCACACACAGACATACAGATACACATTTCGGTTCATCATAGAACCAATATAAACTAATACAGCCGTTGTAAACTAGATCATATTTTCTATATGTGGTTGTTAAAAAAAATAATGGTACCGCACTTATTCAAACACGTCAGTGATGTTAATGTTATATGTGTTATATCGCCACCCCCACCCCCCTGTCTGGCCCGGTCCTCCCACACCACCTAATAAGTAAACATATTTAAAGGCTCCATCTGTAACAATGCGGCAAAAAACTGTTACCACACTCAAAATCAAAACACTGCGGCGAGTCGTACTCTACCCCTCCCTTCCAGACTCGAGGTTGCCAGAGCAGTTGACATGTAACTCCGTCAGCAATGAGCGAGGAGCGAGTGTTTTATCATAAATGAGTGGCTCCAAGACACATAATTCTGTTCTGTTGAAACTGCCCGGAATCAATCCTACAACCTTCCCGACAAGTCCACTTATTTGACTCACCTACTGCTGTTATTCTCTCTGTGCATCAGAAGAAGACTATTAGGCAAGATTATAAAGTGACTTAAAGACGCATCTCTGTATCATCTGAACTGCCGCTGCAGCCCGCACCGAGCAGAACCAGCCACAGCTGCTGACAGAACAGAATTGGTGCCAGTACGGCAGCCTCCAAAACCAAGGGAACAGTTCAAAACACAGAACTCGACAGTCGAGCTATGATGCTAACATAGTTAGCCAAGCTGAACTTACCTGTCTAGGAGAAGAGCAGCCCATTCTGCATCCGTTTTGAAATTCCTCTCTCCACCGTTCAAAAGCATGTCCTATATAGACCCTCGCTTTTTCACAAACTTTATCTTGGCGTTTTTGACATTCATACCGTGGTCTTTTAGGTTTCCTTTCGTTTCATTTCAATTGTAGCTACGTAACTGGCAACCCATGGTTTCTGAGGAAGCCGAGACTCTACCGACTGCTATGATTAGTAGACGGCGGTAGATGGTGAAAATGCCAAAATATAATTTCAAAACATAAAAAAACTTTGCAGTGCGGAATAGATTTTTTTTAATGCAAATATTTTTGTTGTACTATTTTTGTTGGTGAGTTAAATTTGTTATATGAACATTATTCCTGGTCCTCTGTGACATATTAGGAGGATTTTATGGCAAGTTGCTTTTGATTTATTACATAATGCACCTTTAAAAAAAATAAAAAACATACATAAATAGCAAGACAAGTATTACAGTCCTGTAATTACTCGTCCTGCAGACAGGACAGGTAAAAAAAAAAAAAAACATTTCTTGTGTGACTTAATTGATCCCAAGTTGGCAATTAATTGTTTTTGTTTAGAGGAGAATGCAATAGAAACTTTGAGCAGCATCACTGGCGCTGGGGGCAATGTGCTGTCGAGCTTTTACTTCTGTTGAGATGTTTTACAAGACTCTCAAGAGGCTTTATCACAGCAGCATAAACATTTTATAGCATTCATTTCAATTTATGGCTTTGGAATTCAGTAAATAAAACCGAGGCTACTCATCCATCTGTCAAAGCAGAAATGAATGTAGAATTCTCTGCACATAAAGAAATGCCAGCCTGATAATTAACAGTGTAAAGTCCCATCAGTCACTATTCTTTTAAAATAAATGAATTGATCAAATGAAATTCTATTTTAGAATTAATAATTCTGACACATGCTTTTCCGTTTCCCAGAATGGTCACTACCGTTCTGTTTTCGGAGCATCACTGATTATCACCAAGCCCAAAATATGTACTTTTAAATCTGTGAGATTGTCATTTTGTGGCCAAGAGCTGTGAAGTCTCACAGCCCAATAAGATGATGTTCAGGTATCACACATCATCATATTTTCAGCATCAAGTGGGCCACACATACATTATCAAATGAGGAAAGGACAGGCTTCAGGGGTCTATATTTTTGATTTACTATCGACTGGTTTAAAGTATTTTTGCATTTATGATTTCATGATGATTCATTATTTCCTTCATCTGAATGGTGCATTTAATCCCCCATCCTACTACTGTCAATTCAACTTCTTCTGCTTCAAGGTAGGTAGGTAGGTTGGTGGGTGGTTGGGTAGGTAGGTAGCTAGGACGAACGAACCAACGAACAAACTTTATCCCGAAGGGAAATTCAACTGTCCAGCAGCTCCATTAAAACATAAAAACAACATCCACACTTCCACTCAGGGCAACACTAGTACAATAATATTAAACAAACTGGGTTAAAAAATAGGGTTAAAAGTAGTTCCAAAGGTTAAAAGTAGTGCAAAACGCAGTTTTCGAGTTAAAATACAAATTCAACATTTTCCAGGGGTTATATGTGTAATGTAATGTAATGTGCGTGTGTGTGACTGAGTTCAGGATGAGTTAAATAGTCTTATTGCTGTGGGAACAAAGGATCTCCTGAATCGCTCCGTTCTGCAGCGCAGTGAGAGAAGCAGACCGCTGCAGCTGCTTCTCTGTTGCTCCAGGAGGCTGTGGAGAGGGTGTCTGCTACTGTCCCTAATAGCCTTCAGTTTTTTCAGTGTGCCTCTCTCCACCACAGATCTTAGCGGGTCCAGTCTCCTGCCCAGAACTGAGCCCGCTTTTTTGACAAGCTTGTCCAAACGCTTGGTGTTTTTGTCCTTGAGGCTGCCCCCCCAGCACACTGCAGCGAAGAAGAGAGCACTGGCCACCACCATGTGATAAAACATGATCATCATCTCCACACACACGTCGAAGGGCCTCAATGTCCGGAAAAAAAACAGGCGGCTCTGCCTCTTCCTGTAGAGGGCGTTGGTGTTTGGGGACCAGTCCAGCTTCTCATCTAAGAGGACCCCTAGATATTCGTAGGTGGGCACCATCTCAATGTCCCACCCCTGTATGGAGACTCGTAGATGGGGAGGCCTCTTCCTTCTGAAGTCCACCACCATCTCCTTGGTTATCGCTGTGTTCAGGTGGAGACAGCAATTATCGCACCAGACCCTGAAGGTTTCCACAAGGTCCCTGTACTCCTGCTCCTGACCACTCCTGATACAAGCCACAATGGCTGTATTGTCCGAATATTTTTGCAAGTGGAAGGACTCTGTGTTATGTAGGAAGTCTGCTGTGTAAAACGTAAACAGGAACAGTGCTAATACAGTCCCTTGTGGAGCACTAGTGCTGCTTCTGACCATCCCGGAGACACAGTTCTCCAGCCTGACATACTGAGGCTGCTCAGTCAGGTAGTCTGGGATCCAGGAGGTCAGGAAGCGATCGACTCCCATCCCCTCCAACTTGTCTCTCAATATGGGGGGCTGGATAGTGTTGAACGCACTTGAAAAGTCAAAAAAGAGGTTCCTCACACAACATCCCAGCTCTTCCAGGTAGGTGTAGACCCGATGCAGCATGTACACAATGGAAACCTTCACTCCCAGATGCTCCTGATAAGCAAACTGGAGTAGGTTGATTGCATCAGCCAACTCTGACCTCAGGAAACGGAGGACCAGCCACTCTAGGGTCTTCATAATATGAGATGTTAAGACCACCGGCCTGTAGTCATTCAACTCGGCCGGTCGCCCCACCTTGGGCACTGGTACGAGACAAGATGTTTTCCACTGCACTGGGAGCTTGCCTGTCTGCAGACTCCTGTTGAAAATCTACATGAGGGGCTCCGCCAGTTGGGCTGCAGTCTTTCAGGAGCCTTGGGCACACTCCATCCGGGCCTGCAGCCTTCCCTGTGTGCAGTCTCCTAAGCTCCACCCTCACCTCATCTGCTGTAAGAGACAATGGTAATTGGCCAGTAGTAGCTGTAGCTGTGGCTGTAGCTGTGGTTGCAGTAGTAGTCGGGGGGAGGGGCTACCCCCAGGCACAGCGGAGCAGGGGCATCAGCCACAGCTGACACAATGGTGGGGAGGATGGAAGCAGTGGTAGGGTGGACACAGCCCCCTCCATCAAACCTGTTAAAAAACAAGTTGAGGCTGTTAGCTCTGTCCACATCTCCATCCATGACCTGGCCATTCTTCCCAGAATAACCAGTGATGTTCCTCATTCCCTTCCACACCTCTCACGTTGTTCTGCTGCAGTTTACGCTCCACCTTTCCTTTGTAGTCCAAATTTGCCTGTCTCAATCTCCCCTTCAGTTCATGCTGAACCTCCCTGAGCCTCTCCTTATTCCCCTCTTTGAATGCCAGCTTTTTCTGATTGAGAAGCTGCTTGATGGTACTAACGACCCAGGGTTTATTATTGGGGTAACAGCGAACGGTCTGGCACCACAGTGTCTCTACAGAAGTTGATATATTCAGTGAGATTGTCCACCCTCCTGTCCATGTCCAAGTTGTAGTCCTGTGGCTCTAGTAGTACATTCAAAACAGTCCCTGAGAGCCTCACTGGTCTCCGGGGACCAATTCCTGACTGAGCGGGTGGTAACAGGAAACTTTAAGACAGAAAGTTTATGTTAGCTGAAGAAAGACCAGATTGTGATCAGATCGGCTGAAGGGTGGTAAGGCAGCAGCAGTGTAGGCTTCCTTTGCATTTCCATAAAACAAGTCAAGTGTCTTATTTTCCCTTGTGGGACAGTCCACACACTGAACAAACCCTGTCAGGTGGGAGTAGGGTATAGTGTTGTTAAAATCCCCCATTATTGCAATGAATGCACTTGGATGCTTGTTCTGTATTTTAGCAACAGTTTCATGAACGACATCACACGCCGCGTCACATGGGATATAAACAACAATGGCGACGATGTGCGAAAACTCCCATGGTACATAATACGGTCGAAGACCAACTGCCAACAGTTCAATATCCTGACAGCAGATCCTGTCCTTCACCGTAACATGTCCAGGATGGCACCATCTATTGTTTACCAGCAGCATTAATCCCCCACCTTTGTTTTTTCCGGTCGCCTTGGCGTTCCTGTCCGCTCGAACAGTGGAGAGTAGCCGGGTAGGTTCACATGGGAGTCAGGCATGTTGTCATTCAGCCCTGTCTCCGTAAAACACATGAGACTGTACTACCTGTAGAGTCTCTGGTTCTTCACCAATGCCAGCAGCTCGTCACACTTGTTGGGAAGCGAGTTAACATTCCCCATTAGGACCGTCGGCAGAAAAGGCTTATATCTCCACCGCCTAGCCTTTAGCTTAGCTCCTGCTCTACAGCCAAGCTGAACGGCTTCCACAGTTCAGTTGGTATTGTATGTCAATGGTTCAATACCCGGTTCTTCTCAACGCCAGAAGCTCGTTCCTCGTGTACACAGCTTTACCCAAAGCTATGTCCATCATGGAAAAGTAAAATACAATGACAATACACTCAAAACGCTGACACAAACAGGAGCTACACAGACTTGCTGCCACTCTAACCGGCGCAGTATACCATGTTTCCACCCACAGTCCAAAAACATGCAATATGGGAATTATTTATGGAACAACATGTGAACAGCCGCTAATGTGTCTTCTATTTCACACAATTAGGAAGAATTTTTAACACTAGACTGAGGTGTTAGTAGTGGCTACCTAGTTTTCTAAATATGCCAGCTAACTATGTTGTTTACTATCAGTGTGGACTGATTGAATAGTCTGTGTGTTTATATTCAGAATTAATAGATCCGGTTGTCTCGTCGTTCCGTTTGACATGACATACACATGGCTAATTAATATGCATGCACAGAGAGAGAGGGGGAGAGAGGGAGGGGACGGGGAGAGAGAGTGTGTCAAACTTTCCAGCATGTGTGCAGTGTGTGTGTGTGTGCAGTGTGAAATTAAAGCGTGATTGTCATCAAAGCTTTGTTGAACAAAGGAAGGCAAGGAGAACAGGACAATAAGTCAACTGTGGCTGAACTTCTTCACAAAGACAGAGAATAGAATAGAATAGAATAGAATGCCTTTATTGTCATTATACAAGTTGTACAACGAGATTTACTTGACTTCACCTTGAAAGTGCATACAGCTAACAACGAAGAACAATAACAACAACAACAACAACAACCAGAGTATGGGTCAAGGACATTAAAAAGAAAAAGTGACCCTAGTTAACGTGAGGTGGGTTTTCAGTTGCAGCGTACTACATTAAAAGGATATACAGCCATCAAATTCTTATTGCACAATATGAAATAGCAGGTCTGTAGCAGGGTTTAAATATAAAAAGTGCATTCCTATGAGACGTGACCCATAGCAGGGTATAAAAAATAATAAATAAGACTATTTCCACAGTATGAAATGTAATTTTTTTTTTTTTTAACAGTATATGAAATATAGAAATATAAATATCACAGTGTGAGATATGATTTTAGCAGCATATAGAATATAAATATCACAGAGTGAAATGTAATTTTGCAGTATATAAAAATAGAAATATAAACATTTACACAGTATGAAAGTGATTTTAGCAGGGTACCATTTAAAAATATAGATATTGCACAGTTTGGAATGTAATTTAAGCAGGATAAAAAATCTGTATATACAATATAAGTAGTGCACAGTATATAAGTATTGCCTAGTGTGGAGTAAATTATTAAATAAATAAGCATTTCAGCATGAAATGTAGAGTATTGCACATGCCAGAATGTGTGAGAGTATGTGGTAGAGGTAGGATGGTCAGTGCATGTCCATGTTCAGTGTGGTTATGGCTCTGGGGAAGAAGCTGTCCTTAAGTCTATTTGTCCGAGCTCGGACACACCTGTAGCGTCTGCCAGAGGGCAGCATGTCGAACAGATGAAAGCCGGGGTGGGAACTGTCCTTAACAATGTTCCTCGCTCTGTTCAGGCAGCGAGAGTGGTAAATGTCCTTTAGGGAGGGGAGAGTGCAGCCGATGATCCTCTGTGCTGCGTTGATGACTCTCTGAAGACCCTTCCTGTCTGCTTCAGTGCAGCTGGCGTACCACACTGTGATGCAGTACAGCAGCAGGCTCTCTATGGAAGAGCGGTAGAAGTTCACCAGCAGCTTCTCATCCAGGTTGTTTTTCCTGAGCACTCTCAGGAAGTGCAGGCGTTGTTGGGCCTTCTTGGTGATCTCCGTGATGTTCGGGGTCCAGGAGAGGTCAGCCGAGATGACGGTGCCCAGGAACTTGAAGGTCTGGACCCTCTCTACACAGACACCGTTGATGTAGAGGGGAGCTGGGTCTGCGCGGTGCCTCCTGAAGTCGATGACGATTTCCTTTGTCTTTGTGGCATTCAGTGCCAGGTTGTTCGCTGAACACCACGTTGTCAACTTTAGGATCTCATCCCTGTAAGCAGACTCATCTCCCCCTGAGATTAGTCCAACCACAGTGGTGTCGTCTGCAAACTTGACGATGGTGTTACCAAGGTGGGTTGGGCTACAGTCATGGGTGTAGAGGGAGTACAGTAGTGGGCTCAGCACACACCCCTGTGGAGAGCCGGTGCTGAGTGTGCGGGTGGAGGAGATGTGGTTACCAAGTTTAACAGTCTGTGGACGGTTCGTGAGGAAGTCTTTTATCCATGAACAGGTGTGTGGGTGGAGGCCTAAATCCACAAGTTTACTGACCAGAATGTCCGGGATGATTGTGTTGAAGGCTGAGCTGTAATCAATGAAGAGTAGCCTCACATAGCTCCCCTGGTGTTCCAGGTGGCTCAGCGCAGTGTGGAGAGCTATGGCTATGGCATCCTCCGTGGATCTGTTTGCTCTATAAGCAAACTGATGTGGATCGAAGGTCTGAGGAAGGCTGTCTTTGATGTGGTGAAGAACCAGCCTCTCAAAGCACTTCATGATGACCGGTGTTAGGGCGACTGGGCGGTAGTCGTTGAGGCTGTCTGTGGATGATTTCTTGGGCACGGGGATGATTGTAGCTGTCTTCAGGCAGGATGGGATGGTGGCTTGAGACAGGGAACGGTTGAAGATGCAGGTGAAAACTTGTGAGAGCTGGTCTGCACAGGCTTTGAGCACCTTCCCTGGTATCCCGTCCGGGCCAGCTGCCTTCCTTGGGTTTACTGCTCTTAGCACCCGTCTCACTTCAGAATCCTGTACAGTCAGTGTGACGGTGCTGGGTGCTGGTGGCTGCGGAGGTGGTGAGGCTGTATGGGGCTCAGTTTTCTCAAATCTTGCGAAGAAGCAGTTCAGCTCCTCTGCCAGCGAGGCGTCTGGGTTCCCAGGTGTGGTGTTACAGCCCCTGAAGTTTGTGATATGCTGTATGCCTTGCCACACCTGTCGCGGGTTGTTGTCAGAGAGGTGGTCCTCTATCCTCTTCTTGTAGGCCGACTTAGCATCCTTGATTCCTCTCTTCAGGTCTGCTCTGGAGGCACTGTACAGTTCCCTGTCACCTGACTTGAAGGCAGCGTCACGCTTCCTGAGCAGCATTCGGACCTGGCTGGTCATCCAGGGTTTCTGGTTGGGAAAAACCCTGATGCTCTTTTCCACAGTGACGTTCCCAATGCAGTACCTGATGTATGACAGTACTGCTTCTGTGTGCTCTGCCAGGTCCTGGTGTTCAAATACCTCCCACTGAGTGTTCGCATAACAGTCCTGTAGCTGAGAGAGTGCATCGTCCGGCCAGGTTGTAACAGTCTTTTTGAGAGGTGTAGTTCTCCTCCTGAGAGGGGTGTATGCCGGGGTAAGGAGCAGAGAGAGGTGATCTGACTGGCCTAGATGAGGTTGTGGTATGGCTCTGTATGCATGCTTGATGTTAGAATAAACATGATCCAGTGTGTTTGCACCCCTGGTTGGACACTTAACGTGCTGAAAAAATTTCGGAAGAACCGTCTTAAGGTTCGCCTGATTAAAATCTCCAGCTATAATGTGAACTCCGTGTGGGTGCGCGCGCAGCTGTGTGTTTATTGTTTTTAGCAGGCTAGCGAGAGCTATGCTAACGTTAGCATCCGGAGGTATGTATACAGCTGTAACTATCACTACTGTTAGCTCTCTGGGTAAATAATGTGGTCTGCATTTAACTGACATGTATTCTATGTCCGGGGAACAGTGTTTATCTATGATTTTGCTATTGTTTGACCAGTCATTATGTACGTAAATGCAAAGACCTCCTCCTCTGCTCTTACCGGAGTCTTGGTTTCTGTCCCAGCGGTGGAGAGAGCGGCTAGCTAGCTCTACTGCGGCGTCGGGGATCCGCGGGTGAAGCCAGGTTTCGGTTATAATCATAACACAGCAGTTCTTAACATAGCGATTCCCAGCCAACTGTAGTTCCAGCTCGTCCATCTTGTGAACCATAGATCTCGCGTTTGTGAGGAACAAGCTGGGTAGGGGAGGCTTGTGTGGCTGTGTCCTGAGTTTCACCAACAGGCCTGACCGGCGTCCTCGCTTCTGCTTTCTCTCCCTCCGCCGTCTCCGACGCCTGCCGGACCCGATAACAATCCACGGAGAGCCCGGTTGCCTCGCGACGTCGTCGGGTATATTGTGAGTTCGTTGAAAGTCACTTGTGGTGGGTAACTTATGCCTAAAACCAACGTCGAGTAAGTCCTGACGGCTATAGCAGCGATTTGAAGACGTACTTACAAAAAAAACGAACGAAAAACACAGAAAATAGCACAAAAAGGGAGAGCCGTGAGCCGCTGCGTCCGTGCGCGCCGCCATCTTGGACCAAAGCACAGAGACTGCGGGTTTGTGGACTGTTAGCATTTTAAGCTAGCGATCTTTATGCTAACGTGTTAGCAGACTTCATCGTCACAAAAACAACAAACAGATGATTATTCAGTGGCTGAAAGAGAGCAGGACAGACACAGTAGTTGTCTGAGATGATGACGTGACGCCAGCACCGCTCTATATTGTTATGGGTGAGTTCTCATATACTTAACGTTAGTGTTCAGTCACATACAGGGACGTTTTTTCTTGTTATTGTTTCACTTGCTCCAGCACAAACATGTTCTGATGTGCTTGAGTCATGTGTGAATGACACAGCTTTGTGTAGGAAGTATTGACTGTGATGCTAATGATTTAGCAACGAGTTGTGAGTTAGGACATCATCAGCTCATTCAGTAACAGACTGATCCATCACAAACACAGTGATATTTGAGAAGTGAAAGAAAGATTATATGATTTACAGAACGTCTGCAATATCAGCAAAAAATCTGCAGATTCTGGAGGACAATGTCCAGGAATCAGTGACAAAGTTGGAGTTGTGTCAGAGCAAACCATCAAACTGAACTGGAGATGTTTTGTAAAGAAGAATGGTCCAAAATACCTTCCTCCAGAATCTAATTGGAAGCTATAGGAAGTGTTTAGAGGCTGTTATTTCTGCAAAAGGAGGATGCACAAATGTTTTCTTTTGTGGTGCCTTAAGCCTAATTTTGTTTGAATAATTCTTGCACACTTTCTGTAAATCATATAAACTTTATTTTACATCTCAATTATCACTGTATTTGTCTCCTATATGATATATTTAACTGAAATGTCTTTTTCAAACAACCAATGATTTATAAAGGAAAATCATGAAGATTTACAGGGGTGCCCAAACTTTTGCATACCGCTGTATGACTACACAAATGATAACTGAATAAGCCACCCCCCTATATTTTTTTTAGGTTATTTAATTTCAAATCTTAAGAGGATGTTATGTCCAGTTTTTATATGTATTGTATATGTATTGTTCTGTGTAGCAGTGTAGCTCACAACAATAGTATCTGTGCTCATACAGAGCAGGGTGTGGTTTCACTGACAGCTTAGACCAGGAGGGGGGTGCTATGTAATTGTGATGATTCTGTCTCTTGGCTCTCAGAAGGTGTAAATCTTTGAGGCTAAAATTCTCCCTAAAGCAGTTTGAGGAGTGCCTACATTCAAATGGCCATATCATCTTTAAATATTATCCGATTTGCATGTGTTGGACATTGTTGGAAATCTTAGAAATCATACTTTCCGAATCTGTAAATAACTCCAAATGTCCCCAAGTAGACTTGTGACCGGGTTTGCCATGGCTGGATACATATTAGATAAGTGGATAGGTGTTGGTCCATCCATCGTGTCATTTCTGCCAATGCTACTGCTCTTAAGTGTTACACACTAGACCTTTAGGTCAATTGATCCAACTTCACACAGCATCAACCACACTACAAACCCATTCCCATATTCAGAATTCTGTAGAAATCTGTAAGATTAGGAGGTTTAATATTAATATTACCAAAGGAATTATGGATCAATTAACAGGCAACGCATTAAAAAAAGCAGATGTCTCATTAGTCTGATGTCTGACATGGAATCAGAGGTTAAAACACACCCTAATAAATCAAAGTGTCAAATCAAATGCCAGTGCACTGCTGCAGTTGGACATGCAGTTGCACGTCACAATCAGTACAGACATCAGTGACACATTTCAGCGTTAACGCAGAGGTCAGCGTCTCTGGGTCCCACATGGAGGGCAGGCCTCATCAGGGTTAGTAAAGCAAGCCAGATAGCAGACACGTGTCCACCACAGTATATGAGCTGCTAGTGAACAAGCATTTGGCTGGTGGGATAATCTCCCCTGAGATAATGCCTTAAGCAGGGCTGAAATCTACCAGAACCATGCCACATTGTACTGTGGACGAATAATAAAAGAGAGATGTGTGGGGAAGGGTCGGCAACTTTACATGGACAACCAAAAGTTTTGAACCCAATGAGCATCAAATTGTTTGGTTCACAAACTGAGGGCATGCAGAGGAAAGCTATGGTGGACAATTGGAAACAGACCAATGTATACGATGAGTCATGGATTCATTTAAATCTTTGGTGAAGAGCTGATGAGAAAATTATATCAATCCTATTTGTAATATCCACATTTGTATGAGAAAAATGAATGTATGCATTACTGGCACACTTCAGCGATCAACAAAGCAAATGCATTTGATTCTGTGGAAAACCACAGCTGTTAGAGGCAGTTCCTAGTTCCCTCAGAAATCCAGTTTACAAATTTCTGTCTGGTGCGAACTGCTCTGTTGGAATTTACGCGGTTCAGCAGCGGCAACGGCAAAAATAGAACTGCTACCTATTGATAGTGCTGCGGAGTGGCGAGCCGCTTCTGGGACGCTGCTGAGATGCGCCACAGTGCGTCTGGTGGAAATGCTCTCATTGATTAGAATGGAAGCAATTTGCAACGGCATCTGCGCCGCTGACGTGCCGCGGCTGTAACACATACAGTGGAAATCCAGGGTTATGAGTGAACACTAGTGTGATTGACAGCTGATATCACCTAATAGGTGCCTGGTTGCAGGCGATGAATTTCCAGTTTTAAAAAAACAGACATGGCAACGAGTCAAATCATGGTTTTTAAAATGGGAGTTTGCTTTGCAACCAGAAGACAATGTCCATTTTATATCCAGTCTACGAGAAAAACAGAGGCACCGCTCGTCATCAACACATGGTACCTAGAGATTCCCACCACAAAGCCACCAACCTTCAACATAATACCACCCCGACTTTGAAGAAATAATGGCACTGACAATATTACAAAGCCAAAATAATGTGTGTCATTTCCACCAGTGACATTGTACTCTTCATTAAGGTGAGGCTATGACTGTGAGGGCTTAATGGCTTCTCTGGTGGTTCTGATCTGATCTCTTTGAAGGGACATGTGGAAGTGCAGCTTTGAAGTTCAAGAGAAGAAAATGACCTCTAAGAGGTGAATTAAAGATGTTTTTGAGCTTGTTCAGTAATACTCACAAGGAGGGAAAACCCAGAGGGGGTGGTTGAAGATTGTTATTTTTTTAAGTTGATTATGTTTGAGATTCAACCATGAAAGGTTTAGAATTATGGTTTAGATTAACAATTAAAACCCATCATTTAAAAAAGTAGCAGGACAAAAGCAATGCCACCTTTTCCCCTCATCAACCTTGTTTCTTTAAACACCATGCAGGGAGAATAATGAATATTCTCCATTGTTGTACTTGGGATTCAGTAAGATATTCGTTTGTCCCTACACAATAGTGGATACATAAAAATTGAGCTGAAACACCCATTAGCAGTTCCTGCTCACAATGCCCTCATGTCATAACATGGATTCAAATGGCTCGACAACAGAACAGCAGATTTCTGATTGTGAAGTTGTATAAAGTAAAATATTACATATTAAGGTCCACATTCATCTGTTGTTTTTCCTATCAGTTATTTCTCGAACCCTTCTCAGCAGCAGTGATGGACCTGCTATCGTTATCATGCAGACAGGCGTCGAGCAGTGTCATTACAAGAGGCGCTGGATCTATTTTTAGCAGCAAACCTTCGACTCCCGGTGGGTTTTAGAGGGTCTGGAGGTTGACAACCTGTTTGCTGTGCCATTAACACCCTCTTTGTGCCATTAAATGGCAGCCCCTGCACGCCTAACAAAGCCAAGCCAATAAATAGAACTATTATGGATCTTTGAGTCTACCAGTGAGTGTGTTGGAAACTCATGTGTTTTATATGTAGTAAATACTTGCCTACATACTCTGCCACTGTTCACACTCTACTCTATGTTAACACAGATAAGCTTAATTCAACTTATTGTAGTTGTACCAACAAATTAAAATACTTCAGCCTGGCTCTTTAAATCAATGATTCCCAATCGTGGTTCTTGGGGAGCCCGTCCTGCATGGTTTAGATCTAAAACATCCAGGACAGAGACTTTCTGTATTTTGTTTCAAATTCCAATTATGAGCAGCCAAGTAACATTGTATGTTATCTGAGTGAAGGCAAGAACTGTATTATAATGCTATCACAAAAATAAAAGATGCAGGACAGGGGTCGCCGAGGATCAAGATTGGAAGGGCTGTCCAGAATGACATTTCTGGGCTTTGGAGCCTGGACAATAATGAAGCTTTGAGAAAATACTCAAAGCTATATTCATTTCACATACCTACACATTATACCAATATTTCAATATTTGGGTCAAGCCCTAAAATAAAACATACAACAACAAGGTTTCAGTTTAGTTGGTTGACTGGAACTTAACGAGTCTGCACAACCTGATCATGAGCAAGTTTTATCGCAGCTTTGTATTTTGCTGTGTTCATTATTTTATTAATTCCTGCATTATTCATAGCTCCCTCTCAGTGTCTCCATGTGTATGATAAAGCATGTATATGAGATTTCCCTCCCTGCTGTGTCACTTCTTCACAAACATAATTAGATATTTAGCAACTTTTCATTCAAATACAAATACTATCAGTGAAAATAGGTTTTGTTTTCTCCTCCCCTCATTTTACAATTCAGTTTCACCGTTGATCTTCACCACTTTTTTCTTAGACAGGATAGGGACAGTGAATGCCAGCTCAAAACAAAGGTGGAACTATGACATTGTTGCTTTCCCAATTCAGATGACCAATAATTATAATAACACACACAAGCACAAGCACACACACACAAGCACAAGCACACAAACAAAAAACACACAGGGCAGCAGCAGATGGCTCAGGGATTACTCCCTCCATCCCTAAACCCCCCTCCCCTCCCCTCCCCTCTTTCCCAGAAGGTCTGTTGAAGCTTTACTTCACAAATGCCAAAGAGGCAGAGAAGTCCACCTGCAGGTCTTTAACTCTAGTTAATGTTGTATAATTTCCTCTCATGCACTTTCTCCAAAGTGGTCTGATTCAACACTCAGATAATGATGCAAAACCATGACTGTATGCATTTATTCCACTGCTAATTTTCATCCTGAAATAGCAGAGTGCGGGTGCCGATGGAGCCGTCAGAGAATGTGTCCTCCCATCTTCACTCTCTGCAGACTGCCAGCCGCCATGACGGGACAGAGTGCCATCCACACAACAAGGAACAAGGAGAATGGCCTTTAAAAAAATCTTCATGGCTTTCAACAACAAGGAGTCCACTCTCTGTGTCTGTCTGCATTTAATCGGGGAGAGAGAGCATCTGCCATGTCTTGGAAAAAGACTTCAACTTTGGCTGAGGGTCAAACATGTTTGCCACTGGTCTGGAGGACCGGGAAGAGGGAATATATAACTATCTCTCACAATGTTTTATGAACTTCTAATAGAAAGAATTATAGATTTGAAAAACATTCAAAGAACTTGTAAGAGGGAAAATCTGTAACCTGAACCTAAAAGTGCTGATCAAATCACAGTGATACTATGTAAGTTTGGTGAGCGAGTAGGAACAAAAGTGTGACAGATCGAGAGTGAGGCTAAACACAAGCCACATTCTCCAATAATCTCAATGTAAGTTATGAAATTAAATGTCTATTTTATAATTCCACTTGCCCCAAACCCAGTGCGACCCAGCTGCACTTCACCCACCACATCCCTCCATCCCTGCAGCTTCAGCCCCATCTCATCATCCTGTAATGGAGGAGTTTGGCAGCCTCAGGCAGCACTCACACACCCATGATGAGATATGGTCAGAAACCATCAGTGAGAAACAATACACCAGGGTCTGAGAGGGTAAGATAGGCACACAATAGTTTGATGGCATGAAAATCGATCAGCATGTCTGTCAAAGAAGAGCAATTTGTCATCTGGAGAGGAGCCAAAATATTGAACACACTGGTGAAAGAGTTTTTTTACTACACTTTGTCTGTGTGAATACATTTTCTGTTTTTCTCTTGAAAAACATGTTTCCTATTGTGTGAGCAACTCCTGAACGGTATGACCATAGCTATAGTTTCCTACTGACCTGCTTCACATCAAGTGAGGACACGTTGGCAGAACAAACCAGGACAAAGCTCTCATCTAGCTCCATTTCACCTCTAACGACAATCCAACAAATCTATCCCAGCCAACATGTCCATGTGGACCACATAAGGCTTATATTCAGGCTGACAATATGGGTTCCAAGCAGGTTTGTCCGTGGTATCCATGGTGGCCCCATCTGTCTGGGACCTACAGTACATCATTTGTCCATTTAGTGCCCACGTAGCTGTGAAAGGGCACCGAGTGGCTAAATGATGTAGGTCAGTTACACAGGTGGAGCCACCATGAAAACCATGGACAAAAACCACTTGGGACCATATTGTCCACTCAATCTCAATCTCTAGCCCTTATGGGCCCACATGGACATGCTGGTTGGAATACTACAGCAAGAGCAAGCACACATGGGTTACACAGAAAGAAAGACAGCCCTCAGTGTTTACCTGAGAAACTCTGGCTCATCAGGGTGAAAAGTTATGATATGGAACAACGTCATAAGACTTTAAAGCAAATATGAAGGATTAGCTGCATCGATTGGACCAACTGAGGTTGTTTTTATAACTTGACTTATTGATGAGCCCCATTTTATTTATTTATTTATTTACTTTTTTAATATACCAGTGAGTCAGCCTTATCGACCTGAAGAAGTTCTCAATTGCTCCTCAGCCAAGGACCCCTTAGCAAGAAATATAAATATTCCAGGAACCCCCTCATGCATTTCCCGAGTAAAATGAAATTTAATACACAGGCCTGTATAAATCAAGAAACCGTATCAGAATCAGACTTTGTTGCTTCAAATAAAAAAGTTTTTAAATGTTTTCCAAAGTGCTGCTTGCTTCTCATATGAGTAATGAAACAAATTGAATGGCAGGTGCATTAAATTACATTTTCTGATGCTGTAAATATATACAGTATATATTCTGTAAAATATTTATATTTATAAACGAGTCATAAACTTGGTCACTAGCTAGAAATGTTTTATTTTACTTCAATGATTAAGATTCTCCAATGATTTCACGTTTATATGAGACTGTTAATAATGGGACATAAACGTATTTGTTTAATCTTTGTGTTTCATGTGAAGTTTAATCCTAACATTTTAGAAACAATAAGAATGAATCATCGACTGTACACCACCTGCTTCCATAATTCCATGTGGACATAAATGTCCTGTATTTTTAAAAGAGTAATAAGGTGAGACCTTACCTCTGACACACAGCAGAGACATCACAGCGGGATTATTGTGCGCAACAGTTTCCTTCAATTCGAATAATCTCGGTGACAACAGTGTGTTTAAAACTGCTCCTACATTCAGGCATGTCCAAAATTCAGATAAAAACAACGTACAGATGTTTCCATGTCATGAGGTCCAGAGGTTCTTCCTGACGGTTACAACGATGACTGAGACACTAAAGAAGCACCGGCTGAAACGCGTTAAAGCTGGTGCGGCTCATCTCTGCTGCTGCGTTCAGGGACTGGGATGAAGGTGGGGATTTGGTTTAGCCACGCAAACCATAGACTAAACACAACATGTACATCCAATAAATACGCAGGAATGAGGATCGAGATTGTTGCTTGGTTTTGTCAGAGTTAGAGTGAGTTATTTCCTTCAAAAAAAGGAAGACATACATATTTCCACTTAGTTTGGTGGTTTCAAAGAGATGGAGTGGTGCTTCAGTGAGTGATGCTTCAGTGATGCAAACTGAATCAACGTGAACCTCTCACTGAGCCCTGCCTCATTAAATCCACCTGTTTTCAATTTAACTTAACAATTTAACCAACAGTGACCTTTGACTGGCTCAATTTAATTAAATAATAATTCAAGTGTGGAAATACTTTTTATAATTATAATTGGTTGTTCCACAGTAACTTTGCAACATTCTCATTTTAATGTAACGCATGAAATGTAAGACAGCACATGAATTATAACTTTTGCTCATGTTAGCCAGAATGAAGTTACAACAGGAGATACAACAGAGTGACTTTATATCGCTGTGATATTGTTTTGGCCACTTCAAAGTCTGCATAAGACCCACCCAAAAATATCTTGATGTATTCAGCTATAATCAGTGTTGGCTAAGTTGCTGATTAATTTTTTTGATAAAGAACAGTGTATACTTCTCAATAAACAAACATTAATAGATCTATAAATGTCAAAACCAGAGAAATAAATCTAAAATTAAGAACATAATATTGTCATTAAAACACCCAATAAGCTTATGTATGTCAGCGAATATATTTTTAGTATGTTCTGTCACCTTGCTGGCAGCTGTGCCTTTAAAGGAAGGTTAAATGCAGAGAAGGAATTTCTAATAAAAGTACGACTTTGTTTCTTTTCAAATTTCAGCTGGACTGTGAGAATGTGAGGTGACACACATTTAAAGATGTCATCATAAAAGTAAGGCAACAACAACAAAATTGTAACATGAAATAATACTTTGTTACCACAAAAGGTAATAGATTACTGTATTGTAACTGTGCACTGATTACTTTAAAAAATGTGGTAATTAGTGCTGCAGATAATCGTTGATGAGAAATGTTCTGCTTTGTACTCGTCACCACTTAACGCAGGTTTTTGTGTCCCAATAAAGGTTTTAAAAACACAGGCCTTGAAATTACATCAATCAGCTGGAATGAGGAGATAAAACTGCAGAAGGATTCAATTTGATTTGCGAGGGTTGTTTGTGGGCCACTGCAGCTCAATAATAATAATAATAATAATAATAATTAAAGCTGCGAGCAGCGATGGGCGGGTCCTCGTTTCCGCCGGCGCCACCGCCAGGCCAAAAGCCACCAGCAGGCCGGGTAAGTCCTGGACTCTGCACTCTGTGTTTTTCGAGTCAATCGGTCAATATATGGGCGAGTTACAGGGCACTTCCTGTTTCGGGTGACCTACTTCCTGTGTGCTCCCCCTCCCCCCTCCCTCTCCTCCTTCTCTTACACACGCACACACACACCTGTCGTTAACTGTCGAAAACCCAGAAGAAACAGGGAAACTAGCACCTTTTAAACTTGTCATAATTCATGAACGGTAGATGATAGAGCAAAAATTCTCACTCCGTGAGCGTCACAAGACGTTCAGCTGCGCCCACGTTGAATTTCGTGAGAAACGGGTGTGAATTGAGCGATTAATGACAGTTTTAAAATCTTTGTCGTCGTGAATTTTCCAAACTCCAAATCACAGTTTTTAACATGGGCGTGGATGAGAGCGCTGACCGGAACTCTCTGCGCAATTAGGTGATTTGAAGAAAAACCGCAAGTCGTATGCAAATAAAAACAACACACAGGGTTAGCCAACAACCATAGCAACGTTTTGATGTAAAAAATGTTTGTTTAAATTGGAAATTGTGGGCAGGAGAGAAGTTTGTTTGGATATTTTACTTAATACTTTTCTTAGAGTGAGAGAAGACCACGCCCACACAATTTCAGGGCTCTGAAAATGGGTAAAACGTAAATTGCGATTGTGGAAAATCTGTGATATGTATGGAAACGTGGACTTAGGTGATAAAAGTCCCAAGTCTTGTGACCCGTTTAAAGTTTCAATGACGTTTCTACGTGAAAGTATGACGACACTGCGAGGCTCCAAAGAGGGCTTGGTTTGTCTCATTTTCCCATTCGTGTGTATGTGAAACTGAAAAGGCCAATTTTTGTTGTTTTTTGCGATTTGTGTCGCCATGGTAACTCGAAACTCTTAGAAAAGTCATAGCCAGCATTTCACGAAGAAACCGCACGTTCTGATATAAGATATGTGAGGGTTTTCTCAAAACTGTAGGAGGAGATACATTTCAAAGTTTTGCGCGGGAGAAGAACGCATCCAAGATGGCCGACATCGCTTTTGCGAGAAATTTGCGTTCGTGGACATGTTCGGGGACGTTGTCCCGTGTCACCTGTGAAGTTTCATGCCGATCGGTCAATGTATGGCAAAGTTATAGCGCGTTTCGTGTTTGGTGGCGAGCCCTCGAAATTCGCCAAAGTTCCGATGGCTGTCGTTTGCGCGCCCTTTCAAATGTGGGAAATATTCTCCAAAGGTTTGATCGTGGAAGGGTCTAGTACAGTTTGACGCGTTTTTCATCTTCCTAGGATAAATGGCCTCAGAGCGGCAAGCCCAGATACGAAACGTGCGAAAAGCCCAGGAAAACGCCAAATCCAAGATGGCGGACTTCCTGTTGAGTTGAGGTCATGGTGTCAAGAGGAATTTTTGTTCGTCTCGGGCCGGGCAATATATCCACCAATTTTCAAGTACTTTGGCGCAACTAAACTTTTTCCAGCTCCATAGGGCCCTGACCTGTGGAGGCGCTACTGAGCCATTTTGCATCGGTTTGTCACAAGTCCATTATTTTATAAAATTTTTCGCCAGTTCTGATGTGCGTGCAAATTTTCGTTCGTTTTGAAGCACGTTTAGGGGGTCAAATTCCAGTTTCCCTGGAGAGAAAAATAATAATAATAATAATAATAATTAAAGCTGCGAGCAGCGATGGGCGGGTCCTCGTTTCCGCCGGCGCCACCGCCAGGCCAAAAGCCACCAGCAGGCCGGGTAAGTCCTGGACTCTGTACTCTGTGTTTTTCGAGTCAATCGGTCAATATATGGGCGAGTTACAGGGCACTTCCTGTTTCGGGTGACCTACTTCCTGTGTGCTCCCCCTCCCCCCTCCCTCTCCTCCTTCTCTTACACACGCACGCACACACCTGTCGTTAACTGTCGAAAACCCAGAAGAAACAGGGAAACTAGCACCTTTTAAACTTGTCATAATTCATGAACGGTAGATGATAGAGCAAAAATTTTCAGTTCGTGAGCGTCACAAGACGTTCAGCTGCGCCCACGTTGAATTTCGTGAGAAACGGGTGTGAATTGAGCGATTAATGACAGTTTTAAAATCTTTGTCGTCGTGAATTTTCCAAACTCCAAATCACAGTTTTTAACATGGGCGTGGATGAGAGCGCTGACCGGAACTCCCTGCGCAATTAGGTGATTTGAAGAAAAACCGCAAGTCGTATGCAAATAAAAACAACACACAGGGTTAGCCAACAACCATAGCAACGTTTTGATGTAAAAAATGTTTGTTTAAGTTGGAAATTGTGGGCAGGAGAGAAGTTTGTTTGGATATTTTTGTTAATACTTTTCTTAGAGTGAGAGAAGACCACGCCCACACAATTTCAGAGCTGTGAAAATGGGTAAAACGTAAACTGCGATTGTGGAAAATCTGTGATATGTATGGAAACGTGGACTTAGGTCATAAAAGTCCCAAGTCTTGTGACCCGTTTAAAGTTTCAATGACGTTTCTACGTGAAAGTATGACGACACTGCGAGGCTCCAAAGAGGGCTTGGTTTGTCTCATTTTCCCATTCGTGTGTATGTGAAACTGAAAAGACAAAATTTTTGTCGTTTTTTGCGATTTGTGTCGCCATGGTAACTCGAAACTCTTAGAAAAGTCATAGCCGGCATTTCACGAAGAAACCGCACGTTCTGATATAAGATATGTCAGGGTTTTCTCAAAACTGTAGGAGGAGATACATTTCAAAGTTTTGCGCGGGAGAAGAACGCATCCAATATGGCCGACATAGCTTTTGCTAGAAATTCGCGTTCGTGGACATGTTGGGGGACGTTGTCCCGTGTCACCTGTGAAGTTTCATGCCGATCGGTCAATGTATGGCAAAGTTATAGCGCGTTTCGTGTTTGGCGGCGGGGCCCTCGAAATTCGCCAAAGTTCAGATGGCTGCCGTTTGCACGCCGTTTCGAATCTGGGAAATATTCTCCAAAGGTTTGATCGTGGAAGGGTCTAGTACAGTTTGACGCGTTTGTCATCTTCCTAGGATAAACGGCCTCAGAGCGGCAAGCTCAGATACGAAACTTGCGAAAAGCCCGGGAAAACGCCAAATCCAAGATGGCGGACTTCCTGTTGAGTTGAGGTCATGGTGTCAAGAGGATTTTTTGTTCGTCTCGGGCCGGGCAATATATCCACCGATTTTCAAGTACTTCGGCGCAACTAAACTTTTTCCAGCTCCATAGGGACCTCACCTGTGGGGGCGCTACTGAGCCATTTTGCATCGGTTTGTCACAAGTCCATTATTTTATCAAATTTTTTCACAGTTCTGATGTGCGTGCAAATTTTCGTCCGAATTCACGCACGTTTAGGGGGTCAAATTTGAGTTCTTCGTCGGAGAATAATAATAACTAGAAAATTCCGCCGGCGTAATTTCGATGGTGCCTGCAGCTTCCGGCATGTGTCGTCGCGTGCAGGACCTTTGCTGGGAAATATGTGGGCACTTAAAATGGGCCGACTTCCTGTTGGGTCAAGGGCGTGTCCCTAAACATGTTCAGGACGGGTCCCTTGTCTTACATATGATGATCGTGCAGATCGGTCAATGTATGGCAACGTTACATTTAACTTCCTGTTTCGGGTGTTCCACTTCCTGTAGTGAGGTCACCTTCTGCAGACATGTTCAGGACGGGTCTCTGGTCTCACATATAAAGTTTGAGGTCTCTACGTTAAAGTATGACGACACTGTGAGGTTCTAAAGTGGACTGGGTTCTGATCATGTTGTTGACCATTTCTCATGTATGTGTATGTGGAAATGGTTGCACAGTTTTTGGGGATTTTTGTTGCCATGGTTACTCGAAACGCTTAGAAAAGACATAGCCGGCTATTCCCGATCCAACCGCACATTTTGATATAGGATGTGTGGGGGTTTTCTCAAAACTGTGGGAGGAGTTGAGTGTCAAAGTTTGTGGTGGAGAAGTACATTTTACTGACAAGCCCCTCCCCCTCCTCCTCCTCCTCCTTCCCTCATGCACACACGCATCTGTGTCCTAAAACCTCAGACAACAGCAAAATCAGCAACGTTTAAAGTTGTCATATCTCATGAACGGTAGATGATAGAGCTATAATTCTTAGTTTGTGAGCGTCACAAGGCTCTTAGCAGCGTCCAAATTTAATTTTGTGAGAAACGGGTGAGAATTGACCGAGTAATGACAGTTTTAAAATGTCGGTTTATCTTGTTTTTCCAAACTACTCATCAGAATTTTTAACATGGCCGACTATGGCAGCGTTGACCAGAACTCTCTGCGCTTTGAGGTGATTTTAAGAAAAACCACAGGTCGTATGAAAATGAAAACAACACACAGGGTTAGCCAACAACCATAGCAACGTTTTGATGTAAAAAATGTCTGTTTAAGTTGGAAAATGTGGGCAGGAGAGGAGTTTGTTTGGAGAGTTTGTGATTTATTTTCACAATCTCAGCAGAGTGTACACTGTAAGGGACGCAATACACAGCCATTATAAAAGGCCAAAAAAAGTCAAAAACTTAAACTGCGATTGTCGAAAAACCGTAATATGTATCGAAACCTTGACCTAGGTGATAAAAGTCCCAAGTCTTATGACACGTTTAAAGTTAAAATCACGTTTCTACGTGAAAGTATGACGTCACTGTGAGGCTCCAAAGCGGGCTTGGTATATGGACTTTTTCAGTCCATTTCCCATTCATGTGTATGTGAAACTTGTTAACGATTTTTCGAGATTTTTGTCGCCACTGTTACGCGAATCGCTTATAAAAGTCATAGCACACCATTCCCGATCAAACCGCACGTTTTGATGTAACATGTGTCAGGGTTTTCTCAAAAATGTGGGACAAGTTAAGCGGCAAAGTTTTTTGTGGGAGAAGGACAAGACCATACTAGAAAATTCCGCCGGCGTAATTTCGATGGTGCCTGCAGCTTCCGGCATGTGTTGTCGCGTGCAGGACCTTTGCTGGTAAATATGTGGGCACTTAAAATGGGCCGACTTCCTGTTGGGTCAAGGGCGTGTCCCTAAACATGTTCAGGACGGGTCCCTTGTCTTACATATGATGTTTCGTGCAGATCGGTCAATGTATGGCAACGTTTAACTTCCTGTTTCGGGTGTTCCACTTCCTGTAGTGAGTTCACCTTCTGCAGACATGTTCAGGACGGGTCTCTGGTCTCACATATAAAGTTTGAGGTCTCTACGTTAAAGCATGACAACACTGTGAGGTTCTAAAATGGACTGGGTCCTGATCATGTTGTTGACCATTTCTCATGTATGTGTATGTGGAAATGGTTGCACAGTTTTTTGGGATTTTTGTCGCCATGGTTACTCGAAACACTTAGAAAAGTCATAGCACACCTTTCCCGATCAAACCGCACATTTTGATATAGGATGTGTGGGGTTTTTCACAAAACTGTGGGAGGAGTTGAGTGTCAAAGTTTGTGGTGGAGAAGTACATTTAGATAGTTGGAGACTGACAAGCCCCCCCTAGCCCCTCCCCCTCCTCCCCCTCCTCCCCCTCCTTACCTCAAGCACACACGCACCTGTGTCTCTGTCGAAAACCTCAGACAGGTTTTCGGGGTGAGAATTGACCGAGTAATGACAGTTTTAAAATGTCCTGAACTTGACTTTTCAAAAAGTCCAAATCTAAATTTTTAACATGGCAGTCAATGGGGACGTTTACCGGAACTCTCTGCGCAATTAGGTGATTTGAAGAAAAACCGCAAGTCGTATGAAAATAAAAACAACACACAGGGTTAGCCAACAACCATAGCAACATTTTGATGTAAAAAATGTCTGTTTAAGTTGGAAATTGTGGGCAGGAGAGGAGTTTGTTTGGAGAGTTTGTGATTCATTTTCACAATCTCAGCAGAGTGTACACTGTAAGGGACGCAATACACAGCCATTATAAAAGGCCAAAAAAAGTCAAAAACTTAAACTGCGATTGTGGAAAAACTGTAATATGTATCGAAACCTTGACCTAGGTGATAAAAGTCCCAAGTCTTATGACACGTTTAAAGTTAAAATCACGTTTCTACGTGAAAGTATGACGACACTGTGAGGCTCCAAAGCGGGCTTGGTATATGGACTTTTTCTGTCCATTTCCCATTCATGTGTATGTGAAACTTGTAAACGGTTTTTCGAGATTTTTGTCGCCACTGTTACGCGAATCGCTTATAAAAGTCATAGCACACCATTCCCGATCAAACCGCACGTTTTGATGTAACATGTGTCAGGGTTTTCTCAAAAATGTGGGACAAGTTAAGCGGCAAAGTTTTTTGTGGGAGAAGGACAAGACCATACTAGAAAATTCCGCCGGCGTAATTTCGATGGTGCCTGCAGCTTCCGGCATGTCGAGTTTTCGGGCAACGTCCGAGTTCAGGGAAGTTCCCTCGTCACATCTGTCAAGTTTCGTGCAGATCGGACAACGTTAGACTTTACTTCCTGTTTCGGGTGTTGCACTTCCTGTAGGGAGGTGACCTTTTCTAGACATTTTCAAAACGGATCCCTGGTCTCATATATCGTCTTTCGTGCACATCGGTCAATTTACAGCAAAGTTAGTGGGCACTTGCCGTTGAAAATGGCCGACTTCCTGTTGGGTCAAGGGCGTGTCCCTAAACATGTTCAGGACGGGTCCCTTGTCTCACATATGATGTTTCGTGCAGATCGGTCAATGTATGGCAACGTTACATTTGACTTCCTGTTTCGGGTGTTCCACTTCTTGTAGTGAGTTCACCTTCTGCAGACATGTTCAGGACGGGTCTCTGGTCTCACATATAAAGTTTGAGGTCTCTACGTTAAAGTATGACGACACTGTGAGGTTCTAAAGTGGACTGGGTCCTGATCATGTTGTTGACCATTTCTCATGTATGTGTATGTGGAAATGGTTGCACAGTTTTTGGGGATTTTTGTCGCCATGGTTACTCGAAACACTTAGAAAAGTCATAGCACACCTTTCCCGATCAAACCGCACATTTTGATATAGGATGTGTGGGATTTTTCCCAAAACTGGCGGAGGAGTTGAGTGTCAAAGTTTGTGGTGGAGAAGTACATTTAGATAGTTGGAGACTGACAAGCCCCCCCAGCCCCTCCCCCTCCTCCACCTCCTTACCTCACGCACACACGCACCTGTGTCTCTGTCGAAAACCTCAGACAACAGAGAAAACAGGCCCTTTTAAAGTTGTCATATCTCATGAACGGTAAATGATAGAGCTATAATTCTTAGTTTGTGAGCGTCATAAGGCTCTGAGCAGCGTCCACATTTAATTTTGTAAGAAACGGGTGAGAATTGACCGAGTAATGACAGTTTTAAAATGTCCTGAACTTGACTTTTCAAAAAGTCCAAATCTAAATTTTTAACATGGCAGTCAATGGGGACGTTGACCGGAACTCTCTGCGCAATTAGGTGATTTGAAGAAAAACCGCAAGTCGTATGAAAATAAAAACAACACACAGGGTTAGCCAACAACCACAGCAACTTTTCGATGTAAAAAATGTCTGTTTAAGTTGGAAATTGTGGGCAGGAGAAGAGTTTGTTTAGAGATTTTAAGTGAATAATGTTCTACTTCTCACTACAGTGTACACTCTAGCTACCGCCCACGCACGCAATACACACCCATTATAAAATAAAAAAACTTAACTTTTTTTTTGCAAAACTTAAACTGCGATTGTGGAAAAACCGTCATATGTATCGAAACCGTGACTTAGGTGATAAAAGTCCCAAGTCTTGTGACCCCTTTAAAGTTAAAATCACGTTTCTACGTTCAAGTATGGCGACACTGTGAGGCTCCAAAGCGGGCTTGGTTTGTCGACTTTTGCCGTCCGTTTCCCATTCATGTCTATGTGGAACTCGTTAAGGGTTTTTCTCGATTTTTGTCGCCATGGTTACGCGAAATCCTTATAAAAGTCATAGCACACGATTCCCGATCAAACCGCACGTTTTGATATAACTTGTGTCAGGGTTTTCTCAAAGCTGCGGGACAAGTTACGCGGCAAACTTTTGCCGGAAGAGGAAGCGGAATAAACGCATCGAATTATAAGAGATGCTTGCTCCGCAATGCATTTAGGCCTGAACTCTAGTTCTACTAGAGTTGAGGCCCTAAATGCATTGCGGTGCAGGCACCTAACTAGAAAATTCCGCCGGCGTAATTTCGATGGTGCCTGCAGCTTCCGGCATGTCGAGTTCTCGGGCAACGTCCGAGTTCAGGGAAGTTCCCTCGTCACATCTGTCAAGTTTCGTGCAGATCGGACAACGTTAGACTTTACTTCCTGTTTCGGGTGTTGCACTTCCTGTAGGGAGGTGACCTTTTCTAGACATTTTCAAAACGGATCCCTGGTCTCATATATCGTCTTTCGTGCACATCGGTCAATTTACAGCAAAGTTAGTGGGCACTTGCCGTTTAAAATGGCCGACTTCCTGTTGGGTCAAGGGCGTGTCCCTTAACATGTTCAGGACGGGTCCCTTGTCTTACATATGATGTTTCGTGCAGATCGGCCAATGTATGGCAAAGTTACATTTAACTTCCTGTTTCGGGGGGTTCCATTTCCTGTTGTGAGGTCATCTTCTGCAGACATGTTCAGGACGGGTCTCTGGTGTTACATATAAAGTTTGAGGTCTCTACGTTAAAGTATGACGACACTGTGAGGTTCTAAAGTGGACTGGGTCCTGATCATGTTGTTGACCATTTCTCATGTATGTGTATGTGGAAATGGTTGCACAGTTTTTGGGGATTTTTGTCGCCATGGTTACTCGAAACGCTTAGAAAAGACATAGCCGGCTATTCCCGATCCAACCGCACGTTTTGATATAGGATGTGTGGGTGTTTTCACAAAACTGTGGGAGGAGTTGAGTGTCAAAGTTTGTGGTGGAGAAGTACATTTAACTGACAAGCCCCTCCCCCTCCTTACCTCACGCACACACGCACCTGTGTCTCTGTCGAAAACCCCAGACAACAGAGAAAACAGGCCCTTTTAAAGTTGTCATATCTCATGAACGGTAAATGATAGAGCTAAAATTCTTGGTTTGTGAGCGCCACAAGGCTCTGAGCAGCGTGCACATTTAATTTCGTAAGAAAGGGGTGAGAATTGACCGAGTAATGACAGTTTTAAAATGTCCTGAACTTGACTTTTCAAAAAGTCCAAATCTAAATTTTTAACATGGCAGTCGATGGGGACGTTGACCGGAACTCTCTGCGCAATTAGGTGATTTGAAGAAAAACCGCAAGTCGTATGAAAATAAAAACAACACACAGGGTTAGCCAACAACCATAGCAACATTTCGATGTAAAAAATGTCTGTTTAAGTTGGAAATTGTGGGCAGGAGAGGAGTTTGTTTGGAGATTTTGTCTTTAATTTTGTCCTTCTCACCAGAGTGAGCCACTCTAGCTACCGCCCACGCACGCAATACACACCCATTATAAAATTTAAAAACAAATTTTTTTTTTGCAAAACTTAAACTGCGATTGTGGAAAAACCGTAATATGTATCGAAACCGTGACTTAGGTGATAAAAGTCCCAAGTCTTGTGACCCGTTTAAAGTTAAAATCACGTTTCTACTTTAAAGTATGACGACACTGTGAGGCTCCAAAGCGGGCTTGGTTTGTCGACTTTTGCCGTCCGTTTCCCATTCATGTCTATGTGGAACTCGTTAAGGGTTTTTCGCGATTTTTGTCGCCATGGTTACGCGAAACCCTTATAAAAGTCATAGCACACCATTCCCGATCAAACCGCACGTTTTGATATAACTTGTGTCAGGGTTTTCTCAAAGCTGCGGGACGAGTTACGCGGCGAAAAACGGGAGGAAGAGGAATAATTTCAAGCGGAATAAACGCGTAGGATTATAAGAGATGCTTGCTCCGCAATGCATTTAGGCCTGAACTCTAGTTCTACTAGAGTTGAGGCCCTAAATGCATTGCGGTGCAGGCACCTAACTAGAAAATTCCGCCGGCGTAATTTCGATGGTGCCTGCAGCTTCCGGCATGTGTCGTCGCGTGCAGGACCTTTGCTGGTAAATATGTGGGCACTTAAAATGGGCCGACTTCCTGTTGGGTCAAGGGCGTGTCCCTAAACATGTTCAGGACGGGTCCCTTGTCTCAAATATGATGTTTCGTGCAGATCGGCCAATGTATGGCAAAGTTACATTTAACTTCCTGTTCCGTGCGTTCCATTTCCTGTTGTGAGGTCACCTTCTGCAGACATGTTCAGGACGGGTCTCTGGTCTCACATATAAAGTTTGAGGTCTCTACGTTAAAGTATTACGACACTGTGAGGTTCTAAAGTGGACTGGGTCCTGATCATGTTGTTGACCGTTTCCCATGTATGTGTATGTGGAAACGATTGCACAGTTTTTGGGGATTTTTGTCGCCATGGTTACTCGGAACACTTAGAAAAGTCATAGCACACCTTTCCCGATCAAACCGCACATTTTGATATAGGATGTGTGGGGTTTTTCCCAAAATTGTGGGAGGAGTTGAGTGTCAAAGTTTGTGGTGGAGAAGTACATTTAGATAGTTGGAGACTGACAAGCCCCCCCCTAGCCCCTCCCCCTCCTCCTCCTCCTTACCTCACGCACACACGCACCTGTGTCTCTGTCGAAAACCTCAGACAACAGAGAAAACAGGCCCTTTTAAAGTTGTCATATCTCATGAACGGTAAATGATAGAGCTAAAATTCTTGGTTTGTGAGCGTCACAAGGCTCTGAGCAGCGTCCACATTTAATTTCGTAAGAAACGGGTGAGAATTGACCGAGTAATGACAGTTTTAAAATGTCCTGAACTTGACTTTTCAAAAAGTCCAAATCTAAATTTTTAACATGGCAGTCGATGGGGACGTTGACCGGAACTCTCTGCGCAATTAGGTGATTTGAAGAAAAACCGCAAATCGTATGAAAATAAAAACAACACACAGGGTTAGCCAACAACCATAGCAACATTTTGATGAAAAAATGTCTGTTTAAGTTGGAAATTGTGGGCAGGAGAGGAGTTTGTTTGGAGATTTTAAGTGAATAATGTTCTCCTTTTCACTACAGTGTACACTCTAGCTACCGCCCACGCACGCAATACACACCCATTATAAAATTTAAAAACTTAGTTTTTTTTTGCAAAACTTAAACTGCGATTGTGGAAAAACCGTAATATGTATCGAAACCGTGACTTAGGTGATAAAAGTCCCAAGTCTTGTGACCCGTTTAAAGTTAAAATCACGTTTCTACGTGAAAGTATGACGACACTGTGAGGCTCCAAAGCAGGCTTGGTTTTGTCGACTTGTTCCGTCCGTTTCCCATTCATGTCTATGTGGAACTCGTTAAGGGTTTTTCGCGATTTTTGTCGCCATGGTTACGCGAAACCCTTATAAAAGTCATAGCACACCATTCCCGATCAAACCGCACGTTTTGATATAACTTGTGTCAGGGTTTTCTCAAAGCTGCGGGACAAGTTACGCGGCAAACTTTTGGCGGAAGAGGAAAAATAAGCGGAACTAGAAAATTCCGCCGGCGTAATTTCGATGGTGCCTGCAGCTTCCGGCATGTGTCGTCGCGTGCAGGACCTTTACTGGTAAATATGTGGGCACTTGCCGTTAAAATGGGCCGACTTCCTGTTGGGTCAAGGGCGTGTCCCTAAACATGTTCAGGACGGGTCCCTTGTCTCACATATGATGTTTCGTGCAGATCGGTCAATGTATGGCAACGTTATATTTAACTTCCTGTTTTAGGTGTTCCACTTCCTGTAGTGAGGTCTCCTTCTGCAGACATGTTCAGGACGGGTCTCTGGTCTCACATATAAAGTTTGAGGTCTCTACGTTAAAGTATTACGACACTGTGAGGTTCTAAAGTGGACTGGGTCCTGATCATGTTGTTGACCGTTTCCCATGTATGTGTATGTGGAAATGGTTGCACAGTTTTTGGGGATTTTTGTCGCCATGGTTACTCGAAACACTTAGAAAAGTCATAGCACACCTTTCCCGATCAAACCGCACATTTTGATATAGGATGTGTGGGGTTTTTCCCAAAACTGTGGGAGGAGTTGAGTGTCAAAGTTTGTGGTGGAGAAGTACATTTAGATAGTTGGAGACTGACAAGCTCCCCCTAGCCCCTCCCCCTCCTCCTCACCTCACGCACACACGCACCTGTGTCTCTGTCGAAAACTCCAGACAACAGAGAAAACAGGCACTTTTAAAGTTGTCATATCTCATGAACGGTAAATGATAGAGTTAAAATTCTTGGTTTGTGAGCGCCACAAGGCTCTGAGCAGCGTCCACATTTAATTTCGTAAGAAACGGGTGAGAATTGACCGAGTAATGACAGTTTTAAAATGTCCTGAACTTGACTTTTCAAAAAGTCCAAATCTAAATTTTTAACATGGCAGTCAATGGGGACGTTGACCAGAACTCTCTGCGCAATTAGGTGATTTGAAAAAAAACCGCAAGTCGTATGAACATGAAAACAACAAACAGGGTTAGCCAACAACCATAGCAACATTTTGATGTAAAAAATGTCTGTTTAAGTTGGAAATTGTGGGCAGGAGAGGAGTTTGTTTGGAGATTTTAAGTGAATAATGTTCTACTTCTCACTACAGTGTACACTCTAGCTACCGCCCACGCACGCAATACACACCCATTATAAAAATTAAAAACGTAAATTTTTTTTGCAAAACTTAAACTGCGATTGTGGAAAAACCGTAATATGTATCGAAACCGTGACTTAGGTGATAAAAGTCCCAAGTCTTGTGACCCGTTTAAAGTAAAAATCACGTTTCTACGTGAAAGTATGACGACACTGTGAGGCTCCAAAGCGGGCTTGGTTTTGTCGACTTGTTCCGTCCGTTTCCCATTCATGTCTATGTGGAACTCGTTAAGGGTTTTTCGCGATTTTTGTCGCCATGGTTACGCGAAACCCTTATAAAAGTCATAGCAGTCGATTCCCGATCAAACCGCACGTTTTGATATAACTTGTGTCAGGGTTTTCTCAAAGCTGCGGGACAAGTTACGCGGCAAAAAACGGCCGGAAGAGGAATAATATACGGAATAAACGCGAAGGATTATAAGAGATGCTTGCTCCGCAATGCATTTAGGCCTGAACTCTAGTTCTACTAGAGTTGAGGCCCTAAATGCATTGCGGTGCAGGCACCTAACTAGAAAATTCCGCCGGCGTAATTTCGATGGTGCCTGCAGCTTCCGGCATGTCGAGTTTTCGGGCAACGTCCGAGTTCTGGGAAGTTCCCTCGTCACATTTGTCAAGTTTCGTGCAGATCGAACAATGTTTGACTTTACTTCCTGTTTCGGGTGTTGCACTTCCTGTAGTGAGGTCACCTTTTCTACACATGTTCAGGACGGATCCCTGGTCGCATATATCCTGTTTCGTGCACATCGGTCAATGTACAGCAAAGTTAGTGGGCACTTCCTGTTTAAAATGGCCGACTTCCTGTTGGGTCAAGGGCGTGTCCCTAAACATGTTCAGGACGGGTCCCTTGTCTCAAATATGATGTTTCGTGCAGATCGGCCAATGTATGGCAAAGTTACATTTAACTTCCTGTTTCGGGTGTTCCACTTCCTGTTGTGAGGTCACCTTCTGCAGACATGTTCAGGACGGGTCTCTGGTCTCACATATAAAGTTTGAGGTCTCTACGTTAAAGTATGACGACACTGTGAGGTTCTAAAGTGGACTTGGTCCTGATCATGTTGTTGACCATTTCTCATGTATGTGTATGTGGAAATGGTTGCACAGTTTTTGGGGATTTTTGTCGCCATGGTTACTCGAAACACTTAGAAAAGTCATAGCACACCTTTCCCGATCAAACCGCACATTTTGATATAGGATGTGTGGGGTTTTTCCCAAAACTGTGGGAGGAGTTGAGTGTCAAAGTTTGTGGTGGACAAGTACATTTTACTGACAAGCCCCTCCCCCTCCTCCTCCTCCTTACCTCACGCACACACGCACCTGTGTCTCTGTCGAAAACTTCAGACAACAGCGAAATCAGCACCGTTTAAAGTTGTCATATCTCATGATCGGTAGATGATAGAGCTAAAATTTTTGGATTGTGAGCGTCACATGACTCTGAGCAGCGTCCACATGTAATGTTGTGAGAAAGGGGTGAGAATTGACCGAGTAATGACAGTTTTAAAATGTCCTGAACTTGACTTTTCAAAAAGTCCAAATCTAAATTTTTAACATGGCCGTCTATGGCAGCGTTGACCAGAACTCTCTGCGCTTTGAGGGGATTTTAAGAAAAACCACAGGTCGTATGAAAATGAAAACAACACACAGGGTTAGCCAACAACCATAGCAACGTTGTGATGTAAAAAATGTCTGTTTAAGTTGGAAATTGTGGGCAGGAGAAGAGTTTTTTTGGAGAGTTTGTGATTTATTTTCACAATCTCAGCAGAGTGTACACTGTAAGGGACGCAATACACAGCCATTATGAAAGGCCAAAAAAAGTCAAAAACTTAAACTGCGATTGTGGAAAAACCGTCATATGTATCGAAACCTTGACCTAGGTGATAAAAGTCCCAAGTCTTGTGACCCGTTTAAAGTTAAAATCACGTTTCTATGTGAAAGTGTGACAACACTGTGAGGCTCCAAAGCGGGCTTGGTATATGGACTTTTTCTGTCCATTTCCCATTCATGTGTATGTGAAACTTGTCAACGGTTTTTCGAGATTTTTGTCGCCACTGTTACGCGAATCGCTTATAAAAGTCATAGCACACCATTCCTGATCAAACCGCACGTTTTGATGTAACATGTATCAGGGTTTTCTCAAAAATGTGGGACGAGTTAAGCGGCAAAGTTTTTTGTGGGAGAAGGACAAGACCATACTAGAAAATTCCGCCGGCGTAATTTCGATGGTGCCTGCAGCTTCCGACATGTCGAGTTTTCGGGCAACGTCCGAGTTCAGGGAAGTTCCCTCGTCACATCTGTCAAGTTTCATGCAGATCGGACAATGTTAGACTTTACTTCCTGTTTCGGGTGTTGCACTTCCTGTAGTGAGCTCACCTTTTCTAGACATGTTCAGGCCGGATCCCTGGTCTCATATATCCTGTTTCGTGCACACCGGTCAATTTACAGCAAATATGCGGGCACTTGCTGTTTAAAATGGCCGACTTCCTGCTGGGTCAAGGGCGTGTCCCTTAACATGTCCATGGAAGGTCCTTTGTCTCACATATGGTGTTTCGTGCACATCTCTCAATGTAAGGCAAAGTTACATTTAACTTCCTGTTCCGTGCGTTCCATTTCCTGTGGTGAGGTCACCTTCTGCAGACATGTTCAGGACGGGTCTCTGGTCTCACATATAAAGTTTGAGGTCTCTACGTTAAAGTATTACGACACTGTGAGGTTCTAAAGTGGACTGGGTCCTGATCATGTTGTTGACCGTTTCCCATGTATGTGTATGTGGAAATGGTTGCACAGTTTTTGGGGATTTTTGTCGCCATGGTTACTCGAAACACTTAGAAAAGTCATAGCACACCTTTCCCGATCAAACCGCACATTTTGATATAGGATGTGTGGGGTTTTTCCCAAAACTGTGGGAGGAGTTGAGTGTCAAAGTTTGTGGTGGACAAGTACATTTTACTGACAAGCCCCTCCCCCCCTTCCCCTCCTCCTCCTCCTTACCTCACGCACACACGCACCTGTGTCTCTGTCGAAAACCTCAGACAACAGCGAAATCAGCACCGTTTAAAGTTGTCATATCTCATGATCGGTAGTTGATAGAGCTAAAATTTTTGGATTGTGAGCGTCACATGACTCTGAGCAGCGTCCACATGTAATGTTGTGAGAAAGGGGTGAGAATTGACCGAGTAATGACAGTTTTAAAATGTCCTGAACTTGACTTTTCAAAAAGTCCAAATCTAAATTTTTAACATGGCCGTCTATGGCAGCGTTGACCAGAACTCTCTGCGCTTTGAGGTGATTTTAAGAAAAACCACAGGTCGTATGAAAATGAAAACAACACACAGGGTTAGCCAACAACCATAGCAACGTTTTGATGTAAAAATGTCTGTTTAAGTTGGAAATTGTGGGCAGGAGAAGAGTTTTTTTGGAGAGTTTGTGATTTATTTTCACAATCTCAGCAGAGTGTACACTGTAAGGGACGCAATACACAGCCATTATGAAAGGCCAAAAAAAGTCAAAAACTTAAACTGCGATTGTGGAAAAACCGTCATATGTATCGAAACCTTGACCTAGTTGATAAAAGTCCCAAGTCTTGTGACCCGTTTAAAGTTAAAATCACGTTTCTACGTGAAAGTGTGACAACACTGTGAGGCTCCAAAGCGGGCTTGGTATATGGACTTTTTCTGTCCATTTCCCATTCATGTGTATGTGAAACTTGTTAACGGTTTTTCGAGATCTTTGTCGCCACTGTTACGCGAATCGCTTATAAAAGTCATAGCACACCATTCCCGATCAAACCGCACGTTTTGATGTAACATGTGTCAGGGTTTTCTCAAAAATGTGGGACGAGTTAAGCGGCAAAGTTTTTTGTGGGAGAAGGACAAGACCATACTAGAAAATTCCGCCGGCGTAATTTCGATGGTGCCTGCAGCTTCCGGCATGTGTCGTCGCGTGCAGGACCTTTGCTGACAAATATGTGGGCACTTGCCGTTAAAATGGGCCGATTTCCTGTTGGGTCAAGGGCGTGTCCCTAAACATGTTCAGGACGGGTCCCTTGTCTTACATATGATGTTTCGTGCAGATCGGTCAATGTATGGCAACGTTACATTTAACTTCCTGTTTCGGGTGTTCCACTTCCTGTAGTGAGTTCACCTTCTGCAGACATGTTCAGGACGGGTCTCTGGTCTCACATATAAAGTTTGAGGTCTCTACGTTAAAGTATGACGACACTGTGAGGTTCTAAAGTGGACTGGGTCCTGATCATGTTGTTGACCATTTCTCATGTATGTGTATGTGGAAATGGTTGCACAGTTTTTGGGGATTTTTGTCGCCATGGTTACTCGAAACACTTAGAAAAGTCATAGCACACCTTTCCCGATCAAACCGCACATTTTGATATAGGATGTGTGGGGTTTTTCCCAAAACTGTGGGAGGAGTTGAGTGTCAAAGTTTGTGGTGGAGAAGTACATTTAGATAGTTGGAGACTGACAAGCCCCCCCTAGCCCCTCCCCCTCCTCCTCCTCCTTACCTCACGCACACACGCACCTGTGTCTCTGTCGAAAACCTCAGACAACAGAGAAAACAGGCCCTTTTAAAGTTGTCATATCTCATGAACGGTAAATGATAGAGTTAAAATTCTTGGTTTGTGAGCGCCACAAGGCTCTGAGCAGCGTCCACATTTAATTTCGTAAGAAACGGGTGAGAATTGACCGAGTAATGACAGTTTTAAAATGTCCTGAACTTGACTTTTCAAAAAGTCCAAATCAAAATTTTTAACATGGCAGTCAATGGGGACGTTGACCAGAACTCTCTGCGCAATTAGGTGATTTGAAGAAAAACCGCAAGTCGTATGAACATGAAAACAACAAACAGGGTTAGCCAACAACCATAGCAACATTTTGATGTAAAAAATGTCTGTTTAAGTTGGAAATTGTGGGCAGGAGAGGAGTTTGTTTGGAGATTTTAAGTGAATAATGTTCTACTTCTCACTACAGTGTACACTCAAGCTACCGCCCACGCACGCAATACACACCCATTATAAAATTTAAAAACGTACATTTTTTTTGCAAAACTTAAACTGCGATTGTGGAAAAACCGTAATATGTATCGAAACCGTGACTTAGGTGATAAAAGTCCCAAGTCTCGTGACCCGTTTAAAGTTAAAATCACGTTTCTACGTGAAAGTATGACGACACTGTTAGGCTCCAAAGCGGGCTTGGTTTTGTCGACTTGTTCCGTCCGTTTCCCATTCATGTCTATGTGGAACTCGTTAAGGGTTTTTCGCGATTTTTGTCGCCATGGTTACGCGAAACCCTTATAAAAGTCATAGCACACCATTCCCGATCAAACCGCACGTTTTGATATAACTTGTGTCAGGGTTTTCTCAAAGCTGCGGGACGAGTTACGCGGCAAAAAACGGCCGGAAGAGGAAACAGAAGAAGAATAAACACGAAGGATTATAAGAGATGCTTGCTCCGCAATGCATTTAGGCCTGAACTCTAGTTCTACTAGAGTTGAGGCCCTAAATGCATTGCGGTGCAGGCACCTAACTAGAAAATTCCGCCGGCGTAATTTCGATGGTGCCTGCAGCTTCCGACATGTCGAGTTTTCGGGCAACGTCCGAGTTCAGGGAAGTTCCCTCGTCACATCTGTCAAGTTTCATGCAGATCGGACAATGTTAGACTTTACTTCCTGTTTCGGGTGTTGCACTTCCTGTAGTGAGCTCACCTTTTCTAGACATGTTCAGGCCGGATCCCTGGTCTCATATATCCTGTTTCGTGCACACCGGTCAATTTACAGCAAATATGCGGGCACTTGCTGTTTAAAATGGCCGACTTCCTGCTGGGTCAAGGGCGTGTCCCTTAACATGTCCATGGAAGGTCCTTTGTCTCACATATGGTGTTTCGTGCACATCTCTCAATGTAAGGCAAAGTTACATTTAACTTCCTGTTCCGTGCGTTCCATTTCCTGTGGTGAGGTCACCTTCTGCAGACATGTTCAGGACGGGTCTCTGGTCTCACATATAAAGTTTGAGGTCTCTACGTTAAAGTATTACGACACTGTGAGGTTCTAAAGTGGACTGGGTCCTGATCATGTTGTTGACCGTTTCCCATGTATGTGTATGTGGAAATGGTTGCACAGTTTTTGGGGATTTTTGTCGCCATGGTTACTCGAAACACTTAGAAAAGTCATAGCACACCTTTCCCGATCAAACCGCACATTTTGATATAGGATGTGTGGGGTTTTTCCCAAAACTGTGGGAGGAGTTGAGTGTCAAAGTTTGTGGTGGACAAGTACATTTTACTGACAAGCCCCTCCCCCCCTTCCCCTCCTCCTCCTCCTTACCTCACGCACACACGCACCTGTGTCTCTGTCGAAAACCTCAGACAACAGCGAAATCAGCACCGTTTAAAGTTGTCATATCTCATGATCGGTAGTTGATAGAGCTAAAATTTTTGGATTGTGAGCGTCACATGACTCTGAGCAGCGTCCACATGTAATGTTGTGAGAAAGGGGTGAGAATTGACCGAGTAATGACAGTTTTAAAATGTCCTGAACTTGACTTTTCAAAAAGTCCAAATCTAAATTTTTAACATGGCCGTCTATGGCAGCGTTGACCAGAACTCTCTGCGCTTTGAGGTGATTTTAAGAAAAACCACAGGTCGTATGAAAATGAAAACAACACACAGGGTTAGCCAACAACCATAGCAACGTTTTGATGTAAAAATGTCTGTTTAAGTTGGAAATTGTGGGCAGGAGAAGAGTTTTTTTGGAGAGTTTGTGATTTATTTTCACAATCTCAGCAGAGTGTACACTGTAAGGGACGCAATACACAGCCATTATGAAAGGCCAAAAAAAGTCAAAAACTTAAACTGCGATTGTGGAAAAACCGTCATATGTATCGAAACCTTGACCTAGTTGATAAAAGTCCCAAGTCTTGTGACCCGTTTAAAGTTAAAATCACGTTTCTACGTGAAAGTGTGACAACACTGTGAGGCTCCAAAGCGGGCTTGGTATATGGACTTTTTCTGTCCATTTCCCATTCATGTGTATGTGAAACTTGTTAACGGTTTTTCGAGATCTTTGTCGCCACTGTTACGCGAATCGCTTATAAAAGTCATAGCACACCATTCCCGATCAAACCGCACGTTTTGATGTAACATGTGTCAGGGTTTTCTCAAAAATGTGGGACGAGTTAAGCGGCAAAGTTTTTTGTGGGAGAAGGACAAGACCATACTAGAAAATTCCGCCGGCGTAATTTCGATGGTGCCTGCAGCTTCCGGCATGTCGAGTTTTCGGGCAACGTTTCAGTTCTGGGAAGTTCCCTCGTCACATTTGTCAAGTTTCGTGCAGATCGAACAATGTTTGACTTTACTTCCTGTTTCGGGTGTTGCACTTCCTGTAGTGAGGTCACCTTTTCTAGACATGTTCAGGACGGATCCCTGGTCTCATATATCCTGTTTCGTGCACACCGGTCAATTTACAGCAAAGTTAGTGGGCACTTCCTGTTTAAAATGGCTGACTTCCCGTTGGGTCAAGGGCGTGTCCCTAAACATGTTCAGGACGGGTCCCTTGTCTCACATACGATGTTTCGTGCAGATCGGTCAATGTATGGCAAAGTTACAATAAACTTCCTGTTTCGGGTGTTCCACTTCCTGTAGTGAGGTCACCTTCGGCAGACATTTTCAGGACGGGTCTCTGGTGTCACATATAAAGTTTCAGGTCTCTACATTAAAGTATTTCGACACTGTGAGGTTCTAAAGAGGACTTGGTCCTGATCATGTTGTTGACCATTTCCCATGCATGTGTATGTGGAAATGGTTGCACAGTTTTTGGGGATTTTTGTCGCCATGGTTACTCGAAACACTTAGAAAAGTCATAGCACACCTTTCCCGATCAAACCGCACATTTTGATATAGGATGTGTGGGTTTTTTCCCAAAACTGTGGGAGGAGTTGAGTGTCGAGGTTCTAAAGTGGACTGGGTTCTGATCATGTTGTTGACCATTTGTCATGTATGTGTATGTGGAAATGGTTGCACAGTTTTTGGGGATTTTTGTCGCCATGGTTACTCGAAACACTTAGAAAAGTCATAGCACACCTTTCCCGATCAAACCGTACGTTTTGATATAGGATGTGTGGGGTTTTTCCCAAAACTGTGGGAGGAGCTGAGTGTCAAAGTTTGTGGTGGAGAAGTACATTTAGATAGTTGGAGACTGACAAGCCCCCCCTAGCCCCTCCCCCTCCTCCTCCTTACCTCACGCACACACGCACCTGTGTCTCTGTCGAAAACCTCAGACAACAGAGAAAACAGGCCCTTTTAAAGTTGTCATATCTCATGAACGGTAAATGATAGAGCTAAAATTCTTGGTTTGTGAGCGCCACAAGACTCTGAGCAGCGTCCACATTTAATTTCGTAAGAAACGGGTGAGAATTGACCGAGTAATCACAGTTTTAAAATGTCCTGAACTTGACTTTTCAAAAAGTCCAAATCTAAATTTTTAACATGGCAGTCGATGGGGACCTTGACCGGAACTCTCTGCGCAATTAGGTGATTTGAAGAAAAACCGCAAATCGTATTAAAATAAAAACAACACACAGGGTTAGCCAACAACCATAGCAACATATTGATATAAAAAATGTCTGTTTAAGTTGGAAATTGTGGGCAGGAGAGGAGTTTGTTTGGAGATTTTAAGTGAATAATGTTCTACTTCTCACTACAGTGTACACTCTAGCTACCGCCCACGCACGCAATACACACCCATTATAAAAATTAAAAACGTAACATTTTTTTGCAAAACTTAAACTGCGATTGTGGAAAAACCGTAATATGTATCGAAACCGTGACTTAGGTGATAAAAGTCCCAAGTCTTGTGACCCGTTTAAAGTTATAATCACGTTTCTACGTTAAAGTATGACGACACTGTGAGGCTCCAAAGCGGGCTTGGTTTGTCGACTTTTGCCGTCCGTTTCCCATTCATGTCTATGTGGAACTCGTTAAGGGTTTTTCGCGATTTTTGTCGCCATGGTTACGCGAAACCCTTATAAAAGTCATAGCACACGATTCCCGGTCAAACCGCACGTTTTGATATAACTTGTGTCAGGGTTTTCTCAAAGCTGCGGGACAAGTTACGCGGCAAACTTTGGCGGAAGAGGAAGAAGAATAAACGCGTCGAATTATAAGAGATGCTTGCTCCGCAATGCATTTAGGCCTGAACTCTAGTTCTACTAGAGTTGAGGCCCTAAATGCATTGCGGTGCAGGCACCTAACTAGAAAATTCCGCCGGCGTAATTTCGATGGTGCCTGCAGCTTCCGGCATGTGTCGTCGCGTGCAGGACCTTTGCTGGTAAATATGTGGGCACTTGCCATTAAAATGGGCTGACTTCCTGTTGGGTCAAGGGCGTGTCCCTAAACATGTTCAGGACGGGTCCCTTGTCTCACATATGATGCTTCGTGCAGATCGGCCAATGTATGGCAAAGTTACATTTAACTGCCTGTTCCGTGCGTTTCATTTCCTGTTGAGAGGTCACCTTCTGCAGACATGTTCAGGACGGGTCTCTGGTCTCACATATAAAGTTTGAGGTCTCTACGTTAAAGTATGACGACACTGTGAGGTTCTAAAGTGGACTGGGTCCTGATCATGTTGTTGACCATTTCTCATGTATGTGTATGTGGAAATGGTTGCACAGTTTTTGGGGATTTTTGTCGCCATGGTTACTCGAAACACTTAGAAAAGTCATAGCACACCTTTCCCAATCAAACCGTACGTTTTGATATAGGATGTGTGGGGTTTTTCCCAAAACTGTGGGAGGAGTTGAGTGTCAAAGTTTGTGGTGGAGAAGTACATTTAGATAGTTGGAGACTGACAAGCCCCCCCTAGCTCCTCCCCCTCCTTACCTCACGCACACACGCACCTGTGTCTCTGTCGAAAACCTCAGACAACAGAGAAAACAGGCCCTTTTAAAGTTGTCATATCTCATGAACGGTAAATGATAGAGCTAAAATTCTTGGTTTGTGAGTGCCACAAGGCTCTGAGCAGCGTCCACATTTAATTTCGTAAGACACGGGTGAGAATTGACCGAGTAATGACAGTTTTAAAATGTCCTGAACTTGACTTTTCAAAAAGTCCAAATCTAAATTTTTAACATGGCAGTCAATGGGGACGTTGACGGGAACTCTCTGCGCAATTAGGTGATTTGAAGAGAAACCGCAAGTCGTATGAAAATAAAAACAACACACAGGGTTAGCCAACAACCATAGCAACATTTTGATGTAAAAAATGTCTGTTTAAGTTGGAAATTGTGGGCAGCGTTGGAGTTTGTTTGGAGATTTTAAGTGAATAATGTTCTACTTCTCACTACAGTGTACACTCTAGCTACCGCCCACGCACGCAATACACACCCATTATAAAAATTAAAAACGTAATTTTTTTTTGCAAAACTTAAACTGCGATTGTGGAAAAACCGTCATATGTATCGAAACCGTGACTTAGGTGATAAAAGTCCCAAGTCTTGTGACCCGTTTAAAGTTAAAATCACGTTTCTACGTGAAAGTATGACGACACTGTGAGGCTCCAAAGCGGGCTTGGTTTGTCGACTTTTGCCGTCCATTTCCCATTCATGTCTATGTGGAACTCGTTAAGGGTTTTTCGCGATTTTTGTCGCCATGGTTACGCGAAATCCTTATAAAAGTCATAGCACACCATTCCCGATCAAACCGCACGTTTTGATATAACTTGTGTCAGGGTTTTCTCAAAGCTGCGGGACGAGTTACGCGGCAAAAAACGGGAGGAAGAGGAATTTCAAGCGGAATAAACGCGTAGGATTATAAGAGATGCTTGCTCCGCAATGCATTTAGGCCTGAACTCTAGTTCTACTAGAGTTGAGGCCCTAAATGCATTGCGGTGCAGGCACCTAACTAGAAAATTCCGCCGGCGTAATTTCGATGGTGCCTGCAGCTTCCGGCATGTGTCGTCGCGTGCAGGACCTTTGCTGGTAAATATGTGGGCACTTGCCATTAAAATGGGCTGACTTCCTGTTGGGTCAAGGGCGTGTCCCTAAACATGTTCAGGACGGGTCCCTTGTCTCACATATGATGCTTCGTGCAGATCGGCCAATGTATGGCAAAGTTACATTTAACTGCCTGTTCCGTGCGTTTCATTTCCTGTTGAGAGGTCACCTTCTGCAGACATGTTCAGGACGGGTCTCTGGTCTCACATATAAAGTTTGAGGTCTCTACGTTAAAGTATGACGACACTGTGAGGTTCTAAAGTGGACTGGGTCCTGATCATGTTGTTGACCATTTCTCATGTATGTGTATGTGGAAATGGTTGCACAGTTTTTGGGGATTTTTGTCGCCATGGTTACTCGAAACACTTAGAAAAGTCATAGCACACCTTTCCCAATCAAACCGTACGTTTTGATATAGGATGTGTGGGGTTTTTCCCAAAACTGTGGGAGGAGTTGAGTGTCAAAGTTTGTGGTGGAGAAGTACATTTAGATAGTTGGAGACTGACAAGCCCCCCCTAGCTCCTCCCCCTCCTTACCTCACGCACACACGCACCTGTGTCTCTGTCGAAAACCTCAGACAACAGAGAAAACAGGCCCTTTTAAAGTTGTCATATCTCATGAACGGTAAATGATAGAGCTAAAATTCTTGGTTTGTGAGTGCCACAAGGCTCTGAGCAGCGTCCACATTTAATTTCGTAAGACACGGGTGAGAATTGACCGAGTAATGACAGTTTTAAAATGTCCTGAACTTGACTTTTCAAAAAGTCCAAATCTAAATTTTTAACATGGCAGTCAATGGGGACGTTGACGGGAACTCTCTGCGCAATTAGGTGATTTGAAGAGAAACCGCAAGTCGTATGAAAATAAAAACAACACACAGGGTTAGCCAACAACCATAGCAACATTTTGATGTAAAAAATGTCTGTTTAAGTTGGAAATTGTGGGCAGCGTTGGAGTTTGTTTGGAGATTTTAAGTGAATAATGTTCTACTTCTCACTACAGTGTACACTCTAGCTACCGCCCACGCACGCAATACACACCCATTATAAAAATTAAAAACGTAATTTTTTTTTGCAAAACTTAAACTGCGATTGTGGAAAAACCGTCATATGTATCGAAACCGTGACTTAGGTGATAAAAGTCCCAAGTCTTGTGACCCGTTTAAAGTTAAAATCACGTTTCTACGTGAAAGTATGACGACACTGTGAGGCTCCAAAGCGGGCTTGGTTTGTCGACTTTTGCCGTCCATTTCCCATTCATGTCTATGTGGAACTCGTTAAGGGTTTTTCGCGATTTTTGTCGCCATGGTTACGCGAAATCCTTATAAAAGTCATAGCACACCATTCCCGATCAAACCGCACGTTTTGATATAACTTGTGTCAGGGTTTTCTCAAAGCTGCGGGACGAGTTACGCGGCAAAAAACGGGAGGAAGAGGAATTTCAAGCGGAATAAACGCGTAGGATTATAAGAGATGCTTGCTCCGCAATGCATTTAGGCCTGAACTCTAGTTCTACTAGAGTTGAGGCCCTAAATGCATTGCGGTGCAGGCACCTAACTAGAAAATTCCGCCGGCGTAATTTCGATGGTGCCTGCAGCTTCCGGCATGTGTCGCCGCGTGCAGGACCTTTGCTGGTAAAGTTGTACAGCAAATATGCGGGCACTTGCCGTTTAAAATGGCCGACTTCCCGTTGGGTCAAGGGCGTGTCCCTAAACATGTTCAGGACGGGTCCCTTGTCTTACATATGATGTTTCGTGCAGATCGGTCAATGTATGGCAACGTTACATTTAACTTCCTGTTTCGGGTGTTCCACTTCCTGTAGTGAGTTCACCTTCTGCAGACATGTTCAGGACGGGTCTCTGGTCTCACATATAAAGTTTGAGGTCTCTACGTTAAAGTATGACGACACTGTGAGGTTCTAAAGTGGACTGGGTCCTGATCATGTTGTTGACCATTTCTCATGTATGTGTATGTGGAATTGGTTGCACAGTTTTTGGGGATTTTTGTCGCCATGGTTACTCGAAACACTTAGAAAAGTCATAGCACACCTTTCCCGATCAAACCGCACATTTTGATATAGGATGTGTGGGGTTTTTCCCAAAACTGTGGGAGGAGTTGAGTGTCAAAGTTTGTGGTGGAGAAGTAGATTTAGATAGTTGGAGACTGACAAGCCCCCCCTAGCCCCTCCCCCTCCTCCTCCTCCTTACCTCACGCACACACGCACCTGTGTCTCTGTCGAAGACCTCAGACAACAGAGAAAACAGGCCCTTTTAAAGTTGTCATATCTCATGAACGGTGAATGATAGAGGTAACATTCTTGGTTTGTGAGCGTCACAAGGCTCTGAGCAGCGTCCACATTTAATTTCGTAAGAAACGGGTGAGAATTGACCGAGTAATGACAGTTTTAAAATGTCCTGAACTTGACTTTTCAAAAAGTCCAAATCCAAATTTTTAACATGGCAGTCGATGGGGACGTTGACCGGAACTCTCTGCGCAATTAGGTGATTTGAAGAAAAACCGCAAGTCGTATGAAAATAAAAACAACACACAGGGTTAGCCAACAACCATAGCAACATTTTGATGTAAAAAATGTCTGTTTAAGTTGGAAATTGTGGGCAGGAGAGGAGTTTGTTTGGAGATTTTAAGTCAATAATGTTCTACTTCTCACTACAGTGTACACTCTAGCTACCGCCCACGCACGCAATACACACCCATTATAAAAATTAAAAACGTACATTTTTTTTGCAAAACTTAAACTGCGATTGTGGAAAAACCGTAATATGTATCGAAACCGTGACTTAGGTGATAAAAGTCCCAAGTCTCGTGACCCGTTTAAAGTTAAAATCACGTTTCTACGTGAAAGTATGACGACACTGTGAGGCTCCAAAGCGGGCTTGGTTTTGTCGACTTGTTCCGTCCGTTTCCCATTCATGTCTATGTGGAACTCGTTAAGGGTTTTTCGCGATTTTTGTCGCCATGGTTACGCGAAACCCTTATAAAAGTCATAGCACACCATTCCCGATCAAACCGCACGTTTTGATATAACTTGTGTCAGGGTTTTCTCAAAGCTGCGGGACGAGTTACGCGGCGAAAAACGGGAGGATGAGGATTTTCAAGCGGAATAAACACGAAGGATTATAAGAGATGCTTGCTCCGCAATGCATTTAGGCCTGAACTCTAGTTCTACTAGAGTTGAGGCCCTAAATGCATTGCGGTGCAGGCACCTAACTAGAAAATTCCGCCGGCGTAATTTCGATGGTGCCTGCAGCTTCCGGCATGTGTCGTTGCGTGCAGGACCTTTGCTGGTAAATATGTGGGCACTTGCCGTTAAAATGGGCCGACTTCCTGTTGGGTCAAGGGCGTGTCCCTAAACATGTTCAGGACGGGTCCCTTGTCTCACATATGATGTTTCGTGCAGATCGACCAATGTATGGCAAAGTTACATTTAACTTCCTGTTTCGGGTGTTCCATTTCCTGTTGTGAGGTCATCTTCTGCAGACATGTTCAGGACGGGTCTCTGGTGTTACATATAAAGTTTGAGGTCTCTACGTTAAAGTATGACGACACTGTGAGGTTCTAAAGTGGACTGGGTCCTGATCATGTTGTTGACCATTTCTCATGTATGTGTTTGTGGAAATGGTTGCACAGTTTTTGGGGATTTTTGTCGCCATGGTTACTCGAAACGCTTAGAAAAGACATAGCCGGCTATTCCCGATCCAACCGCACGTTTTGATATAGGATGTGTGGGTGTTTTCACAAAACTGTGGGAGGAGTTGAGTGTCAAAGTTTGTGGTGGAGAAGTACATTTAACTGACAAGCCCCTCCCCCTCCTCCTCCTCCTCCTCCTTACCTCACGCACACACGCACCTGTGTCCTAAAACCTCAGACAACAGCAAAATCAGCACTGTTTAAAGTTGTCATATCTCATGAACGGTAAATGATAGAGCTAAAATTCTTGGTTTGTGAGCGTCACAAGGCTCTGAGCAGCGTCCACATTTAATTTCGTAAGAAACGGGTGAGAATTGATCGAGTAATGACAGTTTTAAAATGTCCTGAACTTGACTTTTCAAAAAGTCCAAATCTAAATTTTTAACATGGCAGTCGATGGGGACGTTGACCGGAACTCTCTGCGCAATTAGGTGATTTGAAGAAAAACCGCAAGTTGTATGAAAATAAAAACAACACACAGGGTTAGCCAACAACCATAGCAACATTTCGATGTAAAAAATGTCCGTTTGAGTTGGAAATTGTGGGCAGGAGAGGAGTTTGTTTGGAGATTTTAAGTGAATAATGTTCTACTTCTCACTACAGTGTACACTCTAGCTACCGCCCACGCACGCAATACACACCCATTATAAAATGAAAAAACTTAATTTTTTTTAGCAAAACTTAAACTGCGATTGTGGAAAAACCGTAATATGTATCGAAACCGTGACTTAGGTGATAAAAGTCCCAAGTCTCGTGACCCGTTTAAAGTTAAAATCACGTTTCTACGTCAAAGTATGACGACACTGTGAGGCTCCAAAGCGGGCTTGGTTTTGTCGACTTGTCCCGTCCGTTTCCCATTCATGTCTATGTGGAACTCGTTAAGGGTTTTTCGCGATTTTTGTCGCCATGGTTACGCGAAATCCTTATAAAAGTCATAGCACACGATTCCCGATCAAACCGCACGTTTTGATATAACTTGTGTCAGGGTTTTCTCAAAGCTGCGGGACAAGTTACGCGGCAAACTTTTGGCGGAAGAGGAATATCAAGAAGAAAAAGCGCGAAGGATTATAAGAGATGCTTGCTCCGCAATGCATTTAGGCCTGAACTCTAGTTCTACTAGAGTTGAGGCCCTAAATGCATTGCGGTGCAGGCACCTAACTAGAAAATTCCGCTGGCGTAATTTCGATGGTGCCTGCAGCTTCCGGCATGTGTCGTCGCGTGCAGGACCTTTGCTGGTAAAGTTGTACAGCAAATATGCGGGCACTTGCCGTTTAAAATGGCCGACTTCCTGTTGGGTCAAGGGCGTGTCCCTAAACATGTTCAGGACGGGTCCCTTGTCTTACATATGATGTTTCGTGCAGATCGGTCAATGTATGGCAACGTTACATTTAACTTCCTGTTTCGGGTGTTCCACTTCTTGTAGTGAGGTCACCTTCTGCAGACATGTTAAGGACGGGTCTCTGGTCTCACATATAAAGTTTGAGGTCTCTACGTTAAAGTATGACGACACTGTGAGGTTCTAAAGTGGACTGGGTCCTGATCATGTTGTTGACCATTTCTCATGTATGTGTATGTGGAAATGATTGCACAGTTTTTGGGGATTTTTGTCGCCATGGTTACTCGAAACACTTAGAAAAGTCATAGCACACCTTTCCCGATCAAACCGCACATTTTGATATAGGATGTGTGGGGTTTTTCCCAAAACTGTGGGAGGAGTTGAGTGTCAAAGTTTGTGGTGGAGAAGTACATTTAGATAGTAAGAGACTGACAAGCCCCCCCTAGCCCCTCCCCCTCCTCCTCCTCCTTACCTCACGCACACACGCACCTGTGTCTCTGTCGAAAACCTCAGACAACAGAGAAAACAGGCCCATTTAAAGTTGTCATATCTCATGAACGGTAAAGGATAGAGCTATAATTCTTGGTTTGTGAGCGCCACAAGGCTCTGAGCAGCGTCCACATTTAATTTTGTAAGAAACGGGTGAGAATTGACCGAGTAATGACAGTTTTAAAATGTCCTGAACTTGACTTTTCAAAAAGTCCAAATCCAAATTTTTAACATGGCAGTCGATGGGGACGTTGACCGGAACTCTCTGCGCAATTAGGTGATTTGAAGAAAAACCGCAAGTCGTATGAAAATAAAAACAACACACAGGGTTAGCCAACAACCATAGCAACGTTTCGATGTAAAAAATGTCTTTTTAAGTTGGAAATTGTGAGCAGGAGAGGAGTTTGTTTGGAGATTTTAAGTGAATAATGTTCCACTTCTCACTACAGTGTACACTCTAGCTACCGCCCACGCACGCAATACACACCCATTATAAAATTTAAAAACTTAGTTTTTTTTTACAAAACTTAAACTGCGATTGTGGAAAAACCGTAATATGTATCGAAACCGTGACTTAGGTGATAAAAGTCCCAAGTCTTGTGACCCGTTTAAAGTTAAAATCAGGTTTCTACGTTAAAGTATGGCGACACTGTGAGGCTCCAAAGCGGGCTTGGTTTGTCGACTTTTGCCGTCCGTTTCCCATTCATGTCTATGTGGAACTCGTTAAGGGTTTTTCGCGATTTTTGTCGCCATGGTTACGCGAAATCCTTATAAAAGTCATAGCACACCATTCCCGATCAAACCGCACGTTTTGATATAACTTGTGTCAGGGTTTTCTCAAAGCTGCGGGACAAGTTACGCGGCGAAAAACGGAAGGAAGAGGAAGCGGAATAAACGCATCGAATTATAAGAGATGCTTGCTCCGCAATGCATTTAGGCCTGAACTCTAGTTCTACTAGAGTTGAGGCCCTAAATGCATTGCGGTGCAGGCACCTAATAAACGCATCGAATTATAAGAGATGCTTGCTCCGCAATGCATTTAGGCCTGAACTCTAGTTCTACTAGAGTTGAGGCCCTAAATGCATTGCGGTGCAGGCACCTAATAATAATAATAATCTTTACAATTTCAATTTAAATCTATGCTCTTCATCATCACTATGCTCCTCATCATCACTATGCTCCTCTTCATCACTGGGCTCCTCATCACTGTTGTGTACGCGGTCCTGTGTACGCGTTTTTACAATTACAATAGGTTCCTCGTCACGAGTGTAACGAGGACCCTAATTAAAGCTGCGAGCAGCGATGGGCGGGTCCTCGTTTCCGCCGGCGCCACCGCCAGGCCAAAAGCCACCAGCAGGCCGGGTAAGTCCTGGACTCTGCACTCTGTGTTTTTCGAGTCAATCGGTCAACATATGGGCGAGTTACAGGGCACTTCCTGTTTCGGGTGACCTACTTCCTGTGTGCTTGTCATAGTTTGTGGAGACTGACAAGCTCCTCCTTCCCCCTCCCCCCTCCCCCTTCTCCTTCTCTTACACACGCACACACACACCTGTTGTTAACTGTCGAAAACCCAGAAGAAACAGGGAAACTAGCACCTTTTAAACTTGTCATAATTCATGAACGGTAGAAGATAGAGCTAAAATTTTCGGTTCGTGAGCGTCACAAGACGTTCAGTTGCGACCACGCAAAAATTTGTGAGAAACGGTTGTGAATTGACCAAGTAATGACAGTTTTAAAATCTTTGTCGTCGTGAATTTTCCAAACTCCAAATCAAAGTTTTTAACATGGGCGTGGATGAGAGCGTTGACCGGAACTCTCTGCGCAATTAGGTGATTTGAAGAAAAACAGCAAGTCGTATGAAAATAAAAACAACACACAGGGTTAGCCAACAACCATAGCAACGTTTTGATGTAAAAAATGTTTGTTTAAGTTGGAAATTGTGGGCAGGAGAGAAGTTTGTTTGGATATTTTACTTAATACTTTTCTTAGAGTGAGAGAAGACCACGCCCACACAATTTCAGAGCTCAGAAAATGGGCAAAACGTAAATTGCGATTGTGGAAAAATCGTGATATGTATGGAAACGTCGACTTAGGTGATAAAAGTCCCAAGTCTTGTGACCCGTTTAAAGTTTCAATGACGTTTCTACGTCAAAGTATGACGACACTGCGAGGCTCCAAAGAGGGCTTGGTTTGTCTCATTTTCCCATTCGTGTGTATGTGAAACTGAAAAGACACATTTTTTGTCGTTTTTTGCGATTTTTGTCGCCATGGTAACTCGAAACTCTTAGAAAAGTCATAGCCAGCATTTCACGAAGAAACCGCACGTTCTGATATAAGATATGTCAGGGTTTTCTCAAAACTGTAGGAGGAGATACATTTCAAAGTTTTGCGCGGGAGAAGAATGCATCCAAAATGGCCGACATGGCTTTTGAGAGAAATTCGCGTTCGTGGACATGTTCGGGGACGTTGTCCCGTGTCACCTGTGAAGTTTCATGCCGATCGGTCAATGTATGGCAAAGTTATAGCGCGTTTCGTGTTTGGCGGCGAGCCCTCGAAATTTGCCAAAGTTCAGATGGCTGCCGTTTGCGCGCCCTTTCAAATCTGGGAAATATTCTCCAAAGGTTTGATCGTGGAAGGGTCTAGTACAGTTTGACGCGTTTTTCATCTTCCTAGGATAAACGGCCTCAGAGCGGCAAGCTCAGATACGAAACTTGCGAAAAGCCCAGGAAAACGCCAAATCCAAGATGGCGGACTTCCTGTTGAGTTGAGGTCATGGTGTCAAGAGGAATTTTTGTTGGTCTCGGGCCGGGCAATATACCCACCAATTTTCAAGTACTTGGACGCAACTAAACTTTTTCCAGCTCCATAGGGACCTCACCTGTGGGGGCGCTACTGAGCTATTTTGCAGTGGTTTGGCACAAGTCCATTATTTTATCGAATTTTTCGCCAGTTCTGATGTGCGGGCAAATTTTCGTTCGTTTTGAAGCACGTTTAGGGGGTCAAATTTGAGTTCGAAGACGGAAAATAATAATAATTAAAGCTGCGAGCAGCGATGGGCGGGTCCTCGTTTCCGCCGGCGCCACCGCCAGGCCAAAAGCCACCAGCAGGCCGGGTAAGTCCTGGACTCTGTACTCTGTGTTTTTCGAGTCAATCGGTCAATATATGGGCGAGTTACAGGGCACTTCCTGTTTCGGGTGACCTACTTCCTGTGTGCTCCCCCTCCCCCCTCCCTCTCCTCCTTCTCTTACACACGCACACACACACCTGTCGTTAACTGTCGAAAACCCAGAAGAAACAGGGAAACTAGCACCTTTTAAACTTGTCATAATTCATGAACGGTAGATGATAGAGCAAAAATCTTCAGTTCGTGAGCGTCACAAGACGTTCAGCTGCGCCCACGTTGAATTTCGTGAAAAACGGGTGAGAATTGAGCGATTAATGACAGTTTTAAAATCTTTGTCGTCGTGAAATTTCCAAACTCCAAATCACAGTTTTTAACATGGGTGTGGATGAGAGCGCTGACCGGAACTCTCTGGGCAATTAGGTGATTTGAAGAAAAACCGCAAGTCGTATGAAAATAAAAACAACACACAGGGTAAGCCAACAACCATAGCAACGTTTTGATGTAAAAAATGTTTGTTTAAGTTGGAAATTGTGGGCAGGAGGGAAGTTTGTTTGGATATTTTTTTTAATACTTTTGTTAGAGTGAGAGAAGACCACGCCCACACAATTTCAGAGCTCTGAAAATGGGTAAAACGTAAATTGCGATTGTGGAAAATCTGTGATATGTATGAAATCGTGGACTTAGGTGAGAAAAGTCCCAAGTCTTGTGACCCGTTTAAAGTTTCAATGACGTTTCTACGTGAAAGTATGACGACACTGCGAGGCTCCAAAGAGGGCTTGGTTTGTCTCATTTTCCCATTCGTGTGTATGTGAAAATGAAAAGACAAATTTTTTGTCGTTTTTTGCGATTTGTGTCGCCATGGTAACTCGAAACTCTTAGAAAAGTCATAGCCGGCATTTCACGAAGAAACCGCACGTTCTGATATAAGATATGTCAGGGTTTTCTCAAAACTGTAGGAGGAGATACATTTCAAAGTTTTGCGCGGGAGAAGAACGCATCCAAAATGGCCGACATGGCTTTTGAGAGAAATTCGCGTTCGTGGACATGTTCGGAGACGTTGTCCCGTGTCACCTGTGAAGTTTCATGCCGATCGGTCAATGTATGGCAAAGTTATAGCGCGTTTCGTGTTTCCCGGCGAGCCCTCGAAATTCGCCAAAGTTCCGATGGCTGCCGTTTGCGCGCCCTTTCAAATGTGGGAAATATTCTCCAAAGGCTTGATCGTGGAAGGGTCTAGTACAGTTTGACGTGTTTTTCATCTTCCTAGGATAAACGGCCTCAGAGCGGCAAGAGGATGAGCTCTTGCATGATCGCCAGCGGCACTGTATGTTCCAGGACACCTGTCTCCTGCCTGTTGATGTGGGACAGGAAGCCTTAGATCAGTATTTCGACGACATACTGAATCTGGCTCCAGGAGAAGGGAACAATCCTGTGAAAATGCTGTCGGATCTCGCAAATGAAGCCAAATGCTTCCCAGTGTTGTTTCCCCTCGGACGTAACACCTATCACGAGACTAGGCCATATCGTTTGACAATGTCACGATATCTAAATAACAGGATTCTACATGCTGATGGCAGGTTTGCGCAGAATGTAGAATACATCTTTTTTGGCCAGTATATGTCGGAGATTCAGCAGGTTGTGTCCGGTGTGTCGATTGCCTTGCGAAAAGGCAGAGGAGGCGGTGCGACGCAAAGGGTGAGCAAAAGCTTGTTGAAAGATGAAGAATCTTTGAAGAAGCTTTTGCAGTTTGACGAAGGGTATCGTTTTCTGAAGCCGATCAGAGGTACCCCGTCTTTTTGGCAAGGAGTACAGCGTGACTTGATCGCTTGCGTCCGTCAGCTGGGTATTCCTACGTGGTTCTGCTCGTTCTCTTCTGCTGATCTACGGTGGACTAATCTTCTGAACAGTATTTTGAAGCAGCAAGGGAGAACGCAGACAGTGGAGAGTTTGGAGTGGGCAGACAGATGTGACCTGCTCCGACGTAATCCTGTCACTGCAGCCAGGATGTTTGATTTCCGCTGGCACGTTTTTCTGAACGAGGTTCTGAAGTCTCCATCGCATCCAATCGGTAAAATTATCGACTACTTTTACCGAGTGGAATTTCAGCAGCGAGGTTCCCCTCACGTTCATTGCTTGTTTTGGATTGAAAATGCCCCCAGGATTGACGAAAACACAGACGAAGAGGTAGTTCAATTCATCGACAGGTACGTAACTTGTGAACTGCCTTCACGAGACGAAGGGTTACTTGACATCGTGACATCTGTGCAGCAACATTCAAAGAGGCATTCCAAAACTTGCAAGAAGAAGAACACGGTTTGTCGGTTCAACTTTCCCAGACCGGTCTCCTCACGGACATTTGTATGCCGCAACGCAGACGATGAGGCAAACAAAAATGCGTGCCATTGTAAGGACGTCGATGTCGACACAAATGAGGTAATATGCACCTGTGGGAAACGGGGTGAGGACAAGCCTCAGAGGATGCCTAGGGAGATTGCCTGTGAAATTTTGACGGCTATCAAGACGGCGGTGTCAAATGAGGACCTTACCTTTGACAGCACAGAACAATTGTTTGAATCTTTGGGTATCAGTCAAGCCCTTTTTGAGGCTGCATACAAGCGCAGTGCCAAGAAAACGCACATTGTGTTGAAAAGGCAGCCTCAATCAGTTTGGATTAATCAGTATAGTCAGCCACTGCTAAAATGCTGGAATGCGAATTTGGACATCCAGTATGTGGTCGACGCATATGCCTGCATTGTGTACATCATTTCTTACATTTCCAAGGCAGAGCGGGAGATGGGATTGTTGTTGGCTAATGCGCAGAAAGAGGCTGCGAAAGGCAACAGCAGTGCGAAAGATGCGCTGAAAAAGTTAGGCAGTGTTTATCTTCACAACAGAGATGTGTGTGCTCAGGAAGCAGTTTATAGACTGACAAACATGCATCTCAGGGAAAATTCTAGGAATGTCGTGTTTGTTCCGACAGGGGAAAATGTTGTGAAAATGAGCCTGCCTATAAGTCGGTTGAAGGAAAAGGCAACTGCAAATGAACTTACCACTTCAAACATGTGGATGACTAGTTTGGTTGAGCGCTACAAGAATCGTCCAAACGACAGCACATTTAATGACATGTGCATAGCAACGTTTGCTTCAGAATATCGGATTCTGAGCAAAAATCAAAAATCAAAGAACCCAATTAGATTGACCAACAATTGCGGTTTTATCGCTAAAAGGACACGAACACAACCGGCAGTTGTTCGTTACATGCGCGTTTCTGAGACCAAAAATCCTGAATTATTTCACAGGACTATTTTGCAGTTGTTTTTGCCCTATCGTCTTGACGTACAGTTGAAGCCTTCCCATTTTGAGTCGTTTCAACAGTTTTACGAAGATGGTCACGTCGGGTTGAGTGATGGGTCGTTGGAGTCTGTCAAATCAGTGGTTGACCAAAACAGAGGCAGCTTTGAAAAGATCGACTCGGCAGTATTGACAAATATTCAGGAAAACGTAGACCTCGGCGATGAATTCGAAGATGCCTGGGCGCAATTGTGCCCAGAGCAAGAGATCGAGCGAGCTGAGACCAATGAGGAACGGATGGAGAGCAGACAGGCTTTTGAAGAAAACGAAACGGAAAACATACCAGATTTGGCGGTCACTCGTGAGCAGGTTGCACATTTGGAAAAGAAATCCAACATCCTGTGCAGAAGTGACGGATTGGCTTTGATTAGGTCTTTGAATGAAACCCAGCTGTCTGTTTTCTATCAGATTCGTCAGTGGTGTTTGGCCAAGATCAACGGGCAAAACCCTGATCCGTTCCATTTGTTTGTCACAGGTGGTGCCGGGACAGGTAAGAGTCACTTGATCAAGGCCATTCAGTACGAGGCAACGAGGTTGTTGTCACCAGTGTGTCGTCAACCAGACAACATTTGTGTCTTATTAGCTGCTCCCACTGGGATCGCTGCATTCAATTTGCATGCGTCTACTATTCACACCACTTTTAGCATCGGAAAGGATGTGAGCTTGCCGTACACCCCTTTGGGTGAAGAGAAGCTCAATGCTTTGCGGGCTAAATATGTTGATTTGCAATTGGTGATAATTGACGAAATATCAATGGTGGACCATAACCTCTTGTCTTATATTCACGGCAGATTGAGACAAATTAAACAGACCGGTGACTATTCCCCATTTGCGAATGTCAGCGTGATTGCCGTCGGAGATTTTTTCCAGCTGCCTCCGGTCAGAGGTAAACCCCTGTACGTTGACAGTGGTCCCGTCAACTTGTGGTCGAGCTTCTCTGTCGTCGAACTCACTGAGATAGTGCGACAGAAGGACGGTGAGTTTGCGCAGTTGTTGAACAGAGTTAGAACTCGTTCAAAGGGGGTCCCCATGCTGCAGAGCGACGTTGACGTCTTGAAAAACTGTGAAACCGGTGAAGTCAGCCCAGCTTTACACATTTACCCGACAAACCTGCAAGTAAATGGGCACAACACTCAGCAGCTAAAGGAAACCTGTCCCGATTATGTGGAGATAGCTGCTCAAGATTATGTCAACAGTAAGAAAACAGGAAAGCTTGAGCTGAAGGGGCGCCATCATATCAAAACATCTCACACGTGTTTGGCTGAGACGTTGTTGCTCGGCAAGAATGCGCGGGTAATGTTAATTAAAAACATTGACGTGATGGATGGTCTTGTTAATGGAGTTTGTGGCACTGTAACAGAGATAGTTAGGTCAGAGACTAGTCGCTTTCCTCTTAAAATCTATGTGAAGTTTGATGAAGAGCATGTAGGTGTACAGAGGAGGAAGCAGTCACCAAATGTTCCCGTAGATTTAATTGGTTCCACAGCCATCGAACCAGAAGAGGAAAGGGCTACGAAACAGGGCGGAATGAGACGGCAGTTTCCCCTTAAGTTGGCATGGGCTGTTACAGTGCACAAAGTTCAGGGGCTTACTGTTGACGACGCTGTGGTTTGTCTTAAGAAGGTCTTTTCAGCTGGGCAAGCCTACGTTGCATTAAGTCGTGTTCGAACTTTGTCAGGATTGATAATTGAAGATTTTAAAGAGAAGGCGATCTATTGCAGGGACGACATTAAGGGTGCAATTGACAATATGCCCAAATTAGTCATAGAAAATTTGACTGAACCTTTATTCGAAGACAACGTATTCGTCACACACAGATTCACCGTGTTCTTGATGAATGTCCAAAATTTAACCCTTCACCTCGCAGATTTGGCAACATGTACACAGCATTTGCAGCTTAACTGTATTGCTGTTACAGAGACATGGCTACCAGCTGGTCCACCAGCCCAAAACGTAAACATAGATGGCTATACATTCCATAGTTGTCCTCGCAGTTTATCCTATTCGAGCAGCAATCTGGCCTTAATTGCTTTGCAAGGACAACAACATGGCGGAGTTGGCATATACATTTCAAACAATGTGACATATGAAAGACTCCGAATGCCTGATGTAAATTTAGAATGTTTAATCTTTAAATTTACTAGTTATCAGATATTGGTAGCCGTGATTTACAGACCACCTTCATATCCCATATCTTTGTTTAAAGAACATTTTGGCAAATTAATCGATTGGCTGGATACACAGTGCCAAACTGTCGCAATCATGGGGGATTTCAATGATGACATTTTGAAATCATCATCAATCTGCAAATTTGTAACCGACCGAGGCTATGTTCAGCACATCTTTGAACCAACCACAGAGAGAGGTACTTTAATCGATCATGTGTATGTAAAGTCCTCACAGTATCTTGTTGGGTCTGTTGTTTGTCCCACTTACTTTAGTGATCATGAGGGGATTTTGTGTGCGTTGATGTCTGTTGATGGTTTTGATGAGGAAGAGGAGTTGTAGGTATGTGTTTGTGTGTAAGAAGTCCTGATGGTTTGTTAGTGTTCTTGTTTGTGTGTAGATAAGGTTGTTTGGATTCACATCACTGTGCATTGTTAGTCATTGCAGAGTCTAATAGACTTGTAATGCAGTGGGGCTTTTTTAGGTGTGCTGGCTGTGTTTGGTTGTGTTTTTTTAGTTTTAGTGTTGTGGCTGGGTTTAGTTGTGTTTTTTTAGTGTTGTGGCTGTGTTTTGTTGTTTATTTAGTGTTGTAGCTGTGTTTGGTTGTTATTTGGTGTGGTGGCTGTTTGGTTATTTTGTAGTGTTGTGGCTGTTTGGTTGTGTTTTTTAGTGTTGAGGATGTGTTTGGTTGTGTTTTCTTTTGCGGTTTGTCCCTGTTCCTGTCCTGTTTCTTTCAGGTACATCTGACCAGTCATGAGGTGGAACAGGTCCAGGGAAGCTCCATGAGGTGAGTCAAACAGTGTAAGTATTTGTAAGTAGTTATTATTGTTGTTGTTGTTGTTGTTGTTGTTGTTGTTGTTGTTGTTGTGTGGATAGGTTTCTTTTTCCTGCCTTAACAGCAGAACATTTTTCTATGACATAATAGCATTTTATGCAATTATGTCATAATATGCTGTTGTTAAGGCAGGTTTTGCTTTTCCTTCCCTGTAGTGTCAAAAAGCAAAAGGCACTGGTGTTGGACTCCTGGTTTACCAGGACGGGGTTCAATTCCCTGCGGTGCCCTGCTGATTGATTTTACATGAAAGCCATAGCAATTTGGTCATAGTTTTGTGCGAGTACTTGTTTTGTGGATAGGCTTCTATTAATTCACCTCAGTGTTTATTCTTAATATCTGCTGAGACTAATACACTTGTAATGTAGCAGGGTTTTTTTTAGGTGTTATGGCTGTGTTAGTTTTTGGTCTCTGTTGGTGTTTTGTCCCTGTTCCTGTCTGCTTTTTCCCAGGTCTTGTACATCTGATCATTCAATGCTGAGGCATACCAGGGGCCTCGTTTAAAAGAGTGTGCAGCTACGTACGCAAAGAAATTCTCAGATTTATAAAACCTTGCGTATGCCGAGTCTTGCGCACCTTCTCTTTATACATCCCATCAAACGTGAAAGTGAGTAGAGGTGAATGAGTAACACACCACGCCCTCGTTCCACCCACACATTAATATACAAATGACTCTAAAACGCCCTCTCTGACGCCTTCTTCCTGAAGAACGAATGCGCCAGCAAAGGAAGAAACTAAAAGAAAAAGAAGGAACGTGTGTGATGAACGCATCGATGTATCAAGTGTAATTTAAAAAAAATACATTATTTTGTTTGTTTGTGTGTTTTGGAATTAGAGATAAACACAAAGTAACTAAATGTCAGGGTCACAGCGGCTGCTCTCATATTAATGTTGATGCTTTAAAAACTGGCTGTGCATTGATAGTTGATCGTGTGGGTGTTGTTTTTCTGATGTAACATGTTTGTTGAGACATGACTTATCCATGTGAGCTGAATTTACAGATCATTTCAACTTTCTATAAATGTGTCAGTGTCACACGTCATCATCCTGTTACACACATGACACACAGAATAAGCACACAGCTCACTGAGTTACTCCATGTAACTTTCATTACTGTCACTGATTGTGTTGTGGAAGCCGGGGAGGGAGGAAGAGGGAGGAAGGAGATGCCAGTGTGCTGATGTCTCAGGTGTGCCGGTGTCTCCAGCAGCTGAAGAGCGCACACCTGCATCACCTTTCTCTTCTGATGAAAGGTGCAGAGTGGTGGCGGAAGAACTTTTTTGCAGTCATTTCATTATCGTATGGATTAAGATGGGTGTTGTGGCAAAAATTGTCGCAAGGTGTCTGATGAAGAAATAAAGTTCCAACAAAAGTTGATTGCCTGAAGCATTGGATTATTTCTTTGCAAAGAGAGAGTCAACAGGAGACAACAGCTCGGAAGCAAGTCCAAGATGGCTCTGAGGAGCATGAGAAAGTTTGTATAGTTTATAGTTGGTGTGTTTGGTGCTCTAAGTGTTGTCTGTGCAGCTGGTGACCTTGGTTAACAGGATGGGAATCAGGTTTGTGTGGGTGTAATTCAGCCTGCTAGATGTTTGAGTTAAGGGTGTAAATGTGTAAAGGTGGGAAGTTCCAGTGTGTTAAAGTTTAAATGTGTAATGTTGATGAGCAAACATCACGTTGTGATGAGCAAACATGGAAAATAACATTTCATGTTATCCCAGTCAATTGGTCAATGTATGGGTGATTAATAGGTTACTTCCGGTTTCTGGTGACCTACTTCCTTTGCGCAGGTCATAGTTTGTTCAGTGCAGGGCCTTGGTATCCCATGTCAATTTCAGGTCTCTATGTAAAAGTGTGACAACACTGTGAGATTCTAAACTGGTCCAGGTTCTGATCATGTTTCCCATGTATGTGTATGTGGAAATGATTACGCCGTTTGGGGATTTTTGTTGCCATGGTTACTCAAAACGCTTAGAAAAGTCATAACCGGCTATTCCCGATCAAATCGCACGTTTTGATATAGGATGTGTGGGGGGTTTCTCAAAACTGTGGGAGGAGTTGAGCGTCAAAGTTTGTGGTGGAGAAGTACATTTAGATACAGAGTGATTGACAAGCTCCCCCTCCCCCTTCTCTTACACACGCACACACACACCTGTCGTTAACTGTCGAAAACCCAGAAGAAACAGGGAAACTAGCACCTTTTAAACTTGTCATAATTCATGAACGGTAGATATTAGAGCTAAAATTTTCGGTTCGTGAGCGTCACAAGACGTTCAGCTGCGCCCACGTTGAATTTCGTGAGAAACGTGTGTGAATTGAGCGATGAATGACAGTTTTAAAATCTTTGTCGTCGTGAAATTTCCAAACTCCAAATCACAGTTTTTAACATGGGCGTGGATGAGAGCGCTGACCAGAACTCTCTGCGCAATTAGGTGATTTGAAGAAAAACCGCAAGTCGTATGAAAATAAAAACAACACACAGGGTTAGCCAACAACCATAGCAACGTTTTGATGTAAAAAATGTTTGTTTAAGTTTGAAATTGTGGGCAGGAGAGAAGTTTGTTTGGATATTTTAGTTAACACTTTTCTCAGAGTGAGAGAAGACCACGCCCACACAATTTCAGAGCTCAGAAAATGGGCAAAACGTAAATTGCGATTGTGGAAAATCCGTGATATGTATGGAAACGTCGACTTAGGTGAGAAAAGTCCCAAGTCTTGTGACCCAATTAAAGTTTCAATGACGTTTCTACGTCAAAGTATGACGACACTGTGAGGCTCCAAAGAGGGCTTGGTTTGTCTCATTTTCCCATTCGTGTGTATGTGAAAATGAAAAGACAGAATTTTGGTAGTTTTTTGCGATTTGTGTCGTCATGGTAACTCGAAACTCTTAGAAAAGTCATAGCCAGCATTTCACGAAGAAACCGCACGTTCTGATATAAGATATGTCAGGGTTTTCTCAAAACTGGAGGAGGAGATACATTTCAAAGGTTTGCACGGGAGAAGAACGCATCCAAGATGGCCGACATCGCTTTTGGGTGAAATTCGCGTTCGTAGACATGTTCGGGGACATTGTCCCGTGTCACCTGTGAAGTTTCATGCCGATCGGTCAATGTATGGCAAAGTTATAGCGCGTTTCGTGTTTCGCGGCGAGCCCTCGAAATTCGCCAAAGTTCCGATGGCTACCGTTTGCACGCCGTTTTGAATCTGGGAAATATTCTCCAAAGGTTTGATCGTGGAAGGGTCTAGTACAGTTTGACGCGTTTTTCATCTTCCTAGGATAAACGGCCTTAGAGCGGCAGGCTCAGATACGAAACTTGCCAAATGCCCAGGAAAACGCCAAATCCAAGATGGCGGACTTCCTGTTGAGTTGAGGTCATGGTGTCAAGAGGAATTTTTGTTCGGCTCGGACCGGGCAATATACCCAACGATTTTCAAGTACTTCGGCGCAACTAAACTTTTTCCAGCTCCATAGGCACTTGACCTCTGGGGGCGCTACAGAGCCATTTTGCATAGGTTTGTCCCAAGTCCATTATTTTATAAAATTTTTCGCCAGTTCTGATGTGCGTGCAAATTTTCGTCCGAATTCACGCACGTTCAGGGGGTCAAATTCAAGATCAAAGCGGCAGAAGGAAAAGAATAATAATAATTCCTTGAATTACAATAGGTTCCTCGTCACGAGTGTAACGAGGACCCTAATTAAAGCTGCGAGCAGCGATGGGCGGGTCCTCGTTTCCGCCGGCGCCACCGCCAGGCCAAAAGCCACCAGCAGGCCGGGTAAGTCCTGGACTCTGCACTCTGTGTTTTTCGAGTCAATCGGTCAATATATGGGCGAGTTACAGGGCACTTCCGGTTTCGGGTGACCTACTTCCTGTGTGCTCCCCCTCCCCCCTCCCTCTCCTCCTTCTCTTACACACGCACACACACACCTGTCGTTAACTGTCGAAAACCCAGAAGAAACTGGGAAACTAGCACCTTTTAAACTTGTCATAATTCATGAACGGTAGATGATAGAGCTAAAATTTTCGGTTCGTGAGCGTCACAAGACGTTCAGCTGCGCCCACTTTGAATTTCGTGAGAAACGGGTGTGAATTGAGCGATTAATGACAGTTTTAAAATCTTTGTCGTCGTGAATTTTCCAAACTCCAAATCACAGTTTTTAACATGGGCGTGGATGAGAGCGCTGACCAGAACTCTCTGCGCAATTAGGTGATTTGAAGAAAAACCGCAAGTCGTATGAAAATAAAAACAACACACAGGGTTAGCCAACAACCATAGCAACGTTTTGATGTAAAAAATGTTTGTTTAAGTTGGAAATTGTGGGCAGGAGAGAAGTTTGTTTGTATATTTTTGTTAATACTTTTCTTAGAGTGAGAGAAGACCACGCCCACACAATTTCAGAGCTCTGAAAATGGGTAAAACGTAAATTGCGATTGTGGAAAATCTGTGATATGTATGGAAACGTGGACTTAGGTGAGAAAAGTCCCAAGTCTTGTGACCCGTTTAAAGTTTCAATGACGCTTCTACGTCAAAGTATGACGACACTGTGAGGCTCCAAAGAGGGCTTGGTTTGTCTCATTTTCCCATTTGTGTGTATGTGAAAATGAAAAGACAAAATTTTAGTCGTTTTTTGCGATTTGTGTCGCCATGGTAACTCGAAACTCTTAGAAAAGTCATAGCCGGCATTTCACGAAGAAACCGCACGTTCTGATATAAGATATGTCAGGGTTTTCTCAAAACTGTAGGAGGAGATACATTTCAAAGTTTTGCGCGGGAGAAGAACGCATCCAAAATGGCCGACATGGCTTTTGAGAGAAATTCGCGTTCGTGGACATGTTCGGAGACGTTGTCCCGTGTCACCTGTGAAATTTTATGCCGATCGGTCAATGTATGGCAAAGTTATAGCGCGTTTCGTGTTTCGCGGCGAGTCCTCAAAATTCGCCAAAGTTCCGATGGCTGCCGTTTGCGCGCCCTTTCAAATCTGGGAAATATTCTCCAAAGGTTTGATCGTGGAAGGGTCTAGTACAGTTTGACGCATTTTTCATCTTCCTAGGATAAACGGCCTCAGAGCGGCAAGCTCAGATGCGAAACTTGCGAAAAGCCCAGGAAAACGCCAAATCCAAGATGGCGGACTTCCTGTTGAGTTGAGGTCATGGTGTCAAGAGGATTTTTTGTTCGTCTCAGGCCGGGCAATATATCCACCAATTTTCAAGTACTTTGGCGCAACTAAACTTTTTCCAGCTCCATAGGGCCCTGACCTGTGGAGGCGCTACTGAGCCATTTTGCATCGGTTTGTCACAAAACCATTATTTTCTAAAATTTTTCGCCAGTTCTGATGTGCGTGCAAATTTTCGTTCGTTTTGAAGCATGTTTAGGGGGTCAAATTCCAGTTTCCCTGGAGAGAAAAATAATAATAATTAAAGCTGCGAGCAGCGATGGGCGGGTCCTCGTTTCCGCCGGCGCCACCGCCAGGCCAAAAGCCACCAGCAGGCCGGGTAAGTCCTGGACTCTGCACTCTGTGTTTTTCGAGTCAATCGGTCAATATATGGGCGAGTTACAGGGCACTTCCTGTTTCGGGTGACCTACTTCCTGTGTGCTCCCCCTCCCCCCTCCCTCTCCTCCTTCTCTTACACACGCACACACACACCTGTCGTTAACTGTCGAAAACCCAGAAGAAACAGGGAAACTAGCACCTTTTAAACTTGTCATAATTCATGAACGGTAGATGATAGAGCTAAAATTTTCAGTTCGTGAGCGTCACAAGACGTTCAGCTACGCCCACGTCAAATTTCATGAGAAACGGGTGAGAATTGACCAAGTAATGACAGTTTTAAAATCTTTGTCGTCGTGAATTTTCAAAACTCCAAATCACAGTTTTTAACATGGGCGTGGATGAGAGCATTGACCGGAACTCTCTGCGCAATTAGGTGATTTGAAGAAAAACCGCAAGTCATATGCAAATAAAAACAACACACAGGGTTAGCCAACAACCATAGCAACATTTTGATGTAAAAAATGTTTGTTTAAGTTGGAAATTGTGGGCAGGAGAGAAGTTTGTTTGGATATTTTACTTAATACTTTTCTTAGAGTGAGAGAAGACCACGCCCACACAATTTCAGAGCTCAGAAAATGGGCAAAACGTAAATTGCGATTGTGGAAAAATCGTGATATGTATGGATACGTCGACTTAGATGGTAAAAGTCCCAAGTCTTGTGACCCGTTGAAAATTTCAATGACGTTTCTACGTGAAAGTATGACGACACTGCGAGGCTCCAAAGAGGGCTTGGTTTGTCTCATTTTCCCATTCGTGTGTATGTGAAACTGAAAAGGCAAATTTTTTGTCGTTTTTTGCGATTTGTGTTGCCATGGTAACTCGAAACTCTTAGAAAAGTCATAGCCAGCATTTCACGAAGAAACCGCACGTTCTGATATAAGATATGTGAGGGTTTTCTCAAAACTGTAGGAGGAGATACATTTCAAAGTTTTGCGCGGGAGAAGAACGCATCCAAGATGGCCGACATAGCTTTTGCGAGAAATTCGCGTTCGTGGACATGTTGGGGGACGTTGTCCTGTGTCACCTGTGAAGTTTCATGCCGATCGGGCAATGTATGGCAAAGTTATAACGTGTTTCGTGTTTGGCGGCGAGCCCTCGAAATGCGCCAAAGTTCTGATGGCTGCCGTTTGCGCGCCCTTTCAAATCTGGGAAATATTCTCCAAAGGTTTGATCGTGGAAGGGTCTAGTACAGTTTGACGCATTTTTCATCTTCCTAGGATAAACGGCCTCAGAGCGGCAAGCCCAGATACGAAACTTGCGAAAAGCCCAGGAAAACGCCAAATCCAAGATGGCGGACTTCCTGTTGAGTTGAGGTCATGGTGTCAAGAGGAATTTTTGTTTGTCTCGGGCCGGGCAATAAACCCACCGATTTTCAAGTACTTCGGTGCAACTAAACTTTTTCCAGCTCCATAGGGACCTGACCTGTGGGGGCGCTACTGAGCCATTTTAAATTGGTTTGTCACGAGTCCATTATCATATATAAGTTTTCGCCAGTTCTGATGTGCGTGCAAATTTTCGTTCGTTTTCACGCACGTTTAGGGGGTCAAATTTGCGTTCGAAGACGGAGAAAAAGAATAAGAATAATAATAATCTGTAGAATTTCAATTTAAATCTATGCTCTTCATCATCACTATGCTCCTCTTCATCACTATGCTCCTCTTCATCACTGGGCTCCTCATCACTGTTGTGTACGCGGTCTTGTGTACGCGTTTGTACAATTACAATAGGTTCCTCGTCACGAGTGTAACGAGGACCCTAATAATAATAATTAAAGCTGCGAGCAGCGATGGGCGGGTCCTCGTTTCCGCCGGCGCCACCGCCAGGCCAAAAGCCACCAGCAGGCCGGGTAAGTCCTGGACTCTGCACTCTGTGTTTTTCGAGTCAATCGGTCAATATATGGGCGAGTTACAGGGCACTTCCTGTTTCGGGTGACCTACTTCCTGTGTGCTCCCCCTCCCCCCTCCCTCTCCTCCTTCTCTTACACACGCACACACACACCTGTCGTTAACTGTCGAAAACCCAGAAGAAACAGGGAAACTAGCACCTTTTAAACTTGTCATAATTCATGAACGGTAGATGATAGAGCAAAAATGTTCGGTTCGTGAGCGTCACAAGACGTTCAGCTGCGCCCACGTTGAATTTCGTGAGAAACGGGTGTGAATTGAGCGATTAATGACAGTTTTAAAATCTTTGTCGTCGTGAATTTTCCAAACTCCAAATCACAGTTTTTAACATGGGTGTGGATGAGAGCGCTGACCGGAACTCTCTGCGCAATTAGGTGATTTGAAGAAAAACCGCAAGTCGTATGCAAATAACAACAACACACAGGGTTAGCCAACAACCATAGCAACGTTTTGATGTAAAAAATGTTTGTTTAAGTTGGAAATTGTGGGCAGGAGAGAAGTTTGTTTGTATATTTTTGTTAATACTTTTCTTAGAGTGAGAGAAGACCACGCCCACACAATTTCAGGGCTCTGAAAATGGGTAAAACGTAAATTGCGATTGTGGAAAATCTGTGATATGTATGGAAACGTGGACTTAGGTGATAAAAGTCCCAAGTCTTGTGACCCGTTTAAAGTTTCAATGACGTTTCTACGTCAAAGTATGACGACACTGCGAGGCTCCAAAGAGGGCTTGGTTTGTCTCATTTTCCCATTCGTGTGTATGTGAAACTGAAAAGGCCAAATTTTTGTTGTTTTTTGCGATTTGTGTCGCCATGGTAACTCGAAACTCTTAGAAAAGTCATAGCCAGCATTTCACGAAGAAACCGCACGTTCTGATATAAGATATGTGAGGGTTTTCTCAAAACTGTAGGAGGAGATACATTTCAAAGTTTTGCGCGGGAGAAGAACGCATCCAAGATGGCCGACATCGCTTTTGCGAGAAATTTGCGTTCGTGGACATGTTCGGGGACGTTGTCCCGTGTCACCTGTGAAGTTTCATGCCGATCGGTCAATGTATGGCAAAGTTATAGCGCGTTTCGTGTTTGGTGGCGAGCCCTCGAAATTCGCCAAAGTTCCGATGGCTGCCGTTTGCGCGCCCTTTCAAATGTGGGAAATATTCTCCAAAGGTTTGATCGTGGAAGGGTCTAGTACAGTTTGACCCGTTTTTCATCTTCCTAGGATAAACGGCCTCAGAGCGGCAAGCTCAGATACAAAACGTGCGACAAGCCCAGGAAAACGCCAAATCCAAGATGGCGGACTTCCTGTTGAGTTGAGGTCATGGTGTCAAGAGGAATTTTTGTTCGTCTCGGGCCGGGCAATATATCCACCAATTTTCAAGTACTTTGGCGCAACTAAACTTTTTCCAGCTCCATAGGGCCCTGACCTGTGGAGGCGCTACTGAGCCATTTTGCATCGGTTTGTCACAAGTCCATTATTTTATAAAATTTTTCGCCAGTTCTGATGTGCGTGCAAATTTTCGTTCGTTTTGAAGCACGTTTAGGGGGTCAAATTCCAGTTTCCCTGGAGAGAAAAATAATAATAATAATAATAATAATCTTTACAATTTCAATTTAAATCTATGCTCTTCATCATCACTATGCTCCTCATCATCACTATGCTCCTCTTCATCACTGGGCTCCTCGTCACTGTTGTGTACGCGTTCTTGTGTACGCGTTTTTACAATTACAATAGGTTCCTCGTCACTGTAGTGTAACGAGGACCCTAATAAGAATTTGTACAATTTCAATTTAAATCTATGCTCTTCATCATCACTATGCTCCTCATCATCACTATGCTCCTCTTCATCACTGGGCTCCTCATCACTGTTGTGTACGCGGTCTTGTGTACGCGTTTTTACAATTACAATAGGTTCCTCGTCACGAGTGTAACGAGGACCCTAATAATCTTTACAATTTCAATTTAAACTTATGCTCTTCATCATCACTGGGCTCTTCATCACTGTTGTGTACGAGGTCCCTACCCTCATCACTGTTGTGTACGCGGTCTTGTGTACGCGTTTTTACAATTACAATAGGTTCCTCGTCACTGTAGTGTAACGAGGACCCTAATAATAATAATAATGGTGGTGGATACAAGAATGAGTCCAAAAAGGGTCATTGACTACATTCTTTTCTTGGCTAGAGTAAAGTTGTTTACCTTGACAGTTTTACCTGACTGCACTTCCTGTAATCTTCCTCAGAAGTATCATGTGATATTGCTGTGACCTCCGCTGTTATATCCAGATTATCCAGGAGTGATGCATGGTGTAACTAAAGTATCACAATTCTACTGGGTAAAGAAAAGAGATATTTGGTCATTTTGGCTTGAGCGGAAGTCAGAAAGGAGCATTTCAAGTTTAATTTGAGACACATTATATGTTGGTAGTAGGGCTGACATGTATATTTTTTGTTTTTAGTGTAACATTATTTGCTAATGTGGTACTTCTACTACTGCTGCTGTTTATTGGAGAGGTGAAAGGTCAGACTGTCAACAGATACCAAATGTAATATGAGTTATTTTGACAAAGAAAATGAAGAAAGAAATGAATAACAAATGAACTTGGTGTTGGCAGGTACAGTTTAAGCAAACCCATTAAGTATCCAGCTTAATGAGTTGATGCATTTCTGTCTGCTGACATTTTCACTGTAGTACTGCAACCATTAAAGTGATGTACATGCAGGCTTTATTTAATGTACTTAAATGTTAGTATTGTTAGCACATTAGCAGTGATGTAGAACATCTTCACAGGTCTGTGTCCACACATGATTAAGGGTTACGGGTTACAATGGTCCAGTAGCACAACCTGGTGGTGACAGAGGGAAGGAGTTTTTATTTACTACTCTGGTATAAACTGTGTGTGAGTAAAGTCTGGACTATGGAATATTTGCCATCATTTCAGTTGATTTAAAATAGTACTAGAGGAGTTACATCAATCACACATTTGGGCTAAATATCAAGCAAAAAAATGAATGGGAGATAAATTGATAGGATTTTCTCGATTCAATTGAAATGAAATAGAGTTACATTGACACTAACATATGGCTTGATTTGCTGATTAATAATGCACATGTTTGCGTACCTATAAATAATGAGTTTGGTCTGAACCTTTTAGCAATAATGTACAGGTGATTTAAAATAAGTGCCTCATGTGCAGTGCAGTGATGTTTAAATAATCACTAGCATATCGTCCATTACTGCTTGTTGTTTTTGAAAATTACACCTGCACCATGTGGCCAAAATACACAGTAAGATTTAGACTTGATCTTCCACAATATTGGAAACATCAGGATGGCGCTGTGATGCAGCAGAAATATTACGCCATCTACTGGTGACACAATGCATACCAAACACATTTCACTACATATTACCTATTCGGGGCAATAAACACAATGTATATTGGTGTTTTTATTGTAATAAAACATATAAAATGATACAAAATGACTATTAGGAAGATTTTTTGTCATGTTTCACACAAATATTGAAAATCCCTTTATGTTTGTACAGTTTTGGTCTTCAGGTCAAAGGGGAATAGTGAGAGTATATATCATATTGATAAATACCACTGATATGTAACCAATAAATAATTGATATGGGTGCAATTTATTTTGGAAAGTACCACAGTATTACTGGAAATAATTCACACATTGTATGTGAACAAACATATGATTTTCTTTTTTCGCAAATTAAAAACATGGACTTTACTTTTACAAACAACCTGGAAATATTTGTCCTGCATTTTCAGTATTTCACAATCAAAGTGTTTAAACTGTGACACAAAACTCTTAGACAAATCTCTGGCTCGTACAATAATAATTCTAATTATTATGTTCTGACTGAGGAACAGGTTTATGACATCAGGACATTCATCGGCTGAAACTGAACTGTTGCATATACATGGATACTGTCACGATCACACTTTCCCTCATCCCTATACCTATTATTTTGTGTGTGGATTTTTCTGTTCTGCTCTAGTAGGAGGCGTGGCTGACATACTTTCACTGAGGACACTGGTGATCAACTACACCTGCGGCAGCTCCTCCACACCTGCTCCTGATCAGCAATCAGGAGGCTTCTTAAGCCTGAGCCGCCGTTCACCAGCATCAGATCGTTTTAGCATCAACAGTGGTAGTGTCCTTGTGATTCTCTCATGATTGCTCTAGTCGGACTTCCTGGTTCTTGAATTGCCATTTGCTCAGACATGAGACTGTGACATGGTCCTACACAGTGGAACAAAGTGTGGATCGAAAATCAAACTGCACATCTACTGAACAACTTTCTTTGATGCACAGCTGCAAAGTAAACTGGATCAAGACAAAACTGATATCCTATGATGTCATTTCCCGCTTTTGATGCTCCTAGATTATTATATTTAATTGAAATTTAGAAGCTGCAGGAGGATGAAATGACTCCCTACTAAAGATCCTAAAAGAATGGCTTTTTTATCACTTAAAGAGCCCATATTATACTCTATTACCCCAAGTTAAACTAGTTCCTGATGCCCTAATGAACATGTCTGTGTCATGCTTTAGTCAAAATATCATAAGGATGAAGCACACTAGCAGTTCAACAACCCTGCCAAAACAGCCCTTTTCAGAATGCTCGGTTTTTGCCTGGTCATTAACATGTGAATGAGACCCAGGTAAACACACACTCACTGCTTCCAGGGGAGTGTCGATCTAACTTACTATCCACAGCCATACTGTCGCCACTTATCACCTATTGTCATGCAGCGTCGTCCCAACCCCCGCTCCATATACCCCGTAGTAATGTCCGTTTACCCGTTACTGCGTTTCACCGTAATGCATAGAGTGACCACGATTTTGGCTTCTCGCAGTCATAAAAACATTAGAATCGAAGAAAAACGATTAATGCGCCGCGCGGCATGTATGTAAATTCCTATGCTAGAAAAACACCTTGAATGCACCTGTGTTACTGCAGCTGCAAGTGACGTGTGGATCAATAATGAGGAGAGAACGTGGAAACACGACAGAAAGACAGCCTTTGGTTGAGAAGAAATGTAGGACAACATCTTTCTGCAGTGCTTTCAAACCCGTGCTCTTCATATTATTGATCCAAACAAGTCACTCGCTAACTGCAGCGGCACGTAACTGGTGCGTTCAAGGTGTTTTTCTAGCATAGGAATTTACATACACGATCAACAACAAAGGGCTTGTGAAGCTTGTGAACATTTTTTTCATAAATAAAATATATCCACTGGACTCACAAATCCTCTGAGGCTGGAAGTTTGTGTAAAACACTGTGCTCCGCTGTGCAGCCACTCTTCCTCCCTCGCCTGCACTCTCGTATTTCACAGGGACAAGGGGGAGCTACGGTGGAGCTGTGAAGTACTCTGCCTGGCGGGGTGCCAACATTCACGGTGAAATGCTCGCTATGTCGTAACTGCGCGGGAGGTTTAAACGTCGAGTGTTTTATCGCCTATACTTACACTAAGTGGAACCACTAAAACATGACTGAGTCTTGTTTTTTCACATTTTGGGGACTGTTATGGCCACCTGAGTCCCAAATATTAGTACTAAAATGATTAAAAAGTTGATTTTGCACAATATGGGCCCTTTAAAAAAACATACATTCGTTAAACACTGGTATTAATGATTAAAGCTTAATTATCCCTGTTTTTTTTTTTTTTTACGTAAATCAAATCTAGGCATCAGCTTCTGCCAAGCATCCACCAAGATATGTTTTATCTTCCCAAACGAGTTTGAAATTGAAAGTTGTTTCCTGAAATTCTTCCAGCACAGTGAACTGGTAAAACAAACTTGGAAGAAGAGTCTGTGGATGATCCCAAATCCTGCTGATGGAGCCAGTGAGAAGAAGAGCATTTCCCACTGTCATGTGAAGCTGTTAAAGTGCTAACTGCTTACACAGCCTTCAGGATGGGATCCTTTAAAAGCTTTAAAAAGACACTTGTGGTGCATATATTTAAATATTTTGCTGGTCATCTCCTTAACAAAGCTCCAATGTGTATCTGGACTCCCATGATTAAAAAGAAAATGTCTGGGACGTCTGTAAACATGATGACACTTTCTTCTTGTCATAAAAAATAAAATAAAATCACCCTGCAACTGTGTCTTGTGTCAGAAACATTTCATTCGTAGAAGGATCTTAGGATCCTCACATAAGAAGTGGCTACACATTCAGCTGCACTTCCCCAACACAACAAAGGCAAGTAGTTGATCTTACAAATGTAAATGCTTGAATTATATGGATAGAGATTTGATTTAAAAAAAAACAAAAAAACTGAGCCTTCAAGTCCTTGATGGTAACAACTTGTGTATAAAATTGAGCATCAAACACTGCCAGTGACATTCAGATGTCCAGTTATTATGTCCTCACTGCTCCCAGGATTTCTCAGAGGACAGGATCTCTGATAGTTCTGTACATTTGCAGCGACGTCACCTCCACACACGGGGTCTTAGAATTCTGTGGACGTCCTGTCGGGCTGTATCCAGCTGATCGGCCCATGGGACTGAAGCCCATGGTGGTGCGACCCATGTTTGCGAAACCCGATGATCGGGTCACAGCAGGACGCCGTAGGAAGCGACCAGATGTCACCAGGTCACCGTAGCCCTGTGCGTGAGAGAAGGCGTAGCCTGAGCGGCGGGAGCTGCTGCGGCGAATACGGTGACGTTGAGGAGGAGCAGGAGGTGTCGCTTTGGTCTGTCTCACCTTGAACATCACCTGCAAGTGAACAAAAATATCCACACACTTTTAGGAAACATGTAGTGTAAATAGCTAAATGTTAGACGCATCTATCCCAAACACAGGCGCTGATCACAAATGCTTTGGAAAAGCCAAGGGGGAAAATTGGCATGGTACTATTTATGGGCTGTGTAACAACTGGGAAAACAGGGAAAGACCGATGAAGGCAGATGTTTGCTTTATTTTTTATGAGAACAGGAAAAACCTTGATTATATTTTTATGGATGGATAATAATCACTAAACTACAGATCCCATCATTTGGGGAAAGCTACTCATTAAGCTGTGAGCCCTGAATTTTTAAACTGCATTACTTTATATTTTGGCAAATTCGCAATTAAATCCAGATGGAGAGGCAACTATCCGCTAACTTTTCTCATTTACCCTGAATTTTGGAAAAACTTTCCATGGAGCCCAAACTTTCACCCAAAGCACACATACTCGTGACGAGGGACCTTACAGATTACAAGGAACTCTAGAGGAGCGGGGCTGTGTGCTGAAGAACGCCAGTGCGTCTGCAACCCACCTTTGAACATGACCTTTAAAAGAAGACGAAAAACAAGTAAAACAAGAACTTGTTCATTTAAAAAATATGGAACAAAACCGCGAAACAACCGAGTGTTCTGTATATCTGAATAATATCTGAAAAACTGGTTGAACTAAGTGTGCAGCACACGCCAAAACACGTCAAGGAAAAGCTAAAGAAAGTTAACAGACTAAAATAAGCTCCCCCATACGTCGTCAGTCTCATTTGAAACAAATTTCTGGAACTTTGAGGTGTGGTGGAAACACAAAGAGGTTCCTGGAAATGTTGGTGGAAAAGGTCTTCAGAGAGGAAAAACTCTCTATTTATGTTTGTTTTTTTGTAGTGAACAACATAAAGCACTGCACATATTCTTACAGTTACAAACAAACCCAATGAATCTGTGAATGAAACATTTTCTTACTTCTTCTTAAAACTACATGTTTATCAAAACTGTTTGTCTTCTGGCTGAGGCAACAATAGCATGATGTGAAAGCATGACCGTGTCAGTGTGGAGTGCTGTACCTTGTCATTGATGGTGGGACAGAGCTGAATCAACAGGAAGCGGAAGGTAACCACAGGAAGAATGCACAGAGTGGAAGTCAGGAAAATGGTCAACCAGACGTTCTGCTGGTTCAGAGTGTTTCGGGCAGTTCCTGATTAAACACATGAACAACTTTAAATGGCAACACGTACAGGCAAACAAAGGGACACTAATGTGTTTTCACTTCAAATATATTATTGTGTTAGCTGAACCAGGTATTTAATACATACTCACCTACAAAAGAGAAGGCAGATGGCACCATGAGAAACATGCCGTTACTGTACATGGTGAATGTGACCACAAAATACATGGCCAGGCTGCCCAACACAAAGAAAGTGTTGACTGCAGTCCAGTAAGACATTTCCAAGCCCAACTACACAGAGACACACAGAGAGACAAAAGCAATGACTTTAATTCTGAGGACATGTTTCTCCAAGAAGAAGTATAAGGAACACAAAGGTTTCCTCATACCTGGAGGTTGACAGCAAACAGCAGACATGTCTGTGTTAAGAGGGCAAAGGACTGGTAATTGGCCACGTCCTTGCCGTCGTCTCTCACAGTGTTGTGCATGGCTGCGTAAGGGATGAAGAAGAGCACCAGGGAGCTGTAGCAGCTGTGGAGGGCACACTTGAAGAAGGCTCTCTTACTGAAGTAGAGGTTCAGTTGACCGGGGACATAGAGCTTTGGATGCTGGGAACTCCACACATCGTTCACATCCTGACCAGGACAAAGACATTAAGATTAGATCTTTCTAAACACATAAAAACGCATAGACACATCACAGTTACCTGATCAAACAGACTCATTCCCAGCACAGGTAGTGCTGTGTACACCAGATTGTAAAGTGTTATGAACCACTCATCATACACCGTCTGAAAAGTCCAAATACATTTATATATCAGAAATAAACAAAAACAAGTTGACAATTTGCTGATATATCATGATGCAAAGGTGCACAGGTACTGTTCATCTCTTTGAACACAAATGTGACAATAATATTTTTATCATTCATTCATTCATCCAGTCCATCACAGGGCCAACACACAGAGATGAACAAACACTCCTTTGGTCAATCTAGATTAACCTCTGCTGGTGTTTTTTTCTTATTATTCTACAACAGCCATCTATTTTAGCAGCAGCGCTCCTGCCACCTCCTCATTTCCCCTCCTTACCTGTGCGGAGAAGCCGCAGAAGAAGGCGTACCAGAAATGGACAAAGGTGAAGGTGAAGTTCTTGTAGAAGAAGTAGCGCAGGAACTTGCACATGCGCAGGTAGGACCAGCGGCCGTGCACCAGCAGGAGGCGCTGCAGGAAGCGGAACTGAGCAAAGGAGAAGTCACTGGACAGAACAGCCTGCATGCCCTCCTGACCTGAGATGCCCACACCAATATGAGCCGCTGTGCAGACAAAGACACAGAGAGAGAGTACAAGGTCACATGTATATGTTTATACTCTCATGGCTTACCAGGTGGACCAAAGCCTTTAAATAGCATACAGTATATATCAATCAATCACCTTCACTAAGGATAAGATTATCTTCTTGTCAGTTTGTATGCTTATCAGCAGCAGCATTTAAGAAGTGCAGAGTGGTTTTAGATTAAATTTCCTGGAGAAGGTTATGGCCCAATTAATTATTTTATTTTATTTTTTTTAACCTGTCCCGTCCAGTACCTTGGGCATGCACTATGGTTGACTGCATGTCTGTTGGTGTTGAGCAGATTTTGCTGTTTGCAGGATGAGTACAGTTTACACCGTCTTGCTATTTATGCATGTTTATTATTTTTTATTGATTTATATATTTACTTATTCGATGGTGCAGGAGGACCAGGCCGGACAGGGGGGGTGGGTAGACAGACAAGGGAGGTGTGATAGAGAGAGAGAGAGAGAGAGAGAGAGAGAGAGAGAGAGAGAGAGAGAGAGAGAGAGAGAGAGAGAGGAGAGAGAGAGAGAGAGAGAGAGAGAGAGAGAGAGAGAGAGAGAGAGAGAGAGAGAGAGAGAGAGAGAGAGAGAGAGAGAGAGAGAGAGAGAGAGAGAGAGAGAGAGAGAGGAGAGATGAGAGGAGAGAGAGAGAGAGAGAGAGAGAGAGAGAGAGATTTTTTAAGTCTCCTTTATTTGCTCAGAAAAAATTATCTTTTACATTTTTCTGGAGGAGAAAAAAAACAGAAGAAAAAGTACGAACATAAAAAACATTCAACTCAGGATTTGACCAAAAACTAAAACATTGTTTTCCACAGAACATAAAACACTCTTCTCTCCCCACACTTGCAAAAATTCCGTCAAGTTATTCGTTAACTTAAATAAAGTAAAATCAGTTTTTAGTCTGGTTTTTTAACATCCTCACAAACATGCGTTTTGCGTCCACATCCACGCTGTTCTCTACTCTGTTCCTCCGTGTTATGTACACGGCCATTTTTGATTGACCAACGAAAAAATTAAATAACTGGCAGTGAGTTTTTTTCCTCTTGTCATATCTGTAACCAAGAATAAAAACAGAGTGAGAGAACGTTTCATCAAACAAAGAAAAAAGCTGAACCAGAAAAAGAAACAGAGACGTTAATCTGACACAGTGTAAAAAACAGTGAAAGATGGTTTCTCTGTGTGAACAGGAAGGACATGAATCAGTGACGTTAGGGTTAATGAAATAAAAGCATTTACAGCCACCGCTCCATGGAGAAGCCTCCACTGGAGGTCTCCAGCTTTCTTGGTCAGCGGTGGCTTATACAGAGTTTTCCACTCTGGCTTCCGGACAGTTGTGAGGGACAGGTGAGTCCTCCAGGGAGTGTCCACTTTGTCCCTGAGCTTACTCTGCAGTAATGCTTTTAAAACCAGGTAGTACACTGTCCTACCTGTCATGTTGTCTAAACCATAATCACTAAAAACATTCATTTTTAAATAAAAACCAGAGTCACTTTCAAAAACAGGGGTGATTTTCATATTTGGGAAGGAGTCAGTGGGATCAGGCTGAGCTGAGCCATTACAATACTGAGTTAAAAGAGTCAGTTCAGAGTCAGTTAGCTGCCGCTTCCAGTCCTTCAGCAGGAGACCGCTCACCCTGACTGACCTGGTCCCCAGACACTGTGTCAGAGCAGCAGCATTGTCCAGGTGAGGTCCACACACCTGAACCACACGGCCCAGAGTCAGGACCCTGGCATCATAGAGTTTCTGCAGTAGGGACGGTCCCATGATGCAGCGAAAACGTGTCCCGTGAGTCACTGGTTCATTCAGGAGCCAGAAGAGAGAGTCACATCTCCCTCGTGTCTTAGAGAAAAGTCCCCACACTTTAAAAATCCCCTTGTAGAAGGTGGGGAAGTTTCCCAGGTTAAAACCACGTAAATCCATTAAAAACAGAGAGTCTGCCAGACCCAGTCCGCCACAACGCTCCAGAATGGCACGAGCCACTGGCCTCCAGACCAGGTCCGAGGGTCCAGTTAAGAAGCGCTGGATGTGCTGGAGCCTGAAAGCTGCTCTCCTGCTCGCCAGGTGGACTAATCCATGGCCCCCCTCTTCTTTGGGGAGAAAGAGGACACTCTGTGGAACCCAATGCAGACGATCCCAGAAGAAGTCCACCAGAACCGCCTGCACTCTGGACAGCAGCTTCTCTGGCGGGTCCAGACACATCAGCCGATGCCACAGCATGGAAGACACCAGGTTGTTTATAACGAGGACTCGACCTTTAAAGGACATCTTAGGCAGAATCCACCTCCACTTCTTAAGACGACCCTCGACCTGTTCAAGGAGTCCATCCCAGTTCTTGGAGGTAGAGGCTTCGTCTCCAAGATGAACACCCAAATACTTCAGTCCTCCCGTTCTCCACACTAAGCCCCCTGGTAAAGACAATGTATTCTCCAGCCCCTCCCCCACTGCCACAGCTTCACTTTTCCCCCAGTTGATCTTTGCAGAGGAAAGCTTCTTGAAGTCAGCGGCAGTTTGGGAGATGCTGTCAACATCACCTTGAGACCTCACAAAGAAAATGACATCATCAGCATACGCTGACACTTTAAAACAGTTCTCAAAACCCGGAAAAGACAGACCAGACAAACGAGACCTGAGCTTGTGTAGAAAAGGCTCCAGAGCCAAAGAGTACAGCATTCCTGACATTGAGCAGCCCTGTCTCACACCTCTCTGAACTTTAAAAGGAGAGCTTAAACTGCCATTGACCTTCAGCACACTCTCAATGTCACTGTACAGGACCTTGATCTTAGCTATAAAACCTGAGCTGAAGCCAAAAGCCTGCAGCGTCTGCCACAGGTAAAAAAGCATTTTCTTGATCTAGAGAAATCAGACCAAACTGTGAGCCTAATGAACTAGAGAGTTCCAAAATGTCACGAATTAGAGTGATGTTATCAGATATCAGCCTGCCGGGCACACAGTAGGTCTGGTCTACACCGATGACCTGCTCCATCACCTTCCTGAGCCTCATGGCCAGCACCTTGAGGCTCAGCTCAGCGGTAGTCGTCCCTTATACAGACTGTCCTGTAGGACACACAGAAGATCCTCCCAAATGACTGCCCAGAAGGTCTTGTAGAACTCTGCAGGGAGGCCGTCTATGCCGGGAGCTTTCCCGCCCTGCAGAGTCTGTAGCGCCTCCTGCAGCTCCTGGGCAGAAAGTTGTGCGCCGCCCTGCAGAGTCTGTAGCGCCTCCTGCAGCTCCTGGGCAGAAAGTTGTGCGTCCAGACCGTCTCTGTGGTCCTCTGTGACCTTTGGCAGTCCTTCAAAGAAAGACAGCGCCACCTCCGGTTCCTCCTGAAATTCTGTGGAGTACAGTTCCTGATAAAAACTGACAGCACACTGCCGAATGTCAGCGTCCTCCTGAAGTATCTGTCCGTCCTCAGACCTCAGTGAGTGCATCAGTCTTTTTTGGCCACTCTTGCGTTCCAGCCCAAAGAAAAAATGTGTGGGAGCATCCATCTCCACGACTCTCTGGAAGCGTGACCGGACCAGAGCACCATGTGCATGAAAACCCAGCAGGTCTGACAGAGCTGAGCGTTTGGCTTTGAGAACTTTAATTTGTTCTCGATCTCCTGTGGAATCTGCTAGACTTTGCAGTTGAACCACTTCTCTCTCCAGATCTCTCATAGATCTGCTCATGTCTCTCGTCACATTGAGAGTGTACTGCAAACAAAGCTGTTTAATCTGGACCTTCCCTATGTCCCACCACTGCTGTAACGAGCTGTACTCGCATTTAGTTTGTTTAAAATAAAACCAAAAATAACTGAATACATTCTTAAAACCAGTGTCTGACAGCAGTGTGGTGTTAAAATGCCAATAAGCACTTTTACATCTGATCTTCTTTATAAAAACCACACAGTGTATAAGAGAGTGATCAGACAACCCCACAGGACAAATAAAACAGCTCTTAAAAACATTAGCATGGTGCTCATAACAATAAAAACGATCAAGCCTGGCCAAAGACAACAGGTTATCCCTGCAGTGAGTCCAGGTGAACTGACGCTGGCTTTTGTGGATCCATCTCCACACGTCACACAGCTCAAAGGTTTCTACTATTGTTGCTAAACATTTCTTGGAAGCAGCGTTGGGTTCTGGGTGATTCCTGTCTAGCACAGGATTTACAGTGCAATTAAAATCACCTCCTAAAAACAGATAAGTGTCACTAGAGCAGTCTAAAAGCGCTTCTTTTAAAGTGTCTAAAAACACCAGTCTGTCTAAAGCTACAACAGGAACATATACATTCATAAAAATCATTTTAGTTCTCTCGAACTCTGCTGTTATTTTTAAAAACCGTCCTGGAACAATCTCGTCGACAGTGTATGAGGAGGGTGTGAATTCTCTGGAGAAGAGAATTGCGACCCCCCCACTGTTACTGTCTTTGTGGCTTAAAACCACCTCCCCAGTCCACTCCCTTCTCCAGTCACACTCATTTTCTGAGGTGCTGTGTGTCTCCTGGAGAAAAACTACATCCAGCTGCTTCGTTCGAATGAGAGTGAAGAGTGAAGCCCTCTTCACATCTTCACGTGCACCATTAATATTTAAAGAGCCCAGCTTCAACTCACACATGTTAATATAAAAACTGCATCCAAACAAAAACACACTTAACAAGCTAAAGAAAGAAAGAATAAAACCACTCATTCAGGACTCTCTTTCTCTAACTGGTTCCGAACTTTGCATAAAATCTTTTTCAGCCTAAAAATTTCGGTGTCCATAAAAGTGGGCTGACCAAGGTCTCCTTTATTCCTCATCAGAGTCCTCAAAGACTGACTGAGGAGACGCAGATCAGGGAAGTGATCCTCAACGTTCACTCCCTTCATTCCCTTTGTTTTAGTTAAAAAACTCCTGACATGTGAGAAGGTGTACTCACTGTGCACCTCCCTGTCCTCCTCATCACCCTGTGTGCTCTGAAAATCCTCCTCATCACCCAGTGTGTCTTCTTGTGTGTCGTTTTGTGTGTCACCCAGTGTGTCACCCAGTGTGTCACCCAGTGTGTCACCCAGTGTGTCACCCAGCGTGTCTTCTTGTGCACCGTCCTCTGACCCCTCAGTGGACACCTGTGTGTGTTCCTTTAACATTTTCTTGTTTTTTGTGACGTTTATTTTCGGTTCCACATTTTTCCTTTTAATAGAGCATTTGGGAGATTCTCCCATAGAATCGTCATTAACGTGGTCGTTATGGTCCAGAGCAGCCTCTGCCGCTCTGTCCACTGTCTGTCCTCTGTCTGCAGACGACTCGGTCTGGACACTCTGTCCATCACTGTTCTGTGTGTGTGTCTGTGGTGCGTGTGTGTGTGTCTGTGGTGTGTGTCTCTGTGGTGTGTGTGGCTGTGGTGCGTGTGTCTGTGGTGCGTGTGTGTGTGTCGGTGGTGCGTGTGTGTGTAGTGCGTGTGTGTGTGTCTGTGGTGCGTGTGTCTCAGGTGTTGCGCTGGGACCGTCGGCTCCGACAGGTGTCTCCGCCGCATCGGCAGCAGCAGCAGCGTCAGGCCGGCTGACAGCTGCCCCGCAACCAAAGCACCTGAGGGAGTCCGACGTAACGTGCACAGTATAATCGAAATCATCCACTCGGAATTTCAGGGCCAAATTTAAATCAGTTTTATTATCCTTCAGGATCATAAACACCTGTCTCCTGAAAGACACGACGTGCTTCAGGAGAGCAGATTTGCACCCGAGCGGAATCATTTTGATGGCGGACACGAGTTTCCCGTGCCGCGACAGTTCCTTCACCAGAGCTTCGTTGCTGGCAGGAGTAACCAGAGGTAACGCCTGCACCAGTGATCCTGCGACCACCACACCACTCTCTACGATATCGTTCACTTTGTCAGTGCTGTCCAAAAAGATAACAACAGCACTGTTCATCCTGGACGCAGATTTGACCCTTTCATAGCCAACAACTGCGCCCACGGCGAGGCTACACGCCTCCACTGACACGCCAACACCCGGACACAGTCTAACGGCGTGTCGCCGTGTCAGCTTCTCCAACCCGGAGACTCCAGGTGCTGCCATTGTCTGCAGGGCTGCAGAGCCGGCAGACACCGGCAAACACAAAATAACTCTACAACTATAAACAATAACAAATCAAAATCACTGGTTATAAAAGAAAAATTAACTATCAACAAAAAACCACCAACCAGCAAAAAGGAAGATGATGATGAATTTGTTAGGAAAAGTTAGTAAATCACTCACCACACTCTCAGCCACGCTCACTCCCAACATTCACTCAGAGAGAGAGAGAGAGAGAGAGAGAGAGAGAGAGAGAGAGAGAGAGACTGGATAGAAGTTAGTAGCGTAACACACTAAGGCAATAGGTAACATTAACAACAAAGGTGATCTTGTTTGCAACGGCTGTATCAGTTTATATTCGTTCTATCATGAACCAGAATGTGTATCTGTATGTCTGTGTATTCGCGCATCCATGTATGTGCGGAGGTTGTCCCTTGGTGTGGTCGAGAATCCGTGATGAGAACCGTGTCGCTGCCCCCCAGCTGCCCGGGTTAGGGTAAGGAGAAGGCCGGCAGTAACCCAGGCACATGGAGCGTCCACCGGCCATCCGGGCCAGGAGAAACCCGTAGCCGCCAGACCCAGGGCCAGCTGCAAGTCCACCCTGCACGAGACCAGGGCAGGGAGTCGCAAGGTCTCCATGAACAAAAATAAAACTGAGATTATTTTATTCGGGCAACAAAATCTCTTAAATGGCTATGACAGTGCCATAGGCACCCTGAAGCCTTACTGTCACCCATATGCAAGGAACCTTGGCGTTATTTTGGACAGTGACTTTAGGTTCGAGAAACAGATCAGCTCCATTGTGAAAACAAGCTTCTTCCAGCTAAGATTATTAGCAAAAGTAAAGGCTTATCTCCCCAGGAATGATCTCGAGAAAGTCATTCACACTTTTATTACTTCACGGTTAGACTACTGCAACTCTTTGTTTGTTGGTCTCGACCAGTCAGCACTGCGCCGTTTACAGGTGGTCCAAAACGCAGCCGCCCGCCTGCTGACTGGAAAGAAACGGCGTGATCATATCAGTCCTGTCCTCCTAGGAGTCATGGAAAGCCACGGCCAGGTCCCCCGGGGTTCCTTCCAACAGACCGCCAGCCGCCAGCAACTCCCCCCCCAACCCCCCCCCCCCCACAGCCGCCAGCGCCCCGAGACTCCACAGCCGCCTCTCAGCTCAGCCGAGAGGCGGGCGGGACACGGGTACCCGGGAGGTCCATTATACATGTGATCTACAGTATGTGTCAGTCAGTCATCTAGGTCATAATTGTCTCCTGTGGTCAGACGGTGGGCTGAAGAACTCTCATCTAAGGGGCTTCTGACTAACCTGTGGGAACACCGTGTATTTAGCCTGTGAGGTTGAAACCTGTTTAGAGAGGGTCATTCCACTCTGTGTGATGCACATGTAGGAACATCACATGGAGCTGTTACCTTTGATCATGCTGACATCGTTGGCTCCGTCCCCAATGGCCAGTGTCACCACTTGTTTGTACTTTTTCACCAGCTCCACCACCCGTGCTTTCTGCAGAGGAGTGACCCTGCAGCAAATCACTGATTTACACAAACATGCTGTCCTCAGGAACTCCAGCTCCATGCTGGGCTCCAGAGCGTAGGCCTGCAGAGAGTCAGGAAAAACAACAAAAACAACTGATGAAAATATGACAATTTAAAGCTTAGTACATTCCTTTTAGTCTTTAACTTGTTGAGACGAGGTTTAGACTGATTTCCCAGTGTAATGGCAAAACAAAAATGTATATTTTATCAGGCCTTGCTTTCATTTTATGCTCTTTGCCATCAAAGCATACAGGATTTTAAATAGAAAAAAAATATGGCACAAAAGAACTGCATTAATCAACATCCAAAACAATATTCAGCATTAATCCATCAGCCTCTATTATTATTATTATTATTATATTATTGTCACAGGGAAGTTTAATATCAGTTTCTGTTTAAGTGAACTAATCTTGAAATGATTTTAACGGTAAGTAGTTAGGTTAAGCTGCAGATTTCCAAACTAGATGTCCAAAATAGTAGAAGGTAATACATAATATACAAATGTATAAGCTATGTGGCTCATTGTGGCGCTATGTGTCATTCCCGCTGCTTGAGATCCACTCAACCCACTCCTACCTCCAGTTTAGCTTCTCCACCTGAGCCACCTAACCTCTCCAGTGTTCCTGCAGTCTACCATGACTTGGCGGAGGCGTTCTCAAAGGACCGTGCGCTTTCCTTACCTACTCATCGTCCCTACGATTGCGGAATTGATTTACTTCCTGGAGCCGCACTTCCTTCGAGACGCCTCTATAATCTCTCTAGAACTGAACGCCAAAGCATGGAGGACTATGTTAACCAATCTCTCTCTGCAGACCTCATCCGGCTCACTGCGGCCTTGCATCGACTACCGGGGACTAAATGATATCACTCTAAAGAACTGCTACGCCCTACCCCAGCTGGATGCAGCATTTACTCCCCTAAGTCAAGCACGGATATTCTCGAAGCTAGACCTAAGAAACGCCTACCACCTCGTCCGGATCCGCGAAGGAGATGAGTGGAAAACGGCATTCAACACCCCTGTTGGTCACTTTGAGTATCTGGTGATGCCTTTCGCCCCGACTAAAGCCCCCGCTGTGTTCCAGCACTTGGTAAATGACATTCTGCGAGACATGCTGGACAGGTTCCTCTTCGTCTATCTAGACGACATTCTTGCCTTGTCCAGCATGTCCGCCTGGTGCTCCGACTACTGGAGAAAATACTTTTTGTTAAAGGCGAGAAGTGTGCTTTCCACGCCACCTCTGTCCCTTTCCTAGGATTCGTGGCGGAACAGGGCCGTCTATCTCCGGATCCTTCAAAAATAGCTGCGGTGAAGGAATGGCCAACCCCGACTACGAGGAAGCAGTTACAACGCTTCCTCTGGTTTGCTAACTTTTACTGCCGCTTCACCAAGAAGAAGAGTCGTGGTTCATGGAGGGCCACCCACAATCAAATGGCCAGATGGAGAGAGCTAATCAGTCCATGGAGGTCGCTCTTCGCTGCATCGCCGCCCTCCACCCAGCCGATTGGAGCTTTGTCCTGCCATGGGTCGAATACGCCCACAACTCCCTCACCTCTGCTTCCACCGGCATCCCCTTTTATGGCCTTCCTGGGTTACCAAACGCCCCTATTCAACTTCCAGGAGGAGGAGGTGGCAGTATCTTCTGTCCAGGCCAACCTCCAGCGATGCCAAGCAGTGTGGCAACAGGTACTAGGTAGGTATTCAAAGCTTCTCAGATGTCCCAAAAACAGGCAAACGTGCACAGAATCCCGGCACCCAAATACCAACCGAAGCTACCCCGATCCCTGAACATCCATCCCACTTTCCACTTCTCTCTGCTCAAACCTGTGGTGGAGTCGGAACTGGAGTCTCGCCTTCTCCTGCCAAGACGCTGTCTCCGCTGTGCTACACTACGATCCATCTGCACGTCTCGTCTTCTCCTGGCGAGACGCTGTCTCCACCTGTGCTTCAGCGGCACTCCAGCTGCACGTCTCGTCTTCTCCACGAGGCACTGCCTCTTTCCAAACCACCATCAAGACCAAGTGAGTCCGTTCCTTCGGGAACGCAACACAAACTTTTTGCCATTGAGGAGCGGCGGCTCCTCCAACACCCAGCTGCAGTCCGTGTTCTTCTCTCACTCATTTTCTATTACATTCACATTAGTCTCTGTACCAACTAGACTAATAAATACTAGGGGTGTGACGATACACTTAGCTCACGAGACGAGACGAGACACGATATTGGGTTCACGAGAACGAGACGAGACGAGATTTTGAGAAAATTACAATGACAATATGACTGGACTTTGTAAAAAATTTCATTAAAAGTTCACTGGAAATGTTTAATTATGACTATTATGTGTTATTGTAAGACATTTATTAACAATACTTAAACACCAACTATAGAGTCTTGCAAAAAGACACTCTTGAAATTAAATAAATAATATAAATTTTTTTCACTTAAGTTAAATATTAATTAAGTAATCGGCCAGTGAATCTTAAAACAAGCCATGCAATGGTTACATTTAAAAGTAAATTAAAGCAACATAAACATAAAAGTGGTAGTGTCCCCTCATCTGCCTCATCTGGTGCAGACAAACGGCCCTTTTATTTCTGCGCACCGCCCTTGCGCTGTTCTCTTCTCCCTCTCCTGCGCCGTTCCTCGCTCTGCGCTCCTGCGTCTCCAAGCGGTCTCTTCCAAAGCAGACTGGATAATTTCTCTACGTGTTTTATCCCCACATAAGAATAATGATCTTTATGACGAGGATGGAGTACAGTCACGACCCTAACCCTAACCCTAACCCAAGTGCAGGTGATCTGAGTAAAACGTGACAGACTCTGAAGAGCAGAGCGCCCTTTTCATCGTTTTCACTCCGTGGTCTTTGTGAAAGAAGACACTTTAAAGCTGTAATTAAGGGAATAACAGATGCATCAGATGAGCTGATGTCTTAAGTTAACTGCTCAAAGAGAGAGAATGTTCTCTGCTGTGAAATGAATGTCGCGGGGAGTTCATAATCTGTGCCGCACGCAGCCAAGTTTCACTTTTGCGCAGAGACTTTCCAGCGTTTAACAGGTGCGTGTTTCGACCGCCGAATTATCGCTGCATCCCTAAATATAACATCTTTATTGACAAGAATGATGTAACTGTAATAATGACGGACTTGATAGTGTGACTTGGGTTTCAATCGGCACATGGACAAGCGTGCGCTGCGCTGATTACATGCGCTCTTGTTCCCCGAGGTGTATAAAAAAATCTATTTTAAATAAATAAACAAGCAACGCTGGCGACCCGCCAGGCTTATAATACACTGGGGGAAACCCTGATGTAAGGATGAGCTTTTAATAAACGTCTTTTTCCACAAATTGAAACAAAAATTCTTCTTTTCCTTCTCCTTCTTTAGGTCACAAATCTCGCGGGACAGTTTTTTACCGCGACGAGAAATATCGTCAAGTTTAATCTCGTCACACCCCTAATAAATACTGGTTTTCTTAACCTTTCGTCTCCTGCTCTGCATTCGGGTCCTCTATTCTATTCAGTCGTTTCTTCTCCATAGGAGAGAAACGTAACAATTCCTTCAATGTTTTTTTTCCACAGTTAATCCAATTCACAAAAGGAAAGCAGCAGGATTGTATACAACCTTCTTATAACGTACCAGACTGTGGCCGTTAATAACCAGACCGTACTCTCCGCTCACCACCTCATCTGTCATCAGTTTCACACCATTACCCAGCATCCTTTCTGGTAGAAACATTGACTCTGGAGTATCTGGGTTCATAGAGGTTCGGGCATGTCTGTTCCACAAGAAAATAAACAGCACATTAATGCATCACTGTACTGGTGTACACTGTACATCATTTCAACAGCCAGTCTAATTTTTAATTGTATTGTTTTTGCTCTGACCTCAGTTCCTCTCTGACGTCCTCAGGTGAATTGCTGGAGATGATAAAGATCTCATTCATCTCCTCTCGCAGTAGGTTGCATGAGTAGCCAATGTTTTCTGCTGTTTCTGCAAAACAAATGATCAGCAGTGAGCAGACAGTAACTTTAGAGTTAACATACAGAGCAGAAAGAAAACAGTCCATGAGAAAATGTGTTTAAACAATTTCAAAACAAACATGACAGGAGAGACGGTCATCCAGGGTTTGAAATATATCTGTGCAACAATTTGAAATATCCTACATCCAACATAACATGCACTAAACAAGTTATTATCATAGATTTAACATAAAACAAGATGATGTAACCCTGTTGACATTAACATGAATAACTGCACATGATTAAATATGTTTCTGTACCTTGTTTGTCACCAGTCAAAACCCAGACTTTAATGTCAGCTTTGGAAAGCTGCTCAATAGTCTGAGGAACCCCGTCTTGTAACTTGTCTTCTATGGCTGTTGCTCCGAGCAGCTGAACATAATCATCATCATCATCATCATCGTGATACTGTGCCTTTTTCAGCTCTGTACAAGAGAAATTCTGCTCCTTTGACCGTGTTTTATTTGCCCTTACCAGCAGATCTTTCTCTATCTCCTCGTACAACTGGTCCAGTTTGGTCTCCCGGTCATTCATTGTGATGCTGGCCTCATGGTGGCGCTGTCTCCATTCATTAAAGTAGTCCTCATCAAGATCCTTATAGGCCAGCGCCAGAGTACGCAGGCCCTCTCCAGCAAATTCCTGCAGATCACAGATGCACAAAGACCAATATTATGGATTTAAACTTTACGTGTAGGTACACGTATCTTTTTTTTTTTTTTGTCAGTTAAATTTTTATTGAAATTTTTTTCCAACATTTAAAACAAATACATGCAAACTGAACATATTGCCCGGGAAGTGAACGTTATCCATTCAGTCCTGTAAAATGGTGTATCTTTCAATTATTATTCCAGTCCAGTGTCAGCGTTTAGAGTCCTGTAATGGGTCCATTTCTCCCATTTCCTGTCCAGTTGTGCTCCCTGTAGCCTTAATATATGTGTAAATTTTTCCATCAAAAATATATCTTCCACAATTGTTATCCATTGATCTTTCGTTGGTGGCGTTTCCTTTCCCCATTTCCTAGTGATGGCTTTCTTGCCTGCCACCAGCAGTATTTTGATCAGGTAACCATCATTAGTAATATCAATCTCTTCTGTAAATTTACATAAATAAAGCACTAGACAGGTCTTAGGAATTCCATATCCTAATATTTGCTGTAGTTCCCTTATAAAAAACGGATCAGATTCTTCCATGCAAACTCCCTCCAAATTCGTGAATTAGTGGAGGAGTGATGAATCTCCCACATTTTGTGCCACTCCTCATCTGTAATTTCTACATTGAGTTCTGCCTCCCATTTCACCTTAAAGGTCACATAGAGTGGTCCTGTTGCACATATATGTTAGTTATGGAGGTCTACTTACATATATTAACTTGTTTTTATGGTCAAAAACCTCCTAGTTTCTGTAAACTAGCCGATAGAAATCCTCTTTTCTGACAGTGTTTTTCAGCTGCGATGTTTCAGAGTGAACTTTCACCCCCAGAAGAGAGAGTCTTGTGATTGGCCAGTACTATCCAGCACATCCGTTCTCAGAAGCGCATCGCCCCCCTCTGGAACGGCGGATGCACTGCTCCTCATTATCAAAACATTGTTTTAACAGTGTTTAAAAATAGCTTCTTCACGACTCCCCGCCGCAGTCCCATTTATGACTTTAAACCGGAGTCAGACCCAGAGTCAGAAGACACTGTCGCTCGTGAAACACCTCCACAACGGACGTTATTCTTCTTCTGCGGTTCAATGTACGCAACCGGATGTGCCCGGACTACCGCCCGGAGCAGGACGATCGGTTGTTCAGGAGAACCGCTGCTTACGTAACTATTACGGGATTTTCAGTGATCTCGTTGAGCCCCGAGATTACAATAAAACACAACGTTCTCAGCAATGGCTGAACTGTTTGTTTCGAACCGCCAGGCTTCATAAACAAGTTAATGACTCAGATACACACCAAAAAAAACAGCGATAATAGGAACTTCCGGTCTAGTTCCGCTTTAATATATTTAGTTGTATGTTTGTTGTTAGTACTCAATCCTTGATATAATGATGAGACTATTCTTATGCTACTGTCCTGATATGCTTTAGTTATGATTCGGATGACATCATTCACTCCCCCAGAAGAGTCCAACTTGATCTCCTTTTAATAGTAGTTCCTTACTTTTCGAGAGAATCCAATTCATAACTTCTTCTGAGATTTTAAAAACTCACCAGCTCCCCTTTGTTCTCTAGTACACACCAAGCAGTTATTCCTTTTTCTGCCCATCTTGTAAATCTTTGATCATATTTTGCTGGGTAAAAATTGCTGTCGTAGGCTACCCATTTTAATATTTTAACATCACTCTGGATCTTGTACTTTTTCAGTACTTTAAACCACAGATCTAATGTGTGTACTGTTATTGGATTCATATTAATCTTAAGTTCCTTATATAACTGATTATCCCCGACCATATTTTGAATTGGTATTTGGTTTACTTCTTTTTCTATATCTTTCCATTTTGCTCTAAATTCCGACCTACACCAACAGTATATAGGTCTCAGTTGAGCAGCGTAAAAATACACCATCAGTTTCGGAAGCCCCATACCACCTCTATATTTGGGGAGCTGGAGAGTTTTATATCTGACTCTGGGTTTTTTACCACCTCAGACAAATCTAGAGATCATTCTATCCCAATCTATGAATTGGCTTCGAGGGACATCTATTGGCAGGGATTGGAACACATATAAAAATCTGGGTAGTATATTTATTTTAACTATATCAATTCTTGAATTTAAATCCAGTGGTAAGGTAGACCATCTTGTTATATCATTCTGTATTTCTTGTTTTAAATGTTTGTAATTAGCACTATACAGATCAGAAAGATTTTTAGTGACCATAACACCCAAATAATTAATTGCTTTTAGGTTCCAGTTCAATTTGTATGTTTCCTGGATCTCCCTCGATGGGATTTTGTTGAGTGCTAAAATCTGAGTTTTAGATACATTAATTCTATATGCTGAGAAATATCCATACAGTTCCAGTTGCTTCATCAAATTAGGGAGTGTTGTGTTCGGTTGTTCGAGGAAAGCTATTATGTGATCAGCAAAAAGCCCAATTTTATGCTCCTCACCCTTAACTGTGACACCTTTAATCTCTTTATTTTGCCGAATTGCTTGAGCTAAAGGCTCTATAAATATCGCAAAGAGAGTCGGCGACAGACAGCATCCTTGTCTGGTCGATCTCTGTAACATTATTTTGTCGGTCAAATTTCCATTCATTTTAATTCTAGGTTTCTGATACAGTGTTTTAATCAGTTCTACAGATGTATTATTGAAACCAAATGGTTCTAGTACTTACATAAAGAAAATTTCAATTAACACAGTTGAATGCCTTTTCGGCATCGATACTAACCAGTACAGTGCTTTGCTTCCCTTTTTGTGTTTGGCCAATTATTTGTAAAGTTCTCCGGATATTGTCTTGTGTTTGGCGACCTGATATCAACCCTGTTTGATCTTCGTCTATTAATTCTTCAATAAATGCATTTATTCTTTTGGAGATGATGGATGTATATATTTTATAATCTATATTTAATATTGAAATTGGTCTATAGCTTTCACACCTATCCTTATCTTTGCCCGGTTTTAAAATGACTGAAATAATTGCTTCTCTCCACGTTAGTGGTGCTTTATTTTCTTTCAGAGTCCAGTTAAAGGAGGCCTGGAGTGCTGGTATCAATTCTTCCTTAAAAACCTTATACCATTCTGCAGGGTAGCCATCGCTCCCTGGAGATTTATTATTTTTCAATGAATTTATCGCCTGAATAATTTCTTCTCTTGTAATGTCTGCTGTTAATCTTTCATTTTGTCTAGAGCCAATTGATAGTAAATCTATTCTCGCATTTCCTCTGCATTTGCAGCAGGTGGCTGCATATATAGTTTTTTATAGAACCCCTGAAATATCCTCTCTATACCCTCTGGTTCGTGTATTGGTATGTGGATCTCTAATTTTTTGTATAGTATTCACAGCTTGCTGTTTACGGATACGTTTTGCTAAAAGTTTTGTCGCTCTGGGGCCAATTTCATAATAATTTTGCTTCAAATATATGTTCTTCTTACCATATTCATCCAATAGTAATTCAGATATCTTCAATTTGGTGTCCTTAATTTGTTTATATATTTTTGGGTCATTTGTCTTCTGGTATCTTTGCTCTAATTCTCTCAATGTTACAGAATGATTTGAATATGCTTCTCTTCTGATTTTCTTAATTAATGAGGTTCTAGCTTTTATTTCCCTCGAACAACCACTTTCAGAGCATCCCATATAGTGTGTGGGCCCACTTCTCCATTGTCATTTTCCACCATATATTGCCTAATATCCTCCCTCAAATCTTTCACCAGTCCTTCATTATTTAATATGCCTACATTTAGTCTCCATATTGTCTGTCTTTTTCTGGCATTCAGATTTATTTTTAGAAATAATGCATTATGATCTGATATATCAGCACCTCTAATCTTACACTCAATCACTCTGTGTCTCTCCCCCACATTTAGGAAAAAATAATCTATTCTCGAATGAACATTGTGTGTTGCAGAGTAATGTGTGAAATCCTTTTCAATAGGGTTGAGACTTCTCCATATGTCTATCATTCCCATTTCTTCTAGAGATACCTTTACAAATTTTGATATCTGTTTTGTTGTTCCTTTTAAACTTGTTGTATCTAAGCTATGGTTCATAACTATGTTGAAATCCCCCCCACAGACTAAAGTACCTTTCATTTTTGTTGCAATGACATTAAACAGGGACTTAAAGAAGTGTTTGCTGCTTTCTGGGGGTGCATAAACTTCCCTCTTTGCCTTGGATTTCCTTTTCACAAACAAATATAGTTAAGTTTGGGATTCATTTTTTTTAAATTTTTAAAAATGTTCATGTTCTGTCTGGGAAAGATGAGTTTCCTGTAGAAATATGACGTGTAGTTTTTCTTTTTTCAATTTTGTTATAACTGTTCCTCTCTTTTTAGGCGTATTTAGACCATTTACATTTAAGGACATTATTCTCAGATCATTACATACCATATTACTTCACTATTGTGCGTAAGTGCATTCCCCGGCAACTCAAACATTACATGAACTTGAACATTGAACAAATTATGAACATTGTGTGACTTCCACACGGGGATCCTTCTTCTTCTCCCCCTAGTCCCTGTTGGCGGGTGGATGGGAAATCCTCTCCAGTGAGGGCCCATCCCTAGACCTAGAGCTGTGACCAGCATAGTCTAGTCCAACCTTTGTATCCCTCGTCCTGTCGGTAATATTCTTTACTGAACTGTAGATCTTTTGCATTATCTAACTCAACTAACCTAATTTTACTGTCTCGTTAGTTCCACATGAATTGAACTGGGTCAGTGTCATTTAAAGCCCTGTTACCTTTTTACACAGACATGATGTTTAATATCAGGTCTCCTCTCGAACTCTTGCAACTTTTCCTTCGCACAATGTGCCATCGTATCCTGCTTCGGTTTGCCGTCTCCTATTCGCTGCCATCCCGGAGCACCTCGGGTCATCTCCTCAGCTCGCCCCGCGTCCACATCTGGTACGTCCACGGTTAATCCCCTTGCTCTCATGTCTTGCGCTGCATCCCTCGCGTTGTCATAGCTCTTAACACCGCTGTTCCAGTAGATTTTCATTTTCGTGTATGGGGTCTGAAAACGTATCCCCTTTTCTTTTAGTGCTCTCTTGACACCCAGATATGTTTTGCGCCTTTGAAAAATTTTGATGGGGTAATCGTGGTCAAATTGGATTTTCTTGTTCCCCACCTGTATCCCCTTCTTCTTCCATACTTTCTGTAGGACCATCTCCTTGGTTTCAAACTTAAGGAAGCTGACCACTTCTGCTCTCGGAGCACCGCTCGGACCCGGTTTTCGTATGAGAGCTCTGTGAGCACGTTGAATTTGATAGATTAGATAGATAGAAGGCCGCTTGCCTCTGTGTTATACTCCTCCAACTCCGCTATGCGGGCCTGTGCCTCGGTTATGCTCGTCTTCTGCTCCTTAAGTTCTCTGTGATTTTCTGTAAGCTTCCGCTCCATGTCTTGTCTTAAGGTGGCGATTTCTTGTTTCATTTCACTTTTGAGTTCGTCTTTAAATGTTGTCAGCTCGTTACGGAGTTCTTGCTTGAGGTCTCGTATATCGTTGCTGATGCTGGCGAGTCCAGCTTTCAGCGTTTCGGCGTGGTCCATTTTCTCTGACTTCTCACTTTCAGGTTCACTTTCGTCGGAGACCTCTTCTTTTGTAGGCTGTTGTCGAGTTTTCTTGGAGGTATTAATGTTTCTCTGGCTTCGGCGACCACTCATCCCAAAGTTAATGATGTTTTTATCGAGTTACTTAAATTGAGTGGATTTATTACTACCGACTTGGGCGAGCTAAAAGCTATGCTGTCTACCCGTCCGCCATCTTGTAGGAAGTCCAGGTACACGTCTCTTTTAAGATTCTACTTCTGACCCTTCACAAGGTTAATCTTCACAGACATAATGGATAATGTTGCTACATCCAGTACAATTGTACTCTTTAAACAAAAGTTAATTTCAACATCCTATACTTTCCTGAGTGTTTTTTTGGACTCATCATGTGAACTTTATTTCTGTAGCTGGATAAGTTAAACACTTAAATCCATGCAACACTTTGTCTTCATGAAAACCTACAGGTGGACACAGGTGTAAAAACAGTACTGACGTTGAGGTGCTCTGTAGTGACGTCCATCAGTTTACTGCAGGACTGATGCAGCCTCTCGTAGATGATTGTGTCTGCACCTTTACAGTAAAGAGAGAGTTTCCCCTCTGGACTCCGAACTGTCAACACAAACATGCATAAGAACAGAGGTTTTCAAAAATAGTGAAAAATTATATTATTATAATATTATACCTATGACAGACATCCTCTTGCGAACGTTGTTGAAATCCAGGATGGCCAGAAGCTGGTAGCTGAGCTGATGTTCCATCTCCACGATGGAAACACTGTCTGGTGTACGTGAGCGAAACACGAAGCCAAAGTTTCGAGCTGCTGTGACCAACGCTGCCTCATCTGGGGACTGGGCCAGGTAGAGAAGCTCACCTGGAGGAGAGAAAATGTCATTCTTTGTTCAGCTGTGACATGCAATCTACGTATGTATTTAATAATGCAAACATATTTCCATATACTTAGACACCACACACCCACCCACATACACACACGCACACACCCACCCACACACACACACACACACACACACACACACACCTTCTGTCTTCTCCTCAGCCATGACGGTGTGGCAGAGGGCCAGCAATCTGAAGAAAGCATGGACCTCTGGGTTCTTCAGCTTCACTGCCTCCACCAAGGCGTGGTCATGGAACACAAAGCGTGGGTCAGCAAATGGGTTGAAGGAGAAGTCCACTATCTCTGTATTCTGGAGAGACAACAGAAGATGGTAAGATGTTCACAGTGTAATCACATCTGTGACAGACTTATTTTCTTCTAAAAAGGAAAACAATACTAACATATTGTACTCAGTAGCTCACCTCAGAAATCTCTAGTCGTTCACCAGTGTAGTCATAAACATCTCCTGCAAAGACGGCGAGAGAGATTCCAAACATATCATGTCATTAAATTGCAAGTGTATATTGAATCATCTTGACCATAGGTTACTTTGTACTCAATCTTACCATAGGATTTGCCGTTGATGGAGCACTTGTTGAAAATCATGATATTCTGAGTGAGTGTCCCTGTTTTGTCACTGAAGACATACTTAATTTGGCCCAGCTCTTCATTCAGGGTGGTGGTCCGAGCCTCGGCTGGGGTGTCATTGCGAGCGTAGTACATCTTCCTGTCCCAGTCAATGTAGAAGCTGTTTCCTAGTCGAATGATCTCCACACTGATCCACAAAAGATGTAGATGTTTGTAATCATTTCAGCTCATTTAAATCCCTAAATTTCAGGCTTTGTGTCTTATCATTTACCTGACATAGAGAGAGATGGGCACAACAGTGTTGAGGATAATGACGTAGGACCAGAATGTGAGGAAGGCAGAGAAACCAGCATCAGTGCCATCTTGCCTCAGCAGGAAAACTGTGAACTGTGAGCCTTCGTTCACCTCCCAGAACCAGTTTCCTATCGCCAAGATGGTGCACATGAAGGCCAGGAAACCAAAGATCTGTGTGGAAGAGGTCAAAGAGCCAAGGTCAGAGGTCAAAGAGCCAAGGTCAGAAGTCAAAATACACACCAGCTCATCCACAACCCTCACAATAATAACAATAACAGAATAATAATACAAAAAATTAACTGTTAACAGATAAAGTAATAGTTTCTGCATGTGTCGTGTTGCTCACATCAGCAGTGTTGAGTTCTTAGTACTGACTTGTAAAATGAGGACTTTAATTGATCTCATTACAAACTAGAAAAGTGTTAACAGGCAGCACATCATCTGTTGTGTTAAATGTTGTGTTGTGCTCACACAGAGGACGAGGACATTCATCAGACGATCTATACTCGTCTTCTTGAATGTGCTTTTCCCACAGTTCTGCATCAGCTTTGTTTCTGGACCTGAAAGACAAAAGAGAAACACATGGAACAAGGTCCACAGAGAACGAGACATTCCATGATTTAAAGGAAACGTCCTATCACCTCCAAACAGCACCAGTCCAAAGCACCACTCCGTGTTCCTCAGGGTGCAGCCTCTCAGCAAGATCTTCTTGTTATCGAGTGGGTATTTCTGACCGCCACATGTTAGTGTTCCTGTGAACTGATCCAGGCGGTTGTTGGGAGCCTCACAGCAAACCTCGCCTTCACAGAGAGACAAGTGACAGCAGGCACTGAATAGTAATAATAATAATAATAATAATATTAAAGGCCATAATGTAAGCAGTGTTGTATTTTTTTATTTACCATTGAAGTCAGCTAGTTTTTCAACATCGTCTCCGAGGTCTCCTGTTACTGTTAAGGCTTGCCTCACCTTCAGGTTAGTCTCACTATGATGACAAGAAGAGAGAGGTGGACAACACAGAGACAGAAAAGAGTGTATTCAGAAGAATCACAGAAACACTGACTCACCCGTCCAGCTCTGCTGTCTCAATATAAACCAGGTTGAGTGGTTCACTGCTGGAGAGCAGCAGGAGGTCTGCCTGAAGGTACACATGGATTTATCAATGAAAACTCTTCTTAGATTGTCATTCTGATAAAAGAAAACATCAAACTGGCCTGTATGACATGAATAATGGCACAATATTTCTGAGGAAGAGGAGATGTCTACTGATTTTGTGGAGAGATGATGCTTATGTTTTTAGATTTTGGTGCAAATCTGAAAAACAGTGTAGATCCAGGCTTCCGTCCCCACTCTCTTTGAAATTGTGAGCTTGAGCATTCTCCAGCATTTTCCTCTGTTCTTTCAGGGGACCCCTTGTTTCTGGGGAGCTGACATGGGGGAAAGGCTGGGGACACCTGGGACGGGTCACCAGTCAATTACAGGGTCAAAATACAGATATAAACAAGCATTCACTCTCATTTTCACACCTACGTGTCGTTTTTTGGACTGTGGGAGGAAAGTGGAGAACCCAAAGGAAGCATGGGGACACACGAGGAGAACATGCAAACTCCCAGTACTTAAAGAGCCCATATTATACCCTACTACCCCAAGTTAAACTAGTTCCTGATGCCCTAATGAACATGTCTGTGACATGCTTTAGTCAAAATACCATAAGGATGAAGCACAATAGCAGTTCAATAACCCTGCCAAAACAGCTTTTTTCAGAATGCTCGGTTTTGTGCCTGGTCATTTACATGTGAATGAGACCAAGGAAACTACAGCAGAAGTTGTATGTAGACTGCAACAGGACGTGTCAGAATGGTTAGTTCTGATCTCTATTTGAACTTTTCTTAAAAATGTTTGTGTTTGTACGTCGTTTAAAAACGGTCGCGGACTAAATACTGCGATCGCTGGCCGCTATTTGTGTAACTCACTGCTTATAAAACTCTAGATTTGTTTCAGTAACGAGCATGCTACTCCTGTGTTCTCCACACCAGCGGGAATGTAATAGCACCCTTTTTTATTCTCAGCTCCTCCGTAATAACTTAGTTACATCATTGTTATGTTCGACATCTAATATCCACAGCCATACTGTCGCCACTTATCACCTATTGTCATACAGCGTCGTCCCAACCCCCGCTCCATATACCCCATAGTAATGTCCGTTTAACCGTTGTTACTGTGTTTCACCGTAATGAATAGAGTGACCACGATGTTGGCTTCTCGCGATCATAAAAACATTAGAATCGAAGAAAAACAATTAACGTGCCGCAGGGCGCGTCGTGTATGTAAATTCCTATGCTAGAAAAACACCTTGAATGCACCTGTGTTACGTGCAAGTGTGCGACGTGTGTGGATCAATAATATGAGGAGAGAACGTGGAAACACGACAGAAAGGTAGCCTTTGGTTGAGAAGAAATGTAGGACAATATCAGCTAACTGGAAACACATTGACGGACTTCGAGCAAAATGAATTTGTTTGCTAAGTCTCTCGCACTGTCTGTCTGCTCCTGAAGGCAACACGACCAACTTATTCACTCAGCTCGTCAGCAGCGCCGCCACAACACGGTCCTCACAGCAGACTCTTTACAATGCTGCCCCATAATCCCACCACGACATCAGGAGATTACGGAGGCTGTGACATGTATGGTAGTGAAGGACATGTAAGCATCAGTACCATAAGCAACCCAGGATTCAAGACACTTGTTCAGACTTTGGACAAGCGTCACGTGTTTACACCACGTAAACATTTCAGCAGAGTTGCAGTCCTGTATGATAAATGTTGTGCTGAGGGAGTATAGCACTGAGTATTTTGTTTTGATTTTGTGTTATTAGTGTATTTTGCATGTTGTAAATGTTTGCAAGGAGTGCAGCAGTGCAAGTTGATTGGTTATTTATTTTTATTTATTGTTTTTATTGTAACAGTACACGTATATAAATTACAAAATTACTTACTTTGTTCCATTACTACGGTGGCCGACAGGGGCAAACACACTGCAAACCCCAAAACACCAGCAAATGAGAAAACACCGGCAAACAAGAAAACACCGGCAAGTAACAAAACGCCAGCAAGTAACAAAACACCAGCAAGTAACAAAACACCAGCAAATAGAAAACACCAGCAAATAAGAAAACGCCAGCAAGTAACACAACGCCAGCAAATAAGAAAACACCAGCAAATAACAAAACGCCAGCAAGTAACAAAACGCCAGCAAGTAACAAAACGCCAGCAAATAAAACACCAGCAAGTAACAAAACGCCAGCAAATAAGAAAACACCAGCAAGTAACAAAACGCCAGCAAGTAACAAAACGCCAGCAAGTAACAAAACACCAGCAAATAAGAACAGATGCAATGTTATATTCCCTTTGAGGTATTTTGTATATTTGTATATGTGTACTGGAAAAGTTTAAATAAAGTTTGAAAAAAAAGTTTTGACCCAACACTGCGATAGTACCCAGCTGCAGCCACGGAGACCAACACCCTCGTGACAGATTTTGTTTAGTTAGTTTTACAAACAAACTTACAACAATAATCACCGTTCAAACAATACAAAATAGAAACCTTTATTGTAAAATTATGACATGACAATTTTTTTAATTTTATTTTTAAGATTTAGTTTAGTTAGTTTTACAAATAAACAGTGAGTAGTAGTAAAGGGAAGAAACATTGATATCTGACAAGGTTTTATTCGGTGGTTAGGTGGTGGTCGTTGTCCCCGCTGTGGCGCTCAATATATGGACAGGCTAACGTACTTTTATATTCTTCCTTCGTTCTTGTTTAAGATAAAAATCACTTCCTTCAAACCACTCCCATCGTTTCGGTGTGTATATAAAGTTTTTAGAAAAAAAATCCTGTACATTAAACCACTATTATCACGCCAGGGTGTTGTTGTCACGCCAGGGTGTTGGTCTCCGGGGTTGCAGCTGGATGCTACTCCAACACTGCGAGTCAACAGGTTGGTCGAAGACCTGCACGACAGCGCCCCCACAGACCCGAAGCACTTCCGTTTTGTTACTTGCTGGTGTTTTCTTATTTGCCGGTGTTTTCTTATTTGCCGGTGTTTTCTTATTTGCCGGTGTTTTCTTACTTGCCGGTGTTTTCTTACTTGCCGGTGTTTTCTTATTTGCTGGCGTTTTGTTACTTGCTGGCGTTTTGTTATTTGCTGGCGTTTTTTGTTATTTGCTGGCGTTTTGTTACTTGCTGGTGTTTTGTTATTTGCTGGTGTTTTCTTATTTGCTGGCGTTTTGTTACTTGCTGGCATTTTCTTAAATTTGCTAGCGTTTTGTTACTTTCTGGCGTTTTGTTACTTGCTGGTGTTTTGTTACTTGCTGAGTGTTTTCTTATTTGCTGGCGTTTTGTTACTTGCTGGCGTTTTGTTACTTGCTGGTGTTTTCCTATTTGCTGGCGTTTTGTTACTTGCTGGCATTTTGTTATTTGCTGGTGTTTTCTTATTTGCTGGTGTTGTGTTACTTGCTGGCGTTTTCTTATTTGCTGGTGTTTTGTTACTTGCTGTTGTTTTGTTACTTGCCGGTGTTTTCTTGTTTGCCGGTGTTTTCTCATTTGCTGGTGTTTTGGGATTTGCAGTGCGTTTGCCCCTGTCGGCCACCGTACATTCCTTCTTTTCCATTTCTAAAGGTAATTTGACTATTGTTAAAATGTTACATATCAAACACATTTACATTTCTGAACAAAATCAAATTCACTCTCAGCACACTTTATTGACATGTTTACATTGTGTGACAGAAAAAAAAAAACAGTAAACTAAAGTAAAAAATGTACATGTACAACTAAACATTTATATACACACACTCTGTTCAGCCTTTACAGTTTTCTGGGACAAAAACTTTGGTGTGCCACTGCCCATCTGTGTGGCGCTATGGAGAGAGTTCCCTGAGGCTGAAGACATCTATGTGGGGTTCAGACCTGCCCTTGACTGAACCTCGTCACAAATCGCTCAATCACCTCCTTTTTGTCCGGCCTCTCAAACTGTGCAGAGCGATCTTCAGGGATGGACATTCTCATAACTGCATCTGTGTATGGACCAGGCTCCAGAAACACCTTCTCCAACACCAGGTCCACTATTTCATCCACGTTGTCTGCAATAACAGAAAGTGCAATATTGTATTTAATTTGTTGTGTTTATTTATTTTACTAGTGTCATTTATATATTTGTTTTGTTTACACACATTTTCTAATGGACGTTTACATTTCTAGTGTGACTTTCAATAAAAAGTTAAAAAGAAAACTTACTGAACGTTGGCTGTATTTTCATTGAAGTGCATGCCTGCCAGGTAAAGTGTTGGGAGACAAAAGAATAAAATGCTAAATCAGAATAAGAACACATTGTACATATTCCCAAAATATTCATACAATGGAGATTTATTTTCAAATGTAGGACTTCTTTTATCGCCTCTTTGTATTTAACAGGTAAACATTAGTTGGATTCTTTTAAAGTAATGATTTACATTACATTTTTTAGCTGCATAACTGGCTTACTTTGGTGTGGCTGTATGTCCATACGTAATAACAAAAAAGATTAATTTGATTGATATTGAAATCACGATTAATAGACACGGCATTGTAAAGAGTGTCCTTAATAGAGGACTGTGTTGTGGTGTCGCTGGTCCTGTTTCCGACAGCGCGAGAAACTTTGCAAACAATTTACTTTTGCTCGACGTCCGTCACATTGAAGCCTAAATGTTTGCAGTTAACTGATATTTTCCTACCTTTGTTACCTTTCTGCAGTGCTTTCAAACGTGTGCTCTTCATATTATTGATCCACACATGTCACTTGCTAACTGCAGCGGCACGTAACTGGTGCGTTTAAGGTGTTTTTCTAGCATAGGAATTTACATACACGATCAACAACAAAGGGCTTGTGAAGCTAACCACATTTAGCCATAGCTGCCGTTACACGAGCAATGACAAAGTAAACATACCTTATTAGAAGTTATTACCGTTTGTTAGGCCGGAGGCCACGTCTCTCCTCGTGCTAGCAGCGAAGCATACAAACATGATACTTGATAAGCATACGAACCTAAAGCCAATTTCCCCGAGCACAAAAACACCACAGTACATTTCACGAGTCAGCCTACTGCACTGACACGGTGAACACGTTCATTGCTGGCGTTAGGCAAACAATGACAAACTAAGCATGTGTTTTCTAAAAAATACTTACAGTTAGTTCCACTGGAGTCTCCCCACGGACAGTTGGTCCTGCTCCCCGTTTCACGTTCAGTCTTCTGCTCAGTCCAGAATTGTACTGACCGAGGTTCACAAAACAGTCTGATGCGAAGTGGTGCGAACACACGTTTGCTGACTTTATCCAGCATATTTTTTCATACATAAACTATATCCACTGGACACACAAATCCTCTGAGGCTGGAAGTTTGTGTAAAACACTGTGCTCAGCTGTTCAGCCACTCTTCCTCCCTCACTTGCACTCTCGTATTTCACAGGGACAAGGAGGAGCTACAGTGGAGCTCTGAAGTACTCTGCCTGGCGGGGTGCCAACATTCACGGTGAAATGTGCGCTGTGTCGTAACTTGGGCGGGAGGTTTAAACATTGCATGTTTTATCGCCTATACTTACACTAAGTGGAACCACTAAAACATGACTGAGTCTTGTTTTTTCACATTTTGGGGACTGGTATGGCCTCCTGAGTCCCAAATATAAGTACTAAAATTATTAAAAAGTTGATTTTGCACAATATGGGCCCTTTAACCTCTTCTTCACGGTTGCCCCCGGGATGTTAGACGCAGCGACAAAAGCGTCATAAAACCATATCTAACTTTAACAAACACAGACATGCTGCATTCCCACAGAAAGGTCAGAAACTCAGCTAGAAGCTCATATAAATCATTCTTATGTTTATTATTATGATTATGTAAACAAAAAAAACACGTCGGCTGGAGAGCGGAGAATCTACGGATTCCAACGGTATCATTTTTATCACTCTACGACCAAGATTCACGGATCCAGCCCCAAAATAAGAGCAAAACAACAAATGACTTTCAAGAAATACAACTAGAAATATTGTCTTACCTTTGCTTTTTATCACAACAACCCACTTCTAATGAAAAACTACACTTTCCAGCATGCTTTGGGAACAAATCCCAGTCTGATTGATCATTACAGAGCGACATTAGATCATTCTGATTAGAGAAGGGCGAATGTCCACCCAAATGCGTCATATGCATTTATGTCCTTTTGACTCGATAATTAAGTGATTGACACGCATTTGGAGACCGGGATCTGATTCTACCGGTTTAGAGGTTTAAAACGAGCCGTCAATCACCCTAATTGACCAAGGTAAGCCAGAGCTATGGTGCTGCGTAACTGAAGGTGCTGCAGAGCCACAGAGTTGTAATTACGCACCGCACAGGGAGCATCGATTTACAGCAAGTTATCATACTTTTTTTTCTTTTTAGACCAATAGTGACATATAAATAAAATGTAATTGTTTTTTTAATAATTTGGTACCTAAGAACTCTCAAATGGCACAGATGGTTCCAAACTGTGCCAAAAGTGAGAAAACCTCTGTAATTTCACTCTGCTTCATTTCAGCAGCATCAGGCTCGTCCACATATTTTAAAGGTAATATTTGCTTTAAAATGCAATTTTTTTAGGCGAGAGAAAAAAATCCTTCAGTTATGCTGTGTTCCATGTACATTTACTCTGACACAGTCGCATCTACAGTGAAACTTACACCTCTGGTGGAATCTCACAAGTGTTATCTTTATTTGTTTATACCAAGATAATCCACATAGAGCTTGTAACTGCAGAGGTTTACTCTATTTAGTCTGGGCATGTCATTTTCGAGCAGGGACTCCAAAAAGAGGGTCAGGGAAGAAGAGGTTAATGGAATGAAAATGAAAAAATGAATGGATTTTGGTCAGTGGGGAGCAGTATGAGTGCCATTCTCTTCTTTTATAGTTTCTATCAATTCATTTCTTTATATTGCAAAATAAATGGTGGTGAGGTGTCATGGCATAAAAGGAAGCACAGATTGCAAATAAAATAAAGTTACAGTAGGTGACATTTTTTGGAGAATGGAAAATTAAAATGAAAAATCATTCTCCAGTTACTCACGGTGACAAACTGGTTGTTCTCCAGCTTGATGATGTCTCCGACCTGGATGTTCATCCATTTCTCACTGCGTATTCTGAGAACAGGAGAAACAGCAGAAACAGGAGACACTGGTCAGTGAATGTTTGGACAGAACCATCTAATGATCTAATGTTTGTAATGTAATGTTTTTAAATCACATTATTTAATCCAACCCTCCACTGCATGTTCCTGTCAGGTTCTTTTATTATCTGTGTCTGTAAATGACATTTACCTTTTTGTTTCAATTCATGCTGGAAAATGAAGCATTTTTAATGAATTTAATTCATAAAGAAAATAAACTAATCTCACAGATCAACATTTAGGTCCTCATCTGTTGTTCTGCAATTTTATTTTATATCTTATATGTTGGGCACAGCATGACTGTGAGGCCTCACTGTCCTCTTTGGGAAAACAAGAATGCAACCTGGACCTAAAATGGCGGTCTGAAAGACCCCAGGAGCCACATGGTGGAGAACAAAGGAAAGGAATCCATCCCCCCAAAGCGTCCAGCTGTGATGTACTCATTTCCCACAAGCCAGTGCGGTAAATGACGTCACCAACAGGCAACTACTGACCCATTGGTGGACATCACGGGATGCCCTGCCCCCGAGGCAAAGGTACCAAAACTGAAATTCAAACCTGAATTCAGCCTCTTCCAACCGTATCTGTCCGCGGGAGCTGACGTATGTGTTTAAGGAGAGAATCAACACAAGATCTACATCCTTGCTGGCCAAGCTGTGAAGATTCTTTCTTTTCTTAGTCCAGTCCTGTGTCTCACACACGGCTGTAACTTGTTTAGAATAGTGTTGGTAAGCTAAAGCTAGTGTGCCTTACGCTCCATGCGCACCGACAGCGCGATTGTATTAGAAGTCCCCATTCGACCGGTAAGACTGCAGATTGACTGGCTAAACTCCAGCTAAATCTGTGTGGTCGAATCAGGCTCCTATTCATCCCACGTGTCTCCCTTTTTGCACTGTGATTTGTTCCCGTGTATCGCGATCCTGTGTCCTCAGCACAGCCCGCGATCACTTATTGAGAGAGAAACTTCCGTGATCTGCTAAAAACACAGTTTAAACCGGTCATCACCGAATAAACTGTGTGATCTACAGAAGTTTCTGATGCGATACATCCCCTTTGTCTACCTGACTTCCTTTTAAATCTTCCGAGTCACCGCTGACTCCATTTCCCCCTTCAACTTTCCTCTTTTACACAGCGCCCCCGGCTGGTGAAAGACGGAAGAGCTGAGTGGCGAAATCAGAGCACGAGCGCCATCTTGCGTTGCCTCTCGGTAACTGCGAGTGACGTCATTTTACGCGACGTAGCGGCCACTTTTTGTATACCGGAAGTGGGAGGAGCGTCGGCGTGACAACTGCCACGTCAGAGACCCCTCTTTCTTGTTTACCTTTTGGCTTTGTTTGTTTACTTCTTGTTTCCCACGCTGTCACCAGCTGCTAAAGTGACACGTCCCCTTTACTTTACACACACACACACACACACACACACACACACACACCTGCACTCATATCCATGCCCCTTTCCTGCACATTTGAACACTTCTATCAGTAGTATTGTAGATTAGAGGATTGATGTTTGTTGTTGTTATTGATCACTTTAATACTTTAATAAATGTTATACCTTTACATTACAAGACCGTTTCTGTCTTTTGTGCTTGCTTGTTTGTGACAAAGGGTAATTGAAAGAAGCCAGTGTGCGATCTCATACCTTCCTTGTTAATTATTAATTAATACTAATTTACTTATTATTAATTAGTGATAACTCATAGTCGACAGACACTTGAAGATGTTAAGTGACAGTTTCTCTGTCATTCTCCTCGTCTTAAGAGGAGTGATGCCCCGTTTTTAAGAAAAACAAAATTAATTATTAAAATAATTAATCATTTGTATTAATATTTTCTCACCAATTACTTAGTTGAATCACAACATATATATACACTTAAGTAAAGTATTAAAGTCTAATTTGTGTCTGAAAACATGGAGACAGTGAACTTCACCTTCACTGAGAGATAAGCAATAAAAAAAAAACAGATAAAAGCAAACGTATTATTATATTCAGATTTCAAGCACATTTCCACCTTTGCATGACCTCCAGTTCTTCAGTTTATAGACATATTTTTGTCCTGCTGATATATGTGCTGGTATATTTGTATTCTCTTTTCCTGTGTATGGACTCATCTGTTTATTCCGTGTGTGTTAAATAAGTCACGTGTGTCCAACCCTAACCCAACCTACAGGAAACAGCTGCAGGATTCTGGGCAGAGCTTGTTTTATATCCTGTTGACCTGAACGTCTGAGCGCTGAGTTTCATATGTAGCATCTGATTGACGAAGCGTACAAACCTCATTCTACTGTTACAGCACAAACAAGGGACACAATACAACAATGAACTCCCATCATTCATTCTACATTTACAGGTAGAGTATATACTTTAAATGTAAATGTACAAACAATACGACACAAACTTACTTTCTGTCGATAAGGACTTGAGCTTTTCGGTTGTTGACTTGATTGTCGCTCCGGTGACGATTCTGAAAACAGACACACACACACACACACACACACAGAAAAATGTACATTAATGTATATATTTATAAAGTAGTTAAGAAACCCACAAATGGACATTGGCTAATGGTTCACGTTCTCTGCAAAAAATGACAAAGTGCACAGACATGCAGCCTCACTTCACTGTATCATGAAAACACTCGCAGTTTACTTTTCAAATGTCAAAAACTGCGGTATGTTCATCTCTAAAGCTCTGCTGGATAAACTGCTGACTGTGGGTATCAAGTGTATTTATTACAGAATATAGAACTAGTCCAGAGACATTAAATGGAAAAAATATTTCCCTCAACACTTGTGATCTTATAACACAAGTATAAATACATTAGAAATAAGTAACTAATGAAGTATCTAACTACGGCTGCAGCTTTCTCCTTCATCTACTTCACCCAGTTGTTTCCCTGTTCTTTGTTGTAGCTGCATCTTTGCTCTCATCTACATATTTTTGTTCCTCTAAATCTTTTAAACAAAAGCATCAGTCTCGAGCATATTAAAATGTAAGAGGATCACCTGCTCACCCAGATCCCTGAGCTTTGACAACTTTGGCCAAATGTTTTTCTACCATGCTCCAGTGACCTCTTGTGAGGTCAATCTGTTAACTGCCATCATTCTGCTTTATTGTTCATTTGTGTATCGTGTACGTTTTATGTCGTTTTGCTTTTGTAAGGAGCTGCTACATCAGCCAGGTCAACCTTATTTCAGCTGACCGTTAACCTCTTACAACATATATATATGTTTTTGAAGTACTATTCATGCGTGTGGGTGTGTGGTGACCACAGAATCAACTCTTCTTGTCAGAATGATGAATTCCTGTTTACATCTCAGTGCAGTGCACATCTTCCCATTCTCACATGAGAGAATAACAGAATATACAAAATAAGAATGAGGCAGACACTAATATTTAAGGGTTAGGGTTAGTTACACTGATACTATACTTATAAAGAGATTAATAATCTCAATGGAACATCCTGGTTAAATAAAGGTGAATAAATAAAAGACAGTGTTAAGGTTTCCCTTTAAAGGGAAATGACTAGGAGAAATGGAGGACTCGAATGCAGAGAGGACAAGGTAAGTATGTAAAAAAACAGGTTTATTTAGCAACGTAAACAGATGAGTTAGTATATAGCGAGGTTGTGTGTCTGAGTACGTGTGCGTGACGGGCAGCAGTAGGAGCGAAATGGCGTCCGTGACTCCACAGCAGTGTAAAATTCGTGGTGATGTTCCAACAGTGATGTTCACTCTAGGTTGGAGCAGGAAAAGTTCAGGAGTCTCAGCGAGACGTGGCGAGGAGAGAATGGCGGCAGCGCCGCTGGCTGGAGGGGACGAGAGGAAGACGACGAAGGCGGAAGTGATTCCGGAGGTGTAGGAATCCACGAGTGCTCCGTGTCTTCTCTGGGGCAGGAGACGTGAAGAGGAGAGAATGGCGGCCACGCCGCTGACTTGGAGGTGACGAGAGGAAGACTACGAAGGAGGAAGTGATTCTGGAGGTGTAGGAGACGTGGCGACCTGGACAGAACGATCGGTAAGTATGGTGTAAAGTCAAGTTTCTAGTAGCAAGGTTCAGAGTGTCTTTACCAGCTAAAGCGAAACAACGGACTGACGCTGGCGATGAGCGTGGTCCCGCCTTAAGAGTCTTCTGGAAGCTGATCAGACGCAGCTGGGGCGGAACTGCGAAGGTGGAGACAATCACCAGCGTCGTCAGGAAAGTAGGTCAACCAGGCCTCCTGCAGGAAGAGAAGAAGAAAACATGGAGCGGCACAAAACAACCAATCCGTGTTGTTTTGTGAGTGTGGATCGAGACAGTAGGAAGGTGCTCCATTCATCGGGGTGGCTAGCAGTGACACAACGCAGAGCAACCTCCATGCTCTGGTTTGCCCGCTCAGTTTGTCCATTCGATTGAGGATGGTAGCCAGACGAGAGACTGGGGTAAGCTCCCAGAGCGGAACAGAACGCCTTCCAGACCTGAGAGGCGAATTGTGGACCACGATCAGAAACGATGTCAGCAAGAAAACCATGGAGACAGGATGGCGGTCTCCAAGGCTGATGGTAGTTTAGGAAGGGGGATATAATGGACCGCATTGGAGAATCTGGCGACTACCGTAAGGACGGTTGTGTTGTTATTGGATGGAGGCAGACCAGTAACAAAATCCACGGCGATGTGTGACCACGGGCGGTGTGGAATGGAGAGGGGATTGAGGAGGCCAGCAGGGGGGTGATTAGAGGACTTCCCTCGGGAGCATGTAGGGCAGGCAGAGACAAAGATGGCAGAATCTTGGGACATGGACGGCCACCAGAAACGCTGTTTAAGGAAATGGAGAGTGCGGGCGGCACCAGGGTGACAAGCGAGCCGTGAAGAATGCCCCCACTGAAGGACTTCGGAGCTCCTGGCAGAGGGAACGAAAAGGCGATTTGGGGGTCCGCCTCCAGGATCAGGTTCAGTCTGTTGGGCCTGGAGAACCATGGTCTCGATTGGCCATCTAGCTGCGCCCAGGATGCAGGAGGGGGACAGGATGGGTTCGGACTCGTGCTCAGGAGGGTCTGGAGAGTAGAGTCGAGAGAGAGCGTCAGGTTTCACATTACGGGTGCCAGGGCGAAAAGTCAAAGTGAAGTTGAACTGCCCAGGAAGAGGGCCCACCAGCTTGTCTGGCGTTGAGTCTCTTGGCGCCTTGTAGGTAGGCCAGGTTCTTATGATCGGTCCCCTCCGGCCAGTGTCTCCACTCCTGGAGGGCCAAGACGACTGCCAGCAGCTCCTTATTCCCCACGTCGTAGTTCCTCTCAGCTGGGGAAAGACGTCGGCTGAAGAAGGCGCAGGGATGGAGCTTCTGGTCGTCGAGGCTGGACCGCCCCAACCCTGGTGTCCGATGCGTCGACCTCCATGATGAATTGGAGCTCTGGATCGGGATGGGAGAGGATAGGAGCGGAAGTGAACATGTCCTTGAGGTGTAGGAAGGCTGCCTCAGCTTTTTTGGCCCAGATGAAAACCTGTTTGGGAGAGGTGAGTTTGGTGAGTGGTTCAGCGATGCGACTATAATTCTTAATGAAACGTCTATAAAAATTAGCAAAACCCAGGAAGCGTTGGAGCTGCTTCCGGGTCGTAGGTGTAGGCCAATCCTTCACCGCCGAAATCTTGGAGGGGTCTGGTGAGAGACTTCCTTGCTCCACAATAAAACCCAAAAAAGGAACGGACTGGGTATGGAAGCAGCACTTCTCTGCTTTAACAAACAACCTGTTTTCCAAAAGTCTCTGTAAAACTAGGCGGACATGCTGGACATGTTCCTCCTCCGTCTCAGAAAAAATTAGAATGTCGTCCAGGTAGACGAAGAGGAACCTGTCCAGCATGTCGCGCAGAATGTCATTAGCGAGGTGTTGGAACACTGATGGGGCATTGGTGAGGCCAAAAGGCATGACCAGGTATTCAAAATGTCCGATCGGGGTATTGAATGCTGTTTTCTATTCGTCCCCCTCCTTTATGCGGACCAAGTGGTAAGCATTTCGTAAGTCCAGTTTATAAAATACGCGTGCCTTACTGAGTGGGCTGAAGGCAGCGTCCAGCAGAGGGAGTGCATAGCGATTATTTATGGTAATGTAATTTAGTCCCCGGAAATCTAAGCAGGGACGGAGGGATCCATCCTTCTTCTCGACGAAAAAAAATCCTGCACCAACTGGAGAGGAAGAAGGACGGAAGAGGCCAGCAGCCAAAGACTGGGTGATGTACGTCTCCATACTCTGCCGCTCCTCTCTGGAGAGGTTGTAGAGCCTCCTAGATGGTAACGGCCACGGGAAGAAGGTCGATGCTGCAATCATAGGGGCGATGCGGCGGCAGAGAAAGGGCCCGGTCTTTGGAGAACACCTCCGCTAAGTCATGGTAGGCCTCGGGAACGTTGGAGAGGTTAGGAGGTTCAGGGATTGGGCCAGATTCTTTCGGGAACGTGGGTAGAGCGGATCGTAGGCAACGAGAATGACAACTGATGCTCCAGCTGGCTAGTTGACCCGTGGACCAATTGAATGAGGGGTTGTGAAGCGCCAGCCAGGGAAGACCCAAGATGATCGATGCTGAAGAGGCGGAAATCAGAAAGAACTGGATCTCTTCTTGGTGGTTTCCAGATAGGGTGACGGAGAGAGGGATGGTGTGATGGGTGACCTCAGCCAGCAGGTTGCCGTTCAGGTCGGAGATGATCTTGGGTTGAGGCAGGGGAATGGAAGGGATCCCAGCCTGTTCAGCGACGAGAAAGTCCATAAAATTGTCATCAGCACCAGAGTCGACGAGGCAGGAGAGGGAAATGGTCTCCTGACCCCATCGAACCCTGCCGGCCAGAGTCACTCAGGTTGGAGGAGGACAGGAAACTGCTCTGCTCGCTAGCACGCCTGCGTGTGCTAGTGAGCTCAGGCTTTTGGGCGACTAGGGCAAGTAGCGAGGAGATGCCCAGATTGACCACAGTAGATGCAGGCGCCGGTCTTGACTCTTCGTTGTCTCTCCGTAGGTGATAGTCGAGTGCAGCCCAGCTGCATGTGTTCAACGTCATTAGCGCGACCGATGGAGAAGGTGTGGGTGTAGAACTAAGAGGGGAGTGGAAAAATTGACGGTGCGCAAAGGTGGGGTGTGTCTTTTCTCGCGTCGCCTCTCCCTGAGTCTTTAGTCGAGACGAATAGAGAGTTCAATTAAGGACTCTTAATTAGGTGAAGCATCGCGTGTCGCCAACTCATCCTTTAATTCATCATTCAAACCACGAAGAAAAATGGAACGTAGAGCCGTATCGTTCCACCCGCTCTCGGCGGCGTGGATGCGGAAATCTACTGAGAAATCAGTGGCAGATAAGCTTCCTTGTTTTAGCGCAAGCAGACGGTTAGCAACATCGCTACTTTGAAAAGAATGATCGAACATGCGGCTTAATTCAGTGGAAAAATCAGCATAGGAGGGTGGTCGAGTCTGGGGATTCTGAAATAAAGCTGCGGCCCACTGAGCGGCTCTCCCGGTGAGTCGGTTAACTACAAAAGCTATTTTAGCTTGATCTGAGGGGTAAGTAGTAGGCTGTAAGTCGAATACTAGTGAACACTGGAAGAGAAAGCCCGCACATTTGTTCAGTTCCCCTGAAAACCATTCAGGGGTCGGAACAAATGGCTCACGAGTAGATACAACCGGTTGGGAGACAGGTGGAACCGAGAGAGGCTGGACAGGCGGGGGTAACGAGTAAGGAGAATGAAGCAAAGACCCGAGGTTAGCTGCTAGCTCTTTAATGGGCGTAGCTACGTCCGTAAGTAGCGCCTCGTGACGACTGATCGCCTCACCGTGAACTGTTAGCGCTTGTCTAAACATGTCTTTCTCTGCCGAGTCCATTTGTGGTCAGTCCGTACTGTTACGGTTTCCCTTTAAAGGGAAATGACTAGGAGAAATGGAGGACTCGAATGCAGAGAGGACAAGGTAAGTATGTAAAAAAACAGGTTTATTTAGCAACGTAAACAGACGAGTTAGTATATAGCGAGGTTGTGTGTCTGAATACGTGTGTGCGTGACGGGCAGCAGTGGGAGCGAAATGTCGTCCGTGACTCCACAGCAGTGTAAAGTTCGTGGTGATGTTCCAAGGGAACGAACTCACTCTAGGTTGGAGCAGGAAAAGTTCAGGAGTCTCAGCGAGACGTGGCGAGGAGAGAATGGCGGCAGCGCTGCTGGCTGGAGGTGACGAGAGGAAGACGACGAAGGCGGAAGTGATTCCGGAGGTGTAGGAATCCAAGAGTGCTCCGTGTCTTCTCTGGGGCAGGAGACGTGAAGAGGAGAGAATGGCGGCCGCGCCGCTGACTTGGAGGTGACGAGAGGAAGAAGACGAAGGAGGAAGTGATTCTGGAGGTGTAGGAATCCATGAGGATTCCGTGTCTTCTCTGGGGCAGGAGACGTGGCGACCTGGACAGAACGATCGGTAAGTATGGTGTAAAGTCAAGTTTCTAGTAGCAAGGTTCAGAGTGTCTTTACCGGCTAAAGCGAAACAACGGACTGACGCTGGCAATGAGCGTGGTCCCGCCTTAAAAGGAACCCCGGCTATAAAACTTGTAGTTCTTAAAAGATAAATGTTAGTATCAGTTTTAATAAATTGATATAAAAAACCTTCTTGATGTCTTCGTTTTTATAAAATTTGTAAAAATAGTTTAACTCGTATGTCGCCGTTGTTGTTTACGTCGCAATGCACTCTGGGTAGTGACGTAAAAAGGTTGTACTGGGGGCTTCGGGACCCTGTTGTGACTGTTCAGCACAAACATGTAATCTGTTCAGCCTTTTCAATTTGAACCCGAGCGAAACATACAGGAGGAGGACAGCACTGACAATGTTTCACAAAACGAGCATCAAAATGAAGCGCAAGAAAGACGGGATGAGGCGAGAGTGGGACAAAACCTGTGGTGTACGTGCGGCAACTGCGTCTCCATATATGGATATACAGTGACGCGGCGGTGGTTTTGTCCCACTCTCGCCTCATCCCGTCTTTCTTGCGCTTCATTTTGATGCTCGTTTTGTGAAACATCGTCAGTGCTGTCCTCCTCCTGTATGTTTCGCTCGGGTTCAAATTGAAAAGGCTGAACAGATTACATGTTTGTGCTGAACAGTCACAACAGGGTCCCGAAGCCCCCAGTCAACCTTTTTACCTCACTACCCAGAGTGCATTGCGACGTAAACAACAATGGCGACCTACGAGTTAAACTATTTTTACAAATTTTATAAAAACGAAGACTTCAAGAAGGTTTTTTATATCAATTTATTAAAACTGATACTAACATTTATCTTTTAAGAACTACAAGTTTTATAGCCGGGGTTCCTTTTAAGAATCTTCTGGAAGCTGATCAGACGCAGCTGGGGCGGAACCGCGCAGGTGGAGACAATCACCAGCGTCGTCAGGAAAGTAGGTCAACCAGGCCTCCTGCAGGAAGAGAAGAAGAAAACACGGAGCGGCACAAAACAACAACAGGAACTTAAAGGGATAGTGTGAGTGTGGATCGTGACAGACAGCACTGAATTAAACAGGAAAATTCTATTAAGTAAACCACTGACTCTATGATGATTTCTGACATGATCACTTCCAAATTAAGAGATTGTGTTATCATTTCCCATAATGTAGTGTGGGTGTGTGAGAGGGAGGAAATGTGGGAGGAACTGGGTCATAGAAGAAACACACATGACAAATATTCCACTGAAATAGACACTGACTAAACCGTCGTTTCTCAATCGTCATCTCCCTTTGTGTCTGAAGCTGGTGGAGAACCTGCTCAGATCAAATGAAGCCTGACCACTGTGACCTCATTAAAATAACATATGGTCCAGGACAGATGCTGTGACCCAACAATAAAAACACTCCTGTTCTCCTTCTCCAGCAAATGTTTAACCCTAACATCAGTTATTACCTCTTGGTGGTTTGCTATTAGGTTATTGAGTGTTTTCCCTTCCACTGTTTCACATTCTGCTCCCTCTCAGTTCTCCTAAAACAATAAAAAAGAGTCTCCCACTAAAGGTTGGTCTATGTGACATATACAGTCAGAGTGAAGAAAGGGGACATGTTTGCTGTTGCTTTATCAGCCTCGATTCCCCTTTTTTCAACAGACCAACCAGAAAACTGAAAACTGTGGGGCAATAGTTTCACAATTCTTCAAAACTTCAAACTCACACTTGTTGAAATAGTTGAAATGAAACACTGGCTGTGGGTTGTTATGTTACATAGACTGATGAGAATAAACGATGAATAAATACAAATGACTTTATCAACAGCCATCAAATATCATGCAACTTTTTAGATTTCATTTGATATTAAAACACACATTTTAAATAGGTCTTGACAACATTATTGGCTCTGTAACTAGTCTCACACTCACAATATCATCAGTGGCATCTTTGGCTGCAGTCACTGACAGCACGAGGACCAGAGGCACAACAGTGGTGAACCAGGACAGAGAGGAGATTTCAGGAATCACCTGCACAATCAAGATCACTATCACGACATGGAGTTTATTTTTTGGAATGTATTGTAGGAAGAAACATAAGACAGAAAAAGAGGAAATGTTCAAATGTCAGAGTGAGAGACAGAAAGTATATGTGAGACACAGGAAACATACTGTACACATGACACTAGGCCTGGGCGATATATCGATTTTATCGATTAATTCAAGTTTTTTGTTCTGGACAATTCAAAAAATAAAAACATTGATTATTTTATCCTCTTAATACGGCGTACCTTTTGCCCTCGGGAGATTCCGTGCGGAACCCTCCTACTCGTTTCCCTTCCGGACATGGACACCGATGCACACATAGAGACAACATGGCTACCGTAAACGAGTGCGAGAATTTTGTTCCCAAGATAGGACTAGTATCTTTAGTGATTTGAAACTGGTTTGAGTGTGCGGCGACAGACGTGGAACAAGTGACTGCACGCTGCAAAGTTTGTTTAAAGCTCACATAGAGTGGTCCTGTTGCACATATATGTTAGTTATGGAGGTCTACTTACATACATTAACTAGTTTTTATGGTCAAAAACCTCCTAGTTGCTGTAAACAAGCCGATAGAAATCTGCCAGAGACAGAGTGTGTTGTGATTGGCCAGCCAGAGTAGAGCCTTCCTAACTACCTTGTGATTGGTCAGTACCCGGAAGTGACATAATTAGCACACCAGCTCTCAGAAGCTAAGTTAATTGTTTTAACAAAGTTTAAAAATAGCTTCGTCACGACTCCCCGCCACAGTCCCTTTTATGACTTTGACCCGGAGTCAGACCCAGAGTCAGAAGACACTGTCGCTCGTGAAACACCTCCACAACAGACGTTATTCTTCTTCTGCGTTTCAATGTACGCGACCGGATGTACCCGGACTAGTGCCCGGAGCAGGAAGATCTTCTGTTCAGGAGACCCGGTGTTTACGTAACCGGACCGTTTTTTTTCAGAGATCTCGCTACATCAGAATAATTATTTTGTCTTTAGTAGTTAAAAAAGTCAATTTTTTTATACATGAATCGGGGATTTTATTTTTAGGCCATATCACCCAGCCCTACATGACATGAGAACAAACATCACAGGAGAGTAGATGTAGATCTACACATGCAAGGGTATAATATATAAGTTAAAAAAAACATTGCAAATAGTGAAAAGAAAGTGTTAAGACATGGGTGTATCAGAAAAAAAACATTTTCCATTGAATAGCTTTTTACTTGTGTGGAGGCATTTACATAAATATCATTAAAAACATAAAGTGGTTTAGATTCCATTGAGTTGTGATTTGATACACTTTAGTTTAAACCAATGAATAAAGTAATTGCATGAAATGCAATCAATCTAATAATAGTGTATTATAGCAGTCATGTGGATACATTTAAAACAAATATAATTAATATTGCTATGATAATGTATCATTCATTTTAAAGTGCTGCTATGCAGATTTCTGTAGAGCAACGAAACTGATTTGCACATAATGAGACAACTTCCTGCCACACTTCTTTAATTTATCCATATCCTCTTCAGTAACCACAGAGGTTCACTGTGTTCAACTGTCAATGTGTGAATGTGTTGTGTTTCTCACGACTCGCTCTCTTTAATGTGGTGCTCAGGGCCCATATCAGGACCAGTTTCATTTCCATTGTGAGCCAAACGGTGTGGAGAGTCCTCCTTAACACTTTTTTTTTAATCTTAGAGGACATTGTAAAGCCTTAAATTCAGGTTACAGAGTTTTTATGCGTATTGCAACAAGTCAGTACATCACAAGAGAGAAAAGTGTGTAATTTGCTATGTTTGTCTATGAGTGTGTGTGTGTGTGTGTGTGTGTGTGTGTGTGTGTGTGTGTGTGTGTGTGTGTGTGTGTGTGTGTGTGTGTGTGTGTGTGTGTGTGTGTGTGTGTGTGTGTGTGTGTGTGTGTGTGCGTGTTCCCTCTGACCTGAAGCACCAGCAGAAAGAGGAAGTAGGCATTAGCGATCCTCTGGAATTGTTCAAACAGGTTGAGAGGTATGAAGGTGAAGAGGTTGTACTTGTTGGTTTTGATGCCGTTCGTCTAGCAGAGGAAAGAACAAGTGACTTAATTTCAACGACGAATGTTGTTTGATGGTTTATTGCAGTGTTTCACTGCCCTGGTCCTCAGGGAACAAGGGAACACTGCCCTGCATCTTTTAGATGTTTCCCTGCACCGACACACCTGATTCAAATGTTCTGCTGTTCATCTCAGGTGTGTTTAATGACTTTAGTAACATATCAAAGTACTGACAGATACTGAACTTATATATGTTTATATCTATATCTATATATATATATATATATATATATTTGGTAGAGAATGCAGAAATATCCAAAACAGCACAGTTTTCACACACCAGCTGTGACAATGATAAATAAAATACACAAAAACTCCCAACGCACTACAAACAGTGTGTTTGTGTTCGTTTAAAACAGGATTTGTAATAAAGTGCAATCTTTGTGATTTGCATCACGCTGTGGTTTCAGTTTGAAAATGATTTCATTGTTTTTTTTTAGTTTTTAGATATTTCAAGCTTTACTGCAGTTCCAACAAATCTAACATTTTTATGTATGAATTAAAGCTGGGCTTGGCAATATATGATCAATATTTCCATGACAATATTGCAGCATATTGTGAATGAATTGATCTGAGAGAGCATTCCTGACTAAAAAGAGCTTATTTAGGATTTTGTTTGATTTTTTTCCCCCAAATAGTTGAACAATGAATCAGAAAACTGTTATATACTGACAGGAGGAACATTTCTGCATCATTATGATAAGCACAGAAAGATCATTATCACCTATTTATTCTTATATATGTTAGAATTCTAATCCTGTCCATTTTGGTCACTCCAGTCAAGTTATGTCTCACTACACAATGAAAAACCTGAGAGCTGAACCATGAACCAATCATATATTTTACTTCCTGAAAAGTAACTGTGGAAAGTGATGCTGAGTTTTGTCCTTTGACGACAATGGCAGAGTGAACAAACCAAAGACGATGATTTTATTAAACTCTTTTGATTTTGGCTGACGTCCACAGTCTCCTGATAATGTCCTTGACAAACTAGAGTTTTTCTTGTGTGTCTGAACTAAATGGTGGCAAACTGTTGTCTATGAGTGATAACAGCTGTAAATTCTCTTCTCTATTTTAAGAAGCAGTCTTGAACAGGAGCGTCAGTGTTTCCTGGGTATCTCTGAGTGAGCATCAACAACACTCTGATACAGACACACACATATTAGTACTTACTGCATATTTAAATGACAGGTTGTATTCTCTGTCATTGGCACGGAGTTTCCTCTCCAGCTCTGATAAGAGAAAAAACACAACAGGAATAGATTTGTTTCTTTCATATTAACACAAAAACAGTAACTGATATCAAATATTGTATTATGTGAAGTTTTATCATCACAGTCCAGCTGTGTGATCTGAACCAAACCCTGTAACCCAGCAGAGTAGAAAAACCTGTTTGTTTACCTTATAAAAGTGGTCTTCATAATTTTTGAGATAAAATGATCTTGTTTTTAATTTGCTCCTCCTCTGTAGCAAAGAAACCATAACAAGTGAACTTTGACATGGTCATGTCCATGTTTGGGAGACAACCATCAACATTTTCTGACATTTTATGGACCAAAGAACTCACTGATTCACCAAAACTAAAAAAATAGTCCATGCATTAATCAATTGTGAAAATAATAATAAGTTGCAGCCCTAGGTCTGTTTTTCTAACTTTATATGAACTTTTCTTTTCCCTATCTTGGGGTCACCACAGCAGAGATTTCTTTTAATTCCTGCTCTTCTTGACACAACCTGACCATGTATCCAGACATGGGACTGGCACAGGGACCTCACTGGATCACTGGATGTGACTGGGATGGATTTTGACTGTCCAGTTAAAGCGGACCTAGACTGGAAGTTCCAATTAATGCTGTTTATTACAGTTCAGCCATTGCTGAGAACGCTGTGTTTTATTGTAATCTTGGGCTCAGCGAGATCTCTGAAAAAACCCGGTCCGGTTACGTAAACAGCAGTTCTCCTGAACAGCAGATCCTCCTGCTCCGGGCACTAGTCCGGGCACATCCTGTTGCGTACATTGAACCGCAGAAGAAGAATAACGTCCGTTGTGGAGGTGTTTTTCACGAGCGACAGTGTCTTCTGACTCTGGGTCTGACTCCGGGTCAAAGTCATAAAAGGGACTGCAGCGGGGAGTCGTGAAGAAGCTATTTTTAAACATTGTTAAAACAATGTTTTGATAATGAGTAGCAGTGTATCCACCGTTCCAGAGGGGGGAGCTGCGCTTCTGAGAGCTGGTGTGCTAATTATGTCACTTCCGGGTACTGGCCAATCACAAGACAGTTGGGAAGGCTCTACGCTGGCTGGCCAATCACAACACACTCTGTCTTCTGGGGGTGAGATTAATGTCTGAAATATCGCAGCTCAGCACAGCGTCAGAAAAGACAGATTTCCGCTTGTTTACAGCAACTAGGAGGTTTTTGACCATAAAAACATGTTAATGTATGCAAGTAGACCTCCATTACTAACATATATGTGCAACAGGACCACTCTGTGTGAGCTTTAACAATGACCAATGGGGGATGGGGTACTGTGCCCAGGGATACCCCAGCCCTGGACCGAGTGGGGACTCAAACCGGCAACCCTTCAGGCACAAGCTAAGCCAAGCTGCTGCCTTTGTACTAAATATACACACAATATACTAAAAGGCTTCTTACAAACATGTGGTGTTGACGTGGGATATGAGCCTTTTATCAAACCTCACCTGTGTCTTGGGAAAAGCTACATTAGTATGTTTTATTTTTTACTTTAACTGTAATATATTTGAATAAATAAAATCTGTTAACACTATTTTGCATCCTGACTGTGTCATTTTTCAACATGTGGTCATGACATGGTCTCCTTATTCTAGAGCGTTCCATGGAATAACACCTCCTTTTTCCTTTTTCAGACTAAACTGTAGACTGTCATGCTTTCTGAGAAACACATTCAAATATAAAATTTAGTCTTTCAATTAGGGCTGAACAATTAATCTATACACTCATATATGGCCAATATGATAGTATTTGATGAGGACTTACCTCTCTCTTCCCTCCTGACACAGTCAAGGCCAAAGAAAGACATGATCTCCTCCTCCTTCTGCTATTTGTCCATCATAACCGTCTGTGAGGAAAGAGCGAGAAATTAAAGTGAGTGATGTAAAAAAAAAGCATTTTCCCGTAATGTGCTCTATCAGGGGATGGTTTATTCCCTCGTTGTATGGCTTTTTAAACTATGGCTGGAGACAGATTTTACTGGAGTTTGAATTGAAAAAACCAGCCAACACCAGTAAGTACGCAGATAATGTCATATGTCACACGTAACAAATATGAACAACATAATACTGAGTGAAGACTATTTTTCTCACTGATTTTTAACATTTTAACTTTGTCAACATGTCAATGACAATTTTAAACCCAAACGTTGTCTATCTCAGCTTTTAAAATGGGAAGATGAAGAGGATTCATCATTGTTTCACAGTTCAGTTGTAAGCGTTGTGTTTTTCATTTATTGCCTGAAAATGCATCAAAACCAACATTTATCACCTCTTACTCATGTAAAGTCAGTTATTTTAGTTAATACTGTCCTCAGGGTGTATGCACATGTGTCGATCCCTTACATCAGGGGTGTCAAACTCATTTTCACTGAGGGCCACATCACCATAATGGTTACCCTCAAAGGGCCAGATGTAACTGTCATACAGAATAAATGTAACCAAATATAATGTAAAATAAAGGTAACTACTCTGTAACATATTGCTCAATAACTTTCTGTATTTATTACTTATCGAAGTTATTATAGATGTAACCCGGTCCGCGATGGTGTTTCTTGACAAACTAACAGTTTTCAGAGTCTGTATCTGGTCGGGGGAGACCTGCTCACACACCTTCAGCATGCACTGCTTCAAAAACACACCCTCAGAAAAAGACTTTTAAGCATGGGTGATTTCTTCAGCCACAATAAAGCAAGCTTTCACTGCCACATAATTTTTGGTTGTGGCTTTGTGAACACATTCTGCTGTGATCACAGTCTCAATCTCAATTTTACTCGTCGCATGATGCATAAACAATGATACACTGCGATCTAGTGGCAAATGCCATCACTTAGCGGATAACCCAATCGCCATGCATTGTGGGAAATGTAGTTCAACGCACGCCTTAAAGCTGCATAGACCTATTTTAACACAGATTGAACACAGATAAGACCCTTATTCACTTTGCCTTGAGTTTGACACATGCGCCTTACAGAACACTTCGTCGTTATGTTTGGTTAATAATAAAAGTAATAAAAATGAATATGTCACAATCCACATTTCATGTCTCTCATTGTTTTTATTATTGTTGTGTTGCTGCTCCGTGTTCTCTCTCTCTCTGTCCCAGCAGGGGACGTGGTTGACCTACATCCTGGAGAATGACGCCAGTGATCACCACCACCTGCAGAGCTCCTGCCCAGCTGTTCCTGATCAGTGATCATGAGGGCTTATAAGGCGGGGCTTCGCCATTCTCTGGCATCAGTTCCTTGTTTTCGTTCAGCTGGTAAAGACTCACGTTACTTCGCTACTAGAAACATTGACTTTTAAACCTGGTAATTACCTTAGCTTCCGTGCTCAGGTCACCACGTCTCCTGCTCCTGGGAGAGACACGGAGTCGCGGCGGATTTCCAACTCCTCCGGAATCGCTGCCACCTGTGACTCACCAGATCCGTCTTCTCCTCCACGCCAACGAAGCAGCCGCTTCTCTCAGTGATCCTCATGGACATCAGTACTCCTCCCTGCTACACCTGCGAGTGAGTCCGTTCCTCTGGAACAAACGAACGAACACTGTTGCCACGAAGGAGCCGCTGTGGAGAGCTGGCCCAGCTGCATTCCGTTCAAGTGTTCTTTCGTATCGTACATTCTTCTGTTAGCACTTGTCCACCTGGTAGCTAATAAAATCATTATTTTACTTACCTACCGTTGTCCTGTCTGCATCCGGGTCCTCCTAAAACATCTTAGTTTCCCTTTAAAGGGAAACGTGACAGTAGGAACTGACCAATGGATGGACCCGGCAGACAGTGATAGTTTTAAGCAAGCGCTAACTAGCCACGGGGAAGCTATTAACCGCCACGAGTGTTTGCTAGCTCAAATAGCATCCTCCGTAAAACAGCTAACAGCTAGCCTCGGGCCACTACTCCACTCCGCTTCACCTGTCTCTCCACCAGTCCAGTTACCTCCGGCATTTTCGTCACCATCCCTCGTTACACCCACTCGTGAGCCATTTGTTCCGACCCCCGAACGATTTTCGGGGGAGCTGAACAAATGCGCTAGCTTCCTTTTTCAATGCTCTCTGGTGTTCGATTTACAGCCGGCTACTTACCCATCAGACCATGCTAAGATATCATTTGTGGTAAATTTGCTCAGTGGGCTGCGGCTACGCTCAGTAACGCACACACTCGCCCCTCTTCCTACGCTGTTTTCGCTACAGAGTTAGTTCGCGTCTTTGATCACTCTTTCCACAACAGTGACATCGCTAACCGCTTACTTTCTCTAAAGCAGGGTAATATCTCTGCGGTCGATTTCTCTGTCAATTTTCGCATCCTCGCTTCTGATAGTGGTTGGAATGACGCGGCCTTGTGGGCTATATTTTTACTTGGGCTAAACGAGGAACTTCAAGACGAACTAGCTACATGCGATATGTCTCCCAACCTTAACTCTCTAATCGAGCTAGCTATTCGCCTTGATGGCCGACTCAGACAGAGGCGACGTGATAGGCGACGTTCACCACCTCCACCGAACCGCCTCGTCGTCCCGTTTTTGTCCCACCAGTGTTTCCTGCCTCCGCTAGTAGCAGTAGCTCCCCGGAACATATGCAGCTGGGCCGAACTCGTCTCTCTCCCACCGAGAGCTGACGTCGTATGCAGTCGGGGGTCTGCATCTACTGTGGACAGTTTGGTCACGTCATCGCCTCCTGTCCTCAGCGCCCAAAAGCGTAAGCTCACCAGCACACGCAGGAGTGCTGGTGAGTAGAGCCGTAACCTGTCCTGCACCTACCCGTGTCACGCTGAAGGCCCAGCTTCGTTGGGGGACAGAGAGGACCTCTACCACCTGTCTGGTGGACTCCAGAGCCGATGACAGCTTTATAGACTCTCATTTTGCCGAACAAGCTGGTATCCCGATGACTCCCCTACCTCAACCCAAAACCATCTCCGACCTCAATGGGAACCTGCTGGCCGAGGTCACTCACTGCACCGTACCCATCACCTTGATCCTGTCGGGCAACCAAGTCGAATAGGTCCAGCTCTTCAGCATCCCAGCCTCCTCGGCGTCAGTGGTTTTGGGCCTTCCCTGGCTGTCTCCACAACCACACCTTCGACTGGTCCACGGGTCAACTCACCAGCTGGAGTGTCCACTGCCATTCCCGCTGCCTCAGGTCTGCTCAGCCTTCTCCGTCGAGTCCTCCCGACGTCCGTCCCGCACCTCCAGATCTCACCGGCGTCCCTGAGGTTTATCATGGACTTGCTGAAGTGTTTTCACCACGGGCGGTCGGGAATGGGGAGGACCACAAGAACCTTCTCATCGACCATATGATTGTGGAATAGACCTCCTCCCTGGCACCACTTTCCCTTCTCGGAGACTATACAACCTCTCACATTCCGAGTGCCAGAGCATGGAGGAGTATATTAACCAGTCTCTGGCTGTGGGGCTGATCCGTCCTTCCTCTTCTCCTGTGGGGGCCGGGTTCTTCTTCGTCGCTGCATCGATTATCGTGGATTAAATTACATTACAGTAAAGAATCGCTACGCTCTTCCCCTCTTGGACGCCGCATTCAACCCTCTCAGCAAGGTGAGGATATTCTCTAAACTCGACCTTCGCAACGCTTACCACCTGGTCCGGATCAAGGAGGGGGACGAGTGGAAGACTGCATTCAACACCCCCATCGTACACTATGAGTACCTGGTCATGCCCTTCGGCCTGACCAACGCCCCTGCTGTGTTTCAGCACCTGGCTAATGACTGCGGGACATGCTGGACAGGTTCCTCTTCGTCTACTTGGACGACATCCTGATTTTTTCAGAGACCGAAGAGGAACATGTCCAGCATGTCTGCCTAGTTCTGCAGAGACTGCTTGAAAATAAGTTGTCAAGGCCGAGAAGTGTGTATTTCATGCCAAGTCTGTTCTGACCCCCCCGATTTGGAACCAGGTCCCATCCTGCCTCCTTCCTGCATCCTGGGCGCCGCCACATGGCCAGTAGAGGAGCGAGTATGCGAGGCCCAACAGACTGAACCAGACCCCGGAGGAGGGCCTCCGGGTCGTCTATTCGTCCCAGAGGCTACACGATCCGAGGTCCAACCAATGGGGTCACTCATCTAAGTTGACCTGTCACCCTGGTACCGCACGCACTCTTTTATTCCTGAGGCAACGCTTCTGGTGGCCAACCATGTCCCATGACGTCACCGCCTTCGTCTCAGCCTGGCCCACCTGCTCCAGAGGCAAGACGTCTAATGACCCTCCTGCCAGACTACTGCACCCCCTCCCCATTCCCCAACGCCCCTGGTCCCACATAGCAGTGGATTTTGTTACTGGACTTCCCCCATCCCATAACAATACCACCGTTCTGACAGTCATCGATCGTTTTTCTAAGGCGGTTCATTACATTCCCCTCCCCGCCCTCCCCTCTGTCATGGAGACTGCTGAGACACTGGTGCAACACGTTTTCCGCATCCACGGGTTCCCCTCCTACATTGTGTCGGACCGTGGACCACAATTCGCCTCCCAAGTGTGGAAGGCCACTCTCCCTGAAGATCCATCCCACCTTCCATGTCTCACTCATCAAACCCGTCATCGAATCTGATCGATCCCCCTCCTCCGCCCAGGATCATCGAGGGAGGAGAAGCATTCACCGTCAGCCGGATCCTAAACATCCGCCGACGTGGTCGAGGCCACCAATACCTGGTGGATTGGGAGGGATACGGTCCTGAGGAAAGGTCTTGGGTTCCACGCCACTTCATCCTGGACCAGACCCTGATCCAGGACTTCCACCGTGATCACCCTGATGCTCCTGTCTTGGCGCCAGGTGGCGCCCGTTGAGGGGGAGATACTGTCACGATCCACATTTCATGTCTCTCATTGTTTATTTACATGTCTATTATTGTTGTGTTGCTGCTCCGTGTTCTCTCCCTCTCTGTCCCTGCAGGGGGCGTGGTTGACCTACATCCTGGAGAATGACGCCAGTGATCACCACCACCTGCGGAGCTCCTGCCCAGCTGTTCCTGATCAGTGATCACGAGGGCTTATAAGGCAGGGCTTCGTGGTTCTCTGGCGTCAGTTCCTTGTTTTCGTTCAGCTGGTAAAGACTCACGTTACTTCGCTACTAGAAACATTGACTTTTAAACCTGGTACTTACCTTAGCTTCCATGGGCGGTGGACGTCTCTGCTCAGGTGGACAGAAAAAAAGTGACATTTAAACTTTTAACAAGAACAAGCTACAGTCTTTTCAGGTTTTTAATAAACCTATCATCACCTAAAGATCATCTTACACTGTCTGTGAAGGTCATCCAGGTTACTGTTATCCTCAGGAGTTAGCCCCTCCGGGAGTGAGCTCCTGCCAACACTCAATCATATTTTATACAACAAAATGGACATAGCCGAGCAAAACTGTAGACACTTCAAGTGTTGGCTTGTGGATGCTCTTCTATGGGTTTTCTAAATGGTCACTTGTGATGAAACGTATATGTGACATCATGTAGGAAGTAGTAAACTGATCTAATTAATGAACGGACGCCACTGAAAACAACTGCTTTACTCGTCACTAGTTTTTGTGTTTGTGTCACGTATAAAACAACGTCACAGCAGTTTTGTGCAGCTGTGCTATGATGACTCCGCCCACATTGAGCAGATACTATAACAACGGAAAATACTAAATCATGCCAAGGCGAGTCATGCTGGAACTGTAATCATGGAAAAGCGTCATTACACTTTAAATTGCTGGCAACAAACACTGAACCTAATGTTACTGCAAGCAAACAAAGCAGCGAACCAAAGTCACCTGTGACTGGCTTCAAAGGTCAGAGGTCACACTGATGAATGGATGTATTGTCCATCAATGATCTCTGGTTTCTCTACTGAACACTGCTCTATTATCAGAACTGACTGAGGTGTGCGTGTGTGCGTGTGTGTGTGCGTGCGTACGTGCGGGAGGGAGGGAGGGAGGGATAATGTTGTTGGATCATTGTTGTTACTGCTGAGACACTATTCGTGAAAATAACAAATAATGGAATCTTAGAATAAACAAAGGGTTTGAGGGAAACTTTATGGGCTTCTCAGATTATAGATTATAACCATCATAGATTAAGAGACAACAGCTGCAGAACATGGCCAGATCCAATCCTCCTAGAGCAGGACATATATAGAGAGCATCTTTACAGCTTAGACTCTTTGTAGTTGTTGCTGACTCTTTGACTCTGGACAGTAATTAGAGTCGTATGTGCTTTGCACAGTGATTGTGGTCATTTTGTTGTGTTTTTCTCGTCTTCAACTGAATTCATTCTGAATCTTATCTGTTCCTTTGCATCTGTGGTCGTTATATAATGTAAGTGGCTGTTTTTTGTATCAGATCTCACTGCGGTCAATTTGAATGTCTTTATTCAATAATATTACCAAAAAAAACCATGATTTCAGGAAACACAGACGTTTCCATTCAACAGCTTTAACAAAGCTTTTCTGAGACTCACAGAAAGCCTGCAGGTGTAAAATTCTAAAACACCAACATCTGCTTTGGATTATCAGTGGAACACAGCATTCTACAACCCAGAATCCTCTCTGCTGCTGCATCTCTATTGATCTAAGTACTTGTCAAAAAACAAACTGCTCATTTCCGCAGCAGGGAAATTTTGGCCAAAAAAGAAAAATAAACTTTGATTGTGCAAAGACTGTATTGTTTGTGTTGTTTCACCATGTACCTTCAGATTTCAGGCCACAGGAAGTCAGTGGTTAGAGGAAGTAGTGATAGTGGCTGACTGTGTCCTCAACAGCAGCTACTGTTGAAAAGCTTGTTGCTGAACAGTTCTTTTAACAGCAGCAAGAGAGCACTTAAGGCCACATTATACTTCTCCGACTGCGTAATGCGTTATCCGACTGCGTCACCACGGAGACACCTCGAGCCTTTATACTTCTGCGTCGTGGTGACGGACACGCGCTGTAATTTCCCGCCCGATCAGTAGGGGTCGCTGCGCAAGGTTGTTGTGCTTCTGGCTACAGTGAGCAATGGTGTCCGAGAGAGAAAGAGAGAGAAAAACTGTTGCTGTTGAAACAGTGGCCGTTTCTCACTTTTCTGTGTCACGGAACGCAGTTATAAGATAATTTGAGGCGAGAAATTGGCCTAAACATTCTAAACATGTGCTGTGTGTGTTAAGATATGACGTATTTAGAGTGACGGACATATTTCGGAGTCACGAAATATTTTTTAAGTGTCAGTCACTCCGTCAAGGGACAACGGAGACGGCAAGAGCTGCGATTGGTCCTCAGGACAGGCCGAGCGAAGCTGCTCTGTGCCGACTCACAGTGCGCACCGAGCGTCCACAGACGCGCCGCCGATAACGTCGCTGCCAAACTATAAACACGTCATATCTTAATACGCAAACCACATGTTTAGACTCTAAATGGCCGATTTCTCGCCTCAAATTATCTTAAAACTGCGTTCCGTGACACAGAAAAGTGAGAAACGGCCACTGTTTCAACAACAACAGTCTTTCTCTCTCAACGCCATTGCTCACTGTAGCCAGAAGCACAACAACCTTGCGCAGCAACCCCTACTGATCCGGCAGGAAATTGCAGCGCGTATCCGTCACCACGATGCAGAAGTATGAAGGCTCAAGTCGTCTCCGTGGTGACGCAGTCGGATAACGCATACGCAGTCGGAGAAGTATAATGTGGCCTTCTGTGTAACCTACGCAGAGCACTTTACGCAGAAGTATAAATTGGGCTTTATATTAAATTAAACACAAAGCAACTCACAGTCAGCTTTAGAGACATAGAGCAAATATTAAAGACAGTGACATTTCATACAAAACTCATGGAAAAGAGGCACAAACATGGAGATTACCTCATTCCTTCTGGTTGTTGTTTGGTATTTCACCACTGAATGCACTAAAAGGTCACAATTTTAACTGGGAAAATGTGTAAAAAGGAAATGTATTGTAATGCAAATTAAGTATGAAGGTCATACATTTACACAAAATGAAAATCCTGACCCATCAAGGATATTTAAGAGAACCAGTAATGAGAAATACTGACACCTGTCATTTCATTTTCCCACCTTTGAATTTGTACAGGACAAAATCATGAACGCTTCATCATTGAGCCTCAGTCTGTGGATAACAGTTTACTAATCCATTCACTGATATAACTAACAGAAACTCATCATCTGGAAAACTGATACAGGAGAGAAAACCATCAATTCAAAAGTCATATCTAACAAAAATCTCTGGATTTACAGCAACATTGACATGATTGTAATTGTTTGAAGCTCACATAGAGTGGTTCTGTTGCACATATATGTCCTAGTTGCTGTAAATGAGCTGATAGAAATCCCTCTTTTCTAATGCTGTTCCTCAGCCTTGATATTTCAGACTGAACTCTCATACCCAGAAGACAGTGTGTTGTGATTGGCCAGCCAGCATAGAGCCTTCCCAACTCTCTTGTGATTGGCCAATACCCGGAAGTGACATATTCAGCACACCCGCTCTCAGAAGCGCAGCTCCCCCCTCTGGAACGGTGGATGCACTGCTACTTATTATCACAACATTGTTTTAACAATGTTTAAAAATAGCTTCTTCACGTCTCCCCGCCGCAGTCCCTTTTATGACTTTGACCCGGAGTCAGACCCAGAGTCAGAAGACACTGTCGCTCGTGAAACACCTCCACAACGGACGTTATTCTTCTTCTGCGGTTCAATGTATGCAACCGGATGTGCCCGAACTAGTGCCCGGAGCAGGACGATCTGCTGTTCCAGAGAACCGTTGTTTACGTAACCGAACCGGGTTTTTTCAGAGATCTCGCTGAGCCCGAGATTGCAATAAAACACAGCGTTCTCAGCAGTGGCTGAAATGTTTGTTTCAAAACTTCAGGGCTTCTTAAACAAGGTAATGATGCAGATACACACTAAACAACAGCGTTAATTGGAACTTCCAGTCTAATTCCGCTTTAAACAAAATAGCATAATAGATACAAGCAATGATTTGAATACGATTTTTTAACAAACATAATGCTATTCTTTTTTATGTACAGTCAGTAAGTGTAGGGTAATAAGTTCATTTCTTTAAACGGTACAGATATTTTAAATCTTATAAGAGACAACGTCAAATGTGTTCAGGAAACACAACAGAAACAACAAACTCTGTTCATCTCGATCACATGGACTGAGAAACGTCAAAAACCTTAAATGTGAGTCTGTTTGTGATGGTTCAAAATCATAATATCTCAAAGGGCTTTTGAGGATAAAGAGGACTTTAGTTGATGGATTAGGGGTAAGTGGTTAGTTGGGGTTGGATTAGGGTTAAGGTACAGGCCAAGGAAATGAAATAATGTAGAGTAAATGAGTATCAAAAACAGACAGGGAGCCGTCCTGTCGCCTAAACAGGGTCCTGACAATTATTTGCTTATTTCCCACTTATCAGATGTTCTTCCTGTTACTCATACAGTAACAGTTGGTCAGTGTCAAACTGAACAACAGCCATTTGGTTTATACCAGACTCTGATAAATACACTGAGTTCATCTGACAGATGTTTACTGTGTACACAGTGGGAGGATAAACCAAACCATAGACCAACATCTGCTCAATGCACCAGCAAACTTGCCTACTACTTGTCTGCACTATTTGTATGTGTGGGTTAATGTATCTCTTTCAATTTCTTGTTTTGTTTATAACATGTGTATTCCCTTGCTGTATCTCCATAGAGCTTTTACTTTTCTTTCTTTTCTTTCTTTTTTTTAATCCGACGGCCAATAAGAGATGAATTTAAGTATGTATTTGTTTAAGTTTTCATTAAACTTTATAATAAGACATGCTGAGCCTGGAAGCTCAAGAACAACAACGATGTCTATTGTCTAAGATAAAAAAAACAAAAACCTTTAACATGTTGCAAATCTGAATAGCTGTTTAATAAACATATGCTTAAAGACAATTAAACATTTAAGTTAAGTGTCGGTGTTTGTATTATTCAAAATTGTGACGCCAATATTTTCACTTTTACTGCAAATGAATATTGGCTACAAATTAGGGCTGTAATCAACCAAAGAAACTTTTGGTCGACTTAAGCCCTGAAATTTCAACTAATCGGAAGGGGGGGGGGGATTGTGCTTTGCGAGTGCAGCTATTTTAATTTGAAAAGACCCACACCCGCAAAGCACCTGTGCGGCTGCGGCTCTTAATTTGAAAAGACCCGCAGCCGCGGCTGGAGTCCAACAGTGTCTGACGGCTCTGACAGCGTTTTGCATTACATTCATCTGCGCAATACCATAGCCCGTGATATCCGAAAATAATGTACTATGTCAACTAGTAATATCAGCACAATAACTGTTGAGGAATACATAGCGAGGCTGAGACACAAATAGACCGCTAGACGATGCCGCTGTTACGAGCGGATGCGCCTGCAGTTATAAAACCAATCAACGATTATTAGACTAAAACTTTGAAATATGCTAATAATTCTGATATGTTCATACTCAAAACGGACGGAGCAACCTGAGCTTAGCGTTTTTAAATGATATGCCATGTTTGTAGTAGAGCTGTGAAACGCAAACTGTTGCTTGCAAAGTTTGCATTCCACTTTTTTTTACCGTCATCTACTTTTGAAAAATGCTGCCACACTGCTGATGTCTTTGACATGGATGAGACAGGAGGACTGACTGTAGCATAAAACGAAAAGGTCAAATTTCACGTCTAATTAATGGCAACGCTAATCTGTCTCTCGCTCATGAGCCACGGAGCAACAACCCACTGGGCTGGACTAAACCAAAATAGGGGAAAACAAGGGGGTAGTTCTCTGAAGACAGACTGTTACCTGCGAAACAAGGGTGCCCTAAATCACCCCTATTAGACTTGGTACTTTCCTCCTAATGAAATTCACCATAAAATAATAATAATAATAAAAAAATAATAATTAGTCGACCAATCACAATTTTGGTCGAGCCAGAGCGTGTCGACCAATTAGTTGACCAATCGACTTTGACTTTACAGCCCTACTCCAAATATCAGTTATCGGTCTGCTGGACTACTAATAATCGGTATCAGCCCTGAAAAAAAACCTATCCCACCAAACCAACAAACGAATGAATGAATGAGAATCATGCATTTGAAAACATTAAAGTGAACTGATTAGTGACTGGGATGATGTATAATGAGTAAAGACACATACAAATGTGAGACCTTGTTTGCGTTGACTGATGAAGGACATTCTCAAAACAACCGCGCGATGAACACGAAGAACGATATGAATGCGATGAACATGATGATCGTGAGATGCAGGTGATGGAACAAAGGCACAATACAGTATCAGCACTTTGAGCAAGAGCCCAGAGTGTGGTAGTGAAAAGCCACAAACAAACAAACCTCTGAATTATTCACCTGACCTCTCGGGCCACACAGATGCCCCTCCTCTCATCTTACCTGATATCAAGCTGACATTTTCATTGACCCCTAACCATAGATCATAAAAGCCACTCTTGTGTCACAGTGGTACATAGCACCTTCACAGTTTCAATGTTGTTTAGCTTATACTGAAGTTACTCATTAAAACTGCTCTGGTTTTCTGTCTCATTGTGTTACATTTCATTTTGGCTGGTCCTTGTGTTTGTTGGTCCATCACTTTGATTCTGACCTGAATATGTCAACAACTAGAACATGAAAGTCTCTGTAGAGGCTCACATACTTTATAAATCCTTCTGATTTTAAACATTGCCATGACTTTCAAACTTTCATGTAAAGCCTCTATAACACTAAGGACTTTGTGTTTGTGATTAAATTAATCCAGTAAACACAAGACAGTCATGTGCACCTCAGGGTCATTGACTGTGATTACACACTGGCATTAGCATCTCAGTCTATCATCAGCAATCTCAACACCACTGTAAACGAAAGAAAAAACATATGCAACATGGTGATCCATGATATACATGATGATCCATGTACACCAGAGTTGCAATGACAACTGGATTAACTCATAGAATAGAAATATGACACTGTTTTTTCTTCCAGTTAGACAACCATTACAGGCTGTAAATAACTTTATAGACTTATCTCCCCCCACAGCAAAGGTCCGGGTACAAAGTATAATCCGTTTTTTTCACAATACCAACAAACGAGAGCACGGAAATTTCCTAATTTCGTATTCAACCCAAATATGAAAAAACGGAAACAGTGCTCCTTTTTCATTTTTTTGTATCAAACCAAAATACGGAACAACGAAAGAAACAAAACAAAATAATGGCCCAAATTTGTTTTTTGCAAATTCCTTTTTTTGTTTTTAATTTCTTAATTCTCGAGACGGCGGCTACAGACCGGAAGCGGAAGTGAAGTGTAAAAACTTCAAAATTTGACAATAATTACTATGCATTTAAAGATATTTATTATTACATTACTGTATTTTGCCCTGGGACGACAATACAAGACTTCCATAGATGTGCATCAGATGACCTGTCATGAGCCAGTTTACATACTTTAGATCCATTTCTCAACATTTGTATTCCAAATCATACAGGGTTATAGGCTATAAAACAAAACATAATAAATCCCTGACTGAAGTCATCATAACTTAATCACGAGTTTTAATTTTCAAACGATTATTAATACTATTATTGGGATTTGAAGCCATGTCTGTCTTGACTGCGGGTGATGGCGACCTCTGCTGGTGACATTAGATGCTAGCTTATTTCGGCAGGGTAAACGTTTTCTACAATATCCATTCACACACTCAGCTAAAATAATAGTTATAGCCTACATGTCCTTCTCCCAAACAACCAGCTGTTATAGTTAAGTTTTTACACTCCCCTTCCGCTTCCGGTCTGTCAGCTGCCGTCTCGAGAATTAAGAAACGAAAAACAAAAAAAAGAATTTGCAAAAAACTAATTTGGGCCGTTATTTTGTTTTGTGTCTTTCGTTTTTCCGTATTTTGGTTGAATATGAAAAAAGGAAAAAAGGAGCACTGATTCCATTTTTCCATTTTTGGGTTGAATACAAAACGAGGAAATAGGGGCGCTGTTTCTGTTTTTTCATATTTTGGTTCAATGCGAAACAAGGAAATTTCCGTGATCTCGTTTGTTGGTATTGTGAAAAAAAACGGATTATACTTTAGTACCCGGACCAGCAAAGTACATCACATAGAAGTTAATCTTGTTGAAATCAGCTATGACGTACATGTGAGGAAAACCAAACTCTGAAATATGGTGTGGTAGAGTTAGCGGAGGGTTAGGGTTAGGGTTCAAACCAAGAAATGCGTAAAAACTAAATATCACAATATGAAAGTGTAATAGAAACACTTGTTTTTACACGTCAGTGGACATGACATGGGGGGGGGGGTCATATGACCCACAGTTAACTGATGATGGACAGAGTTCACAACAAAAGCATTAGAGGCAATCAAGATCACTGTTCCAAAACCATGGAAAGGCTAAATGCTTGGAGTCTCATGGGATGAGATTTTACGATGACGTGAGACTAGACTTTACGAGAATTGCGGCTCATATGCAAAACACCCTGCATGGAGCAATCACACTTTGTCTCAATTCCAAGCAAGAACCATGCAAATGATCCTCAAAATAATGAATGATTCTCAATGAAAGGTTGATAAATTAGACATCACTGCCTTATTTCAAACATTCACTCGCTGTCTGCTCCTAAATTCAAAATGATCTGTATTATCACTGACACAGAACATGTGGAGCGAAAAACTACACAAACTACTCATGAGTGACGTCACTGCTGACATGCACAGTCACTGAGGGCAGCTTTAATCATCATTATTAACATCATTCCCATGAACACACACAACACATGAACGTTACCAAAAAACCAAACCAAGCAGCTGTGTTTGGTGGTTGTTCTGGAAAAAACTGCGAGTAATGAAAAA